>NC_054385.1:27902259-28530115 GCF_017654675.1 Xenopus laevis
TGGGGAAATAATAATAGAAGGTACAGATGGGGTTTCCCATTCCGCCTATCAGCTCAATACAAAGGCCAAACCTACTCCATCTCCAAGCCATCTGAAGGATCCCTGTTATTGGCGAAATTGGGGCTACAGAATAACGATGACATTCCAAAATCCTCAAATAGACCATCTGCACCTTTGAAACCCCAATGGTCTACTACTGCCAAACCTTCTGGATCACCTAAACGCTGACTGACCGATTTATACCTGTTTTCATTCTATTTTTTCACAGGGCAAAATGCCCTTGGAGGCCCGGGCCCCACGACTGCATTCCCATGCCCCACCAGATTGGGGCCGCTAGTCCGAATACGGACGGACTATTTTTTCTTATAATCTTAATCGTTCTTTTAAGTATTAGTTACATGTTACTAACCTTTGTTCATTCCAGAAATGTTTATCGAATACAGAAAGTTCTCATTCAGTTTGTAGCCCAGCCAGTATATCTTAAACAATGTACCAGCCAGGTAATATGGTTTCAATGTTTGCAGGTTATGGTTAACTTATCAGTTAGTAAACTTCAGAATGTTATTTGGTATATCTCACAGATCCTAGGCGTTTTACTGCCAACTCTCGAAATCCGACGAATGACTATGTTGTTCCAGGTGTGCATGTTTAATTTGTATAGACCCGATGCAAGATGTCTCTCCTACACCGTACTCGTTAACTCTTTAAAATTCCAATGGCAGCACTAACTATAATTTCTCACAATGTTCGAGGTCTAAACTCTCCTACAAAGAGATCTGTTGCAGCTAAATACTATCGAGATCTCAAAGCAGATATCGTTGCTTTACAGGAAACACATCTTGCTGACGGTTCCCCATTCCCATATTTGCATAAACAATACTCTCAAGCCTATTATACTACCTTCCGGTCTAAACGAAGGGGAGTTGCTTTCTATATAAAAAATACTTTAAGGTTTCAGGTGACTAAAGTGGTTAAAGACACAAATAGCCAATATATAATACTACAAGGGACATTACTGGGTAAACTTTATACATTGGTCAACATATATGCTCCCTCTGAAGGGCAAAAGGTTTTTTTCCAAACTTTATTCACTCAGATGGGCAAACTCACTCAAGATATTGTTATATTGATGGGTGACTTTAATATGGTAATGTCTATGGCTCTGGATAAAACTCCATCAGCTCGAATGTACACACATAAACCCCCAGGTACACTCATTAAATCCCTTAAAGCCCTAGCATTAGTAGATGCTTGGCGTTCCTTACATCCTGGGGACAAAAATTATACCTTCTTTTCTCACCCACACCAGGTCTATTCCCGCATAGACTATTTTTTTACCCCAGTTCAGATGCTTTCACAGATTACAGAGGCGGTTATACACCCTATCACATGGTCCGATCACGCGCCTATTGGTATAACCATGATATTCCACCCAGCCCTATGTCCTAGAACCAACTGGAGATTAAATGAATCTCTACTGACTAACCCAACTGTTAGCGAAAATATAGCCAATGATTTGGAACAATATTTTCTTAATAATCTGGACCCAGCCTTGTCTATGGGCGTCATATGGGCTGCGCATAAAGCAACCATTAGAGGCTCCTTTATAAAACTTGGATCTAGACAAAAAAGACTTCGTCAACAAACCACGAAAACCCTTACTTCAGAGGTGACCCGACTGGAAACCCTAACTAAAAAGAACCCTAACCCCTATCTCGTCAAAAAGCTAAAGGCCACTCAATCAGAATTAACTAAACACTTGATGGAGGAAGCTGAAAAGACCATACGGTGGACTAAACAGAAACTTTTTATATATAGAGATAAACCGGACACTATGCTAGCCAGGAAATTAAAGAATTACTCACAACTTCCAATGATAACTGCATTGAGAAACAGCCAAGGCCACTTAACCTCCATTCCTCAGGACATTCTAAATATCTTTCATGATTTTTACAGTGACTTATATGGAAATGTCCAGGATAACAGAACTCAAAGGATAGACCCAGAAACTTTCCTAGATTCGTTACATCTCCCAAAATTAGAACAACAGAATTTAGACACACTTAATGCAGATATTACAACAGATGAGGTAGAATGGGCCCTCAAACAAATGAAAACAAAATCCAGCCCAGGCCCTGATGGGTTTCCCCTGGCTTATTATAAAAAATATGCAGCACTACTTGTACCACATCTGACTGCAGTTTTTAACGAAATATTGGGGGGTCATTCTGTACCATCAGAGATGCTTGAAGCAACGATCTGTCTGATACCTAAACCTAATAAAGACCACACAGACCCACAAAACTTTAGACCAATTTCAATAATCAATGTGGATATGAGGTTACTGGCTAAAGTAATGGCTAATAGACTAAATAAATACATGCCCATGCTTGTCCACCCAGATCAAATGGGATTCATCCTACACAGACGAACCTCAGATAATATAAGGAGACTCATAAACACTATTGATTATGCCAACTCCAAGACCTTACAAAGTATAATTTTATTATTGGATTTAAAAAAAGCCTTCGATTCTGTTAAATGGTCACATATATTTCATGCGTTCCGATTGTTTGGAATCAAGGGGAATTTTATCAATTTAATACGAGTACTTTATTCTAATCCAACAGCTAAAATTAAGTGTATGGGTCTCCTTTCTCCCAGTTTTCCGATCTTACGAGGAACACGCCAAGGCTGTCCTCTGTCTCCACTGATTTTCGCTCTGGCAGTAGAACCCTTAGCTCAACTAATTAGACAAGATCAAAACATCAGTGGAGTTCTAATACGGGACGTAGAATTTAAAGTTAGCCTTTATGCAGACGATATCTGCTTAACTATTACCAAACCCCAGACCTCCCTCCCCAATTTGTTTGCATTACTAGATAAATTCTCTCACATATCCGGCTTAACCGTAAATATTCCCAAATCCCAAGCAATGCCTGTGAACACCCCGAAACATGTCATCAAACTCTTGGAACTCAACTTTCCATTTATTTGGAAACACTCTTATATGGAATACCTAGGAGTTAACATCACACCTACCTATATAACACTATACAAACATAACTATCCCAAATTAATCAAAAAACTGGTTAAGGATCTTGAAGAGTGGTCTCGGTATGCTATATCATGGTTTGGGAGAATCCACGCCGTTAAAATGACCCTAGTTCCCAGGATATTATACAGATTTAGTACATTATCTATCCCAATTAAAGTCAAAGATATTAATTACCTTCAAAGCAAAATTAATAAATTTATTTGGGCACAGAAGCCACCGCGTATAAACAAACGTACTATGTACAGACACCTGGGGAATGGGGGGCTGGGATTACCGAAAAAGAAGAGTCACCTCGCACACCCTGGCCTTCAGCAGCTCTGCCAGGTGCTCAAATACCAGGAGGGATCGGCACCCTCCTCAACCAGTAATAAGGAAAAAAGGCAATGGCACACTGGACACGATCAAGCAGGGAAAACCCTTGCAAAGATTTATTTGCACACGATGCAACGTTTCGGGGTGGTCCCCTTTGTCAAGCATATCAAAGTGAGGCAGTGAACAGCAATTTAACACCAAACATTCAAAGAGATTGGTCAGTTATTGAAACCATGTCTTTTGGACACCACAGATTTTTTAAATCGCCTTAAAACTGTCCAACTCCCAATGGGCGAATTCCACTTGTGTTCTTTGGACGTCAAGGACCTGTTCACTTCCATTCCTCATGAAGAGGGTATTGAGTGTATGCGGTTATATTTGAGTACCACCAATTTGCCTACATATAAGATCAATTTTCTTTGTGAGTTGTTGGATATGGTCCTTAGTAGAAATTAATTTTCTTTTGATGGTGAATTTTATCTTCAGCTCCAAGGCTGCGCGATGGGGGCCAACATGGCTCCTGCATACGCAAACATTTTCATGGACCATTTTGAAAAGAGCCATATTTTTTCCAATACCGCATATTGCTCACACATACACTCTTATATGAGGTATGTGGATGACACCTTTTTTATTTGGGATGGAAGTGAAGACGAGCTACAGGCCTTCCTCCTTTATTTGAATAGTGTACATCCCACCATTAAATTTACCCTGGATAAAAGCAAGACGGATTTGCACTTTCTTGATGTAAATTTGTGTGTGGATGGGTCTTCTATGGTTACTTCAATATACAATAAGCCAACTGACCGCAACAATCTGCTTTTGGCATCAAGCTTCCACCCACAGGGCTTGTTAAAGGGTTTGCCTAAGAGCCAATTGTTGCGGGCCAAGCGGATCGCATCTACTGATGCCATCTATGAGCAAGAAGCCACTAAGATGGTGCAAAAGTTTGTTGATAAAGGATACAAGGAAAATGAACTTATTGCTTTGAAGGATGAGGTTAATACCTATCAGAGGGAAGATACCTTGGCGAAGAAACCGAGGAATACAACTAATAGCCAACGCATCCCATTTGTATCCTCTTTTGACACCAATAATAAAGTTATCAGGCGCACTATTCTGAAGTATTGGGGGATATTACAATCTGATCCCAAGATTGGACATTTATTTAAACAAACCCCTATTTTTTCCTACAGAAAAGGGAAAACTATTCAGGCCTTGATCAAGCCGAAAGCGATTCCTACAGGGGTGGGTGCACTGGCCACTCTTAATACAGGGACTTATCCCTGTATAAATTGTGGCCACTGCAATGGGATAATCCCAGGTCCATCTGTGTTACACCCATTACACGGAACTAAGCACCCTATTAAGGGCACATTTTCATGTAATACAAAGGAAGTTGTGTATTCCATCAAATGCCCGTGTGGGTTGCTGTATATCGGCCAAACGAGTAGAGCAGTTAGGGTACGTTTAAATGAACACAAATCCAATATACGCACTTACCAACCTCCTCCTCCTGACGTTAAAACAGATGTGTTATCAAAAAATCGATCAGTTGATAAATTTAAGAAAGAATCCTTACTAGCCAAACATTTTTATGCTCACGGCCATAAGATCTCGCAGGTGCGATGGCAGATATTGGAAAAAGTCATACACAAGCAAGGCTATGATATGAAAAAATGTTTATTACAACGCGAATGCTATTGGATATGGCTATTGCAGACAAAATACCCCAAAGGGTTAAATGAGGAGTTTAGTATGTCCTGTTACCTTTGATCCTATATGTGTGTTTTATTGTTGCAGATAATCAAGACTTGCAGTTCCCAGGACCTTCCTGTAGGGTCAGACTTTCCTTTTGCAATTCCCTCCTGTAGGGTAAGAGAGAAATAAGCAACATTGTGATTTACGTTAATATATCACATTGTAGTTTACTATGTTGCGAATTTTGGTAACAATCTGTCTCCAACAGCAAATAAAATCTGCTGTTTTAGAGCAAACTCTTTTTTTCGTTACACTTGTTTTCGTTACACTTTTATGGATTAATATTCACTGTGAATTCTATTTAAACCAATGTTAAAACCTTTTTAAAGTTTTATATAATATGACTTTTTAAACCTTTTATAGTAAATTTTACCACATTAGGTACTAGGAGTGGATTAGTGAAACTGGCGGTTTGTTAATCCCTGCTTTGTTGCTTGTTTCTAAGTGTGATGTCACATGAGTAATCAATTATGTAAATTCTTTGTAATTGACCAATCTCTTTGAATGTTTGGTGTTAAATTGCTGTTCACTGCCTCACTTTGATATGCTTGACAAAGGGGACCACCCCGAAACATTGCATCGTGTGCAAATAAATCTTTGCAAGGGTTTTCCCTGCTTGATCGTGTCCAGTGTGCCATTGCCTTTTTTCCTTAGGGCTGGGATTACCTAATCTGCTACTGTATTACAAAGGAGCTGGACTCTCCCAGGCCACACAATGGCACCTATCATGTGAAGAAAGTCGATGGGTACAGTTAGAAGCACTATTAACTCATCCTATAGACTTAACCTTCTACTTATGGATGGATAAGTAGGTCAAAGATTTTCCTACATCTAGTCCAGTGGTGAAACATACTATTAAATTATGGCATGACTCACTATTAAAATTTCAATCGGAGGATGCACATAACATCCTTATCCCACTACATAATAACCCACTTTTTCTTCCGAGCTTAGCCACTCCAGCATTCCAATGGTGGAAAGAAAATGGTGTCTTTAGAGTGAAGGATATGTTACTATCTACAGGGATTAAGACCTTGGGATATTTGCAATTTACTAATAATTTACCTGACAGGGAAACATATAGATATTCCCAATTGGTCCATTTTCTTAAATCTATGGATGCCTCTTTCAAAAAACGACCACCCACACTATTAGAAACATGCTCTCAGCAAGCGGGTAGAATAAAAGGTTCTATTTCGTTGATATATAGACACTTAGGGTCGGTAGACACTGAGGAACCCTTGAAATATATGTCGGACTGGGAAACTGACCTGGGACGTACGATTTCCCAGCAAGAATGGAACCTAATCTGGAATACTACTTCAAAAATTTCTCCCAATACTGCCATAAAAGAGTCAACATACAAGGTGATGATGCGCTGGTATATCACTCCGGCCCGGAAGCATAGGTTCGACCCTTCTGCGTCGGACCTCTGTTTCCGGGGTTGTACAGTAAAAGGAGACTTCATTCACATATGGTGGACGTGTCCTGTAGCAGTTGAGTACTGGAAAGAAATGTTTCAGATGATTGGAACTATATTTGACAAAACTATTGGTCTTGATGCTACTATGGCCCTTCTAGCTCGTCCAACCAAAGATTTTACTAAAACTCAAAACACTCTATTGGGACAAATTCTAGCAGTAGCAAGAATTCACTTGGCAAAAAATTGGCTCCAAAAGACTATCGATACGCGCAGCATTGTAGAAAGAATAAACCACACACAGCATCTGTTGTACTTAACGGCTTTATTGGAAGATGCTGTAGAGAAACATACACATATATGGTCCCCATGGAATGCTTTCATGCAGTCACGAGTACCAAACAGCAGTCAAGACAATTGTAGTACTGAGAATGTTGGGAATTGAAATGCACTGGAAAGAACATTCTAAGGTTGTTATTCTCCTTTACTAACATCCCCTCCCCTATACTGAAGATAATGCTGACATAACCAAAGCTTGTCAATTGTTATTGCATATTTCTTTTTCTGAAAATAAAAGAGATTTAAAATATGTATTTTAACTACTGCTGGTGCTCCTTGTTCTACATATTCATTTATTAGGCACTTCCTTGCCTGCCATCAGCCAGGTGCAACACTTGGTGGTTTTCAGTGCCAAAATCTGCCACATGTGCCTGCACCCAGGCCAACACAAGGATCCGGGTATGACAAGAATGTAGGCAAATTACATGTTATCAAGGACACTTACTGTCCAACCAGATTTTAGAGAAAAGTCAACTCATTACATCAATACTGACCAAAAAAGATTTGCTTTTTTCCCAGGCAGTACATTGTATCAGAGGCCGACTAAACTGCATAATCCCTGCTTGTTGCACAGCTATCCAATTAAGTTCAAATGTCAAATGAAGTTATGGCACCAACATGCAGTATGTTCTGTGTTTCTGGCATTCCATTTGATCGATGTAGCGCTACTTATTTACTGGCAACACGTGCCACAGATAAATGAAGAGCTGTTAGTTAAATTAGACTTCACTGCCATTCATTTATTAAAACCTTTTCCATGTGTCACTATATCTATTCTCACTGAATGTGAAACTGCTTGATCTCAGAACAATGTTTTACACAAATCGAATGCTTTTCTTTTCATAGTAATTTAATCCTGTAGTTTCCATCTGTCCAGCATGTTCTATTGAACGCATAGACATAAAATAATACATTGTTTACCTACACATCACTGACTTTGATTATACAATACCTCTATCTCTGTGAAAAAGAGAAACAGACATCTCCAATGTTCCTCTTTTATAATATTTCCATCTTTTTATACACAACTCTTGAAAATATGGGGTGCTGCTTTCTGTTCTTGAAAATATTGACTACAAAGAGCACAGATCTAGTTCCTCTTCATCTGCTTAGTTTCATTATGTCATTCACTTTGACAGATCTCCAACCTGGATTGATTGATTTAAACCAGAAATAAACGTGGAACTTTGTGATATTGAAATTGTTACTTGGTGCTCTTTTATAAAAACAGCTGAATCTCACTCATATTGGGAATGAGCCATGCAGATGCAAAAGATGTTGTATTCCTAAAAAATGTATTGTATTGTAAATAAAGAACTCTAATGAAAGTGTCACTGAGGGGCCATTATTGAGCATGATCAGTCATACAATACCTTTGCAGTTTTCAAAATGCATAATTGGTCATCAGAATGTTTTTTTGGCTTCCCCTGGAATAGCATCTGCTTAATACAGCAGGACAGTAGGGCTAAAAACAAACAATGACACTTTGGACAAGGATTGACAGCAATAAGCACTTTAGATACTGCAGAATTATCCCATTATGCTAGTTGCATAAGTAGATATTACTTGGCCCCGCAGTAAATAATCTTTCAGGCCCCAAAATGCCTTGAGGTTGACCTATTTTACCAATATTCATTGAAATGGTATATGAATTAGGGCCAAGTGGTGCCCCTATACCTCCTGAGCCCCCTACAGTCACATGGTCTGCTTCCTCTGTAGTTACACCCCTGGTGGTTACAGTTTAGCAGCAACAGCTTGAGCACTAAGGCTAAGAGCCTGGGCCATATTTGTATATAGGCACCCAAAGGCCCATGTCTAGCACAGCAGCTTCACAGGAGCCTTGTGCTAGAGAGGTTGGGCCTAATATGGCAGCAGAGTTGTGAGGTTCTCCTTATCTTCTGCAATTGCACAGACTGTCCTGCAACTGCACCATGACTATAGGAACAATGTAGCAGAAGCCAGCTTCCCCCAATCCAATAAAGGTATGGAATCCATTATCAAGAAACCCGTTATCCAGAAAGCTCCAAACTACAGGAAGGCTGTCTCCCAAAGACTTCATTTTATCCAAGTAATCAATTTCCTTTTTCTATGTAATAATAAAACAGTACCTTGTACTTGATTCATGGTATAATTAATCCTTATTGAAAGCAAATCCAGCCTATTGGGTTTATTTCATGTTTGCATGATATTCTAGTAGATTTAAGGTATGAGGATCCAAATTACAGATAAATCCATTATCCGGAAAACCCCAGGTCCCGTACATTCTGGATAACAGGTCTCATACCTGTACTGCAAATCCCATGATAATCCAATCTTACCATAATATTTCTTTTCATTAGACCACATTTTTATGTTTACAACTCCTGTATTCTCCTTAAAGGGATACTGTCATTTTCAAAATGAATCAGTTAATAGTGATGCTACAACACAATTATGCACGGAAACCCATTTCTCAAAAGAGCAAACAGATTTTTTTATATTCAAATTTGAAATCTGACATGGGGCTAGACATATTGTCAATTTCCCAGCTGCCCCAAGTCATGTGACTTGTGTTTTGATAAACTTCAATCACTCTTTATTGCTGTACTGCAAGTTGGAGTGATATCACCCCCCTCCCTTTTCCCCCCAGCAGCCAAACAAAAGAACAATGGGAAGGTAACCAGCTCCCTAACACAAGATAACAGCTGCGTGGTAGATCTAAGAACAACACTCAATAGTAAAAACCCATGTCTCACTGAGACACATTCAGTTACATTGAGAAGGAAAAACAGCAGCCTGCCAGAAAGCATTTCCCTCCTAAAGTGCAGGCACAAGTCACATGACCAGGGGCAGCTGGGAAATTGACAAAATGTCTAGCCCCATGTCAGATTTCAAAATTGAATATAAAAAAATCTGTTTGCTCTTTTGAGAAATGGATTTCAGTAAAGAAATCTGCCGGAGTAGCTCTATTAACTGATACGTTTTGAAAAAAACATGTTTTCCAATGACAGTATCCCTTTAAATAAATGAACAAAAATAATATTTAATGTTAATTTTAAAAGTATTAGTTTATATGAATTGTAAGTGAAATTTAAAATATCGGCAAGGCAACTGGAAGTTAAAATAATTATGTTGTTGCTAAAAATGGCTCAAGGATTTTAAGGTTATGCAGCCAGTAATCCAGATTAAGAGAGGAATGAATTTCTGAAGGAGAGGCAAAGTTCTGCTGGACCCGGAAGACACATAATAATCAGAGATTAAAGCTTTTGATGACATGGTTTGTTCCATCCAGCTGGCTGTCTTTCAGAGGCCATAAGGTCTGTGGGTGATTAGAATTTGTGCGTGCGTATGAGCATGTTTGAGTGATATTTTTAGGATGAAACACAATTTTAAATGCTGCCACTTTATCACACATTTTCTGCAATCAATTAGGCATCCCTCCCAGTGAATTCAGGCATTAGACTTGGGGATGCGCAGTTTTATAATTGAGACGCAGTATCTGGAACCCAGTATCTGGACTCTGTTTAGGAAGGTGGTTTAAGGTTTAAGCACAGAGAGGAAGGGGGGCAGCGCTGGTACCTGCACTGAAGCAGAACATATATTTTTTAGTGAAGTTACACAGAGCTGGGGAAGGGAGCAGATATCTTCTCTCAGCCATCTGAAAGCAGTGGAGCCAACGCTCCATATGCCCTCAGCCTATGGTATGGATTATGGATTACAATAGCCTTTGATATCATGCTTGCACAACAAATCATCCAAGCCCCTCTTTAGCATTTAGGGCATTAATAGATTCTGCCATCACAAATGATGTTGTGATTAGCGATGGATCCAGCTATGGATTTGCAAAACTGTTGCACAAATAAAAAATTGTTGCATGTAAAATGCATTGAAGTCAATGAGCATTACATTTTTTCTATTTTCCTATTCATGCAACAATTTTTTATGCGCGCTCCAAATGCATTAAAGTCAATGTTTTTCTTTTTCTTATGGCGACTCCTTTTGTCTCTGTGACATTATTGTCTGGGGGACTTTTTTCTGCTGAGAATTCTTGCAGCAGTTTTGCGAATCCATGGCTGGATCCGTCGCTAATCACAACATCATTTGTGATGGCAGAATTTATTAATGCCCTAAATGCTAAAGAGGGGCTTGGATGATTTCTTGCGCAAGCATGATATCAAAGGCTATTGTAATACTATAATCTACAATTAGGTTTGGGACATGTAATCCAGAATGCTTTGGACCTGGGGTTTTTCAGATAAGGGATCTTTCTGTAAATTGGATACCCATACCATAGGCTGAGGGCACATGGAGCGTTGGCTGAGGGCACATCAGTCGGCAGTGCATTCCACAAACTCACTGTCCTCCCTGTGAAGAACCACCTTTTGCATGTGGTGGCAGAGCCATGCTGTCTTCCTCTGTTGCCAGTCCTCAGTCTTGGACATGGATGTTGGGAGTTTGCTAATGTAGACAGCATCACTGATCTCTCTCCTACACTAGAAGAGGCAAATAACATGTTAATAAACAGTGACCTGTGGGCATCTTTTTGCCACCCCTGGTAAGGGCCATCTGAGGTAAGCTTCTCACTTTGAGTCATTGGCAGAAAAGCCCTGAATATTGTGCCAATCAGTTATATAAGGACTGGAAAACACATCCAAAATTGTGGCGAGGACTTAAGGAGCGAAAACAAAGGGCAACTTCTGAACAATTACATTACGATCCAGTGCAAAGCCAAGTGACTTAAATGTAATCCCTGAATGATAATTTAATCAGAACCAATTACACTGGGGGCTTTCCAGTGCTACAGGGTGCAGACTGCTGCCACAACATCATTATGCACAATCCAGTCTTTCCTCCACTTCATAAAAAAAACAGGCTGCCCCACACCTTACAATCAATTAGTGTTTTAAATGCACTGCCTCGGGGAACAAAGATTACAAGTATCCTACACTCTGAGCGGGACACATCACACATTAATGGGGCTCATTTATAAACACTGGGCAGATTTGAACTTGGGCAGTAACTCCAATCACTGATTAGCTTTCAGTCAGCTGCAGATACAACAATAAAAGCAAATATCTGATTGGTTGCCATAGGTTACTGCCCAAGAGCAAATTTGCCCAGGGTTACTAAATGAGTACCACTTTCTGTGTCCCAGTCATGCCGCTTTCTGTGTCCCAGTCATGCCTGCAATGAAAGCTGCAGAAAGGGTTATGTTTTATGTGGCATGATGCTTCGTCCAAGGTCTATGAAACATATTTTAAAAATTGAATGGACCTTACTTTGTATGATTGTCCTTTTGACAGACTTGCTTATGTGTAAAAAGCTATGGCTAGTATTGTGCAATCTTACGTCAATGTGGGTAAATAGCCCGTTTGGTTATGTCTGTATTTTATTTTTATTTTGTTTTTTCTTCTAAAAATCAATAAAAAATAAGTTACAAAAAAAAAAAATTGAATGGACCAAATATATATGCAAATACACAGTATTGAGGCTTGCTTGAGGTTTGGCACAGCTCCCTGGTACATATTGTCTGGTAGTTCCCTCCTCCCCAGGGCAGGAAACTCAGCTTTGTTTTCAGTCTCAAAGCAAAGAACATAATGTGCTCTCATGCCTGGGACATCCCATATACTTACAGAGCAAGAAAGAAGTGTGAAATGGAACAGAAGGGGGTGACATCATAGCAAATGTGTTATAATAATCTGCCAAAGTAACTGTCAGTATTATTATTGTTGTTGCTTTTATTGAACATTTTGAAACATTGCTTGTACATTTTACTAATACATGCAATTGCATTCCTATGGTGCCATTAGCCTTTTAAACTCCACCTAGTTTTGCACCTTCCCCTTCTTGCTGCCCAACATTACTTTGCTGTGTTGGATTCTCCCATCCGAACCCCCCTCTGGGCCTCCCACACGTACCTGTTCTCTCGATCGGGGCCTGTGCAGGCAGCAGACCCTGGTTTTATCATACATGCCTTCACCTGTCTGTGGGTGCTGAAATTTTTAATTTTTCCCACTGTTACTACAGGCATAATCTCTCCCTACTATTCCATTGCCACAGTCCCTTCCCAGAGACTATTATCCCACTGCTACTATAGGCACCATCTCTTCCTACGATCCCACAGTCCCTTCCCAGAGACTATTATCCCACTGTTACTATAGACACATCTCTCCCTACTATACCTGCTATCCCACAGCCACAGTCCCTTCCCAAAGACTATTATCCCACTGCTGCTCTAGGCGGCATCTCTCCCTACTATACCTGCTATCCCCCAGCCTCTTCCCAGAGACTATTATCCCATTGCAACCATAGGCACCATCTCTCCCTACTATACCTGCTATCCCACAGCCACAGCCCCTTCCCAACAAGCATACATTTTTTAAGTTGTAATATTAGTGTGTAGGCAGCCATCTCAGGTCATTTTGCCTGGTCATGTGCTTTCAAAAAGAGCCAGTGCTGCACTATGGAACTGCTTTCTGACAGGTAATTGTTTCTCCTACTCAATTTAACTGAAGGAGTCACTGTGGGACATGGATTTTTACTATTGAGTGCTGTTCTTATATGTACCACAGAGTTGTTATCTTGTGTTAGGGAATTGTTATCTGGTTACCTTCCCATTGTTCTGATGATGGGCTGCTGTTTGGGAGGAGGGTGATATCACTACAACTTGCAGTGATATCAGAGCACAAGCCACATGACTGGGGGCACCTGGGAAACTGACAATATGTCTAGCCCCATGTCAGATTTCAAAATTAAATATAAAAAAAATCTTCCAGCCTTAAAATGTCCCCTATCAATGCTGTACACCTCTGAAGAGCAATTGCCAGCCGTGAAGAGCGGGATACCTGCCAAACTGTATGACATTCAGTGGTTCTCTCTGCATGGGAAGCTCAAGGTGAGAGGTAACTTCCTAGACAGGACGTGCCTCTGGGGGTGTGCCGTTGAGGAGACTTAAAGCCAATTTTTGGTTCATTGCCCAGTGTCAAAAGCCATCAGGTGTTCCCTAGCTACAGAGTTGCACTTTTCCTCTCTGAAGGTGGCCAGATAGCTTCACCTGGCCTATGGAGTCCTGGACAACTCTATCTACTCTGTCTCGGTAGCATTGCCACCATGGCTGCCTGGAAATGACTCCTCATTCTCCTTGAATGGTGGTGACATGTTCTTTATAATTCTCAGGTGTGGGCCTTAAGCCAACATTTAATCCACCTCTCCCTGCAAAAAGTCCTGTCTTAGGCTAATGGCACACATGGCAGTAATTTAAACTGGAACCCAAATTCACAAACCTGCCCATGCCACGTCCCATTTACTTTAATGAAAACAATCTTAAACTGTAAGTTCAGGCAGTTATCAGCCTAAAACTGCACCAGGAAGAGTCCATGCAGTTTACAATGAACCTTACACTGCAGCATTGTTGTTACTTGCACTTCTATGTGGTAGTTATAAGCAGCTCAGCTTTTCTGCACAACAGACAAGCCAATGAAATTCTGGGAGAATATAGTCTGGTCAGATGAGACCAAAATTGAACTCTTTAGATGTCATTGCACACACCATGTTTGAGGTGGGAACATCATGGTGTGGGGCTGTTTTTCATCATATGGTACTGGCAGCCTTCATACAGTATTATTAAGGAAGGATGCATGGTAAAATGTACCAGGACATTCTTTAAAGAATCTGCTGCCATCTACCAGGATGCCTAAGTTGAAACGAGGGTGGACATTTCAGCAAGACAATGATCCCAAACACACAGCCAACAAAACTCTCAGTTGGTTTCAGAGAAAGAAAATAAAGCTGCTAGAATGGCCCAGTCAATCAACCAACTTAAATTCAATTGAAAATCTATGGAAAGAACAGAATATCAGAGTTTATAGAAGAGGCCTCTGGAACCTTCAAGATTTTAAGACAGTTTGTGTGGAAGAATGGGCCAAAATTTTTATGGACTTATTTGTTTTAATTTCTTTGTATGTGTGGATTACGTGGGTTGTTATGGACATATGTTGTAAATTTCATGGCAATAGCCCCATTACAAATATATTTACTGTATGTTTTACAACCTTTAAAGAAATATTATGTGTGTCTATCCTGACACCTGCTGGTGGTTCATGAATACTGCTACTTCACTTTTGATGATTCTATGGGGCAAATTTACTAAAGGGCAAAGTGTCTAATGCTGGCGAAAAGAGTGACGTCATTTTGCCCCTCGCCAATTTAATAAGTGTCCCTGGCGTTAATTCGGAGATAGACTGTAGCGTTACTTCGCACTCTAACACCAGGTGAATTTTCTCACTGGCGAATGGACGTAACTATGCTAATTCACAAAGATGCAGATTTTCCTGAACGTTACCTCTTGCGCCAGAGTTTACTTCGCCAGCTCAGACCAGGCGAAGTGCAATAGAGTAGATAGGACTTGGTCCAAAAAAATTTGAACATTTTTCAATGTCCCAAAAACCGCTGGAGTATTTTCCTTTTTACAGGGTGAAAGGCTGAAAAAGATCGTAAATTTATTTTGGGGAACCCTCCTTCCCCCTACATTTGCTAACATATGGCACCTAAACTATACAGTGGGCACATGTGTAGGGCAATATAACACCAATATTTTATTTTATTAAGGTTCCCTGGCCTTGTGTAGTGTAATGTATTTGCTGCATCATATACGTCCATTGTACTTGCGGTATGTAAATTAGCCAACGCTAGCGTAACTTCGAACTGCTGATTGTATTATCGCTAGCGCAACTTCGCAAGCGTTTGGTACCCTGTGCGCAACTTTGGATCTTCGTGAATTAGCGTTGTCCAGGCGAAATTACGCCTGGCGAAGTGTTGCGATGTTCACGAAACCAGCGCTGGCGGATTTTCGGAGGTAAGTAAATTTCTCCCTATATACTAACATAGATAATAGGTCCTCTGCACTCAACCCATTATCTATAAATTAAGAACATTGAGAAATTTGGCAAATTCACTATGCGCCGAAGCGCCTAACGCTAGCGTCAATTCGCTAGCGTTGGGCATTTTCGTTACTTCGCAAATTCACTAACGAACGCTGGCGTAACTTCACACCCTTACGCCTGGCGAATTTGCGCAATGGACGTAACTACGCAAATTCACTAACGCGCGCATTGTTCTGAACGCTGGCGTTTTTTCTATATTATGGGTAATAGGCTGAAAAAGATCGAAACACTTTTTGGGGCTCCCCTCTTTCTCCCCTACATTTCCTAACTCATGGCAACTTAACTATACAGTGGGCACATGTGTAGGGCAAAATAAAAATTGTATTTGATGTTTTGAAGGTTTCCCAGGCATTTGTAGTGCTGCTACATATTCCTCCATTGAAATTTGAATTTAGCGCCGTATGCATATTAACCATCGCTAGCGTAACTTCGATTCGATTAGCGAATCAACGCTAGCACAACTTTGCAACCTTATGCTACCCCTGAGCGCAACTTCGGATTTTAGTGAATTTGCGGAGCGCTGGCGAAACTACGCCTGGCGAAGTGCGGCGAAGTTATGCCTCGCGCAACTACGAATCTTAGTGAATGTCCCACTTTGTGTATTAAGCTATCAAAAATGCTCTCCCCTTTAAACAAAAGAGGGACTGTTTGTCCATATATTGTAATATTTTCAAGACAGCTAACTACGTCAAAGTCCTCCCTAGTTTTACCAGTTCTTACACTTATTTTCATCAATAATTCTACTGCTTCATTAAACATTTTTCACAGGCAGCTTGCAGTGTTGATTTTTAAGGTTAAAACTCCCGAATGGTTGTTTTTATTACAGTACCATGTACTTGATCCTAACTGCATGGGTCCATTGGGGTTTTTAGCAGACTACAGGTATGGAGATCCAAATTACGGAAAGGTTCCTTAACCAGAAACCCAATATCCCAAATATTCTGATTTTTATGTCCATGTTATAGCTCAACAGCTACAAAAATGCAAAGGGAGAAAGCCACTTTATGATTGAGAAATTTTTTTTAGAAACATGGCTGAAAGTATAGTATAGTATATCTAAAGATAAAGATCAACACCATTTTAAGTGCTGGTTCTTTATTACCAACTTGGATTCATATGTTTAATTCAACTTCTTAATAACACAGCATTTCAACCTTTGGCCACATTCTACAACTGAACAAAAACAAAATTCTTTCCAAACAGACAGGTCCTGTTTATTTAAGGCTTTCCTGCTTCCACTAGAAAAAGGTCTTCTATTGTCACTGTCACAACCTAGGAATGGAAAAAAATAATTATAATAAAAACACAATTATCCTAGTTCATGTTTGTCTACAATATTTATATCTGTATGTATTGGATATTTCTGTATGTAAATAATGTAATGACTACAACTAAATGTATATTTATCTATGAACCAACCGCAGCAGCAGCCTTGCAGGTTTGAGAATTCTGTTTAAATTATGACCAAGATCTTTCTTTGCAACTGGCATTCTGAATCAGTTTCAATTGCCATTTCCACTTTAGCACCTAATTCCTACACATGGCTAAGCTATATGGTATCACCTTTTCATGAACTGGATCAGGATAATCACACACTCCTTCTGGAAACAGTGATCTGATCAGAGCCTTGAGATTTTGAGGGTACACATAAGTGGGGAATGAGGCACAGTTCAATCCAACACCAGCGTCCCACTGTAAACAAGAAGGTTAAGAAGAAATAAATAGTTATTACAGGTCTCAGTAAAGGAAACAAATGTTCTGCTAAACCAGAGAGGAACATTCCAGGCACAGGATATATATACCCATAAACAAGTTGAAATCTGTTCAATTGCCGTAAGTGACATTTTCATTCTCAGTTTAAATGGAAAATACAAAACCAGACCATGCATCAGGCCCAGACTGGCAATCTGTGGGTTCTGGCAAATGCCAGAGGGGCTGCTATAAGTTGCCATAGAAAGTCAGTATTTAGTGGGCTGGTAGGGCTGTTTGGGCCTCTGTGTAACTGAAATGCCAGGGCCTATTTTAATTCTCAGTCCGGATCTGCCAAGCATTATTGGTGCCAAAGGCACCAGCACCCCACCAGCCTGTCAACTTGCCCACTTGCACCACCTTTCTTCCCAGTAGCACACCTTCCCAGTCAGACACTCATTTTCTCACAACCAAACCTAGTCTGCTTCTTCACTCTCCACACCAGCCAGTTGAACTAATTCCCCTTACTACCCGGTCACCCACTCATTTGCATAGTGTCATGCAACCCCTACCTCGGATTCTCAGATTTAAAGTCCCTTGGTTTTCTAGAGAGTCTGTGTACCACCTAGTATGGAAAGCAGAGGGACTTAAAGTCCCAGAATTCCAGGGTTGGGTAATGGTTGTTACAAGTACAGATCCCAACTAACATATAATTAATCCTCATTGAAGGCAAAACAATCTCATTCGGTTAAATTAATGTTTAAATGTTTTTTTTAGAAGACATAATGTATGGTGATCCAAATAATGGAAAGATCCCTTATCCAGAAAACCCCATGTCCCGAGCATTCTGGATAACAAATCCCATACTATATCATGGTTTTCTTTTCAGTCTGTGGAATCAGGTATGGAGCATTGTAAATTTTACAACCAGGCTAAGGTTGTCACCTTTCACTGCACTCCAGGCAGTGGGTGGGTGATGATGTCATGGGGAGGGATGATGACATCATGGGGCAGAATGGGTGATGTCTGTAACAGGACTGTGACATTAGGAGGCAAAACTATGACGCATCAATCGGCTGATCGGCACATCCGGCAAGAAGAGTCTATGCAAGCAGATTTGACTGGACAGCCCTTACAAAAACTGGGCCATCTGGTTCAAAACCAAAAAGGTGGCAACCCTAATCCAGGCCCCAATCACATATTGATCACATACTGATCAAGAAAAGCCAAACTGAAAGCAAATATCTGTTTGTGAAATGGTAGATTTAGGGCAATAAGCAGGACTGCAAAAATAATTGTGGGTAGGTCTCAAAAGTATCGTGGGAAGAGGACCCAGCAATTATTTTGATGCACAGACAAGAGCAGTGAAGTTCTATCCCTCCATGTTTATAGTATATTATATTACTACTTTACGATAAATGGAGCCAAATGCATAAAACTGGGACAGGTCATGATCCAAATTTCTCCTAAGACCAGACACAAAATCATCGTCAGACTGGGTTGATGGTGTTCCTGGAGATAACCCGGCACTTGTGTGCCCTGCAACCATCAGGCCAGCTGCCTGCCCCGAGGATGGGTCTGGGGTGGCCTTTGAGGTGGTGACGAGCCCCAGAGATCCTATTGCAGTAGTGCTCAAGAGGCTTTATTTTCTAAAGGATTATTTTAGGGGGGTATGAAAGTAATTAAGATATAATGTACTCTTGTCTGCACAGAACTGATAAGTTTGATTTAGAAGGACTACTAAAATTGTCAGTGCTGTCCAACTGGCGGCCTGTGACACCCCTCGTGTGGCGCCCCCACATGGAAGTCTGGTTGCTTTGACTGCTTACCTTGCGTAAGCTTTGAAAGGTCCTGCATTGTTCACACATGTAACACCTCTATTGTTCACACCCCTAAAGCCCTGTATTGTGCACACCTCAGACCCAGACTGAAAGTGCCCACATTGTTCACCTGTTCAAACCTCATAGAATCTGCTGGAGGGGCACCAGCATTATGTCACTGTATGTAGCACAGTATGAACTGTTTCCTTGCCTCCTGCTGTATTCTGCCTGCCTAATGCTCCTTGTGTGTGCCATACTCTGCCTACCCTATGCTCCTTGTGTGCCATACTCTGCCTGCCTTATGCTCCTTGTGTGTGCCATACTCTGACTACCATATGCTGTCCCATACACTGCCTGCCCTATGCTCCCTGTGTGTGTAATACTCTGCCTGTCCTATGCTCCCTGTGTATGTCATAATCGACCTGTTTTATGCTCCCTGTATGTGTCATACTCTACCTGTGCTATGTTCATTGTGTGTGCGCCATGCTCTGTCTGTGGAACCTGGTGGGGTTTGTTAGCATTTGGAAATTCTTAGGGGTCCCCAATGTGTTTAATCGTGTGCTCCTATCCACAGAGGAGGATGAGGCATATGGATTTCCCTGCAGTGAGCACCAACCATTAGGTTTTTTGATGTGCTACCACCATAAATGGGGACATGGTCTTAAATATTCTTGTTGTAGTATGGGGGTGTTTTTAAAACAGGAAATGGTCGACACTGGTTCCATTATAGGCCCTCCACCACGTAGGTCAGAAGAATTCTGGCCCTTGGTACCACAGAAGTTGGATAGCACTGGTTTATATAAACAAGCTGTTCTGTAACCATATTGGCAGTCATTCAAGGCACATGTTACATAGCAGATAACAGATGCACACTGCAGAATACCATTGAATTCCATTCCAGCTCTTATCTTTTATCTGATTGAACAGGTGCCTTTTTTCCTTTTTTCCTTTTTCAGCTTGAATGGCTGCCCCATAGCTACACAGCAGCTTGTTTATATAAACTATAGTTGTCTTTTTAAGGCAAACAAATAACTTTTATCAGTGCAGGGCAACAGCACATTATATTTGAATTAATAAAATACACTTTAATTTCTTGATGTTACTGTTCCTTTAGCTATGCCATAGGACACTCATTCTGCTTTCTGGTTGCAGGGAATAGAAGAAGTCAGTAATTCACATAGCAATAACATCGTTGCACAGAAACGTATATTATATTAATCTTCAGCACACTGTAGGTGAGTCTCTTTTTAAAGGGTTGTAAAGTAAATTAACTTCTGGTATGATGTTGTGATATTGTAAGACAACAGTTTGCAATTTCAGGAGATATTGGTTTGCTAGGGTCCAAATGACCCTAGCACTATAAATAGGAGAGGGTCCAAAAAGTAAGATAAGAATAAAAAAATAAGAAAAATAATGAAGTTATAGCCTCACAAAGAAATAGTCTTGTAGCTGCCAGGGTCAGTGAACCATAGCTGAATGCTGTGAATATGCCTAAGATGAAGGCAAATAATTCAAAAACTATTAGAAAAAAAGAACAATTGAAATGTTGCTAATAATTTGCCATTGTATATCATAACTTAAAGGAAAACTCCCCCTTTCAAAGCAATTTTCTATATTCTCATAGTTCACAAGTGACTTACCAACTGCCTGCGCACCAGCCTGTAAGCCTTTCTGCGTCGTTGCTTATCATCTTTCATCCTGGATGCCACTTCCAGTTCTGTGGAGACCCACTGGGGAACCCTGAAATATCATATATGCAGATGGGCGTTTGCAGCACCATGATATTGATATGCCCTACTGCAATAACCCGTAGCAACCAGTCAGTCATTTGGTGCTACTATACTGACTGCAGTAGATTGTATCACACTGTCTATGTATATATATGAAGCAGTGCAAAATAATGGTGGAAAATCTGGTGTTCGCATGGCGTAAAATAAACACACGAAAAATTTATTTTACACAGCTTTTTTACAAAGTTTTTTGGCAAGTATGATAAATAGGCCCCTTTATCACTATTGTCTAGTAGCTCTATGTGTCTGCACCCTTAGGGAGCTAGCACACGGGCAGATTCGGGGAGATTTAGTTGCCTGGCGACTAATCGCCTCTTCTGCGGGGTGACAATCTCCCCGAACTGCCTTTGCATTGCCTGCCGCCTGCTATAATGACAAAACACTATCGTCAATGCGCTCGCGGCCCTTTGATTTCCGAAGTCGCCTGAAGTTGCCTCGAAACTTCGGGCGACTTCAAAAATCGAAGCACCGCAAGTGCATTGGCACTAGCATTTTGTCATTAAAGCAGGCGGCAGGCACGGCGAAGGCAGTTCAGGGAGATTGTCTCCCCGCAGAATACGCCATTAGTCGCAAAGGCGACTAAATCTCCCCAAATCTGCCCATGTGCTTGAGGCCTTAGGGCAATGGCACACCAGGAGATTTATCACCAGTGATAAATCTCTGCTTCTGCAGGCTACTAATCATTTCTCATCGGCAATAATGTGAATCACTGGTGGTAGAACTCACATTTGGCTTCAGTCTTTCACAATCGCTTGAAGTTTCCTCTTGAGGCAATTTCAAGCAGTTTTTGGGAGACTGAAGCAACACATATTTTTTACCACCAGCGATTCACGTTATTGCCGGTGGGAATGCTTTTACAGGAGATTAGTTGCCTGCAGAAGCAGAGATTCATCGCTGGAGTTAAAGTGGTAGTGATTGTTGAGGATAGGGCCGGGTTGTCAAGGGTGTCCCTTCAGTAGGTGGCTGTGAGGGGCGTACGGACTGGTTTGGATCAGGGGATGTTCATGTATATACCTGGGGAAAGTGAACACTCCCATCTAATAAAAAAAAGTCAGAAAAAAATAATTTCTGACTGATCAATTTGTACTAAGAGCTAATTTCAGTAATTCTATATTTTTTCCTCACTTACTTTGCCGGTAAATCTTTAAAACTGGCCCTGGTCTTAGTCTTTCTGGTTAAGCCTGGAGAAATAACAGCTAAGTAGTACACCAATTTACACATAACTATAACTTTTTAGAAAGTGCATTTATATTCATAATAAACAGTGTTGTGGATGTGGATTAGGGATGTAATTCCAGAAGAAGGGCCCTGGGGCAACACAGGAAGGCAGGGGCCTTAAACCTGTAAAAAACTATAAAGTTTCATCATTTCGCTCTCTAGCTGCTGAATGGCAAAGA
This sequence comes from Xenopus laevis, assembly GCF_017654675.1. Taxonomy (NCBI): domain Eukaryota; kingdom Metazoa; phylum Chordata; class Amphibia; order Anura; family Pipidae; genus Xenopus; species Xenopus laevis. The sequence continues at coordinate 27,924,767 of NC_054385.1, forward strand.
CTATGGAAGATGTAGGTCAACCAGAGCTGAAAAGTGGGGTCAAATAAGCATACAAATGCAACAAACACTCATACAGTGCAGGTAAGTGTGATATTAAGCACAGTCTATAAGAAAGCACTCACCCATATTTCTTACAAGCCTGATAAAACCTCTCCATGGAATTCAACAGTCTCTCCTGAGCAGCAGAGTGATTGTGGCCTACCCTCTGCTGCCCCACAAATGACCCAAAATTGATACAAGTCTCTAGACAGTTCTCATGTTAACCCTTCCAGGGAAAGAAACACTGAACGGAAAATAACGACAATGTGGAATAGTGATAATCTTCTAGTGCTTTATGCTTTTCACCCACTGAGCTAGACACACTTTGTTGTAATTCCTTTTAGAAAACATTTGTATCAAAGCTCTGTTTAACACTGGGTCATCTGAGTTGCTGGTACCAACTAGAACTGGGGTTACACCATGCCTGATGCCCAGACTTTACTACCTTACATTATGCTAGCTTTTTTGTAGGGGTGCCCCTTCCAGCTGTACAGAAGGTTACCTCATTGACATATATTCTTTTCTTTATTCAGCATATTAATACAAAGGACACTGTTTAAATTAAATATTTTTCAGTCACCCTTAGCATTGCCACCTGGACAGTATATTTCTAATTCTTTTATGTATTTTTATTTTAAATGGTGACTTTCATTGCATAATAGGGAGAAAGTGTTTTTTTCCAGTAATTATGGAAACCATAGTCACCCCCTGGGATTCTCACTGCAGGTACGGTTGCCACCTGACCGGTATTTTACCGGCCTGGCCGTTAAAAATTATGGTTGTACCATATGTTATTAATAGGGGAAAAAAGGTAAATATATAGGAAGGCCAGTATTTTTTTCCAGAAAAGGTGGCAACCCTAACTGCAGGTGATGTAGGCGAACAAAACCAACTATCTCTGGCACTGCCAATTTGTTAGGCACCCCTCAGTGGCCTATCTCCTGCTCTGGGCCTGGCAGCACATCTAACTATGCAGAACAGAGAATGTATTTTTTTCTTATAACTCTTTATTTATAACAGTTGTATGTTCAATGTCGGACTGACCCACCGGGATACCAGGAAAACTTCCGGTGGGCCTAGGTGTCAGTAGGGTTGCCACCTTTTCTGGAAAAAAATACAGGCCTTTCTATATATTTATCTTTTTTCCCTATTAATAACATTGGGATCAACCATCATTTTTACCAGCCAGGCCGGTAAAATATCGGCCAGGTGGCAACCCTAGGTGTCAGTGGGCCCTCATTCTTCTAAACATTTGGCCTATTTCAAAAGGTGAAATAGATTAAATAATAGATTATAATATGTAAAGAAAAGACACTAGGAGAATAGAGGTTGAGTGAGGAAGAATAATAGTACTGAGAGTGGGCCCCTGGTCTACGGTTTTTGGGTGGGCCCCTTGTCTAAGGTTTTTGGGTGGGCCCCTGGTCTATGATTTTTGAGTGGGCCCCTGGTCTATGGTTTTTGAGTGGGCCCCTGGTCTAAGGTTTTTGGGTGGGCCCCTGGTCTAAGGTTTTTGGGTGGGACCCTGGTCTAAGGTTTTTGGGGGGCCCCATGTCTATGGTTTTTGGGTGGGCCCCTGTTGTCCCAGTCCGACACTGTGTATGTTACATAAGTCAAATTGAAAATAGTAAAGTAAGCAAATAAAGTAAATAAGAAAATAAAAGCAATATAATAATGCAATACAGTACTAAATAAAATCATATTTAGATCACAAGAGAATGTATTTATTAAAGAAGAGGATCCCCAGCCCTGTTCTTATATAGTTCAAAAGTTTTGGCTTTTTTTTTTAAAGACCTGTAAAAAAAAAAAACAGTTCAGCTGCTTCAAGATATTGGACAGTATGGGGAATCTAATGACTATACTCTGGACCCATGAACACCTTGAAGTTGAACATGGCTTTTCCTCATGAAAATGACTTTTCCTCCTATTATTATTTATATGTGAAATCAAAACACCTCTGATGTAGATAATACATAATGTGTGTATAAAACCAGTCTGGGGCCAGTTGGTGAGCGTGTCTGTGTGTAATGTCTGACACTTTCCAGTACACAGGCCTCTTTGGCAGCGCAGCCTTTCGGAGCATGAGAATCCTCGGTTTCCCTGGAGATAGAACACAGCCCCGGGACGCCTGCCGTAACCTGATCCGGGGAATGAACAGCAGTTAGAGGCGGCGGGGACTATATTCCAGACTGAGGGGAATACACAGCGAGGCACCATCCCTATAATCACACAGCAGCAACACTGAATCGCGGGGAGCAGGTACTGATTGGGGGGTTTTGCTCTAATTTGATTACTGGCGCAATGGACTTTATTTCAAAGGGCCTTGTGCGATGGGATTGGAGGGAACTATAATCAGAAGTTGTGCTGTGTGTGTGTGTAACTTTGGGCAGCGTATGTGTGTAATAAAGCATATTTGCTTTCAGATCGTGTCGTTCTCGGCACACAGCTCTGTAACTTGTTTACGTCGTCGCTGCTGTTTGTTATGGGGGTGGGGCGGCCGGGAAGCATCTCTTCTTGGCATGACACAGTGAGGCTTTAGGTGCAGCTGTATCCTCTTCCCTTCCTCCCTATAAAGCCGTATACTAGACTGCCTCTGAATACACACTCTGAATACACACTGGCTCTTTTGAGCCCTGTCACGCACTATTGACCTCAATGTAGAGAAAGCAGATCATGACTGCTGGGGGCAGCTGGTACAGAAGCTGATTTATTTAGGGGCCCTAAAATGAGGTAGCTGTGGGCCCAGTAACATGTAGCTGCTCAGTGGAAGGTGCAGGTGGCTGGTGAAGAGATACTTTCTCACTATTGAACAGTGTTATCTCCCATGCAGTGGTAGGGGAGCTGTGTACACTTTTCTTTTCTCTGTATTGTTTCTGCGCAAGGAGGAGGAGGAGCAGCAGCCCCACCCAGGAAGTGCTGGGAGAGAGAAGCAGTACAGTAGTGATGTGCGGGTCGTCCCGATACCCACGGGTTCTGGTCGACCTTGCACTGCTTCTCGCGGGTGGAGCTCTTCTCTTGCTCTCCCCGCCCGCCACCTTCAAATGCCGGGTTCCAGTTTTATAGCCTCGCGTCTGCTCGCCCCGCCCCTTTTGTGATGTCATTGGCGGGCGGGTCTATAAAAGGACAGGCACGGGCTGGAGCAGGACGGGTTAGGGTCCAGTGCGGCTCAGGAAAACCCTGACCCGCACATGACTACAGTACTGGTATGGGACCCTGTTATCCAGAATGCTTGGGACCTGGGGTTTTCCGGATAACGGATCTTTCCGCAATTTGGGTCTCCATGCCTTAAGTCGACTAGAAATTCATTTAAGCATTAAATAAACCCAATAGGCTGGTTTTGCTTCCAATAAGGATTAATTATATCTCAGTTGGGATCAAGTACAAGCTACTGTTTTATTATTACAGAGAAAAAGCAAATCATTTTAAAAAATTTGGATTATTTGAATAAAATGGAGTCTATGGGAGACAGCCATTCTGTAATTCGGAGCTTTCTGGATATTGGGTTTCCAGATAAGGGATCCTATACCTGTACAAGTAAGGTGCTGCAAACTCCCAGAGTTTTCTGTTTGGGAAAATCATTAGGGATCCCTAAGTGCAGCACACTCTCTTTAGGGTGCTGAAGGAAAGGGGTTCCTTCTCAGGGGTCTGAAGAGCAAAGCATGCTCATCTTAGGGCTTTCTGCTCAGGACTTTGAAGCAACTGCCACATAAGTGGGGACTCTCATCAGCAGCTCAGATATTACCAGCTGTTTTATTTGAGTGAAGTTGCTCCTGGCTGGCAGGCTGCCTATATCACTGTAATTTAAATGTATAGTGTTCTGCCAATAAATCCATCAGCCTTTCCAATGTGTATTGTGGATCATTGGTGTTCCAAGGGAAGGGGTATTACACTTTTACAGTGACACGCCATTTTATAGTGCACCTGCTCTCCCATTTAGCGGAGGCACAGGACTCCTGTAGCGCCACACACAATTAAATGTGTGTTAGATCATGCAGAAGAGGGCTATACAGTAATAAAGCATTAAATATATTTAAAATGTGGGCCTTACAGGTACATGACCACCATTCGGCATCATATTGTTCCTACCATCCTGGAGATAGAAAGAAACATACGTACATCACATGCATACAAATACCTCACTGAGAAATACATGTCCACAAAACTACAGGTCCTGGGTTGAATCGCCTTTTTGGGCACCTTCATAAACTAGGGCAGAATTTTTTCTGACCTTTTTCCTTTCCAGCTTCCCTTTTCCCCTTAGGCTCGTCTTAGCTCATAACAAAATTACAGATCTATGGGGAGGTGGCTGTAACAATCATTCACCAATGTTGCAGTCGGGGATAGTACCCCTTTTATTAGTTGGTGGCATTAATAAAAGGGGTACTATCCCCGACTGCAACATTGGTGTGTGCGGACCGTTTTTCGAAACTACAAAGCAATAAGGTGACCTGGCAAGGTCAACGGTGGACCAGCACTACTACGCAGAAAAAGTGGAAGGAGGTGTGCGGTAATACAAAGTTTCATTGTAACAATCATTCAGCCATAGCCACAAGAATATGTAGGGTAGCCAAAAATTGTTGCAACCTGTGCTACATTGGAAGGGGGCAATAATATGTATACATGCTGAAACTATAAGTAAGCAGTGATATATTTGGCATGAGTCTGGCACTTTGCACATGGGGTGGATTTTGGTAATAATATGCACACATGAGTTTTTTTGGTCTGTCTTGGCTTTTGAAAAATGCATTGTGTTCCAATTATTTCTGATGAACACTGTATTTGGCTTCCTTGGTACTGTGCCAGTCACAGTGATAGATGTAAAGAGTCCCATAGAAAACAGCAAAACCTTTTTTTCTGTTAACCTCTTCATTTAATTTCATATGTTAAGCAGAGCTATTCCAAGTAGCTGAACATTGAGCTAGTAAATACTCTCTGCAGGGGAGACTCCCATAGTGACATTAGCATAAAGCATTTTTCCTGCTTTTGCTGGACAACAGTTCTGAGAATCCTATAATAGATATTTAATTATGATTTAAAATATGCTGGATATTCTAGTCTAGCAATGTCTTAGGAAAGAATAGGAAATGCTGGCCTAAGGTATTAGTAAAATCCCCTATATTTCATGACAACCGAGATGTGATACTTTCTTCCTTGTGGAAAAAGGAGAACTATATTATATATATATATATATATATATATATATATATATATATATATATATATAACTAGCAGCTTTACCTGGCTTCTTTTCTTTATAAACAAAGAAATCATGAGTGTTTTAGCTTATAGATAGCAGTTTTTGTAATAACGTCTTTTTTTTAATCTATTATTATCTATTTGGTGCTGCAGCTTATGGAACCATTATGGAGAACTATGAAAAAATACTGAAGATAGGGAGAGGGGCAACGGCTGAAGTCTTCCTTATGAGGAATAGAGAGACCAAAAAAAATTATGCAGTGAAAAAAATAAAGATAGATGAATCCAAACAACTGAGAACCAAAGAGTCCATTCTTCAAGAAGCAACCATTTTAGGCAAGCTTGTGCATCCCCATGTAGTGGCATGTCATGAATGTATCTGTGATGAAGAGGACGAGCACATATTCATTGTGCAGGACTATTGTGATGGTGGGACATTAGATGACCGCATCAAACAAAGAAATGGTTCCTTGTTCCCTGAAGACACCGTCATGGACTGGTTTATCCAGCTGACAATGGCTGTTCAGTATATCCATTCAATGAAGATCCTCCACAGAGACATCAAGACTTCTAATGTGTTTCTCACCAAAAAGGGAATGGTTCGGCTTGGAGATTTTGGCATCTCCAAAGTCATGAGTAGTACCATGGATATGGCAAGCACATGCGTGGGAACTCCATATTACCTGAGTCCAGAACTCTGCCAGGATATTCCCTACAGTTCCAAAACAGATATTTGGGCGCTTGGTTGCCTTCTTTATGAGATGTGTGCTTTAAAGCCAGCTTTCAACGCCACAAACTTAATAAGTCTTTTCTTCAAAATTGTAAAAGGGGAGTATCCACCTCTCTCTGACTGTTACTCTACAGACTTGCATAACTTGGTCAAAACTATTCTGGATAAGTGCCCCGAGTCTAGACCCAGTGCAAGCTGCATTTTGAACCTATCCTTTGTTCAGGAACAACTGAAACTCTTTATACAGAAACATGAGTCCCAGCTGTATAAACAGACTGCCAGTAAAAAAGAGAGCACATCTCCACAAGAAAACAGAAGCAAAACATCCGTGGGCCATCACGATGAGGCAAAAGATAACTTTAGGCCAAAATCTGCCCCACCTGGTCCTTACAAGCCTGATGTCACCAAGTGTGAACTGTGGGACCAGGAAGAGCTATCAAGCACAGGAGATAGATCTGAATATTCAGAAGACTTTGATGACAATGAGAGTATATCGTCTGTAGAGGAAAATCTAGAAGGGGAAACTTCTACCCCTTGTGAGAATGAGGATATTCCAGAAGAAATAGGTTTGTTTTAAGATTCTTCATGGAGCATGGAGTGTTATGATGCTTACTGATATTACTACAGGTATGGGACCTGTTATCCAGAATGCTCAGGACCTGGGGTTTTCTGAATAACAGATCTTTCTGTAATTTGATGAATTATATTTTAGTTGGGATTAAGGTAATGTTTCATTATTAAAGAGGAAAAGGAAATCATTTGTAAAAATTTTTATAAAATGGAGTCTATGGGGCAAATTCCCTAAGTGGCGCTAATTCGCTAGCATCCGCTTCGCCCGCATTGCAACACTTCGCCAGGCGTAATTTCGCCCAGACAACCCTAATTCCCTAAAATGTGAAGTTGCGTCCAGAGTGCTGAATGCTGGCGAAGATGCACTAGCGTTAATTCGGTAATTTGCATACGGCGGTAAGTTAAAGTTGAATGGACGTTTATGTTTCATCAAATACATTACATTACACAAGCCCAGGGAACCTTAATAAAAGAAAATAGAGTTGTTATATTGCCCTACACATGAGCCCAGTGTATAGTTTATGTGCCATATGTTAGGAAATGTAGGGGGGAAGCCGGTTACCCCAAGAAAAATTTACGCTGTTTTGCAGTCTATCACGCATTTTTTGGGAAAATTTTCAACAAAATTTTGAGGAAGTCTTATCCACTCTATTGCACTTCACCTGGTCTGAGGTGGCGAAGGCAAGTCCGGCGTAAGAGGAAACGTTCAGTAAAATCCGCATCTTACTGAATTTGTGGAGTCCCTTCACCAGAACAAAAATTTGCCTGGAGTACGAATGATCGCTAGTGTGTGTCTCTTTCGCTAGCGAAGTTAGGCCTGCGCCCATTAGGGAATTAGCGAAGTACCGAAATGACGTCACGCTGGCGAATTAATGCTAGCGTTAGCTACTTCGCCCTTTAGGGAATCTGCCCCTATGGGAGATGGTATTTCCCTAATTTGGAGATTTTTGGATAATTGGTTTCTGGATAACAGATCCCATACCTTTACTAAGAAAATACTATTTACAAGGTTTTAACAGTTCGCTTTTTACGATTTTTTTCACAATTGCATCTGCATCCTTGCAGAGTGTTCCAGGTCTTTTAGCAGCTGCAGGTTGTCACACTTACTACTACAGTATGTATGTAAGAAATTCTGATTGATAGTTTTTCATCATATCTATTTTGCAAATAATGACACAAACTATAGGGTAATTTCAGAATGGATCTGGAGATTCACTCATTAAATGGAAATCAGAATTTTATTTTAAGTGTAACTAAACCTCTAGACCCAACTTTGTTCTGTTTGCATCAAACTAGATTGCTGCTAGTTTGCTTTCTTACTCTGATGGCAATATTCTTTAATACACGCAACTGGGACAGTTTTTTTAATTCTGTATGTATACATATATAATATGTCATGATATAATTTTTTGCACTTGCCCAGATCCTGTTAATGATGAAGGTGAGCCAGAATACCCAGATGACTTTGAGGAGCTTGAGGGAAATACGCTGGAGTTGGTGGTCAGTCATGCTCGGTCAGCAATGGAAGTTGAGGCAGACAATGAGACTTTTCAGGATGATAATGGAGAGAAAGACATGCATTCTCTATCAACAACACTGAAGACTATACGCCAGCAGTGTATTGGTAAGGGAGTATTTTAGATATCAGCAGGTTCAGGCAGATGCAGAATAATAATGCAATAGGTTGTATGTTTATGATATTATCTTGATATTTAAATAATTGATTTGGAATTAAAGAGCAAGTGCTACAAACAGGGGACCCGGACTAAATAGTGTAAAATCCGGGAAAATGTAAAACCCAGGAAAAGTGTTAAATTAACTTACTCAAAGGATATAAGCATTAAAGTCAGTTTTTCTTTGAAATACAATATTTAATGTGTTACGGGTAAAGCATTACAGCATTAATAGTACACTATGGGGGGTGGGGGGGGCAAGACCTCTCTGTCACATGCACAACCTAAAGCCATAAGTGATTTGTGCAGGACTGTATAGAATTTAATTAAAAGAAGGGAGGGGTATGTGTATGGATGCTGGGTTTTCATTTGGAGGGGTTGAACTTGATGGACTTTGTCTTTTTTCAACAACTAACTGCTGATGGTTGTTATGGATAACTGCCCTGGGGATGCTGCGTCTGAAGAGATATTGTCATGCCTAGCACATATATGGGGCAAATTCACTAACCTGTGGTGTTGCGCTAGCGCAGGCTTCGCCACACTTCGCCAGGCGAAGTTTCACCAGGGCGCGCTAATTCACTAAAATCCGAAGTTGCACTCAGGGAGGCGAAAGGTAGCGAAGTTGCGCTAGCGTTAATTCGTCAAGGAAACCACAGTTACGCTAGCGATGGCTAATTTGCATACGGCACCAAGTTAAAGTACAATGGTGGTATACTGTATGTAGCAGCAAATACATTACACTACACAAGCCTGCGAAAGCTTCATAAAATAAAATAGAGGTGTTATATTGCCCTACACATGTGCCCACTGTATAGTTTAGGTGCCATATGTTAGGAAATGTAGGGGGGAAGGAGGGTACCCAAAAAAAATATACGATCTTTTTCAGCCTATCACCCTTAAAAAAAGGGAAAGACGCCAGCGTTTTTTGGGACTTTCAACTTTTTTTGAAGCAATCCCTATCTACTCTATTGCATTTCACGTGGTCTGAGGTGGCGATGGCAAGTCTGGCGCAAGAGGTAATGTTCAGTAAAATGCGCAAGTTAGTAAATTAACGTAGTTACGTCCCTTCGTCATAGTGCAACTTCGTCTGGCGTAAGGGTGCGAAGTAGCACTAGAGTAGGTCCACGCTAGCGAATTTACGCCAGCACCCGTTAGTAAATCGGCAAAGTAACAAAATCACGTCACGCTGGCGAATTTGTGCTTGCACTTTAGTGAATTTGCCCCATAAGCTTTAGTATGCTAATATGTTTTACAGAACAGAAAAAATGTTTAGAAATAGAAATGTGTCCTTTAGGGTAGGGGCACACGGCGCGATTTCGCCGCGATTCTGCGCTAAGCGAGTTGTTGCTGCGTTTTTTAAGCCGAAATAGCTTTGCTAACTTTGGCGCTGGCGTCAATGCAAATCGCGGCGAAATCGCTGCGCTAATTCACACGCGGCGATTCGTTTTCTATTGTCGTCCGAAGTTGCCTCGCTGGGCGTTTCCGGGCGACAGTAGAAAAAGAATCGCCGCGTGTGAATTAGCGCAGCGATTTCGCCGCGATTTGCATTGACGCCAGCGCCAAAGTTAGCAAAGCTATTTCGGCTTAAAAAACGCAGCGACAACTCGCCCAGCGCAGAATCGCGGCGAAATCGCGCCGTGTGCCCCTAGCCTTAAAATGAACACTACACCTTCAGCCTTGTTCTGATGATTAAGTCCAAATAATGTCACAGCTCACTCCATTCACTGCCAGATCACACTTCTTGTAATGAGATTATGGGATTATGAACACAATAGGAGCACTGTGGGAGGTAATATGGATCTTGTGGACAGCCTGACAGTAGTCACAATAACTGCAAGCTAAGCCAGTAATAACTTTAAAGAAGCTTGGGAAAAATAAACCCAATGGAAATTAAATAAGCATTCAGCTCTTAATATTTCCATTAGGTAAACGCAGAGGGAAAATATAAAACAAATGAATATTGTTTTTTTTTTTTTAATCCTGTTCTGCTCCACAGGGTTACATGTAATTTGGGAAACATAGGGCTGCCATGTTGGTACATCTGTGTCAACACCATAGATTCTATGGCATATGAAGAGTTAAGGTTTCTAATTATACCTATAACATCTAATGAGATCTCGTCCTCTTCACAGGAGATGTTGGACAGTCATTATATGATGAAATCTCCCACCATTTTCTGAAAGGTTTAACCCCCGTAGACCTCGAGCCACAATTTGAACACAGAATGGGACCAGACAGACTTGAGACCTGCTACCTTCTGTTCAATATGGACCAGGAGCCATCTTGAATTTTTTTCTGATGCTTAACATTGTCATTATGTATAACCTTAGGAAATATTCTGCCATGAACACAACATAGCTTAACCTTGGCAGCGGCAACTCTGAACAAACTGATATTTAAAGGAGAACAAAACCCTAAAAATATTTTATATACTGACCAGCCTAAAGTTTCATATTCTCAATAGCAGCAATGATCCAGGACTTCAAACTTGTCACAGGTGGTCACTATCTTGGAAAATGTATGCAATATCAGTGGGCTCTTAGCTGCTGTTGAGAAGCTACGCTTAGGGGTCGTCACAAATTATCAAGCAGAAAATAAGGTTTGTCTATAATATAAACTGATGCTACAGGGCTGATTATTAAATTCTGATGCTAGTTGCACTGGTTTCTGTGCTGCCATGTAGCAATTACCTGTATTAATTACTAATCAGCCTTATATTGTGACATGCATATTCTAAGTGAACTGTATATTTTGAGTCGCTGCCTAAACTCAGGTAACTGACAGCAGCACAGAGCATGTGCAGTGAATCAGCAGAAAATAAGACGGGTAGCTACTGTTGCATCTACAGAGATGCAGATCTTCCCTGCAAAAGGACTGTGGTTGCCTTGGGCTGGTACAGAAGCCCAAAACGTAATGTACAACATTTCTAGCCTACTTCTTTAGTTAGGCTTTAGTTCTCCTTTAAAATTCATCACTCCTTCCATATAGCAGAATTATCTTTGCTGCTAAAGCTATGTTGCTGCCAATACCTACACCTACAGTACAATACAGTTTGACATGGTATTTTCCATTTCTGTTAAGAATATAGTTTAAATAAAGTTGTTTTTTTACATCATAACTCTTAACATTGTACATATGATTATGTGACATATTTAAAGGGATACTGTCATGGGGAAAAAAAAAAAAATTCAAAATGAATCAGTTAATAGTGCTGCTCCAGCAGAATTCTACTCTGAAATCCATTTCTCAAAAGAGCAAACATATTTTTTTATATTCAATTTTGAAATCTGACATGGGGCTAGACATATTGTCAATTTCCCAGCTGCCCCAAGTCAGGATCCCTTTAAGGAACTTGAGTATTTTTTTTTTTATTTAACTTGTCCTGTCTATCCTAAAGGTGTCCTGAGTTGACAATTTCTGATAATTAGTCCAGAATTACTCCAAGAGGGGGGCCAACCCCTTAATCAGTTGCAAACTACAATTTGATCACTTCACAGTTGACCAGCTGAAAAAAGGAAAGCCAGAGATCACTGAGTTTCATCATTTGGTGAATGCAGGTAGACAATGCCATAACCTATGGAAGAGCTACAGTTATTTTTAAATGAAAAGGCTAAAAAACGAGTACTTTCAATTTTTTCTAAAATAAAGGTGACTGCTCTTTGGTTACTATGACTTTCTCATCAGCAATCACAATTTTTCTTGAATATGGGGCAAGATTTCTATAACAAAAGTGTACCAATTACCTTTCTTTTTATGCCTCTTTCTATTTAACTTCCAGTCATTTCTAATACTGCCTGGTTGCTAATGACAATGGCTTCTCTATAGTTTAAAGACAGAGTAAAAAGAGTTCAAGAAGCATAAAAAGCCCTTTAAATATATGGAAGAATTAGAAGAATTTTGATGACTGCAACATACTAAAAGTTTATTTTTATGTTAACATTAAAAGGACAATATACCATTCGTTTACCAAAGTTGCCTCACAAGGAAACTTCAGAAAATGAAGTGATCCTAGTGCCATCCCGCCGGCAATTTAGATTCTAGCCAACGGGAGGCAGTTCGGGAAGATTAGTTGCCCTGAAGAAGAGGAGATTTGTCGCTGAATCTCCCATAAAGCTCCCCATAGACTTGAAGCCGAACGACCGATTTTAGCGAAGTCCGACCAATCCTTAGAAATTATCATGCGGTTAGTGGGATTCAAACGATCGTACATCTTACGATTTTTCGGCCGATTTGTCAGGAAATTGATCGGCCAGGTTAAAAAATCTTTGTCGGTCCCAGTGCAATATATCTATCTATGTTTGCAGGGCCAAGCAGGCAGCTCCCCTTTGTTTTCCTGGCAAATTTGTCTTTTTAGTTGATGGTCTTAGTTAAAAAATCGTGGAAAATCGAGAGCTGCAGAGTGGAGCGAATCCGAACTAGGGGTAGGCAGAAGAATCTTGAACAGGCACGTACCCAGCGACTCCACAGCATTGCACCCTAGGCAGGTGCCTCTTCTGCCTACCCCTAGTTCCGGCCCTGATCTATTCTATGCATGGCTGGAACTATGGGCAGGCAGAGGAGCGACCTGCCTAGTGCGCATTATTGGCGCTGGGCCGGTGCCCTTTTAAGAATCTTCTGCATACCACTAGTCCAGGATTTCTTGCTCCCACTGCTACTCTCCCTACTTGTCGCTACACTCCCCCCCCCCACGTGATGTCTATGAGCATGCGTGTGCTGGTCTCTGATTCTACTGCATCTTAGAGCAGCCCCTCTGGGAACATAAAAAAAATTGCAACAAAAATACTAGTACATTCATTAATCATTTCCCCCTTACTGTTGCAACCTTCTCGTTAATGGACTAACACTCGCTTATCCTCTACAATCCACCCAGAATACAGCTGCAGGACTCCTCACCCAAAAAAACCACCTCTGCTGCACCTATCTGAAAATCCCTGCACTGGCAACACCACTTAATGATCTTAAATGTTCTTCTGCCTTAGTAACCTCCTCACATGCTCACCTACCAGCCCAGAGCAGCTTCAAACCCATGGGATTCATGAAACCACTACATCAGACACTCCCCTACCCTATAGAGTTTTAAATATTCCCTAAAACTCACCTCTTACCTAATAACAGAAATTGGATATCCCATAGTATATCAACTGACACACCATAACACTGTCAATTTTCCCAACAGACACACTCCCTCACACAGCCACAGCATTTTATACCTTGTCTATCAACTATCTCTGCCCTATAGTTTGTGGGTAGGGTTCTCATTAGCTAAGGTATTTGTCTGTAAATTGTGTACCCTTTGTACAGCAATGTACTGCTGGCATTTTATAAATAAATAGAATAATAATTTACTAGATTCTACAGATCTGGGACTGCTTTGCTCCCACCCCTCATTTTTAACACTCTACTTCTTAATTCATTGTTCTGTTCCATCCTAGTACCTCCCCCAGCCCTCCCCAGCCCCTCAACTGTGTTAGCCGGCTTCGCAAACAAAAGATCCTTCTTCTGCTTTGCCAGCAGTAGCTATACTCCACCTATATAAATCCACTTTCTGTTTCACGTGATTGTTAGTGATCATCGGATGCAGCCTATACAGTTCCATGCTGGGTATCCTGGGAATTGTAGTTTAAACCTGATCTGCTAGGATACGAAGAGGGAGAGAGAACTACACTTTCCGACATACTCTGGGGCTTCTCTCTCCAAATGGCTGGTGAAATCCTCCAGTCAGAGCCCAGCTCACACAAAGGGCCATCTGCGGCAGGTAGGAGGTGAGCCAGGGATGTGGCTGTATTCTGTGTGGGTATTGTTTATTAATATGGGGACAGAAGGGCTGTAAAACTAATGTGTTAGAGGATATTATTAGCACAAACAGAATCAGCCTGGGTGCCTATATATGTGAGTGCTTACATTAAATTCTGCTATTAAATTAAACCTAAATATTTGTATCCCCATAAGATACATGTGAGTTTATATATACTGAATACTGCAATTGTATGCCTTTTGTTAATTCATGAGCTGTTGTAATCATAAATACATATGTGGTATTTCTGTGTACCACTATACACTATTATCTATTAAATAATAAGGATTCTGTTAGACTGTTAGCTAGGTTGCACCAATTGCATTTAAAGAGATAAATAATCAAGCCAAGAGCAATCAGTGCATGCAGGGCTGTTCACTGGTTTAGCCTTTGTCTTTTTAGTGCAGTAATAGGGTGGTGGTATCAAGATGGAGCACTGTATATAAAGAGAAAAAAGAAGTCATGTTTTTGCAAGAAAAAATTGTGTGCAAATATAATTTCTGACACAGGGGGACCCTGTAACTACACTTAATGGTGGTGGTAACTCCAGGGTTCCTAAGACAGCCTGTGTCAATAAACGAAGTAAACTTGCGCCTACAGAATGAGGTTGCATTGTTACCTCGAGAAGTTAGACTGGAATTGTTGGAACACACATTACATTGTGATTTAAAGCATGGCAATTGCACACAACATTGTACTTTACACACTGTGCCTTGGTGAGTTAAGGACCCCATATGCCTGACTCTTCTCAGCAAGCACCACAGAGTGATCATCATCTTGCTTCTTGCTCTTTTCATTTGGGTGCTTATATGCAGTAGAGTGAAAAACCAAACTTGAACAAAAAACACAGGCTTTTTTACTCTGCTGTGCGTGTGTCGGCCAGGAGCCACTGATGAATGAAGAAGAGTAAAAAGAAGATCACTTCATGGTGCTCACTGAGAAGTACCCCGGAGCACCAGCCCACGGCATAAGGTAAGTTATAATAATCAAGTGAGTTGTGCCTAACATTTGGCAACTCCCCTTCTCCAGTAACTGAATCCTTCCTTCTCACACACAATCTTCAAGATTTTTTAACTTTTATCCTGGCTTTGTTCAAAGCACAAATATGGCATACCCTTATACCTGCTTTCTGTACGTCACTAATACCAAGGGCTTCCACCTTATGCCTTGATAAATCCAAATACCTACATTCTGCCCAATAACATGCAAAGATTGTAACCTGGAATAGAGATAACATCAAATTTAATGGATATCTATAGAGATTCAAATTGGGTCTTGTGTATAATCTAGATCTGCCTGATAACTTTTTTCCTATCTTCTTCACAGATTTCAAGGCCCCATGTAGCTGCTTCAGTGGCAGCTAGGGTTGCCACTTTTTTTTGAAAAAAATATCAAGCATAATTTTTACCAGTCCGGCCAGTAAAATACTGGCCAGGTGGCAACCTTAGTGGTCATCCCCAATGCAGAACAAATGGGGACCATATTCCTTTTCCAAGAGGCACAGTTTCTGAAGACGCCTTTTAAATATTGCAGTTATGCTAATGCTGACCCATCCTTATGCCTCAAGAGAGAGAATAAGCCTGATTACCCAAAGTTCAGGAATTTTACAACACAGAAAGGACAACCTTGGACTTTGTAAAGGTCAGTATCTTTTTAACCCTTGCTGTTTCTTTTATTGTATACTGTAATTTTCAGTATATCTCCTTTGTAACCGACAGTCTGTTGGCTGTTGGACAACACCTCAAGTGCTCTTGTATATCCACCAACTACTTAACTAACCTAAAACCCATGAAAATAATAATTTGAATAGAAACATTTCATAATAACCCACACAATATTGATGAATTGGCACCCCTGCTACTGGGGACAAGAATAAATAGGGAACGTGATATAGGTGCAACCACAAATGGACCTACCATGTGAAATGCAAGCTCTTCTTAAAGGTATTTAAAAAGCAAACTTAAAGTAACGCCTTAATAGTTTGACTTTTTATTTGCCCTTATACCTATTTGCCAAAAGTGCAAATCACCTATTTTCATACCCCTTCTTTTCCAAGGTTATTATTTATCTTGTCCCCACCTCATTTTTGTTGTTTAAAACATCGGAGCACAGTGTGTTCTGCCAGTTTGCACCAAAGAATATTTACGGCAGTATCTACACAAGGATCTCAATTTTTATTTGATCCCATCTGTGTTTTCTGGCATTCCAATGCCTGTGTGATTAAGTAGTGTACTCTTTGTGCCATTGTAAGTCTAATGCAGAGATTTATGCATTTTTATTCCACTTTGGTGATGACTGACCTCCTAAATCCTAAATACTAATTCCTAAAATTGCTCATCATGCCTGAGCCAAGCATTAACCCCATATATCCTATTTGCCTCCCATATGGTATCCACATTTCTAATCTAATCTATAATGCTCCTGAAATTAGTAAAAACCAGTTACCAAAACTGTGGGTATAACCTGCCCCTCTGTTTTTCTACATTCTCTGCTCCTTACCGTTTTCCAATTTGTCTGTATTAAACCACTGTAAAGGTAGAAGAGTGAAAATGCCTATTTTTTCCCAAAATCCTGGCCTAAAACTTCCTTCAGAACAAATATATGTACAGCTTTTTGCTGAACTTAAACAGATAAATATCTGAATATCTTCTATTTTTTATTTGTTATTTTTCAGAATCTGACTTCTACACATCCAACTGAACCTGTTTTCTTGCTTATTATTAATTTAATTGATGACTAGTCAAATACTTTGGCACCACATTTTCTCTGTTTATTAGGTTATCGGATGAATTTGTCTCTCTCTTACGTCAAAACTAGCATTTTGTCTGGATTATGGAAGATAAACCTTTACAATGTCATCCAGACGAAGCCAGTTTACTGAGAGGAAATCCATGTCCAGTTAATTTGCCAGATACACTGAGCCAAAATGAGATGGAAAATGGACCCTCGTTGCAAGAAACCAAAGAAAGTTTCCAAGCACCAGTCAAGACTAGCAGAAGTGATCTAGAAAATGATACATTTCTGATAAAGGACCTATCTTCCAGATATCAGTACAGTGATCCATTTGGTGGCACTTCTAGGAAAGAGCAGAAGATGAAGTACAGAGGTTGGACAGGACACAGACAGTATGTATGCATGGACTGTGGGAAATGCTTCACTCACAGCTCTACTCTTTCAACCCATCAACGTACCCATACAGGGGAGAAACCCTATGGCTGTTCTGACTGTGGCAAGTGTTTCACTCGCAGCTCCACGCTCGCCACTCACCAAAGGATCCACACTGGAGAGAGACCGTACGTATGTATGGAGTGTGGAAAGACTTTCATTCAGAGCTCGCACCTTGTGTTGCATCAGAGGATACACACAGGCCACAAACCATATTGCTGTGCGGATTGTGGGAAACGTTTCAGCGACAGGTCACATTATGTCATACATCAAAGGACTCACACTGGGGAAAAACCTTATATGTGCACTCAGTGTGGAAAAAGCTTTACCAGCAATTCCAATCTTGTAGCCCACCATAAACTCCACACCGAAAATACCATTTACATCTGTAATCAGTGTGGGAAGAGTCTAAGTAACAGACTAACATTTGCTAGCCATCAAAAGACTCACCTGGCAGAAAAACCATTTGTATGTGTGGAGTGCGGCAAAGGCTTTACACGTAAGCTGCAGCTGGTGTTGCACAAGAGAATCCACACGGGTGAGAGACCCTTTGCATGCAAAGACTGTGGGAAAAGGTACACTCGCAAGTCGTATCTTATCATACATCAGAAGATCCACACTGCGGAGATGCTGTATGCCTGCAGTGAGGGTGGCGAGAGCTTTCATGAACACTCTAGTCTCAACTCACACCGGAAATGCCAAAAGGACGAGGGACCCATATTTGACAGCAGAGAAGACAAAAGCTTGGTATCACAGCAGTGATTGTGGTAGTTCTCAAATAAATGACCCCTAGTGAATGTATACTACAGCTTTTAAAGTGGTGGTTCACCTTTAAATTAACTTAGTATGCTACAGAATGGCTTATTCTAAGCAATTTTTCAACTGACTTTAATTTTTTCTGTTTTCATTTTTTTAATTATTTGCCTTCTTCTTCTTCTGACTCTTTCCAGCTTTCTATTCGGGCCCTCTCCTATTCATATTCCAGTCTCTTCCAGGCTCAAAATCCGCAAATAAATAATGAAAACCAACTGCAAACTGTCTCAGAATATCACTCTCTACATCATACTAAAAGCTAATTTAAAGGTGAACAGCCCCATTAAAGGAACACTGCTAATCGAAAAAAATCTGTCTATAATCACATTACTGGAAGTAGAAAGGCCCTGGTGTGTCAGGAAATTAGCACCCCAAAAAGTGGCTATAAATGATTTCAAATATAACATACATCACATTTTATCTCATGTATCTTCAAGCAAAAAATACTTTCATTTTGATGATCCCTTTTAAAGAGCTGTGCCCAAGTGTTTAAATATAAGATTATATACTTTATAGGGAAAATATTAATCAGGTATGTCGGTGTAAAAAAAAAAAACTTTTGTATTTATTTCTGGAGGTTCAGACAGTGTTTATGCACCTTTTCTTCATAAGCCCAACTCAGTGTGCTCTGGTCAAAAAGGCAGGCTATTTTCATGTAAAAGGGTATTTGTTGGAATGATTCAAGTTACTTTACTGACAACTTGTAGTACAATAAAATTATGTAAAATCACGTAAAAGCAAGTTTTGAGTTTGTTACAAGGATCCTACAGAATTGGCGTTACTTCAAAAAACGTTTCTGATAACCTCAGTTTGTTTTCCTTTATGTAATGAAAAAACTCATTTTGCCTTCCTCTTCCCAAACCATACTGCAGGTTCCCAAACCATGGGTCTTGCCTCATTTGGTGGGTGGCAAAGTATTGTAATGTGGTGCTGAGCTTGAAGTTGTCTTGAATAATTCCAAAATAAAGTACCTGTTCCCCGAAATTGTGTCTATATGTGAGCTACTGGGCCTGACTGAATAAATGACAAAAAAAGGTCTGAAAAAAACCCTTGTGTGCAAGTTATGATGGCCAGAACTTACAATTAGGATCAAATCATGAGAATGTGCATCCAAAACTTGCACAATGCATAATGTTTGTAAATGGCTCTTCCAATTTTTTTGGAATAGCTATGAATAATTTAAACTGTTATGTTGTTGTTTAAAACATAAAGGGGTTTATTTATCATGCTGTGTAAAAAAGTGGAGTGAAACATTATCGGTAGGGATGTGCAGGTTTACCCTTGGGTCGTGCGGGTTGGGGCTAACCTTACTGTGCTGTTTGTGGGCAGGTTCGGGTTGGGCCCTTCTGCCTGCTTACAACTTCCGGTTTCATAGGCACAAGCGTTTGTGATGTCATCGGTGGGGCAGGTCGTGTGGTTCTATAAAAGGAGGAGGGAACCCAGGTGCAGGCTGGATCGAGTAGGACGGACGCGGGTTGGGTCGGGTGCAGGTTCAAATTTTCTTGACCCATACATCTAGGGTTGCCACCTTTTCTGGAAAAAAATACCGGCCTTCCTATATATTTATCTGTTTTCCCTATTAATAACATTGACATCAACCATAATTTTTACCGTCCAGGCCGGTAAAATACCGGCCAGGTGGCAACCCTACATACATCACTAATTACCATGTATATCTTGTATTTATTACAAGGTGAAGTCTGCTGTTTTTTACACAGCATAATAAATATGCCCCAAAATGCAGACGACAAAACATCCAGTATGCCATAGCTCATAGCATCTGACCTTGAAGTGTCCTTTGTTTTTGTGTAACCTGTGAAGCTTTCTGTGTATCCAGATTGCTTTACTTTGTTATTTTAAACAGTCATTGTTCATTGTATCTTTGAACACCTCATGGATACTCTTCTTTGTTTTTTTTCTGCCTACAGAATTATATATCTTTTAGCTTGCTTAATAAACAACAACCAGAAAATGTATTCAAATGAACTGTAGCCAGAATCCTGTGACTTGTGGGTGTAATACTAGAACATTTTCCTGTGGGCCTTGACCCTTAGCACATTCTTATTCCCATCATAGGCATCTTGAGGGCCATGAATGTCAGTTTATCATTGCCAGCCTATTGTCTTATCCTCTGCAGACCTGCAAATAACTACAGAACAGAGACTGAAGTATGTGTAAACAGACTGTCTTTTCAAAGGAAATTGTGCCAGTTTCTGTTTGTTTCAGTGCCTTTTTCAAGTCTGTTTCAAACAGCAGATGTTGCACACACTGGACTGGTGCAAGTTAAAATAATAGAAACACCCAAAAGAAAAGAAGACTTGTTCTTCAAAGCAAAAAAAATCACAGCTGCAAAGTATATCTATACATGATTCAGTCTTATGTCCTATGATTCAGTGTCTCATGGATGAGTGCAATCTGGCCACCCACAAAAGGACTGGGGGAAGAAACCACAGAACAAAAAGGTTTGGGAAACCATTATTTAATTTATTATAAAAAAAAAAAATTCCCACTATACTATGCCTGCAATCCTGTAGACACAGTCCCCTGCCACGGCCCAATGGTGCTGCTGCTTTTTCGGTGTACATTTAAACACATAAAGCTCTGCCAAGAGACCGGGGCAGTTTCGAATATTAGTATAGTTGGCCATTTTCATGGCGACATCATGGGCATACATTGGACTGGGATTCAAAATAGGCCCTGGCATTTCAAGTAAACAGAGGCCCAAACAGCCCCCCACCAGACTACTATATTGTGCCTTTCTATGACATCTTCGAATGATATACAATACATATTATACGACTACACAAGGCAATGGCATTTTATATTATCCTGCAAAGGGGAGTACAAGAAAACATACAACCTGTCAATTGTTATTTTGTGTTTGCATAAGACATATAGTTACCAAACTTGCTATACAATTTTTTAATGTAACTAGGTGTGGCACTCAGCAAATCATGAAATGAAGGCTGGGATTTGGGAAAGCCTTCTGCATTAGGTACACAGTGGACATGTGATTCTATGGAAGGTTTTGATACTGCAAACTGATTGTGCTGGGTCCAGCAAATGAATTGAAGCACCTACAACAGGCAGAGCAGCAATACGATGATACATACTTACTTATATAATGCAGGAGTGCCCATACTTTACTAATGTGAGGTCTACTTTTAGTTATGTTGTTCCATTATGATCGATATCCATAAAAGCATTGTTAGCATTCTCTTCCATGGAAAATATTGATATACGAGAGAATTTATATTGCTATATTTGGCAAACAACTATTTCTTATGTAACCTAGGAGGGTGAAAAAAGCTGTTTGTTGACAGTGTTTTGAGATCTACTGATCACCAGCTAAAGGTCTACCAGTAAATAATGTGCAGGGGACGGTGCGCTGCTGGATATTTTGCCTAAAACCCCTTAAAGAAAAAAGGAAATATCCCAAAAGTGTATTAACCTTAAAATAAGGGTAATTTCCACTTCAAGGAACTACTCACACATGTTCCTTGTCGGGTCCCTGCCGAGGGGGCGGCAGACGCCCCTGCTGTCCCCCCACTAGACCACCAGGGTAAGTTTTCGTAACAATGCGGTTCGGTTTTGCAGTCCTCCTTTAGCAGTATGTCGGTCTGGCAGTTGGATATTCCCCGGTCTTAGTTGTTTGATTCAGAGGGCGAAGGCACGAGTCCAGACAGCGGTTGTAGTGGCTGCAGGCAGTAGCGTTCCTAGAGGGGGGTGGGCCCTGGTGCGTGACGCGCAGCCGGGCCCCGCCCCCCTCCGCGCGGCCGAATTTTAGTGGCGCGCTGTACTGCCAGGGGGATTTCAGTGGCGTGCGGCACTGCCGGGGGGCCCTGAGGGGGTGCGGGCCCTGGCCGCTCGCACCCCCTGCTCCCCCGGTAGTTCCGCCACTAGGTGATTTAAGCACTCTTACAAAGGTTCGGTTATATGTGTCAAAACAATTTATTATTTAAGAACGGACTTATAGCCCAACGCTTTTCGTATCTAAAAATACTTCCTCAGGGGCAGTTCACCTATTATAAGGTTAATACACTATCGGGATATTTCCTTTTTCTTTTAGGTGTTTTAGGCAAAATATCCAGCAGCGCACCGTCCCCTGCATACTATTTATCCATATACCAGTGGGCCTTTGGATCCACTGATTCTGCAGCGAAAACCCCCCGTTATTCAAAAGCGCAGCCCTTCATCCTTTTAACCTAACAGGTCTACCGGTAGATCCCGATCTTCCTTTTGGGCACCCCTGATATAATGTATCTATTCACAGATAGCTGCAGTTTGATAAAGTATCCAGTAGGTGTCTTCAGTGCATAAACATTGTGCCACATTTACAGGTAAGTGCAAAAGTGAATGTGGCTCTTTATTTTATATTTATGAAAGCCAGTGGCGTAACTATAGAGGAAGCAGTTGCAGAGGGGCCCGGACCACAGGGTCTGCTTCCTCAACAGTAGGGGTACCCAAAAGGTAGATTGGATCTACCAGTAAACCTTTAGCTGGTGTTCAGTAAATCTCAAGACACAGTCACCAAACAGCTTGTCTAAAGCACCCTCCCGTTTCATGCTTTACATTCAGATATTTATTATGTTACAAATACAGAATGCCAACAATGTTTTTATGGATGTACATCATAATGGGATAACATCACTAAATCTAGACCTCACATTAGTAAAGTATGAGCACTCTTGCTCTACGGTTACTTTAAAGACCCCACTCCCTAGCCATTATCTTACCTTTGGCCAGGGAAGGTTGGATGAAGGCAGCTCCAGAGCTGAGAGGGGGGGCGGGGAATGTGCGGGCATGAGGTGGAAGTGGGCAGTGCAGAAGGGTGGGCGGGTTGGGAAGTGCAGTGCACTTAGCCAAAGATTTTTTTCGCAGGGGGCCGCTGATGCAAGCATTCTGAAGCTAGATTTGCTCAACTAGAGGTAAGGGGCACTATTAATATAATAAAATTGCAGTCTGAAAATTACAGGGTTGTATTAAGGAAGACAGGCCTGCTGTACTGTACATAATAATATAGTAACCGTAAGCTATGTTGAAAAAAGACACACATCCATTAAGTTCAACCAGGGCAGGCCAAACCGACCAGGCACCCTAGGCAACCTGGCCAGCCATCTCACTTCCAAATGTGTGCGCGTGCACAGTGACGTCGCGCTTGGAGGGGGCACCAAGATAGAGGCTCAAGTGGCAAACCTGGGTACCAAGCAGCGCTGAAACCAGGACTAGGGGTAAGCAGAGGGCCCTTCAACAGGCACCTTCCCAGCACCCCCTCATTGTTGCACCCTAGGCAGGTGCCTTTTCTGCCTACCTCTAATTCTGGCCCTGAATTCAAGTTTTTAAGTCTGTATATAACCTGCCTAACTGCTAGTTGATCCAGAGGTAGGCAAAACACCCCATCTGAAGCCTCTCCAATTTTCCTCAGAGGGGGAAAAAATTTCTTCTGACTCCCAAAATGGCAATTGTCCCTGAATCAACTTGTAGTATGAACTATCAACCCCTTCTTAAAGCTGTATAATGTATCAGCTAGTACAATTGATTCAGGGAGAAAATTCGACATTTTCACAGCTCTCACTGTAAAAATCCCTTCTGAATTTCTAGGTAGAATTTTCTTCTAATTGGAATGGGTGTCCTCTTGTCAGCTAGAAGGACCTACTGGTAAATAAAGAGCGGTTATTGTACAATACCCATATATAGTGATACATAGTTATCATATCCTACCTTCAGTGCCTCTTCCCCACTGTGAACAAACCAAAATTGAAGTATAGAACTGATTTAGCATATTTGCCTTTTCTTTATCTGTTACAACCATACTGGTACCATTATTTAGGAGCCACACTTTCAACCCACATCCTTTTACTATTAATATACTTAAAAAACTTTTTGGAGTTAGTCTTAGCCTCTGCTGCAATGCTCTGCTCATTTCCAGTCTTTGATATCCTAGCCAAATCCTACCGGAAGGTGAGACAGAAGGTCAGCCTGTGCTGAGAAGCCAGTGAGGCTAAAGTAATGTAAAAGCGAGGGACCATGGATAAGGATAAGGTAATGGATAAGGCTTGGTCAACAGGTCTGGGTCAAGGGCAGGCAGCACAGATTCAGAGTAGGGTTACAGACAGAAGGTCAAGAAAGGCGGCAGAGATTTGTGGTCAATAACAAGCAGGAACGGCAACAGGAATGACAGAAGAATATAAAGGCTAGGCTTCAGGAATACACCTTAATAACCAGGCACAGATTTACTCATCGTCACTATTATCCAGGGGTTCAATTCAGTGTCGGACTGGCCCACCGGGATATAAGGAAAACTCTTGTTTCTAAACATCTGGCCTATTTCATTCCCTATTTCTTTATGGGGAAACATGCTTAATAATGGGAGAATATTGTAAGTATATATAAAAGACTAGGAGAATAAAGAGGTTGAGTGAGTAGAGGATGGATAATAGTTTGGAAAGGTTCACTGTCTAAGGTTTTCTGGTGGGCTTGTGGTTTTAGGTTTTCTGGTGGGCCCAAGGTCTAAGGCTTTCTGGTGAGCCCCTGGCATTCCAGTCCGACACTGGTTCAATTACTTGCACATTTGCTATATGTTCTAGGTCATTAGAGATCACTATATCCAGTATAGCATTTTTTCTGGTTGGTTCCTCAATAACCTGTGCCATAAATTTGTCGTGCAACACCTGTTCCCACTAACTGTACTGGCAGTACTGTTGCTCCAGAAAATATCTGGGTAATTAAAACCCCCCATTATTATTACTCCTCCTCCTCCTCTCCACGTACATTATGGAGTCTATAGCATACTCCTATAATTAATTTTACTGGACTATTTGCAATCAGTGAAGAGCTCCACCCACAAGGCTTCAGTTCCCTCTTTTTCTAACATGACATCCTCCTTTATATTAGCATCAATTATATCAGTGATCACGGAGGATATAGTTTCTCCCCCACCTAATATCTTCATTTTAGTTAAATATCCTGCAGTGAGCAGGCCCGGATTTGTGGCAAGGCCCAGGCCTAGGGTGACAAAATTTTAGGGGTGGCATGCCGCCCAGCCGCATCCCTGGGCGCACTGGGGACGCAAAGCTCCCCTGTGCTTCTGTGCTTTAGAGCGTGCGGCCGGTGCTAGGACCCTGTGGCAACGGGGGGCGGAGGCGATCAGAAGTGGCTTAAAGCTGTTGACCTAGGCATGGGCCCTCAAGTGCTTATATGATAAATACTGTTCTGCACTCACAATTATGTTAGAATTATGGTCAGTCCATGCCTGGCAAACGAGGCCCTGGAAACCTTGACAGACATATTGTCCAAATCAGGCAGCTCTATCCAGTCTGGCAGATGTTAAAAGTTGCTGCCACTTTTGGATTTATTTAATGTTTAAATTATTTTTTTCATTTATTTATCACCAATTTGCAAGAGCTGTTTCTGACCTGCACCATGGAAAATTGTTGAAGGGGTTGTTCACCTTCCAAATACTTTTTTCAGTTCAGTTGTTCAAAGATTATTTCCCAGAAATAAAGACTTTTTTCAATCACTTTCCAGTTCTTATTTTTTACTGTTTTTCCAAAATCTAAGTTTAAAGTTGAATGGCCCTGTCGCTGGTTGAGTCTGGCAGCTCAGTAATTCAGGTGCAGATTCTGAACTGTTACAATTTGTTACATTTAGTTGATAAATTTCTCAGTAGCATCTCTGAAGTATTAGCAACTATTGTATCAATTCTAACAGCTGCCTTAAGGGTTAGTTCACACGAGGAGATTCAGGGAGATTTTGTTGTCTGGCGACTAATCGCCGCTTCTTCTGGGCGACAATCTCCCCGAACTGCCTTCCTCGTGTCTTCCCATCCGCTATAATGACAAGTCGCCTGTGCTAAAGCAGCTTTTTCAGAAGTTGCGGAACTTTGGGCAACTTCGGAAAATGCTGCGCCATCCCTATATCGGATGGGAAGACACAAGGAGGCAGTTCGGGGAAATTGTCGCCCAGAAGAAGTGGCGATTAGTTGCCAGGCGACAAAATCTCCCCGATTCTCCTCGTGTGAACTAACCCATAATGAAACCCAGGGATTAAGCAGGGATTAAGCAGGGACAAAGATAAGAGATTTATCAACTAAATGTATCAATTTGGAACAGTTTACAGGGTTAGTGACCCCTCCTTCCCAGAGCTGCTTTAGGAGATGAAAAATGACACTTTACACTTCAATATTAGAAAAAAAGTCACACATAGAAAATAGAAAGTGATTGAAAAAGTCTTTATTTCTGGTGAACTGTCTGAAATCAACTGAACTGAAACAAGTGTTGGCAGGTGTTTCTGTGATCCAGCTGATTTGAATAACGACTCCCATAACCCTCTAACAACACTACTGTCAGGGAATTTGTAGTTCAGCCGTAGGTCAGAAGTAGGCGCTGCACCACTGCAGCTGGTAAGCTTACTGCCCTCCAGCTGTCACACAATCAGAACTGCTTCAGAGCTGGAAGGCCATCTACTCGCATAAAGGAACGTTTTCTTGTTCCGGTCAGCATGAAGGCCAACTTCTGATAGGAATGCTGTTTCACACAGTAGAATTTGCCAATAAAAGTGCTGTGAAATTATCAAGAGGTATTCATAAAGCACCAACATATTCTGCCACACAGTACAATAAATGTGTTTATACATTGAACATACAGAATTACATACAAAGCAACTGATACAAGAAGTGAATAGGGCCCTGTGTAAAAGAGCTTATTAAGAATAGGAGCAATGAACTTTTGCATTTAGGGGAGAAAATGCAGCTTCACTATGAGCAGGAATATTCAGAGACAGCCTGGCTGGGAGTAGAGAGACAGGGGGCAGGGCTTGTGCTGCTATTGCAGAGCTCTGCCTGTCACTCACATTTATGACAACTTCCTGTGGAATAATGAAAGGACCCGCCCAGCCCTCATACCAGCCTAGTCACTGATCTGTGAGGATCTGTCTGCGACTCTGATATAATTACATTTTAAAGAGGTAAAATGTTATGTAAACCTTTTTTTTTTTGGCCGCTGTAGAGTAAAAGGAGTGGGGGCACTGGGATGGGGCTCAGGCTGTGGGATAACAAGAAGAGATGGTGCTTATAATGACAGAGGGTGCAATAGCTTCTGAGAAGGGACTGTGACTGTGGGATAGCAGGTTTAGTAGGGGGAGATGGTGCCTATAGTAGCAGTGGGATAATAGTCTCTGGGAAGAGACTGTGAATGTGGTATAGCAGCAGGTATAGTAGGGAGAGATTGTGCCTATAGTAACAGTGGGATAATAGTCTCTGGGAAGGGACTGTGAATGTGGTATAGCAGCAGGTATAGTAGGGAGAGATGGTGCCTATAGTAACAGTGGGATAATAGTCTCTGGGAAGGGAGTGTGACTGTGGGATAGCAGTTATAGTAGGGAGAGATGGTGTCTATAGTAGCAGTAGGGATAATAGTCTCTGGGAAGGGAGTGTGACTGTGGTATAGCAGGTAAAGTAAGAAGAGATTGTGCCTATAGTAGCAGTGGGGATAATAGTCCCTGGGAAGGGGCTGTGAATGTGGTATAGCAGTTATAGTCAGGAGAGATGGTGCCTATAGTTACAGTAGGGATAATAGTCTCTGGAAAGGGACTGTGAATGTGGTATAGCAAGTATAGTAGTGAAAGATGATGCCTATAGTAGCAGTGGGGATAATAGACTCTGGGAAGGGACTGTGAATGTGGTATAGCAGTTATAGTTGGGAGAGATGGTGCCTATAGTAGCAGTAGGGATAATAGTCTCTGGAAAGCGACTGTGAATGTGGTATAGCAGTTATAGTAGGGGGAGATGGTGAAAATCATCTCTGAGAAGAGGCTGTGGGATAGCAGGTATAGTAGGGAGAGACAGTGCCTAAAGTAACAGTGGGATATTAGTCTCTGGCAAGGGACTCTTGCTGTGGGATAGCAGCTATAGTAGGGAGAGATGGTGCCTATAATAGCATTGTGATAATGGTCTTTGGGAAGATATTGAGGGATAGCAGGTATACTAGGGATATGTGGTGCCTATAGGATTAGGAGTTATTTAGTGTGATCAGGGTAAAAAGTGCAAGAGCATGTCTGTTAGTGCTCACTTATTTATTCTCCTGTTTTTCTGTTGTCTGCACATCACACTGATGACACAGGGAACTCTGTTTTGCCGTGGCCAGAGCACAACAACAAAAAAATATGCCTTGTTGCAAAAATATTACACAATTAAAGATTTTATTGTGAACCCCAACTTAAGTCAATAATTACCATTGGGCTTTCAACAGGGCATGTCCCAGCTCACTTCTTCACATTCATAATATCTTTTCAGTGAAACTATACATTACTACATTGTTAATGATAGGGAACATTGCTTCACCATCATTTACAACCATGCCCATTTTACAGGTTTTAACCTCTCCTCTTCTACCCCTCTCTTTATTTTTCTTAATTCTATCTATATTTTTTTGCCCTTATTTCCCTTATGGATCCTGCTTGCTATTTTACAGATTAAGCTCTTATGCCAATTAATGCTTTTAGTTTTCTTTTAGGTGACTGTCACAATGCTGTGATTCCATTTGAAAAGTCTGTCCTCTGCTTCAGGTTCCTTCATGATTTTTTAGCTGATTTTCTCTCTTCTGGAGGGCACAATAATACCACTCAGGAGGTGACCACAGAATTATGGCCTGTCAATGGGGTAAGCATTACTTGCATTTTAGTGGCCCCATTTACTATAATGTTTAGGCAGACTGCTTTGTCTTGTACAGCTGAAAACTATTTGGCTAGGACCTCACGACACAGATTTTCCACCTGGAGAATCTGCTGCCCCACTGCTCCTCTGCTTATCTATGCTGCGCTGCAGGCACAGCGGATTACAGCGTGAAATGCAAAACCTTGCGTTTCAGCTCTGAGATCCACCACTTCTGCCTGCACCCGAGGAGCAGGCAGCGCAGCTGAAGAGGGGCAGCGAAATCTCTGCCTGTGTTTATCCGCATGCTGATATCTGTGTTGTGTAGCTCTAGCCTTCAAACATTGCACTACACTGCTAGTGAACTTTGTTGCAATAATCTTGTCTATTGCTAGAAACTTTTGAAGATACTGATCGTATATTTACATATTATAATTCACAGGAGACTATTTAAACCTAAATAGAATTCTTATAAGAAACTGTTAAATATTTACTGTACCAAGGAAACCTTTTGTTCCAGCAAACTACTCAGACTAATTGTAAACATTTTCTGTTACACACTCTACTCTCTCTCTCTGTCTCTGACTACTTTGTGTCTCTTCAAATGTAAATTGCTTAAAGTGTCAAGTCCTTAATTGAAAATTTCAGCCAAATCATCACATAATACTGATTTAATGTCGTTGTTTTATCTCTGTTCATTTGACGTTTTTAGAAAAAACAGGAAGTACGTTTTCCTTCCTCTGATCTCTTCCTAGTTTTTGGATGGCTAATAATCAGTTTTTTTTTGTCTATATGCTTAGTCACCAGTTTGTGCAGCAAGAGCCCACTCTTATAAGAGCTAATGTCTGACATTGAGTAATTGCAGAGGAGTAATCCAGCATTTGACCAGGAGCCCCCTCAGTCGCAAAGGTACATTGTGAACTAAATGATTCTACTCTTGGACCTTATTTCTCATTTCCTCATGCACTAACCTGCCTTTGGGATAATAATAATTATTAGGTTTTTAGGACACAATGTACATAAGTGCTGTAATCTCTGCAGGCAGTGCCTCTGAAACTAGTGATTGTCTTGCAGCAAAGGCACACAATTTAAATTTTCTGGCCAGCCTGATCACGAGCCTTCTGCTGATATCGCTCGCTCGTCTCCCACCATACACGCACTTAATATTGTACGGAAATTAGTTTCATACGATATTATCTGTACGTCTATGGCCACCTTAAGAACACACTGTCAGATCTTTACAAAATGTGAACAACCTAATGGGTCAAATTGGAAAAATGAAAGCTTAGCAGTCCCATCGGGAGATGGTCACATCAACACACTGAATGGAGGCCCAATGGAATTTTTAAACCTGGCCGATAAATATCTGCCTGGTTTTTGGACAGATATTGATTTCAAAAGACCTGTCACTCAGTGTTTTGGAGGCACAAGCCAACCTGGATTTTGTTTTTTAAAGTTATGGTTTATTTTCTCTTTAATACACACAAAGTGCACATTGTATGCATGGAACATTTAACTACTCCTGTTGTTTAAGGAGTGCTCTAAATTGCAGGCCTCCTCAATGCCTGACAGGTCCTAAGTGGTTTGTTGCGCTAGTGTATACAGGTATGGGACCTGTTATCCAGATTGCTCCAGACCAGGTATTTTGTAGATAAGGGATGTTTCTGTAATTTGGATTTGTATACTTTAAGTCTACTAAAAAAATCATGTAAACATTAAGGGGTTATTTATTAAAGGTCAAGTTTTTTTTTTTACCTGAAAAATTTGTGTTTTCCACTGTATTTTTCAGTCAAAACTCAAATTTTTCGGGTTTAAAAAAAACATTTTTCAAGATTCATTATACCCTGAAGCTGGAATTAGCTTGAATCCGAAAATGCTCCAGCTAAACCCTGTTGAGGCCATGTAGAAGTCAATGGCAGAGGTCCCTTCAATCATATGAAGATGTTTGTAGGCTTCATGATGTTCGATATTTTTCTGTGGGTTTCACTCGAAAACTCGATTAATTTGAGCGATTTCGAGTTTTTTCTCCATAGAAAACTCTATAAATTCGAGTATTCAGGTTTTTCACTCTGAATTCACTGATTCTAGTTTTTTCCATTCAAGTTTTTTTCATAAATCAGAAAACCTTTGATAAATAGCCCCCTAAACCAACCCAATAGGCTGGCTTTGCCTCCAATAAGGATTATTTCTAACTATACCTAATAGACTATGCTAGAGTAAATATCATCCTTGTGCCAACCACCTGCTAATGACCCATTAAAAGCAAAACAAGGCAGGTAGCTATCTTATATATAACATGGATAAAAGTGACAAAATCTGATTTAATCCATGTTTAGCAACATGACCTCCAGAGGCCTTTTATCGATGGCATTACTATTGTTTTTGTTTGATTTACTGTAGCCTAGAAAGATCCCTGTCATACATATATCTGCAAGTAATGACCTGGAAGGAGATGTTTTGTGTGCCAAGTTCTCTCACTTCATTGTAGATAAAGGACTAGTAATTAACTGGCGGAACATGATTGACAGGTAGTTCCACTCTTACCAGCTCAATCCTGTTCTTTAGTTTCTTCTGAGATTAATTGAATCGCTGCATTTCTGCTATTCCCGTGTTATTAAAAGGAGAAGGAAAGTTGAAATCACCAGTGATTACATTAGCTTATCCGATACCCTAAGCCGGTGCTCCTCTTACCAGAAAACTGCACCAGACTGGGGTACTTCTGTGCAAGCACCATGTCACAATAATCTTTGCCCTTTCCTTCTCGCCGGGTACACATGCTGAACTGGCGTGGGGAAACATTAACAAAGTAAAGGTGTCCATACACGGGCCGATAAAAGCTGCCGTCAGAACGAGTCGGCAGCTTATTGGCCTGTGTGTGGGACTCTCCGACGGGTTTCCCTGATTAATATCTGCCGAAGAGTCGGCCAGATGTTGATCAGGAAGGGGTAAAAATCCCATCAGATCCTGGACCACATCTGTTGGTTGATGCGGTCCGCTGATCCGACCGCACATATTGCTTTAATTACGATACGATCAGCCCGATATTGCCCACCTTTGGGGACAGATCCGCTCGTTTGGCAAAATCACCAAACGAGCGGATCTCTATGAGGCACATTTATCAAAGGTCGAATTTCGAATTAATGTCAGCTTTAAAAACTCCTCTAAACTCCCATGAATTTGAAATTCGACCAATTTATTAAGGAAATCGAATTTTTCAAACGTGGATGACCCGAAAACTCGTTGAATTCGAAACTAATTTAAAAAACTTGATCCGAGATTTTTTCTCTGAAAAACACTTGAATTTCAGGAAGGCTGCAAACAACTCACAATTGATCCCTGGACGCCTCCCATTGAGCAGCAGGTTTTAGGTGGCAAATAGTTGAATTCGAGTTCTTAAAGGGCCAGAGTATGATAAATCTCGAAAAATAAATTCAAATTTTTAAAAAAAAACTCGAATCAATTTGAATAGTTCACTAGTCGAATTTGACAGTTTTGACCTGAATTTCGAATTAGAATTTTCAATTCGACCCTTGATAAATGTGTATGGCCACCTTAAGCTATTATGATCATTGGGGGTGCCTAACATTTGTCAACCCCCAGTGATTGTAACTTTTCTTCTAATGTAAGCTCTTTGGATCAACCATTGAAGGCCAGCTTATGGCCCATAATGAGCACATTCCGGAAAAAAAAAAAAAAAGTGTCTTGAGAATGCTGGGAATGGGCACTTCCCTTTAACTATTAGAAGTCCATGGAAATGAAGACTGCAATGTTTGCAATGTCTGCCAAGTTTGGCTCTACTGTTACAGGCCAGCATCCTATCCAATAAGACACTTCTCCTTACTAGACTCTTTTCAACCTGCCTTCCTTATAAAAGATCTATTCACAGTGAGGGACAATGGGTCTCTGTGGGGAAAGACAAAGCTGCTATGGAGAAACCAAAGTCTAAAATAATGCGTTTCATGAAAGCAGAAACCTGCAAAAATAAAAAATGCAAAGATTGGTGCCATACAGTAACATAAAAACTCCTTAGTATTTATAATAGCATATGAAGTCTGGTATCACCCTCTTTCCAGTATTTTTTCTGTTATTTAAGGAAGATCTAAACCTGTGTCTGTAGTACAGGTATGGGGACTGTTATCTAGAATGCTTGGGATCTGAGGTTTTCCAGATAAGGCATCTTTCCATAATTTGGATTTTTATACCTTAAGTCTACTAGAAAATCATGTAAACATTAAATAAACCCAATAACCTGGGGTTGCCTCCAATAAGGATATATTATATCTTAGTTTGGATCAAGTACAAGGTACTGTTTTATTATTAAAGAGAAAAAGGAAATCGGTTTTAAAAATTTAGATTATTTGATTATAATGGTGTTTATGGGAGACAGCCTTTCCGTAATTCAGAGCTTCCTGGATAACGGGTTTCCGAATAATGGATCCCATACCTGTAGTACAAAGTTGTTCTTCTGTCTTCCTTTATAGCTGGAGGGCAGTTTCTGGCAAAACTGGCTAGTCTTCTTAGAAAGCACCAAGGGAGAAATTTATTAACCCTTTCCTGACTGTCAGGAAAGTGCTTTAACCCATTGGCACATCTATTAGAACATTGGCTTTGCATATTTATTTTGCAGCTGGTTTTTATTTTTTGTTTGTGGTGTTTCGACATTTTTGTTTCCTGCAGCTCTCAACCATGGAATTTTAAAGGATCAGTTTTTAGGGGATACTTGCCCTAGCAACCAGGAAACCTTTTTTAAAATGGAAAATGAATAGCACAGAGACTGAAAAATGTAATGTTTTGTATGTTATAGAATGGCTAATTCTAAGCAACTTTTCAATTGGCCTTCATTTTTTTCTTTTTTTTGTAGTTTTTTAATTATTTGCCTTTTTTTTACTCTTTCCAGCTTTCAAATGGGGGTCACTGACCTCATCTAATAAACAAATACCTGTAATGCTATAAATCTGTGGCAATTCATTTAGGATGGAAGGCAGGGTACAAAGTGCAAATGGCCTTTAAGTTTGTAAATTACCTCCAAGGATAATGTGAAAGCTATAAACTGACAGGTAGAGAATGAGTGAGATTACTGTGTGCATATCAATGATTTAGTGGGCCAGTTGGTTCTTATTCTGCCATTTTACCCTACCAATTGTTAGATGTGCAGCCAGCTAATAACTGTTCTGTGATCAGATTGTCTGTTTGGATAAAAAAAAAAAAAGACCTCAGCCGTCAAAGCATTTTATTGAAGTTTTTGGGGGTTTTCGAAAACCTGAAAGTGTCAGTCTCTGTACTACTACCATCAGCAGGTTTAACCAGTAATATTGAACAATGCTTGTCCATTCAAGCTGATCAGTGTGACCAACGATAGAGTCACAGACATCAATTAAGGCACAGAAAGAGTCTCCTGTTGGAAACATAAAGTACAGGTATGGGACCTGTTATCCAGAATACTCGCGACCTGGGATTTTCTGTAATTTTCTTCATACCTTAAGTCTTCTAGAAAATCATGTAAATAATAAATAAACCAAATAGGCAGGTTTGCTTCTAGTAAGAATTAATTATAGTTTGGATCAAGTACTGGTTTATTATTACAGAGAAAAACAAATAATTTTTAAAAATGTGGAATATTTGGATAAAATGAAGTCTTTGGGAGACGGCCTTTCCGTAATTCGGAGCTTTCTGGATAACTGTTTTCAGGTTCAAAGGCTTGGCTTTAGTTCATGATGAGATTCTCCAAAGAATTGTCCCACACGTTTTATGCCAGGGAAAGGGGGTAGGAATACATTTGGAAACTTAGCCCACAACAATGAAGCAGCCAGTAAAATCCTGTCTGTAGATCAGCTGAACATAGTGATTTAATTACACATTTTGGTTTCAGGCTCGCATGCATAATTGCCTACAGTGGAAGAATTAGATTGGCCTCTTCTAAGCTGTGGATGACTAGACTAGACTTGGAAACAAGCAGTTGGTGTTAAAGGAACAGTAACTCTGAAAATTAAAGTGTTTTAAAGTAATGAAAATACAGGTATGGGATCAGTTACCCATAAACCCGTGATCCAGAAAGTTCCGAATTACGGAAAGGCTGTCTCCCATAGACTCCATTATAATCAAATAATTCAAATCTTTAAAAATGATTTCCTTTTTTTTCTCTGTAATAATAAAACAGTAGCTTTAACTTGATCCCAACTAAGATATAATTAATCCTTATTGGAAGCAAAACCAGCCTGTTGGGTTTATTTAATGTTTACATGATTTTCTAGTAGACTTAAGGTATGAACATCCAAATTATGGAAAGATCCCTTATCCAGAAAACCCCTGGTCCCCAGCATTCTGAATAACAGTCCCATACCTGTATTTCATTCCTGGCACGTTGTGTGGTTGTTTGTGGCTATGCCATGCGTCATTTTTGTTTTTCTCTTGGGTTTATTTAATGTTTACATGATTTTCTAGTAGACTTAAGGTATGAACATCCAAATTACGGAAACATCCGTTATCCAGAAAAAAAACCAAGTCCTGAGCATTCTGGATAACAGGTCCCATACCTGTATCTTGTAATGTTAAACTGGTAAATCTGATCTGTTTGCTTCAGAAACACTTCTATAGTTCATATAAACAAGCTGCTTCAGTAGCAACTGCGGAAACTGAAAAAAGGTTATATGACATGTTCCGTTATCTGGAAACCCATACCCAGAAAGCTCAGAATTAGGGAAAGGCTGACTCCATTGTATCCGAATAATACAAAGTTCTGAAAACTTTCTCTGTAATAATAAAACAGTATCTTGTACTTGATCTAAACTGAGATATGATTAATCCTTATTGGAAGCAAAACCAGGTTATTGGGTTTATTAGGGGGCAAATTTACCTAGGGTCGAATATCGAAGGTTAATTGACCCTCGATATTCGACTGCCGAATTGAAATCCTTCGACTTCGAATATCGAAGTCGAAGGATTTAGCGCAATTGGTTAGATCGAAGTAATAATCGTTCGATCGAACGATTAAATCCTTCTAATCGAACGATTCGAAGGATTTTAATCCATCGATCGAAGGATTATCCTTCGATCAGAAAAACCTTGGAAAGCCTATGGGGACTAACATTGGCCTTGGTAGGTTTTAGATGGCGAACTAGGGGGTCGAAGTTTTTTTTAAAGAGACAGTACTTCGACTATCGAATAGTCAAACGATTTTTAGTTTGAAACGTTAGATTCGAAGTCGAAGGTCGAAGTAGCCCATTCGATGGTCGAAGTAGCCATATTCGACCATTCGAAAGTCAAACTTTTTTTCCTCTATTCCTTCACTCGAACTAAGTAAATGGGCCCCTAGGTGTTTACATGATTTTCTAGTATACTTAAGGTATGAAGATCCAAATTATGGAAAGATCCCTTATCCAGAAAACCCCTGGTCCCAGCATTCTGAATAACAGTCCCATACCTGTATTTCATTCCATCTATTGAATTATGCCTCTGGCACGTTGTGTGGTTGTTTGTGGCTATGCCATACTTCATTTTTGTTTTTCTCTTTTTAGCATAGTTGCGGGATGGACAACAAAGGATTTCGCCGTTCCAGCCTCGCGAGTTTTCACAGCAACACTAGTGATGAGGACATGGTTGAGATCACAGAGGCTACCCTGGATTTTACCATGACAGATGACGTGCCCCCCATCGACAGAGACATGGCTGCAGGTAAAATACGTTTGTTTTGTTGATTGGAAACTCCCTGTGTTGTTTAAATAGTTGGTAATCTTCTAAAGTAAGGGTTCAAAAGATGACATCTTGACCACTGTACTATCCATCTGAATATAGGGCTCAGTGCTTGCTTACAGCCTACCCATGAACTAGAGTACAGTACTGATTTTCCCCTGATATTTTCATATTAAAATGAGTTCTCCCTCCTACAGCTAAACAGTAAATTCCTGTTTCTAGTTCCCTCTGCTGCTTTCATTTACAGTTTATATCTGCCTAATCCAGTAATTGCAACAGGCAGTTAGGCAACTAAAGGGAGTGGTGTGGTTTCCTGCTTTGTTACAACTGTGGGCTGTGCGGCCTATAGGCCAAATGGCTTGCTAATACCATAACACCTGCGTAAGCTGCTATATCATTTCCCACCCACGTTTCCACCAGCTCTATCTCCTTTATTTTTTATGAATAGAGAAAGGTTAAAAAAAAAAAGAGGCACAAGTACAGAGTAAAGCCATGCACACCTATTTACTGCAGGACTGGCAGATCTGTGCCCATAGTGCACCATAGTACATCCTGTACATGTAATCAAAAAAAAACATTTTCTATGTTTTCCAGTGTGTGGGTATCTGATGTTTTGTTTACTTGTTTTAAACTGAACCCATAAAGGTGTGACATACTAACACCGTTGTGAAATCTGTATTAAAGGAGACACTTTTTTCAGTTCACTTGGTTTCAGATAGTTTACCAAAGATAAAAACTTTTTTCCAATTACTTTCCATTTTTTATTTGTGACTATTTTTCTAATGTTGGAGTGTAAAGTGTCATATTTTACCTTCTAAAGCAGCTCTGGGAAGGGGGGGGGTCCTTGGGTTTCATTTAAGGAAGCTGTTAGAATTGATACAATAGTTGCTAATACTTTAGGGATGCTACTGACAAATGTATCGACTAAATGTGGCAAAATTGTAACAGTTTAGAGTCTGCACCTGAAATACTGAGCTGCCAGACTGAAACACCAGAGACAGGGACATTAATTTAAAGGTGAACCACAGGGGTGGTTCACCTTTAAATTAACTTTTAGTATGTTATAGAACGACCAATTCTAAGCAACTTTTTCATTGGTTTTCATTATTTTTTTGTTTTATAGTTATTATAGTCTTTTCTTCTGATTCTTTGCAGCTTTCAAACAGGCAAATGTATTGTACCTCAACAAAGGCAAGCAGGTTTTCTGTTTAAAGGAACAGTTCAGTGTAAAAATAAAAACTGGGTAAAAAAATAAAAAAATTTCTAATATAGTGAGTCAGCCAAAAATGTAAAGGCTATAAAGGCTGGAGTGAGCGGATGTCTAACATTATAGAACAGAACACAACTTCCTGCTTTTCAGCTCTCTAACTCTGAGTTAGTCAGTGGAAACCAAGAGAGCTGCCTGCAAAGCAGAAAGTAGTGTTCTGGCTATTATGTTAGACATCCAGTCACTCCAGCCTTTAACAAAAATTACTAACTATATTGAAAACATTTTTTATTGTACACAGCCTATCTATTTACCTAGTTTTTATTTTTATACTGAACAATCCCTTTAAGAGTAGTGGCTAGGAATTAAACATTTTTAAGAAAACTCAGTCTGGTTCCTGTAGACCAGTGATCCCCAACCAGTAGCTCATGAGCAAAATGTTTGCTCTCCAACCTTTTGGATGTTGCTCCCAGTGGCCTCAAATCAGAAGCTTATTTTTGAATTCCAGGCTTGGAGGCAAGTTTTGGTTGTATAAAAACCAGGTGTACTGCCAAACAGAGCCTCAATGTAGGTTGACAATCCACATACAGGCTACCAAATGGCCAATCACAGCACTTATTTGGCACCCCAAGAACATTTTTCATGCTAGTGCTGCTCCCCAACTCCTTTTACTTCTGAATGTTGCTCACGGGTTCAAAAGGTTGGGGATCCGTGCTGTAGACTCTCTACTGTATATCCTCATAAAAACCATCAAAGACAAAGCTTCATGCAGTTTTTTCATTTCCAACTGTATAATCACAAGTTCACTTGTTACTTACCCACCTAACAAGTAGTTTTGCATACCAAACCCTAGTGCTACAGGTGAAAGTATTAATCTTGTCTAACCAGTGAGCCCCAATGCATTTATGTTGCCAGCGGACAACCCATTCCTGCATGGGCCTAGGAATCTGGCTTGACGTTGCTTGTTGTGTTTTACTAAACATTTCTGCTGTACAATGCTGCCTTTCTAAAGGGGTAGTTCACCTTTACATAAACTTTTAGTATGATGAAGAGAGTGCAATTATCTGAGACATTTTGCAAGTGATTTTCTTTCTTTTTTGTGATTTTTGAGTTTTTTATTCCGCAGCTTTCCAGTTTGCAGTTTATTTGGTCCAAATAACCATAGCAACCGTGCACTGATTTGAATAAGAGACTAGAATATGAAGAGAAAGATGTGTAATAAAAATTGGCAATAGTAAGTCAGTGACCCCAATTTGAAAGCTAAAAAAGGTCAGAAGAAGAAGGCAAATAATTCAAAAACTATAAAAAGTTGAAAAGTTGCTGAGAATGAGCCATTCTATAACTTACTAAACGTTAATTTAAAGTTAAACCACCACTCTAGTGCTATATAAGCACTTTAGCCAGTGAATGGAGGAACCTGCCCGTAATCAAGGCTCACAGAGTTCATACTATATTAATATACTGTGTGTGTATATATGTATATATGTATATGTATATGTGTGTATATATATATATATATATATATATATATATATGTATATGTGTATATATATATATATATATATATGTATGTGTATATATATATATATATATATATATATATATATATATATATATATATATATATATATATATATGTATATATGTGTATATATGTATATATGTGTATATATATATATATATATATGTATATATATATATATATGTATATATATTTATATATATATATATATATATATGCTCAGAGTTCATATACTATATATATATATATTATATATATATATATATATATATATATATATATATATATATATATATATATATATATATATATATATATATATATATATATATATATATATATATATATATAATAATAATAAAATATATAGTGTTTGTCCTGTGCATATTCACAGTGTTGCCCGTCTTGTTTTGGAGAGATACAGACACTGAGGTCCGTTGTCCAGAGACCCGTTATCCAGAAAGCTCAGAATTACAAGAAGGCCATATCCCATAGACTCCCATTATAATAATAAAATAACTCAAATTTTTAAAAATGATTCCCTTTTTTTCTGTAATAATATAATACATTGTACTTGATCCCAACTAAGGTATAATTAAACCCAATAGGAAGGTTTCGCCTCCAATAAGGATTATCTAATGTTTAAAAGATTTTTAATAGGCTTAGCCGGGAATAGGGATTCACATCACAAAAAGACCCCTTATCCAGATAACTCCAGGTCCCAAGCATTCTGGATAGGTATGGGATCCGTTATCTGGAAATCCATTATGCAGAAAGCTCAGTATTATGGGAAGGCTGTCTTCCATAGACTCCCTTATAACTAAATCATTCTACTTTTTAAAAGTTCCTTTTCTCTGTAATAATGAAACAGTACCTTATATTTTATCCCAACTAAGGTAATATTAATCCTTATTGGGTTTTATTTATTTATTATTTAATATTTAAATTATTTTTAAGTAGACCAGGTATGGAGATCAAAATTACGGATAGATCCCTTATCCAGAAAACCCCAGGTCCCGAGCATTCTGGATAACAGGTCCCATACCTGTATCTGAATAATGCAAAGGTTTAGTTCAACGCTTCCACCTGCTCTCTTTCCAGTCAGGCCACACCAGCAGACCAGCATATAATTAACCAACATAGAATAGGATGGAGCACTCAGTAGGCAGTAGGTTAATATTACAGCACAGTCTGCCTACTGAGTGCTCCATCCTATTCTATGTTGGTTAACCGTACCTGTATTTCACTATATATAAATAATCTACCTTTGCTTTTTTTATGCCTTTGTTGGTGGGATAACATTTTCCATCTTGGAGAGAGAGACTCAGAAGTTCTGTAAATGCCTGTGGCTATGTTCTCTTAGCTTTTAAGATATTTGCCCTATTAGCAAATTTCTTTCAAGTGAATCAGGATTTAAATTTAGTAATCTTTATTCCAGTGCAGAGAGGAAACTTGAGTGCTGTGAATCATACTGAGTTCCTTGTTGATGTATTCTCCTCTGGCCATTGTATGCCATTGTGACATCTAGTGGCTAATACTTTTACTGCATCCAAGTATAATAGGTGTATTTACTAATATGAATGTTGCATCTACAGTGACTCACAGCAGCCAATCAAGTGCAAGTTAGACTAATGCCCTTTGTACCTGTGTACCTTGGTTTCTCAAAACACTAACTAGAAAGAATTATAAAAATGCATGGAATTATATGGTATAACAATCTGCACGAGATGGATTCCGTGCACAAGGGGCTGGGTCAGAGGCTTTCAAAACTGAGAGATGGCGATAATGATAATTAATGGGGAACCAAGCCTCACCAACAATTTTTTTAAAACATTTTTGCACAATATACACTGACAGCACATTTTGGGAGAGTGAAAATCTGACGTCAATTAGTCTTGTGTCTTCCATAAGGGAGGATAGATTTCTTCTGCAACATTGTTATCACTTATGGGCAGATTTATTAAAGATCGAGTTGGTTTTCCACAAAAATTTGAGTTTTCAAGGTCAAAAATTTAAGTTTCAGGAATTTTTTTTTAAGATTTATTATACCCCAACTCTGGAAATAGCTTGAATCTGAAAATACACACATATGTAAAACCTGTCGAGGTCGAGTCAACTGCAGAGGTCCCTTAAAGGAGAACTTAAGATTAGCGAAAGAAGTAGGTACAGATGTTGTACATTGTTTTGTGATCTGTACCAGCCCAAGACAACCTCAGCCCTTTAACAGTAAAGATCTGTGTCTCCAAAGATGCCCCAGTAGCTCCCCATCTTCTTTCTGCTGATTCACTGCACATGCTCTGTGCTGCTGTCACTTGCTGAGCTTAGGGACCCACTCACAATATACAGTACACTTAGAATAGAAATGTCACAATATAAGGCTGATTAGTAATTCATACAGATAATTACTACATGGTAGTACAGAAACCAGTGCAATTAGCTTCAGAATTTAATAATCAGCCCTGTAGCATCAGCTTATATTACAGAAAAACCTCATTTTCTGCTGAATAATTAGTGACGAACCCTAAGCTTAGCTTCTCAACAGCTGCTCAGAGCCCACTGAGCACATGAGTGTCGCAGACCCTTTCCAAGATGGTGACCTCCTGTGACAAGTTTGAAGTCCTGGATCATTGCTGCTATTGACAAGCTGAAACTTTAGGCTGGTGCAATGAGTTCAGAATATAAAATGTGGCATTTTTAGCCATATTCATTTTTAGGGTTTAGTTCTCCTTCAAACTATCTGAAGATGTTAATCGCCTCCATGATGTTCAAGTTGTTTTCGATGGGTTTCATTTGAAAAATCTATTAATTAAAGCAATTCAAGTTTTTTCCTGCTGAAAAATTTGAGTTTCTGGCTTGTTAACCCCGAACTTACTGAATAGAGTTTTTTTCCATTCGAGTTTTTTCTTAAATAAGAAACCATTGGATTTGTGAGTTAATTTGAGGTTTTAAAAAGCTCACATAACTCTAAAATTAGACCTTTGATAAATAACCCCCTTAGTACTTGCCTGCAGTAATCTTTGGCTTTGTAGGAATGGTGTGGGCACTAGAGGGCAATACCTTACGGGAAATCTCTTGCAGTGAGAGGGTATACAAAGTAACTTAGTCTACAGTTCTGTTGTCTGGGGAAGGTGCATTGAGTTTACTGATGTGTTACATAGGAAAGGAAGATTGAAGCTGCGAGAATGGTGCACTTTAGTATATGCTACAAATGTAATGGAGCCACATACGGTCAAGTTAAATGCACCCAGCAGAGAGTTCAGTATGTGAATCCAGATGTGCAGGCCCCATAATGTGTAACACACCCAGTGGCATAACTTCAATCCAGGGACCTAAAACCTTTGTATGTTAAACTAGTCTACCGAAATGAATTGAAATTGCTCATTAATTAGGGCCCTACTGTTCCCCCCCCAACAACTGCAGGCTCTGCTTCCTCTATAGTTACGCCCCTGAACACAGCCACACGTGTGCCCTCAGAAAGAAGCATCATTTATATCAGTGACCATCTTAAAGGAGAAGTCAACCCCTATGTGCAAAAATCCCCCCCTCCTCCCCCTGGCCTACCTGCCCCCCTCCCAGGCAAATGCCCCTAACTTGTTATTTACCCCTCCGTGCAGGTCCTCTCCTGCTGAGTTCACAGCAGCCACAGCAGCTCTTCTTCCTGGATTCAGCGGCATTTTCGGCATTTTCGCATGCGCAGTAGGAGGCATTTGCCAGCACTGCGCATGTGCCCGAAAGTCACAAAGTTTCTGATTTCTTTTTTCGGAAACTTCATGATTTTCGATGCATGCACAGTAGATCCGCACCGGCAAATGCCTTCTACTGGGCAGGCGCCAGAAAACGCTGCTGTATCCAGGAAGAGCGCTCGGGAGAAGATGGCTGCTGTGAACTCGGAGGGGTATTTGCCCGGGGGGGGGGCAGGTAGGCCGAGGGGCTGGAGGCAGGGGAGCCTACACAGGGGAGGGATTTTTGCACGAGGGGTTGACTTCTCCTTTAAGGCTGATGTATACCCCCCCCGCCGAGATCCACCCATGAGGAGTACAGGAAAACTAGAAGGGAATCTATATGATTAAAAAGGTTTACTAAATGGTCTGTGGTAAGACAGGTATAGGATCTATTATCCGGAATCCCGTTATCCAAATTACAAAAAGGTCGTTTCCCATAGAATTTTATCCATATAATCCAAGTTTTAAAAAA
Source organism: Xenopus laevis (assembly GCF_017654675.1). Lineage (NCBI taxonomy): Eukaryota > Metazoa > Chordata > Amphibia > Anura > Pipidae > Xenopus > Xenopus laevis. The sequence goes on from NC_054385.1 coordinate 27,968,004, forward strand.
TGATTTCCTTTTTCTCTGTAATAATAAAACGGCACCTTGTACTTGATCCAAACTAAGATCTAATTCATCTTTATAGGAAGCAAAATTGGAGGTTTAAATCTTTAGTAGACTTAAAGTATGAAGATCCAAATTACGGAAAACCTCAGGTCCTGAGTCAAAAACATGCTCCCTCCCTAATATATCTAGTTGTTAAAAAATACTGTATTTCACCCATTCAGAATCAGTTGGTATTTTCCCTGTCATTTTCCATTAGTCATGTAAGTAAATTATTAATCTAGAATCCCAATCTCCTCTATTCTTGTTCTTTGTTCTGTCTATCTGCTGGTAGCAATCACTTGTTAATTAATAATATGTCAGCCAGGTGCCCAGAACACTGTGTGCCTTAGCAGGAACATAGTAAAGGGCCAGTCTATATACAAAATATATGCTGTGCTTACCCTGTATGTATGTGTATAAAGGCAGACATACTGGAGGATAGATTTTATAGATCAGAGAGAGGGTAACACACACACACACACACACACACACACACACACACACTGTATCTTTATTAAAAAAAATAGGTCTTTATGTGGGTGGAGTACAAATAAAATATTACCTCCAGTTCTCACTTCCAGACCATTTGTCTTCCTAGAGACAAATATATAAGTACCAGTATGGGAAATATGGTTATATGTAAAGTTAGTAAAGATCATGAAAATGCATATGTGAAAAAAAGGGTAACGTTGAAAAATAAGAATACAGATATGGGATCCGCTATCCTTAACCATTATCCAGAAAGCTCTGAATTATGGAAAGGCTGTCTCCCATTGACCCCATTTTATCCACACTTTTAAAAATGATTTCCTTTTTCTCTGTAATAATAAAACCATGTCCCAAAAAATATATAATTAATGCTTATTGGAGGCAAAACCAGCCTATTGGGTTTATTTAGGGGCACATGTGCTTAGGGTCGAATATCGAGGGTTAATTAACCCTCGATATTCGACCGTCGAAGTAAAATCCTTCGACTTCGAATATCGAAGTTGAAGGATTTACCACATTTCCTTCGTTTGTACGATCGAAGGAAAAATCTTTCGAAAAAAGCTAGGAAAGCCTATGGGGACCTTCCCCATAGGCTAACATTGGTGCTCAGTAGGTTTTAGGTGGCGAAGTAGGTCGTCAAAGTTTTTTTTAAAGAGACAGTACTTCGACTATCGAATGGTCGAATAGTCGAACGATTTTTACTTCGAATCGTTCGATTCGAAGTCGTAGTCGATGGTCAACTAGTATTTTTTATTCTATTCCTTCACTCGAGCTAAGTAAATGTGCCCCTTAATGTTTACATGATTTTCTAGTAGACTTTTGGTATGACTATCCAAATTACAGAAAGATCCATTATCTGGAAAACACTGGGATTCGTACGATTTTCGGACCGTGTGTGGAGAGACCTGACATTTTTCATCCCGCGGAGATCGGTCGTTTGGTGGATCGGACAGGTTAAAAGATTTCTGTTGGCTGCCGATAATAACTCTGCGTGTATTGCCAATCGTACGGTTTTCAGTGGGAGACTGTCACTAGCTTTGTCAAACATAACTTTCATACGATTGGTGTCAGGGGCAGAACATCGGCTGATCTGTTCTTTAACTACTTTATTTGATCTGAATTGTTAGTGGCAGGTCGGGAGATGGGGAAGTCTGATTGTTCGAGGATTCGAATGATCGGATCTTTGCATCTATGGCCAGCTTTATTCTCTATTAAATTATTATCTATTACTTATTCGTTACTTGTGTGGACTTTGTCCATTTCAGATGGTGATTCAGATGGTGATTCAGTATGTGTAAGAGCAAAGCAAGGACTTCTGAGCTGATGGATTATTAAGCAATTTTCACTCAGAATGCACTAGTTTCTCTGCTGCTGTGCAATGGGAATTTAAATACAATAGAACCCCCATTTTACATTTTCAAGGGACCAGAAAAAAAATGTTGTAAAATCCAGGAAAATTTAAAATCAGGGAACTGTATTATGCACAATATGTAGGTGGGATACAAAATGTAAAAGGAGGGACAACTTAAAATCAGGGGATGTAAAATTGAGGTTTCACTGTAAATAACTTATCAACCTTTGAAAATACAGGGTAACAATTCTTGGTGCAAAGATGATATAGGAACTGGTCCTGTTGCAGTCTTTGAGGTTGAAGGTTGATGGATGAATGTCATTTTTTTCAACCTCAATTATTATATAAAAGTCTTCAACGTCCTACTGTACCAAGCTATAAGAGTTATGGAAAAGACTAGTAATTATCAGCCGTAACATTAATTATATTGCTTTTAGCTTTCATAAACTTTATTCTTTTAATGTGCGCCTGGATTAGGAGAGGAGCAAGTAGGTTAACATACAGTAGTAGTTATATGGGGAAAAAATACAGGATTTTAGGAACAAGCTGTTCATTTATTGAAGGACCACTATAACCCCCAAATTCCCCAAAAAATTGTAGTGCTCACCTGATCCCATCTCAATCTTGTGGTACCATGCCCCCTGGCTTATGGCATTATATTATAAACTCAGTAGGAAAGTGATAAAAAGCATTGGGGCATTTTGTATGCCATGCCCTTTATTAGCCAGCCAGTGTCAGACTGGGGGTATACACCCCTCCACTACCCCATAATTCCCCAGCCACATCCCCCCCCCCAACCAGAGGTACTTTCTTGTCATGCAGCTGTGATTGGGATGTATGCGGGGGGGGGGGTGTTCAGAAAGTGAGCGGCGTCTCAGGTAGCCACTGTTTTTTTTCCTGGTGTCCCACCGGCCCATTCCAACCCTATAGCCAACAAACAGGCCCCTTATTAACTAATACTGCTCTCCATTGGCCCCTAAGGTTATCACCTGAAAAGCAGTATCACCAGTGTTTGTTAGGTGATTCTTGTCTGAAAATGTGCACTGCTTTGGGGCAACAAGGCAAATTATTAATAATCAATAAATTCATATACAGGCATGGGAAAATATATCCGGAAAGCCAGGTCCAGAGAATTCTGGATAACTGCACCCATACCTGTATATTATTATGAAAGTCTGAAACACCAAAATGATCATCTCTCCATGCTACTTACAGTTGCCACATTTTATGTCAACCTGTAGAGCTAAGTTGTAAAAAAAAAGAGAAAAAAAAAATGGATGGGATGCAATATCATATTGTCATGACATTGCCGGGAACAGTGGGTGATTCTAATGAAGTGAGAATAATACAATCAGTGTAAAATCAATGATTTATGCTTGATATTTATTTAGTGTTCCATAAGTCTTTAGTAGTAGATCCCACAACAGACTGTTTTAATGTATAGACAGTTTATAGACAATTCCATGTGCTTTAGTAAACTGATGCCTTACATCAGGGGTCCCCAACCTTTTTTACCCGTGAGCCACATTCAAATGTAAAAACAGTTGGGGAGCAACACAAGCATGAAAAAGTCCCTTGGCGTGCCAAATAAGGGCTGTGATTGGCCATTTGGTAGCCCTGATGTGGACTGACAGCCTAGAAGAGGCTCTACCTGGCACTATACTTAGTTTTTATGCAAATAAAACTTGCTTTCAAGCCTGGAATCCGAAAATAAGCACCTGCTTTGAAGACCCTGAGAGCAACATCCAAGGGGTTGGAGAGCAACATGTTGCTCACGAGCTACTGGTTGGGGATCACTGCCTTACATCATGAAGGAGTTGATGTAAGTGGAGTAAGATAGTGTCCTTGTTATGCGAGTGGGTTAAATGGAATGATTGTGTAAGGTGAGAAAGGAGGAGGAGGAGGAGAGACTGAAGGAGACCTTTGGTCATGAAAGGAATCAGCTGACTTCCATTCCGAGACAGAAAGTAGACAATGAAGTACGTAATCTGGAGATAAGAAAATGACTGCGGGAAGTAAAGGTGGGTGTAGAAGCAGGTAATGAATATGCAGCCCAGGGAAAGATGAGATGTTTTGGTGGTTACATGGACAGAGTATGTAAAGTTTATTTGCTGTTACTGGAGTTATGCACAAGAGCTGACAAGCTAAAGTTTTACTGGAGCATAAGGCCCTCCCCACCCTCAAACAAATACTGAATACATACTATATCTGCGGCTACATACTACACTAACATTACTTCTTTTAGAAAAATAGAAGGTACATATTAAAACCAAAGTGAAATGCATTATAGGATGGGTTTCATTTTTTTTGGTACCAGTTATATTTTTAATTTCTAAGGGGATGGGGTGGAGATTTTTGACATTTTGAAGAAGTTCTAGCTTGATGATCTGCAAATCATTTGATAATATAGTAAAGTCATGTCCATATTGCTTTGGTGTTGCACTGTGGGCATAATACTAGATGTTTATTGGCTTACTCTGCTTATGTGTTGATGCTGGTGGGATGTAAAAGACATTTGTGGTCATTACTGAAAGGGGGGAGGCAGCTAGAGCCGAATGTAGTATTACCAGCCTGCTAATAGGAAGCAATGTAAACAGTATTCAAAGCCAACAACTTTTCCCTGCTGGAGCAAACAATGTAAACTGAATGCATTCAATGATGTGTGAAAGATGTGCTGAAGCTGTAAAATCTGATTGTAAGACTCACCCTGCTAAACTGTCTTGTCAGATAAATAGCTGACTCCTTTCTCTACCTTGTTTGCAGGCTTCGTTTCATACAACGGCAATGGTTTGAACGGCGGCGCTAAGGTGATGGATTTCCTCGATGTGCCGGGAGTGGGGACGTATGAAGACTTTAATACCATCGACTGGGTGAGGGAGAAGTCGAGAGATCGAGACAGGCACAGAGAGGTATCAAATTATCTTTTCCCATTCTTTGTATACAGTGTATCGACCATGTGCTGTAAAGACGGAAGTTCATGACTCCCCAAATCCAGGATTCAGTTCAAGGATTTGTCCAAATCTCGAGAGTCACATTTTGACAGACTGGTTTAAGCATTCTGGTCTGTGCTGATGAATTTTTATTGAGATATTGTTTAGTGAAGGGGGAGTTGGACCAGGGGTCCCAAACCTTTTTCACCTGTGAGCAACATTCAGATGTAAAAAGAGTTGGGGAGCAACAGAAGCATGAAAAATGTTCCTGGGTGGTGCCAAATAAGGGATGTGATTGGCTATTGGAAGCCCCTATGTGGACTGGCAGCCTACAGGAGGCTCTGTTTGGCAGTACATCTGTTTTTATGCAACCAAATCTTGCTTCCAAGCCAGGAATTGAAAAATAAGCACCTGCTTTGAGGCCACTGAGAGCAACATCCAAGGGGTTGGGGAGCAACATGTTGCTCATGAGCTACTATTTGGGGATCACTGGCCTAGACATTAAGTGACACTGGATTTCAATACCCAGTGGCAACTCTTTCTCTCTGAGCAAGTTACTAAAACTCCTCGAGACACAAATACCTATTATGTCCATGCTTGCTGCTTTAAAGGAACAGTAACACCAAAAAATTAAAGCATTTTAATATATATAGAATATAATGTACAGTTCTCTTGCATTGCTAAAAGTTCTGTGTTTGTTTCAGAAAGACTACTATAGTTTTATAATATAATATAATTTATATAATAACAAGCTGACGTGTAGCCATGGGGGCAGCCATTTAAGCTGAAAAAGGAGAAAAGGCACAGGATACTTTACAGATAACCGATAAATTCTGTAATGGAATACAAGGTATTCTGCAGTGTGCATCTGTTATCTGCTATGCAACCTGAGTCTTGAATGGCCGCCCCCATGGCTACACAGCACCTTGTTTATATAAACTATAGCCGTCTTTCTGAAGCAAACTAACCAGTTTTACCAATGCAGGGAACAGTACAGTATTTTAATTACTTTGAAACACTTTCATTTTTTGGTGTTACGGTTCTTTAAGTTTTATAATACGCTCCTATATTCCTTTTACTCATAACAGATAATAACATAAAGTGTACAAAGAAAAATCTCTTACCTCACATAAATTTATACATGTCCTGCCGCTTGCAATTGCCAATACATGGGGGGCCTTTGCCAAGGAGTGCAGTGTGGCAGCCCCCGTTCATATGTACCTTTTAATACAATTACACCCAGAAGGCTTGCTCTGTGCATGCAGGTTACATTCTAATACTTCAATTTCCCATTTGAATTGTGTACAGTTTTGGACAATTGGTTATTCAGCTGCAAAGTGCATTGTTAACTGAAATCCTGGTGGTGTTGGGTTCCAGAACAAACAGTGGCAAACAGTGTATTTCTCTGTATATTTGAAAATCTCAATCAGTCATGCATTCCTTTGCGTTACGCATTAAAATCATGGTGTTTATATAGCAGAGAGCAAATAATAATGTTCCTGGTTCTCTGCTGTTGAATGTTGAGCACTTATGGCTTAGCAGAGAGGAACAGGAGAGTTTGTTGCAGGGACACTAATATAAATTTCACTGAAATTGATATTAGTGTAATTAGTATATGAAATGTTCAGATTTGTTGTACCCAGTAATGTTCCTACAATAAAATGAGATGATTACAGCCCCCACTCCGATGGGTCAGGGCAGCAAATAGATGTTCACATCAACTGTATCTTTAACATTGTAATCCAAGTGAAAGAGCAGTGACAGTTAAAAGGCTGAACTTGATGGATGTGTGTCTTTTTTCAACCTAACTTTCTATGTCACAATATTAAGTAGTAATGCTCGTAAAATGACAAAATAAAGGTGAAGTAAAGTCGATATCATTTTATCCAATACAGCAAACCCTGTGAGGTTTCAGTTCCTTTTTTCTAGCAGATTTACAGGCACTTCCCATTACTATTAATGAGAAGCAGTCACTTGTGTTCTGATTGCTGCTGTTCAGTAGAAGGGACCAGACCACCTCTTTCTGCATTACCCTATGGGACACGGAAGTGTATTGTCAGACTGCAGTGTTCTTTAGTTCATTATTATGAATACCCATTATTCATACAGGACTGGCATATTTTGCTGCCCTTTACAAAAATTATATATCACATTAGTCACTGGCTCAGTGGAGCTTACTGTCTAAGGTCCATATCATAAATACATTATGGTCAGATTTGTCAGGAGCTTATGCTTTTGGAGTGTGGAAGGAGTAGTCTCAGGATACCCACAAAAACTTAGGGACAGCCATTCTGCGCAGCTAAAGTGTGCCTCTTGCCTGACAGTAGAGCTCTGCCTGCTGACCATTTTGCTAAGGAGAAATGAGCCTTCCCTGTGACTTAACTACCATAAACACAATTGTACAAAATAATATTTGACGCACGTATGGTAGGAGACGAGGCAACCAATATCGGCAAAAGACTTGGATATCAGTTGTCTAGTCGGTTGTTCGAGGTAGAAAAGTTTTATTGGTCGCCTTTGATAGAACCCGAACATCAGCCAGGGTTACTGGCTTGCTAAGATATCTGATGATTCAGCTCTTTACACTTGTAGTGAAAATTAATCAACTTTGGTTGCAGGTAGTGAAAATGAATCATCTTTCCTGTGACCAATGGTTGCAGGAAAGATCATAATTGTTATGTGTATGGCCACGTTTAGTTTGCCCTGCCCCAAAGATTTTATGCATATAGGGGTTTGTTCTCTTAAAAGAACACTTACACCAAAAAATGAAAACATCATGTAGTGTTGCCCTGCACTGCTAAAACGGATCGGTTTGCTTCAGAAACACTACTATAGTTCATATAAACAAGCTGTTGTGTAGCAATGGGGGAAATTGAAAAAAGGCTACATGGCACAGGTTAAATAGTGGATAACAGAACTTAACTGCTATCTGCTGTGTAACTTGAGCCTTTTATCATTTGAATAACTGCCCCCATTGCTACACAGCAGCTTATTTATATAAACAATAGTAGAGTTTCTGAAGCAAACACAGCAGTTTTACCAGTGCAGGGCAACACTGCATTATATTTCTATTACTTTAAAACACTTTCATTTTTTGATGATACTGTTCTTTGAAGTTAGGTTACTGAGCCCATCTGCCTGTTATGGAGAGGATTCTTCAACTTAAAATCAGGGCCCTATGCATTACAGATTACAATTGAAGCTTACTGTCAAACCCAGGAGTTTTGTGCATCCACATATAAATATTCTGATTATCAGTAGTAGAAAATGACACCACACATAGATTCAAGACTGTCCTTTCTTTTTGGCAACCCCATACAGCAATCCATTTTACATTATTAAAATGGAAAAAATCCATCTGGCCTTGCCTTTACCCCCTATGCATTCGGCATAGAGCATGCACCCTTGCAAAGGCACTTGCACATATAACCACCACCTTAATGGCACATGATTAAAATTGACCGGCATGCTGCCTAGAAGTGTTCCAGTTGATGCTGACTGACTGTAAAAAAGTTGTAGTACAGCAACAGCTAAAAGGGTCATAGATAAGTTATAGATCCCTACTGTTATTTACATATTTCCTAAAACTGTGACTCCTACTGACTAATCATTTCTTTGTAAGATTCTCAGCAGGAGTAAAGAGTCCACGTGGGCCCTTCTGCACAGTGTAAGTGATGCCTTTTCTGGATGGATGCTTATGCTGCTCATCGGCCTAACAGCAGGTAAAGGATTTCTGATGATATCAGCCTCTTTAGCAAATAAAGTGATGCACAGGAGGAAGGAGTAGTGGCATAACTACATATTACTGGGCCTCACCACAAATAATTTTTCAAAATGTCTAGAAGTTGACCCGTTTTACCAATAATTATTGAAATTTTATACAAATTAGGGCCTCATGGGGCCCCTATACCTCCTGGGCCCCCCTGCAGCTGCAGGGTCTGCTTCCTTTGTAGTTATGACCCTGGGAAGGAGCATGCCCTCCAAACACTGCTCATCTACTGTAAATGTGACATCATAGCCTTAGAGACCACAGAAGTGACTGTTGATTATCATATTACCTCATATTTTATCTAGTGGACATAATTCCTCTACCCAGAAATTTGTACAAATCTGAACTCTTTTTTGATTCCTGTTAATCACTGGAAATCTTCCTTCTGCTGTAGGTTCATTAGCTGGTTTGATTGACATCTCATCACACTGGATGACAGATCTAAAGGAGGGCATCTGTCTGCCTTGGTTCTGGTTTAACCATGAACAGTGCTGTTGGCAGTCTAATAATGTGACTTTTGAAGATCGAAATAACTGTCCAGAATGGCGAAGCTGGTCCCAGCTTGTTCTCGGCAGGTCCGAGGTAAGATCAATAAAGTGCTAAAGGTAGATTTTTATTACCTACAGGTATTTTATATGAATGTCAAGATTCTGTGACCCTCTAAACAGAAGCAGGCATTGCACTGTTATGAACACAAATCATTTTTTTAAATCCCCTACTCTAGTATACCTTCTGCTACATTCAAAATTAATGTATGTTACTGCTCTTTTATTTTATTTTTTTTACTTCTAAATGGACCAAGGGTTAGTATTTGTTGCACCTACAGATTGTTGCTCAACTACAACTCACAAAATTTCTTTTGCTCTCATGTGTGTTGAAGTTGTATTACAGTAGAGAGACTATACATCTAGAGAGACTCAGCTCCCTTACATCCCTTAAAGGACAAGACAACATAAAACTAATTCTTTAGTGAAATGCCAATATAAGTAATGCAGATTGAACATACCTTATCTACAAAATATACACTCCAATATTTAAACACATGGTTGACATTAACAACTTTTTCTGTATTTGTTTTTGCTGGCCCCAGGGTTGTGAGCCTGCTCAGTTTACCTCATCCTAGGAGTCAGAATGTTTCCAAAGTATAGAATATTGGTTTTACTCTTTTGTTGAGGGAAATGATCCAAGATGGAACTTGTGTTGTGGGTATAGTTTTAGAAGGAAATCATCATAGCCTTCATGTAGGACATTAGGGGAACGATTGATGAACAGTGCATAATACAATAATACAATTCCTTGAATGTCCCATGTTTAAAAGACTGGATAAGCAAGCAAGGCATTGTGGGAAATGGAATCTTATCTGAAAAATTATTTTTGACCCCCTTTGAGGCAAATGGGAGAGGCTTCAGGAGGGTTTTTTTTGCCTTCCTTTGGATCAACTAGCAGTTAGGCAGGTTATATGTATGTATGTATATGTATGTATGTATGTATGTATATATATATATATATATTGCCTGCACTCAATCCAAAGGATGAAGGCAGAGGTGCACGATCCAAATAGGAATAATATATGAACAGAAGATCAGCACTCTCTGTAATTTAGTGAAACTGTGTTGATTTATTAATCAAAAATCACATCTTATCCGACGTTTCGGTCCCACATGGGGACCTTTCTCAAGGATGTCCCCATGTGGGACCGAAACGTCGCATAAGATTTGATTTTTGATTAATAAATCAACACAGTTTCACTAAACTACAGAGAGTGCTGATCTTCTGTGTGTATATATATATGTGTGTGTGTATGTGTGTATGTATATATATATATATATATATATATATATATATATATATATATATATATATATATATATATATATATATATATATATATATATATATATATATATATATATATATATATATGGACTTGATGAATGTGAGTCTTTTTTCAGCCGAACTTACCGAGTCTTTTTTTCTCTCCTTTAAATACACCATACATATGAGAACATTCCTTTTGTGCATTTATACATGAGACTGTCAGTTGCCATATTATTTTCTTGACTTTCTACAAAAGCTTCATTGTAACATAACCATCTGTTCATGGACTCTAGTAAGGCATTATTTAGGTGTAGGAAACACTGTGCAGAAGTTACACACAGACACACATTATAAGCAGCCGCTTTTAACTAGGTGCTATAAATCTTTTGCAACAAGATATACTGTAAAATATCCACATGGACAAACATTGTTGACAGTGTTCCCTTTCTCAAACAGCTTGCTAATGGATATTGGTATGATCACTATAACGAAAATCTAAAAGCTGCTTAGGTGATGTAAAAGTGAATGAGAGCTGTACTCAGCAAATTAAAAAATATTTCTTACTTTTCAATTGGCCTTCCTTTTTCCTTTTTTTTCATTTGTCTTCTTCTTTTGACTCTTTCCAGCTTTCAAATGGGGGTCACTGACCCCATCTAAAAAAAATGCTCTGTAAGACTACTAAATTTATTTTTAGGTCTACTTTTTATTACTCATCTTTCTATTCAGGCCCCTCCTATTCATATTCCAGTCTCTTATTTAAATGAATGCATGGTTGTTAGGTTAATTTGAACCCTAGCAATTAGATTGCTAAAATGCCAAACTGAAGAGCTGCTGAATTAAAAGCTAAGTAACCCAAAAATGCAAATAATAGAAACATGAAAACCAATTGCAAATTGTTTCAGAATATCACTCTCTACATTATACTAAAAAGTTAACTCAAAGGTGAACAACCCCTTTAAGTGTTCTTCTTTAAGCCTTTCAGACCTGTCCTTATAACTTCCAGTAAGTCTAGTGCCGAGTTCTATCTTGTGAGCTTTGCCTCCCAGCTGTGGAAGTGTCGTAGCTGAAACATTTGAATCAGAGTAGCTCCGTGTTGAGTGAGGGAAAATGCTTTTAGTAACCTTTTACTCTGTGTTTCATGGCAGGACTTATTTATCTGGCAGCCAAACCTGAGTAATATTGTCAGGCATTTACAAGCTGCTCTGGAAGCTGCATCATTACCAGTAAATTATACTGCAATCTGCCTTCCATTTCCGTTTGGTCTTTCTGCAGAAAATCTTACATTGCAAAGATAGCTGTTTTTTGTGATTTTAATATGGATAACACACTGTAAAATACATATCTCGGGTGTTCCAGCAATCAGTTTGGTTTTGAGTCTTTTATTTCTATTATCATTATACATGACTTAAAAAAAACATTGTAAAATGTTTTTTTCCCATAGCCAGCCTTCTATAAGCACTCAGAAAGGTTGCCTCTGGAAATAAGGCACATTAGAACCTTAAAGGCCCATACTGATACTAAAAGTGTATATATTTTATATTTGAATGTTTTTTTTGCATTATATCAGTCTGCTGTTTTTAAGTAGAAGGCAAGTGCTGCTCTGGTCTGAGCCAGGGGGTAACAGAAGGCAGACTTCTGAGTGTGGTGAGTCTCACTGCCTCCACCATGCTGTGGGCACATGGGTCTGGGCTATTCTGGAGAAGCAACCCCTATAATATATTAAAGGATAACATAACACAATGGCTTGGATGATTTTTTGGACAGACATAATATCAAAAGCTATTGTGATACTAAGCTCTATAGTTAGTATAGGTATGGGTATATAGAATTTAATTAAAAGTAGGGAGGGGTGTGTGTATGGATGCTGGGTTTTCATTTGGAGGGGTTGAACTATATGGACTTTGTCTTTTTTCAACCCAATTTAACTATGTAACTATGTAACTATAATGGATGCCGGAACATGCAGGAAATAAAAGCTCAGACAAGTGGTTCCATTGCTTCAGAGGAAGTAACAAGCTATATGTGCATAATTGGATATTACTACACACACACCACATCCACCACCGTCAACATCTTACTCCAGTGCAGTATTCCCCAACCAATGTCTGAATGTGGCCCTTTGAATGTTGCTCCCAGTGGCCTCAAAGCAGGTGCTTATTTTTGAATTCCTGGCTTGAAGGCAAGTTTTAGTTGCATAAAACCAGGTTTTCTGCAAAACAGAGCCTCCTGTAGTTTGCCAATCAACATAGAGGCTACCAAATAGCCAATCGGAGGCCTTATTTGGCAGCCCCCAGGAACATTTTTCATGTTTCTGTTGCCCCCCATCTCTTTCCATTTGAATGTGTTTAAAAAATTAGTAAAAAAAAGGTTGGGGTCCCCCACTTTAGTGTGATCTCCTGTAGCATCAAGGAGTCTGTACCCTAGGAAACTGCAGTGCCGTGAGCCACACTATTGGTCTGGAGAAGGAGGCTCTCCCCATTTGGAACATTAAAGAGATATTAAAGCAACCATGCATTGATTTGAATAAGAGACTGGAATACAAATAGGACATAACCGGAGTAGAAAGATAAGTAATAAAAAGTAGCAATAACAATTAGGGATGCACGAATCCAGGATTCGGTTCGGGATTCGGCCAGGATTCGGCCTTTTTCAGCAGGATTCGGATTCAGCCGAATCCTTCTGCCTGGCCGAACCGAATCCAAATCCTAATTTGCATATGCAAATTAGGGATGGGGAGGGAAATCATGTGAATTTTTGTCACAAAACAAGGAAGTAAAAAAAATTTCCCGTTCGGGATTCGGCTGAATCTTTCACTAAGGATTCGGGGGTTCGGCCGAAATCCAAAATAGTGGATTCGGTGCATCCCTAATATCAATACATTTGTAGCCTTACAGAGCATTTTTTTTCTAAATGTAGTTAGTGACCTCATTTGAAAGCTGGAAAGAGTCCGGAGAAAAAGGCAAATAATTCAAAAACTATAAATAATGAAGACCAGTTGAAATGTTGCTTAGTATTGGTCATTCTATAACATAATAAAAGTTAACTTAAAGGCGAACCACCCCTTTAAGGCAGCACAAGGTGACTCTAACGTTTCATAAAAATATAATCATATAAGTATGGAAACCTGTGAGGAAGTTCATCTCACTACTTTGTGTACATTGCCACATTCATATTGCACTGAAGGCAAATCATGCTAATGCTGGATCTCTCTGGAACGCTTCCTTTATTGCAGAGCAGACTAACCGCAGTATTGTATTAACAGCATCTGGAAATGAATATATCTCTAAGTGCAAAGCTGGATGTTTACTGAATTTGCCTCAAGATCAGTTACCTTTTAACTTCACTCATAAAGTATATGGATTTTGTATATGAACAGTGTGTTGATCTGAAATACTTTGTATAGTCCTAAGTCCTGACCTTATGAGTGAAACAACCCTATAGCCCTTGCTCTCAGTCTGCCATGTTTTCATATCCCTTTTTATTTTATTTTTTGACAGGGAGCGTTTCCATACATTCTAAATTACTTTATGTATGTGATGTGGGCACTCCTTTTCTCGCTGCTTGCTGTTTTGCTGGTCCGTAACTTTGCCCCATATGCCTGTGGTTCAGGGATTCCTGAGGTGAGTAACAATTTATCAGTATGTTATGTTTTATTAACACAATCATGGCATAAACTGTACCAACGGTTGGCTTTTAGCTTGTACAACTGTGTCCTGATTTGGGGTTATTTGCTTTGTGCTCCAAAAAGGAGAACTAGAAAATCATTGCTCTCTAATCAGAGACAAATCTTTCCTCTCTTTCTGAATACATCTCCCATCTCTGCCAGCCTGTAATGCATCTGAACAAGTGGATAGTGCCGTCTCCATAGGTTCATGTGTGTTCATGGAATGAAAAGTATTCCTTTTCCATGAGTATCTTCCCGTTATTCTTCTTTTTTTAAAACTTTCAAATGTTTCCATATTCTTACAGTTTTTGTGAATCTCTTTCTTCAGATAAAGACCATATTGAGTGGTTTCATTATTCGTGGCTATTTGGGCAAGTGGACGCTGATTATTAAGACTATGACACTGGTGCTGGCTGTGTCTTCTGGCCTCAGCTTGGGCAAGGAAGGTCCCCTCATTCATGTTGCCTGTTGTTGTGGTAACATCTTGTGCCATCTCTTCACTAAGTACCGCAAGAATGAGGCCAAGAGGAGAGAGGTGAGACATTTTTGGGCCTATCATTGGTGTATAAGATATCATACCATAGTTTGTATGGTTGCCATTGACCATACTTTAACCAAATGCAGTCTGCCCTAGCTTCTTGATTATTCATTTTACATATTACATGTTTGCTTTGAAGAAAAAAGCTTATTGTTTATCCATGGTGTGGTTTTCACATGTTACTTTAAATAGCAGCCAAAGTACAGGTTCCAGATGGCTGGGGTTAACTATCACTACAAAATGCATCCGCACTTGTTTCTGGGCAATAATCGTCATCGTTAGGCAACCAGTGGTGCATCCCACTTACCTATGGCATAAATAGGAAGAGAGGGTAGGGGTAGATTGATTACTGCTGCAAGTAGCAGCCTTGAAAAACTGTCCTATTATTAACAGCATCTGAATTATCTGTGCTCAGAAAGGTGAGGTCGTACTCTTGCAACTTCCACACTGTATTGTATGCAACTTGAGTATTCCTAATACACAATTACAACTGATGGCAATCTGCCAAAGATTTTTTTATTGAAGTGGTAAACTCAAAATCATGTGGATTCTAACTTGTATGTAAGATATGTTTTGGTAGAAAAAAATGTTACAGTAAATACACAAGAACAATAAAATGTCATTCTTGTCAACATATTAGATTAAAAATGTACTGTGTATTCTGTTGGGGAACCTCATGTGCTTCAGACAAGGTGGTAATCCCTGTTCTCTTCCAAACCAGGTGTTGTCAGCTGCAGCCGCTGCCGGGGTGTCCGTAGCCTTTGGTGCTCCCATTGGTGGAGTTCTCTTCAGTCTGGAAGAGGTAATATCATCTTTACACATTTTACATCATTGCTTCAAAGCGTCTTTGTTGACAAAGTGGCTTCTTTCTTGAAAAAGCTTGACTTTCATCTCTACAGTTTTCCAACCACATTTATGGGCAGCTCCTTCTTGCATGATCACCTCAATCAGACCCAATTTTGTCTAGTTCTGTTCTTGTTGGGTTTACCAAAGGGTTGAGCTTTCACTATAGTTTCCATTTTAAAGGAACAGTAACACCAAAAAATTAAAGTAATTTAAAGGAATGACAATATAATGTACTGCTGCCAGTAAAACTGATGTGTTTGCTTCAGAAAAACTATTATAGTTTATATAAACAAGCTGCTGTGTAGCCATGGGGGCAGCCATTCTAGCACAGGATACTCTGTAAATAACATAAGTTCTGAAGAATCCTATTGCATACTGCAGACTTAATCTGTTATCTGCTGTGTGTCCTTTGCCTTTACTCCTTTTTCAGCTTTGACTGGCAGCCCCCATGACTACACAGCAGCCTGTATTATAAACTATAGTAAAGTTTCTGAAGCAAACACACCAGTGCAGGGCAACAGTACATTATATTTTCATTACTTTAAAACCCTTTCAGGTTTTGGTGTTACTGTACCATTAAGTAGGAAAGCACCGAATCCACTATTTTAAGATTCAACCAAATACAGAACCAAATCCGAACCCTAATTTGCATATGTAAATCAGGGAAACAAGGAGTAAAGAGAGTAAAAAAAAGTTAAATAATTTCTAATTACTTGTTTGTGTAATGAAAATCAAATGTTTTTTTTGGAATTTACGGTCAGAATTTACTGAATGTGTACTTTGTAACTTCATAAAGGTAAAGATTCAGATTATAAAATATCACATGTTCATAAGTTTAGCTGTGTGTTTCTGTTGCGCAAATTAAAATTTGAAGAAAGGAACAGAAAGCGGTTTAAGTTTTAGGCTTCATTTATACAAGAGACCCAGAGGAGCTGGTTGATTATTTTTGCGTTTCGTTAGGAATGATCAATTTGGAGTCAGATCTGGTCACACTTCTGACCTTCGTGCAATTTGATTTAAGTAAACCACTGGGCAAAGGTATAGGAAAACAAAATAATGAATGTCCTTCAAAATCTCTGATTCTCTTGTAGGTCAGCTATTATTTTCCATTAAAGACTTTATGGAGGTCATTCTTTGCTGCATTGGTAGCAGCCTTTACTCTTCGTTCCATAAACCCTTTTGGAAACAGCCGCCTGGTCCTCTTCTACGTTGAGTTCCACGCGCCATGGCACTTATTGGAGCTCATTCCATTCATTTTATTAGGAATATTTGGGGGATTGTGGGGTGCCTTTTTTATCCGTGCCAACATTGCCTGGTGTCACAGACGGAAAACCACCAAACTCGGTCGCTATCCTGTGGCGGAAGTCCTAATGGTGACGGCTATTACAGCCATACTGGCATTTCCCAATGATTACACCAGAATGAGCTCTAGTGAAATGATATCTGAGCTTTTCAATGACTGCGGCCTTCTTGACTCGTCCAAGCTATGTGATTATGTTAATGATTACAACAACACAAAGGGGGGCAACCTCCCTGACCGTGCAGCAGGAAATGGAGTCTACACAGCCATGTGGCAACTGTCCCTGGCGTTGATCTTCAAAGCTGTGATTACCATATTCACATTTGGCATAAAGGTAAGGGCATCTGATTGCAATGCTGTTTTCACTACATTACAATTAATCTATTAGAACTACACTTTAGGGTGTTAAAGAGAACAGAACTCAAGTTTGCATTATGTATTCATTCGAAGAGCTAATTATAAATCCTATTCATACGTTTATAAAACTTTACGTTCATTATAACTTTTTTTAATTAGTGCATCATATTAACCAATTTCCCCTTTGTGGTAGTTGTTATTTTAACCATAGACCTATTTTTATTAAAGACCACAGTAGGTAGATAAAGCTGTTGCCCCGTGTATGCATACAGAGAGCAAATTTTAGTACTAGGGTCCATGAGTTGATTCTGAGATAGGCAGGTTAATTGGCTCCTGATGATGTTTTATACTGAATTGTTCAGTATAAAAATAAAAACTAGGTAAATAGGCTGTGCAAAATGAAAAATATTTCTAATATAGTTAGTCAAAAATTTAAAATATAAAGGCTGGAGTGACTGGATGTCTAACATAATAGCCAGAACACTACTTCCTGTTTTGCAGCTCTCTTGGTTTCCATTGATTGGTTACCAGGCAGTAACCAATCAGAGACATAAATTGGCACATGGGCCATAACTTTTTGCTTTTTAATCTGAGCTGCATGCTATGGATCAATTGCAAACTCACTGAACAGTTATGTCCCATGTGGCCCCCCTTAAAGTCACTGACTAACTCAGAGTTCGAGAGCTGCAAATCAGGAAGTAGTGTTCTGACTATTATGTCAGACATCTGCGCACTCCAGCATTTTGTAGATTACATTTTTGCCTAACTAACTATATTAGAAACTTTTTTTTTTCATTTTGCACTGCCTATCCAGTTTTTATTTTTGCATTGAACTGTTCCTTTAAGCTGGCCATACACTTAAAGGGCAAGGGAGCCATGCATGGGCCAAAAAGCTGCCAACATTGTCTGTTGAAGATTTTATCAGCCCATGTATGTGTGTTCATGCATAATAGGGATCTTACTAGTGGTGTGCGATTCGGGCCGACCTCAGCACACCCTTTGCAGGTTGTGACAATACACTGCTGGCTTCCAATTTCTGACATTCTTTCTTATACTCTCGCACTCGCCACGCCGCGTTTTTGACATCATTGGTTGGGCTGGGTGAAATGGGGTTAAATATAGAAGGGTGGCGTATATTTAATATTTATTATTTAAATATAGGTGCCATCAGGCCTTTTCATCCCAAGCATGGCTGTGGGTGCTATAATGGGAAGGCTTTTGGGGGTTGCCATGGAACAGCTTTCCTTCTACCATCACGACTGGCTGATCTTCAGAGGATGGTGCAACCAAGGAGCAGACTGTATCACGCCTGGTCTGTATGCCATGGTTGGAGCAGCGGCCTGCCTAGGTAAAGTGGAATGGCTCAGGTTACTGTAACAGCTTTTGGTCATGCCTATTCCTTGCACACTTGTGTAGCCAGATCAAAGACTTTGCTTTATCAGTCTGTCTTTATAATTTGGTTCTTATAGGAGAAGGAAAGCTACCAAAGCAGTTTATTGCCAATAGATTAGTAGCAATAGTGCAAGCCATAAGACTATATTTAGTCTGCAGAATGCTTTACCATACCTGAGTAAACAGCTCTAGAAGCTCTTTCTGTTTGTTTAGAATAGCAACTGCTCACTCATAGCTCTGGGCTCAGATTGCAGCAGGGAGGGGAGGAGGGAGGGGAGCAAACTGAGCAGGCTCAAGCCCTAGCCCTGGAGGTTTATGCTGAAAACAGGAAGTCTGATACAGAAGCCCATGTATACACAATAGAAGGAAAGAAATGCTGTGACAGAGGACTCACATTATTTTGAGAGTTTACTGCTGTGTTTATATAGACCTTTCTCATAAAGCTTACTTAATTTTAGCCTTCCCTTCTTTAATCCTTCTCTTTTGAACTGAACTAATGGGAGAACCTTGCTTTAAATGCCCCTTGTTCAATGAGGACAATGATAGCAGTCAAGTAACATTCAACAGCCAATCGGTTATTTGCTTTCAATATTGTAATGATACTTGTCTAATCAAAGCAACATTCTGATTGGTTGCATCAGGCTAGCAAACCTGCATAATTAAAATGTAGTGTTCTTTTATAGTACTAAATGTGGCATGTGATTTTTCTTTTCTTTCTGTAAGAGTCTGGGGATCCATATTGATGGCATTTCTTTCTCTAGGTGGCGCCACACGTATGACTGTCTCACTTGTGGTTATTATGTTTGAGTTAACTGGTGGATTGGAATACATTGTTCCTCTGATGGCCGCCGCCATGACCAGCAAGTGGGTGGCAGACGCTTTGGGACGGGGGAGTATTTATGATGCCCACATCCATTTAAATGGTTACCCCTTCCTGGAGGCGAAGGAAGAGTTCAGCCATAAAACACTGGCTATGGATGTCATGCGTCCCCGGCGCAACGACCCTATATTAACGGCCATTACTCAAGACAGCATGACGGTGGAGGACATTGAGGCCATTATAAGTGAAACGACCTACAGTGGCTTCCCAATTGTAGTTTCTAGAGAATCCCAAAGACTAATGGGCTTTGTACTGAGAAGAGACTTAATTATCTCTATCGGTAAGTGTCATGGCTTCAGCACTGTAAATAAACTTTCTGTTCTTTGCTGCAGTGTGTGGAAATGAAAATGAATTTTTACAGGCTGAACAGTACTTATAGCAGTCTAGATGCTATTCTAAGAAATGGGAGGTAGATAATCCCATCAGACAAGGACTGTATTGGCCTATGGACACCACCATTTCCCACAAGTCTACATAGTTCTGCATTATGATCCAGTCATTGGCCTGAGGGCCAAATGGTTGGAATAGCCTGAATACAGAAGGGTTTGTTTGATTGGTTTTCTTTGTTCTGCCATTTAAAGGATAAGTAAACCTTTAAAATAAGTGAACGTAAAATTTATGAGGGTGCTATTCTAAGTACTTTAGTAATTTACATTCATTATTAATTTTCTATTAAGTCCAAGATACATAAAGAATTTTGTTACAACAGCACCACCTGCTGGTCATTTTCTGACCACCAAGTAGTCAAGGAAGTTGTCAGGAGAGAGAAAGAGGCTGCTCTGAAGTTCTTCTGAGTAGTTAGAAACCTTTCTCTCATCTTTCCTAAGCAGAAGAACATCAGAACAGCCTCTTTCTTTATCCTGACATCTTCCTTGACTACTTAGTGGTCAGACTCGTCGGAAACTGACCAGCAGGTGGTGCAGTTGTATCGAAATGTATTCATGTTAACAGAACATGTTTCTCTGAATATCTTGGAATAAAAACAAAATAAATAATGTACATTGCATGACCTGGATGGATGAGAATCTTCACAAACAAGGGCTAATCATTTATTGTTACAGTGAAGAATCCTTAGGGCAGAAATGTCCAACTCTCTCTGTCAGACAATTACCATCACCCACAGCAATCTCAGGTTGGATTGAGAAAAATACACAGGGAGGCTTTGCTGTTAATCTGACCATCTGGGCCACAGATGAGAACTCAGGTGTTGTTATTATTCTGCAGCAGCTACAGAGAAAACTCCACAGAGTTGCAGAACTAGAAGGGCCTGCTATATGAATGTTCTTCCCAGTGCTGGTCCCGTATTGCCTATACAACTTTAAACATATCCTCTAAATCACAAGTACTTCCACCTGCCATTTGTTTAGTTTTTCAATAGTTTTGTATTGGTATTTATAAGACTAAACCACCAGATGAACATCAGACTATGTTAACAAACACGATCTTAATACACATGTCACACGTGTTAGTGGGTGTAACTTAAATTCATGTAGTATAAGTCAATGGCAGAACATTATGAATATAATAATAGTCAATGAAGCTTTGATCAGGTCACATGAATACACTTTCAAAGTATATAAACCAAAAAGAAAACAAATAAAACCAAACAAAGAAATCACAAGACTTCCAAAATAAATCTAAACGCTAGTAGTAGTTAAATCTCAAAATGAAAGATATTCGCTTTTGTTCACTAAATCAAAGTATGGTAACCACTTTCTCATACAATCGCTTTATTTTTTACTTAATCTAAATTTGATACTCTCAAAAGAACAGAGTTCATAAAGGTACATAAGAATGTCTGATTTCTTGGGTGGAAGAGGAATAATCCAATATTTGTATATTGACCTTCTCACAGCTGCAAAGAGTATTTGGAGGAATTTAACCGGATTCTGTTTTTCTTTTGTTCTAGAATATTTAAAAAGATTTCATGATATCAGTTGGAAGGCTCAATAAGCATGTTAATGGATTAAGCTTGGATTAAGATTAATCCAATATTTGTATATTGACCTTCTCACAGGTGCAAATAGTATTTAGAAGAATTTAACCAGATTTAGTTTTTCTTTTGTTCTAGAATATTTAAAAGATTTCATTATATCAGTTGGAAAGCTTAATACGCATATTATTGGATTAAGAGATGTTTAGAGAGGAAGAACCTGCCACTTGTCATCATTCTTCAGCCAGTCAAATCTTTGTTTTGTTCCTATTCAGAAAGCGCCCGAAAAAAGCAAGAAGGGATAGTGAGCACATCGCGGATTTACTTTACAGAGCACACGCCAACACAACCCACGACTGCTCCACCCAGCCTAAAGCTTCGTGCAATTATGGACTTAAGCCCCTTCACAATAACAGACCAGACACCTATGGAGATTGTGGTGGATATCTTCCGTAAGCTTGGTCTGCGCCAGTGCCTTGTGACACACAATGGGTAAGAGAAAGCTAAAAGATACTTTCGAAATACAGGTATGAGACCTGTTACCCAGAATGCCCAGGACCTTGAGTTTTCTGGATAACAGATTTTTACGTCATTTGGATCATACCTTAGGTCTACTACAAATTCATGTAAACATTAAATAATCCCAATAGGATGGTTTTGCTTCCAATAAGGATTAATTATATCTTAGTTGGGTTCAAGTACAAGCTACTGTTTTATTACTACAGTGATAAAGGAAATCATTTCTATGGGAGATGGCATTTCTGAAATTCAGAGCTTCCTGAATAATGGGTTTCTGTATAACAGATCCCATACCTGTGCTATATTTTATACTTCGGCCAAGCCCTGGCTATAGGTGAAAAGCCTGCATCATAGGAGCTGTATACATAGTATGAGCTGCATGATCATTAGACCGGAGCGAAGATTCTGATGCAGATCACAGAGCAGGAATCGAGCCTTGTAAGAACATTTTAATTAGGTGACAAGTAAAAAATTAAACAGCTGGCACCTCTACAGAAAATCAGTATGAATTGAACCTTCAGTATTGTTTGTCCTCTGTGATTAAAGAGGATTTTTTAATCACAGAGGGACAAAAAAAAACGCAAGGAGGAAAGAGAAGTTTTCCTGTATTTAATGATGATTATATCCGTGTTTTTTCAATAAGACTGTATAATACAGTGGGTTTTTTTACTCCTCTGTTCTGGGCACTAAAAGTTTTCCCTTCTCTTCCCCACAGGAGATTGCTTGGCATAATAACAAAGAAAGATGTCCTAAAGCATATAGCACAGATGGCCAATCAAGATCCGGACTCTATATTATTTAACTGAATCTATGCCTAAAATAACAGGAGCTATGGACTCTGCTGAAGCCATATTCAGTATCATTGTAGGGTGTGTTTTGCACCTCCAGACTGTGAAGAGGTGCCTTGCATCATGAAGTGGAGTGACTGAAGCTTTGGTGGCTGATTCACGAAAATGAAGTTAAAAAAAAAAAAAAGCTCTCCTTGCAGGTCACTTCAAAGATGGCCATTGATCCTTTT
The DNA here is from genome assembly GCF_017654675.1 of Xenopus laevis. NCBI lineage: Eukaryota > Metazoa > Chordata > Amphibia > Anura > Pipidae > Xenopus > Xenopus laevis. The sequence goes on from NC_054385.1 coordinate 27,990,844, forward strand.
TTCTGCAGCCATTTGGGCACATTTCTATGTCCTCTTAACTGTGGTTTAGTGGACACGCCTGTGGAGTGAAATATACGTATAGCCGCAAACAGAATTTCTGGAAGAAATTGCACCTTTAATTAAAGAGAAGAATAAATGATATATATATATATTTAAGTAAACACACGTCCTGTCGTCAAAGGTCAGAGATCGGTGGTGTATGGTATATGCATAAGCGTAGGCCTTTACACAAATTATCTTGTTCTGAGAAATAAACAACACATGTTTCAGAATACAAGCATTCATTTTAACTGGCAAAAAACAGTTATTGTGAGAACAGAATGAAATCTGACACTTTCCATTACGGCATATAGGCAGACGGGATGGGATTACTAAGTACAGAAAAACTGGCACAGACTCCAATATCAAACATTGTGCCTATCTTGTATTGTGAATATTATATTTATTGCATTTAAGATGCATGATTATGTATGTGCATGCGTGTGTATACATATCGTGGCTATAGAACATATCCCTTTGGCAATTTTTTATGATTTATTTCCACAAAGATTCATTTAGGAATCCCTACCACTGACCTATACAATACAATAATTGTTCTTATTTACAAAATAATCATACAGGTATGGGATCCATTATCTGGAGCCCCATTATCCAGAAAGCTCTGAATTACCGGAAGGCCATCTCCCATAGCCACTATTATCATGAAATAATTAATTTTCCTTTTTCTCTGTAATAATAAAACCGTACCTTACTAAGATATTGGGAATATTTGATGTTTAAATGATTTTCTAGTAGACTGAAGGTATGAAGATCAAAGTTATGAAAAGATCCCAGGCCCCACACATTCTGGATAACAGGCACCACGCATTCTGGAAACAGGCCCCACGTAGGTCCCATACCTGTAATAGTAATTGGTAGGGATGCACCGAATCCAAGATTTGGTTCGGTATTTGGCCAGGAATCCGCCCTTTTCAGAAGGATTCGGCGGAATCCTTGTGCCTGGGCGAACCGAATCCGTAAAATCATGTGACTTTTCATCAAAAAAAGAGAGCACGGCTCTCTTTCCCTCCCCCTCACTTTTTTGCATATGCAAATTAAGCGGTCAAGTTCAGTTCAGAGGTTTGGCCGAATCCAAAGTAGTGTTTTCGGTGCACCCTAATAATTGGTTATATAGAGGATAATGTCCCCCTACTGTAATTTATAAAGCTATTAGTCACCAAGGGGTTCCATGACCATATATGTCTGTCTGGATTCAATTGTAACCCCCTTATCAGGCCCAGGCTTAGGAAACCTCGCCTTGACATCCCTATTAAGACAGTCGAGCTAAACTGGGGTCAATTTTTCATCTACAGTCACTGATAGGAAAGATCACTTGTTTATATTAAGAGATGGAAAAACTAGTTAAGGACAGTGACTGGAGATGGGGCCTGAGTGTGGGCAGGTTGGAAGCGAAACATCATTCTGACCTAGACTACGGTACTTATTCTGCATGCTGAGTGTCCAGTGCAGAGGACAAGGGCTATTTGTGGAGCCATGTAAGGAACCTGGTTCTGTAGAGAAGGGTTTACCCCCCATTTGATGGACTGATGTGGTGCACAGTGGTTATTATGCTTGTAGCAGTGCTGACAGACTGTGTAATGGGGCTGCTCATTAGAAAGAAGAGTTTATTAGAAAGAAACTAGCCATCAGTACATGGGGGTGCAGGGCAAAGCCCATAATGACCTTACACTTACAGAATACTAATAAGCAATACCGATATGAAGGATGCAGAATAACATAAAGAAAGAAACCTAAAGAAAGTTACTACCATTCAAATACACCAACCAAAAGATTATTTTCATTTCAGTGGTCTCAAGCTATTGCCATGGCCACCAGTAGGGGGTATTTTGTGTGTATAACAATATTGCAAACAGCGTACCCATAAGCTAATTAGGTAGGTCACTGTTTGTAAGTCATATGGTGCTTTTGGACCATTTTGTTATTTACTCAAAACATGGGCCAAAACAATGTGCTTGTGTGGATTTTGAGACAAAATTACATAAAAATCACATGCAGACTGTAGGCTTATGACAATACTTTATACTAATATATATATATAGCGATCTGTGGAGGAGTCAGCCCTCGCGTAACTTGGTGCAAACTTGCCTGGGTGCAGTGTCTTTGTTCTATCCAACAAAGAAGGTCCGCATTCTCAGGTCTTAAATAAAAATCAAATATGGTTTATTAACTTAAGGACTATGTTTCGGCCTCTCCGAGGCCAAGTCCTTAAGATAATAAACCATATTTGATTTTTATTTAAGACCTGAGAGTACAGAGATATATATATATATATATATATATATATATATATATATATATATATATATATATATATATATATATATATATATAAATCCAAAGCATGCCAGCATTCTCGATAAAGTTGTTAAATATGCCTGGGTGCAGTGCAAATAAATTATCTACAACTGCTGCAAAAAGGTCCGCACTCACAGGATTTATAAAAAGTAAATATGTTTTATTGCATAGGACTAACATTTCGGCCTCCCCAAGGCCTTTCTCACTTTGAGAAAGGCCTTGGGGAGGCCGAAACGTTAGTCCTATGAAATAAAACATATTTACTTTTTATAAATCCTGTGAGTGCGGACCTTTTTGCAGCAGTTGTGTGTGTATGTATGTATGTATGTATGTATGTATGTGTATATATAGATAGATAGATAGATAGATAGATAGACACACACACACACACACACGCTTTAGTGAAAAGCAATATTCTTGGCTTTATTTCAACGTTTCGGCTCCTAGACTCGAGCCGTTGTCAGGGTGTGTGTATATATATTTATATATATATGTAATTTTTTTTATTATTATTAAATGCAGCACTTTAGGGTTCATGGCTAATGCCAATTTGCAACAGCAAAATTATCACGGATCCACATACACTCAATTTCTGCAGTTGGGGAGCTTACCCCTTTTATTGTATCACCAACAATGATACTGTTGGTGACACAATAAAAGGGGTAAGCTCCCCGACTGCAGAAATGTGTGCAGATCCGTGAATATTTTGCTGTTGCCAGGTCAACGAAGGGCTTGCACCACCAGTGCAGTACAAGTTAATTGCAGGAGTGCGACGGATTCATTACATTAACTTAATGGCAATTTGCATCCATTAAAAAAAAAATGTCATTGTCTAGAACCCTAGAGGAGCTTTACTCCAGACAGAACCCCGATCAAATGCAATCCTTGACTGAAAGAACCAAAGCTAAGAAGAGAAATGCATCAGATACAGATTGGCCTCCTCTAGCTAAGCAAAATTGCTAATATCCGATACTACTAAAGCATCTTCACAAGAAGGGAAAATTGTTGGAAAGAGAGTTGTGTGTGATATATTCTGCCATTCTTACCAATAACCATTTTAATTGCATGGTGAGCGAAAAATACATAAATCCATGTAAAATTCCAAAGGGGGGAAATATGGTTATGGCCTATGTATGCCTGTCTTTATTTATATATAATATACACACATATTATTTATATAATCATTTTGGTACTTCAAATTAAAAAGTGTATTTTTCTAAGTACTTAAAGGGGCCTAGATATGTTGTTATTGATAACCTATTAATACATTTTTTTCTTCTCCGACAAAATCCAAACTTTAGGTAGGTATGTAAATGTGTAAAAGACAAAATGGAGGAGGGGGTGCACTCGGAATATTCTGATTTCCTCAGAGGTCAATTAAGATTTTTGTAGGGCAAACAAATAGGAAGCCATTACCCTCACCTGCTCTCACATTATAAGTAGTTTGTTACAGGCAGCCGCTCTTCATCTTATTGCCCACTGTGGGCAGGCAATATTTACTAATATGTATATGGGCCACATATACACAGACTGGGTGACAAAATGGTAAATTAATACGGACTCCTCTTTGGGAAGGAACAAACCTCCATGTAATGTCTTACTTTATTTTGCAGCCCCTCCCCCACATCTTTTTTAGTTATTGTCATTTTTATGCTAAAACCTATTATATCGCTTGAAAAACTAAATGTTTTAATACTGACTTGGGTAGACTGGGCTTGTGAAACAGTGCTATTGTAATGGCGCAGTACCAAAACTAGCCACAAGATGATGATGCAGTGATGTTTTAATTATGATAAAAACATATTTTTGCCCAGTGGATTCCCATTATTTTTATATACTGTTTTACGTTAAAGCTCAATTTACGAGAAAAGAAATACTAGAAAAATCTAATTGTGCAGCTCAGAATAGCGTAAGAAACAGAACTGCACCTGTTTGGTACACTTTGAGCAAGGTAATGGCAGAAACTGGATAAATAATGTTTAAAAAGAATAACATGAATTTGCAGCATCTTGTCTAAAATCTGTTAGGGATTGGCAGAAACTGGATAAATAATGTTTAAAAAGAATAACATGAATTTGCAGCATCTTGTCTAAAATCTGTTAGGGATGGAGCTACCTCTTCCTATCATCACTTAACAGTGCCGCCATTAAAGACCCTGTGGTCCCATAAAATGAAATGATTGCATGAGGCAATTCTGGCTCCTTTGCCACCCCCTCCCACCCACACTCACCTTTTTGACCCTGGATGTGGTCCAAGATGCGCTAGAAGTTTGAAAAGCAAAAAGTTACCAGGAGCAGCATTTTGCCACCCATAGTAACCAGTCATTGATGGTTGCCCAATGCATCAAGCCCTTTTCAAAAGCCCCTAGCTTGGGAGCCCTTGTAACAGTGCCCCCTAGATGGTGATCTTGCCACTTGCAATTAGTTCCCTACACATGAGCTTTTGGGTCTGGTATGATTAGGAAAACAATCTGGAAGATTAAGTTTGTGTCTGGACTGACCCTATTCAGGGTCATACTGGGCTACTGGGCCATCATGAGAAAACCCTATAGGCCAAGCTGACACAGGCCTGCTCCCCCTGACCATCTGCCCCATCAATGCACTTTCGTGGGGTGTGGGTGTACGTTGGAAGAGGCAGGTCTTTAAAATCATAACCCTGGTGGTCCCCTGATGCCCCAGTCTAACGATGGGTTCTGCAGAGCTACAAATAAAACAGACCCACATATATTTGTTCACAGGGTGATGCTTCTTTACAGCGTTGGACTGGGTATCCTAGAACTTTATGCCTGGGCAATTAAATATAGAAAGTGCCAACAGAGACAGATTCTTATATAGACCCACTGTGGAAATACGAATGGACACATAGGGGCCCATTCACTAAGTTCGAGTGAAGGAACAGAGGAAAAAAAGTTTGAATTTCGAATGGTCAAATATGGCTACTTGGACCTTCGACTACAACCTTCGACTTCGAATCGAATGATTCAAACTAAAAATCGTTCGACTATTCGATAATCAAAGTACTGTCTCTTTAAAAATTTCTTCGACCCCCTAGTTCACCACCTAAAACCTACCGAGGCCAATGTTAGCCTATGGGGAAGGTCCCCATAGGCTTGCTAACACTTTTTTGATCGAAGGATAATCCTTCGATCGATGGATTAAAATCCTTAGAGTCGTTAGATTCGAACAAATCAGTTTGATCGAAGGAATTGCGCAAAATCCTTCGACATCGAAGTCGAAGGATTTTAATTCGCCAGTCGAATATCGAGGGTTAATTAACCCTCGATATTCGACCCTTGATACATCTCCCCCATAGACATTCTCTCACACTAGGGCCCATTAAGAAATCCTCTGATAGGCCCATCTGATCCTGCTTTTCTCTTCGTATTAAGGAAGCGTTCTCCCTTGAGTCAAAAATTGCAGCAGCTCCCACTCACATGTATACCTGCAAATTAGCGGGGGAGAAATGACAGTAAAGCTTGCTGCTGCACAGAACATATTTTATTATTAAGGGCAAATAAACCTCCTCTATAAATACAATCATTTTTTTCTCTCTCCAATGCAAGGAAACGGCACTGAAAGTGAGCAGGCGCAAAAATAGTTAAACACTTAAACTTGCAATTATTTGAAAATGTAGCAGAGCTCAAGAGAAATTTGCATTTACCCAGCCTTGGCTCCAAGGAGAATGACTAAAAGGTTACTTTATGCACAAGAGGAATCACTGAGATTAATTGAAAGCTGTGCCCAGTGACATGGGCAGAGAGTGCCGTGAGTCACAGGCCAATTCTATGTCTCGGCAGAACATTGTGTGAATAAAAGAGCCGGCAAAACAATTACAGCCAGGCTGTAGAATTGCCTGGACACTGCTAGAGAAAGGCTACCTGCGCTAATTTACTATTTCTAGAGCTGACCCCCTAAGGAAACCAGCAGGCTAGTCATATTGATGAGGAACTGAAAGAAAAAAACACGTTTTTAAATTCTATAATCATGAAGAATCAAAATAATATTACAGCTCTACCCAGCGCTGCAGCAATATAAAGGATTCAGATGGAGTCGTCTGATAACAGCATCTCCTGTATACGGTGTCACTCATTAAACCTAGCTGGTTGAAGACTAGGGCACCAAAACACCCACCAAAAAACGTAATATCAAGGGCCCATGTTGATGGCGCTTTGTAATTCTATGTGGGCAGCTGTGCCCCCTGTGTATTCTGTTGGTTGCATTATTGCTGGTATAAGCAGTGTAAGAGTACAAGGCAATACAGACAGACAGGGTGCAAGGCCGTACATCCCTCATCCCCTCCCCATGCCCTTCCAATGATACTGAAAATTCTTTCTGAGAAAATCCCCTGTCGACTCTATTTTATTAAAAGCCTCCCTGGATTCAGCCTCAGTTAGGGAGTCGGTGATGGGGCAAGGAAATGAAGGTGCTCCAGAAAGGGCAAAGGGTCCACTGGGAAAAATCTCAGTATCCCTGACAGGCGAGCTGGACACTACTACAATCTTAATCAATAGTAAACATGGTTGCATTGAATCTGGGATTCAGGTCAGGATTCAGCCAAGCATTTTTCAGCAGGATTCAAATTTGGCTGCATCCAAGAGCCTGACCGAGGTGAATCTGAACCATAAATAATTGCAAAAACACTATGGGGGTCTTTTATCAACACTGGGCAAATTTGCCCATGGGCTGTAACCAATAGCAACCAATCAAATTGCTGCATTCATTGTTCTACTTGCAGCTGGCTTTAAAAAGCTAATCACGGATTGGTTGCTATAGGTAACTGCCCAAGGGCAAATTTGCCTAGTGTTGATAAATGAGCTTCTATATGTTTGTCTTATTTGCACTGGATTAGTCCATTCAGGCCCAGATTTATGGGAAGGCCCAGGCTGGGGGGGGGGGTGCTGTGTTATTCACATGGGAGGATAAGGAATATGGATTTAATATGACTTAACAATTTTCACATATGAGTGATGAGCTATATCCCTGTAGTGAGCACCAACCATATTTTTTTTTGGTGTGCTACTGTGGACAATGGTTTTGTGGTAACATAGGTGTGGTTTAAAACAGGGCATGGCTAACACTGGCTTCCATTATTGGCCCTCCCCCATGTAGGCTTGAAAAATTCCAGCCCTCTGTACCACAGAAGTTAGACAGCACTGCTCTACATCATACTTCTATTTAAAGGTGAACAACCCCTTTAAGCAGGGTCGGACTGGCCCGGCGGGACAACAGGAAAAAACCCGGTGGGCCCCTGCCCTCATGGGCCCCCGCCAGGCCCGACCCCCTCTTCCGATGATCTGGTCCTAAAAAAAATTTTGGTGCTGCACATCGCTTTGTGGCTCCATGCGCGCAGGCGCGTGTGTGGTGTTGTGGTAGAGGGGCCAGGGGGTCTGGAGGGGGGCCCTGAAAGCGGACTGGACAGCAGTCCCGGTGGGCTCCGGGTCCCACAGTTCGACCCTGCCTTTAAGACAAGAGTTGGCAGAGGTTGTGGATGGTGTGAAAAGACAGTGACTGAGAGGAGCGAAAGAGGCATCCAGGGACATATAGGAAACCAAGTGAAGAAAGGAGAAAACAGAAAGATTCTTGCAGCCAACTTTAATATTTAATATTACCAGTCTTCAAAGCTCCAGACTCTACCCTGCAATCAATGTTGGATAGGATTTGGCATGCATGAATGTTTAGCAGTTGCTTGCAATGCCAGATTACCTGCTAGCCGCCCTAGGCACCTACCTAGGGCCAGCCTAGTGTTAGGGGTCCGGCAGCCCAGAAATCATTAAAGTTTAAAAATGGTGAAATGCAATCGGATTTGTGATTTGATCTCATCACTTACATCTGAGGCCCAGCTCCGCTGCCTGAGATTAAATCCTCTTCGTCTCCAGGCTGTGTGCATCCAGCAAGAGAGCAAGTAGGCAGCAGAAAGAACAGCTAAACAAATGCAGGTCATATTACTGATTCGCTCTTTTGAATTTCCCGCCCACAAATCGGATCCTGACTCCTGAGCTGCGGGGAAAGAGTTTTCCTGTTTGGCTCTGGACATCTTGGCTGAAGGCAAGTTGGTGGCTGGCTACTTTCCATATTCTCCCCCCCCCCCGCCAAAAAAAACCCCAGGGCCCCAAGAAGAATACTGGTAAGAAGCCATAAGCCATATCTCTTTCCTTGTCATCTGTCATTATATCTAACAATGTGACATTTAAGGTGGCCATACACGGGCAGATAAAGCTGCCGATATCGGTCGTTTGGACTGATTTGACAGCTTATCTGCCCATGTATGGGGGCTTCCGACGGGTCATCCCGATCGATATCTGGCCACGATATCGATCGGGAAGGTTGGATTTTTACCCGACCGACCTGTCGGAGCCGCTTGGCGCATCGTAATTCGATCGTTCGGCCATACAGCCGAACGCTCGAATTACCCCCCGATATAGCCACGCAGTTTAGCGGATCTTTAAGTCTATGGCCACCTTTATTTATTTTTATATATGTGCTGAGGTTGTTTTACATAAAAATAACTGTGCACAGTGGGTATCATTTGTGAATCTGGCACTGTACCTGCCATCCTGCTGTGAGTTTTGGGGTATTTATACATGAAATAATCTCTGTGCCTTCCTGCTATGAGTTCTGGTGGTTATTATACATGAAATAGTCTTTGTCATCCTGCTATTAGTTCTGGTGGTTATTATACATGAAATAATCTCTGTGCCATTCTGCTGTGAGTTCTGGGGTATGATACATGAAATTGTCACTGTGCCATCTTGCTATGAGATCTGGGGGTATTAGCTGAATGAATGCAGTGGCAATTCCATGTACAAGTGTTTTATGGGTATTCCAAATAAAATAACCATTCATGCATCAGTCACTTTGTCTGAGAATGATCTGATTTGTGCTTTAGGAAAAGCTGACAGATGCTTAGCTATCTATATATTCAGTGGCAGTGTTGGACTGGGACACCAGGGGCCCACCCAAAATCCTTAGACCAGGGGCCCACCAAAGAACCATAGACTAGGGGCCCACTCTATACTATTATTCTTCCTCCCCTCACTCAACCGCTATTCTCCTAGTCTCTATTCTTTACATACTATAATCTATTATTCCTTCTATTTAGCCTCTTTGTTCTCAAAGAAATAGGAAATGACCATGAAATAGACCAAATGTTTAGCAGCACAAGAGCCCCCTGACATCTGGGTCCACCGGGAGTTTTCCTGGTATCCCAGTGGGCCAGTCCGTCACTGTTCAGTGGGGAGTGGTTTATCAAGATGCATCTCCAAAAGTAGGCATGGTCAAAAATTTGCAGCAGAACACCACCTTTTGCCCCTAGCCCCAGATTTCACTCTGAAAATCTGGTAACCTTAATCTGCCAGGAACAGGAGGTGGGTGATTGCTGTCCCCCATGCTGCACAGTACTTGTAAAGGCGGGGGACCCCAAATGCATTACCCTGCACAGGGCCCCATCTGGTCTTCATCCGGCTCTGGTTGCTTACAAAAGAAAGGTGCATCTAGTGGTGGAGTATATGGTTAAAAATGTGGCTAAAATGTTGGCAGTATAGGACATTTTATAGCTTATATTATAGTTTGCTCATGCATGTTTTCATAAATAGTGATACTCATGAAAATCACTAGGTATCATTGCTTTATAGTTCTGCAGCGTGGAGTAATAGTATACCTTATGCATTTTCTATGGCCTGTGGTCAGTGATTGGCACATAAAAACTTGCCTATTGTCCTGAACATACTGGGTTGACTGACTTAACCCATTGGGCTCCCACTTAAACTAAATATTACTTTAAGAGATGCAATGAATAAAATCACTGGAAAATTCTATGTAATTGAAGCAACTTTTTGATGAATATGATAAAAAAAAATTTTTTCTAGCAATCTTCCCCTTTTAATTGTGTTAGCTAAAAGATCAAAGGCTTGCACATACACAGCAATTCTGCAGAAATGGCCTTCTTTAACCCCCAGCATAATAATTGTAGTCTCTGTCCCCTGGTGCAATATTATCTCTATGTATTCTCAGTCACTTGGAACTCTTCCTTCATCCCTAGCTCTCTTCTTCATTAGCAACTGCCCAGCATCCAGCAGCACATAGACTCATTAACATTTATACCATGGCCTGTTCCCTTTGCTCCTAAAGGCACCATTCTCTTTTGGCAGAATGAATTCCATATTTTCAGTCAGTGCATTTGAAGACTAAAAGAATATTTCATTTCTATATATCGTAAGCACAAAAATGTAGGGGCATACTGTGAAAAGATAATAGAATATGTCCAGACTCAAAAGGACTGGAGAAAACTCCAAAGCCTTAAGCCCATGGTCCTATTAATATATTCAATACCACTGCTGGCCCTATATCTTCCTGGAAATTGCCATGGGCAGTGGGATTTAAAGGGCACCTGTCCTATTGCCTAATAATTGTTTCCCCCATGAGAATAAAAAGCCCCTATTGTGGGCTCTGTCCCCTGTACTGGTAATGGGCACATGTTTTAAGGCACATATTGTGCATAATAAGCAAGTGCCTCCATGTGTGCATGTTTGTGCCATATAATCAGATGTACCATAGGCATTAATGAGAGGTTACTGACTCATTATGTGCATGCATGTGCCCTAACAAAGCCACCCACATGAGGAGCTCCCTCTTGGTGTTGTGGCGCTGTGACCAGAGCACTCAATAGGGGGGTTTTCATAGAAAAGTAGTACTTTTTTTTACCACCCACAGGGTGGGATCTGTTATAAATTTGGTGGAAAAAACTACTTGAACGTGGTAGTTTCCCTTTCAGCTTTGCATATCCATCAAAAAACCCATTAGTGAGATTCGAAGAGGCCACATTAGCCCACAGCTCCATCACACAGGGGAAAGAACAGCTCCCAAAATACCACTTGAAGCGACAAAAAAAAAAAACCTGCTGCAGAGGCAGGGATAAACATTAATCAAATTGACTACAAACCCAAAACTCCAACTATTACCCAAACCAGGCTCACAAACACTCCCAATTTTGCATCAGCCCCATGAACTCAGCCAGCAGCTCCTGTCATATCAGTGCTTGTAACAGATACGCTTAGAGGACATCTTCAGGAGACTTCAGAGGTAAGGTACGCCAGAGGCAACAAAGCATCGACAGAATTATCATCAGTAAGCAGTGTTTGGGCAGAAATTCCACCCATTTCCTGACTTGCAACTTTTACAGACAGTTTAACCCTTGGTGAATGCCTTTTGGGCTTACTTCCCATCTAACACCATTACACCATCTAGATCCCTACTGGCTAACCCAGAAGGAGAAGCACACCCTCTGCTAAGTCTAAGAAACCTTCACCCCTTATCACCTTTCCTCACCACCAGAAACCATATTGTACCCACTTCCTTTACTGGCACACGTTACCCTCCTGCACCCAGAGGCAGGATTGGATCTTAACCCTATCATGTACCTTTTCTACTCCGCAACTTGCTCCAAAGGCACACCTATATGGTTACTAGTGTAGCAACAATCTCATGATCTCCTAATTGACTAAAGGGGACAATCCTCCAGCTTCCATCCTGGGGGCAAATTTACTAAAGGGCTAAGTGACTAACGCTGGCGTGACGTCATTTCAGGACTTCGCTGATTTACTAATGGGCTCTGGTGTAAATTCGATAGCATTGGTGACTTGGGGCAGCTGGGAAATTGACAATATGTCTAGCCCCATGTCAAATTTCAAAATTGAATATAAAAAAAAATCAGTTTGCTATTTTGAGAAATGGATTTCAGTGCAGAATTCTGCTGGAGCAGCACTATTAACTGATTCATTTTGAAAAAATTTTTTTTTCCCATGACAGTATCCCTTTAATGTTGATGGCTAATCTTAATGCTAGGTGTGTTACCCTAGCAACCGAAGCACTTCAATTTAATACATCATACTAAATAATGCATAGTTGCATTTCGGTTTTATTATTTTCTTACCATTTTATGGGGGATTTGGGAAAATGAATTGCATACTTAAAACCTATTTTTATTGTAGTAGGACCATGATATATTTCCTCTCTGGATGATTTCACTTTATAGCTGCATATTTACTTTGTATTTCCAGCGTCTGCTTTTATACCTTTTTCCTGTTCTTTTCCACTAACATTACATAGATATTCTGAAATGCAGTAACTTCTTTCTATTCTATTTTTAATCTGTGCAACGATTCAAAGTTTTATATCTTTATTTAAGTTGCCTTACTCTGAAATTAGAAATTATTCTTGGATCTGCACCTCCAAAGATGCCCTTGTAGCTCCCCATCTTCTTTTCTGCTGGTTTACTGCACATGTTCTGGTCTGCTGTCACTTACCTGAGCTTAGGGACAGGCTCAAAATATAAATCAAAATGTTGTGGCACACCGTTTTTCAGTTAAAAAATCACCTTTATTCGATACACCAATAAAAGAATAGGGATGTCGCGGACTGTTCGCCGGCGAACTTGTTCGCGCAAACATCGGCTGTTCGCGTCCGCCGCAAGTTCGCGAACGTCGCGCGACGTTCGCCATTTTGGGTTCGCCTTACCTGGCGCTTTTTTTTGACCTCTCACCCCAGACCAGCAGATACATGGCAGCCAATCAGGAAGCTCTCCCTCCTGGACCACCCCCACACCCCCTGGACCACTCCCCTTCCATATATAAACTGAAGCCCTGCAGCGTTTTTTCATTCTGCCTGTGTGTGCTTGGAAGAGCTAGTGTAGGGAGAGAGCTGCTAGTGATTTCACTGATTTGAGGGACAGTTGATAGTAAGTTTGCTGGCTAGTAATCTACTTGATACTGCTCTGTATTGGAGGGACAGAAGTCTGCAGGGATTTGGAGGGACATTTTAGGGTAGCTTTGCTGGCTAGTAATCTACCTTCTACTGCAGTGCTCTGTATGTAAGCTGCCTGCTGTGGGCACTGATCTCTTCTGATCTCATCTGCTGACTGCTGTAATAACCCAATAGTCCTTGTAAGGACTGCTTTTATTTTCTTTTTTGTTGTTTTACTTTGCTACTTTAACAGCCAAGTGCTATTAGTCTAGCAGTGTTGGGGAGTGGGACTGGTGTGCTACTGTGCTGCTCCTAGTAGTTCAGCAGCACCAACCCGAGAATATTTTTTTTTTTTAATATACATATAATTTTTTTTTTATTTACTTATCTTACTGTTCTTTAAGGTGTCCAGTGCTGTTTGCTGTTCTTCATAGTAGTGCACCAATAGTAGTGCACTTGCAGGCATTATTTGCCCAGTGGCCATCTAGCTGTGTGAGCTTGTTCACATTCTGTCTAAATATCAATAATAATACCGTCTCCAGAAACACCACCTGAGTGACATTTTCAAGCAGCAATAATATATTCCGTATCCACCACTGCTGTAGTGTATACGTTGACCTTGTAGGCATTATTTGCCCAGTGTGTTCTTCATTTTCAAACCACTGCCACTTAGCTGTGTGAGCTTTTTCACATTCTGTCTAAATATCAATAATAATACCGTCTCCAGAAACACCACCTGAGTGACGTTTTTCAAGCAGCAATAATATATTCCGTATCCACCACTGCTGTAGTGTATACGTTGACCTTGTAGGCATTATTTGCCCAGTGTGTTCTTCATTTTCAAACCACTGCCACTTAGCTGTGTGAGCTTGTTCACATTCTGTCTAAATATCAATAATAATACCGTCTCCAGAAACACCACCTGAGTGACGTTTTTCAAGCAGCAATAATAAATACCGTATCCACCACTGCTGTAGTGTATACGTTGACCTTGTAGGCATTATTTGCCCAGTGTGTTCTTCATTTTCAAACCACTGCCACTTAGCTGTGTGAGCTTGTTCACATTCTGTCTAAATATCAATAATAATACCGTCTCCAGAAACACCACCTGAGTGACGTTTTTCAAGCAGCAATAATATATTCCGTATCCACCACTGCTGTAGTGTATACGTTGACCTTGTAGGCATTATTTGCCCAGTGTGTTCTTCATTTTCAAACCACTGCCACTTAGCTGTGTGAGCTTGTTCACATTCTGTCTAAATATCAATAATAATACCGTCTCCAGAAACACCACCTGAGTGACGTTTTTCAAGCAGCAATAATATATTCCGTATCCACCACTGCTGTAGTGTATACGTTGACCTTGTAGGCATTATTTGCCCAGTGTGTTCTTCATTTTTCAAACCACTGCCACTTAGCTGTGTGAGCTTGTTCACATTCTGTCTAAATATCAATAATAATACCGTCTCCAGAAACACCACCTGAGTGACGTTTTTCAAGCAGCAATAATATATTCCGTATCCACCACTGCTGTAGTGTATACGTTGACCTTGTAGGCATTATTTGCCCAGTGTGTTCTTCATTTTCAAACCACTGCCACTTAGCTGTGTGAGCTTTTTCACATTCTGTCTAAATATCAATAATAATACCGTCTCCAGAAACACCACCTGAGTGACGTTTTTCAAGCAGCAATAATATATTCCGTATCCACCACTGCTGTAGTGTATACGTTGACCTTGTAGGCATTATTTGCCCAGTGTGTTCTTCATTTTCAAACCACTGCCACTTAGCTGTGTGAGCTTGTTCACATTCTGTCTAAATATCAATAATAATACCGTCTCCAGAAACACCACCTGAGTGACGTTTTTCAAGCAGCAATAATATATTCCGTATCCACCACTGCTGTAGTGTATACGTTGACCTTGTAGGCATTATTTGCCCAGTGTGTTCTTCATTTTCAAACCACTGCCACTTAGCTGTGTGAGCTTGTTCACATTCTGTCTAAATATCAATAATAATACCGTCTCCAGAAACACCACCTGAGTGACGTTTTTCAAGCAGCAATAATATATTCCGTATCCACCACTGCTGTAGTGTATACGTTGACCTTGTAGGCATTATTTGCCCAGTGTGTTCTTCATTTTCAAACCACTGCCACTTAGCTGTGTGAGCTTGTTCACATTCTGTCTAAATATCAATAATAATACCGTCTCCAGAAACACCACCTGAGTGACGTTTTTCAAGCAGCAATAATATATTCCGTATCCACCACTGCTGTAGTGTATACGTTGACCTTGTAGGCATTATTTGCCCAGTGTGTTCTTCATTTTCAAACCACTGCCACTTAGCTGTGTGAGCTTTTTCACATTCTGTCTAAATATCAATAATAATACCGTCTCCAGAAACACCACCTGAGTGACGTTTTTCAAGCAGCAATAATATATTCCGTATCCACCACTGCTGTAGTGTATACGTTGACCTTGTAGGCATTATTTGCCCAGTGTGTTCTTCATTTTCAAACCACTGCCACTTAGCTGTGTGAGCTTTTTCACATTCTGTCTAAATATCAATAATAATACCGTCTCTAGAAACACCACCCGAGTGACGTTTTTCAAGCAGCAATAATATATTCCGTATCCACCACTGCTGTAGTGTATACGTTGACCTTGTAGGCCTTGTTTGCCCAGTGTGTTCTTCTTCTTCTTCATTTTCAAACAACTCCCATCTAGCTGTGTGAGCTTGTTCACATTCTGTCTAAATATCAATAATAATACCGTCTCCAGAAACACCACCTGAGTGACGTTTTTCAAGCAGCAATAATATATTCCGTATCCACCACTGCTGTAGTGTATACGTTGACCTTGTAGGCATTATTTGCCCAGTGTGTTCTTCATTTTCAAACCACTGCCACTTAGCTGTGTGAGCTTTTTCACATTCTGTCTAAATATCAATAATAATACCGTCTCCAGAAACACCACCTGAGTGACGTTTTTCAAGCAGCAATAATATATTCCGTATCCACCACTGCTGTAGTGTATACATTGACCTTGTAGGCATTATTTGCCCAGTGTGTTCTTCATTTTCAAACCACTGCCACTTAGCTGTGTGAGCTTGTTCACATTCTGTCTAAATATCAATAATAATACCGTCTCCAGAAACACCACCTGAGTGACGTTTTTCAAGCAGCAATAATATATTCCGTATCCACCACTGCTGTAGTGTATACGTTGACCTTGTAGGCATTATTTGCCCAGTGTGTTCTTCATTTTCAAACCACTGCCACTTAGCTGTGTGAGCTTTTTCACATTCTGTCTAAATATCAATAATAATACCGTCTCCAGAAACACCACCTGAGTGACGTTTTTCAGGCAGCAATAATATATTCCGTATCCACTGCTGTAGTAGTGTATACGTTGACCTTGTAGGCCTTGTTTGCCCAGTGTGTTCTTCTTCTTCTTCATTTTCAAACAACTCCCATCTAGCTGTGTGAGCTTGTTCACATTCTGTCTAAATATCAATAATAATACCGTCTCCAGAAACACCACCTGAGTTGTTGTTGTTTTTGTTTTAAAATAATGCCAGGCAAGGCAGGCCGCCACGCAGAGGCACTAGGGGCCGTGCTGCTATGCTATCCTGTGGCCCTAGGAAATTGCCCAGTTTTAAAAAGGCAATGACCCTGAACTCCCAAAATGCTGAAGAGGTAGTTGACTGGCTTACACAGCACACCCCATCCTCTACCGTTTCTAACTTTACCACAACATCCTCATCCTCCACTGCTATGGGCACCCCACGTAACACTTCCTCCACCACCGGCGCCCCTTCTTCACTGGAGTCAGAGGAGTTATTTTCACATGAGTTTCTTGAACTGAGTGATGCGCAACCATTATTGGCAGAAGAAGATGAAGGAGATGAGGACGTTTACACCAGATTTAATTCTGGCAGAGAACACAACAGAGATGGACATAATGAGTGATGACGAGGAGGTCCCCGCTGCTGCTTCCTTCTGTGAGCTGTTAGAAGAAATTGATGCATCTGAGGAGAATGATGATGAGGAGATTGATGTTTTGTGGGTGCCCAGTAGAAGAGAGCAAGAGGAGGATAGTTCAGATGGAGAGACGGAGAGTCAGAGAGGCAGGAGGAGAATAAGACTTAGAAGAAGCAGGGAGGACAGCTCGCAGGGAACAGTAGGGCAACAACATGTATCGGCACCTGTGGTCAGCCGGCCAACGCACCCGCCAACGCCGCCGACTTCTACTTTTACCCCCAGATTGCCAGCCTCAAAAAGGTCAGCAGTGTGGGATTTTTTTAATGTGTGTGCCTCTGACAAAAGCGTTGTAATTTGCAATGAGTGCAGTCAGAAACTGAGTCTTGGGAAGCCCAACAGCCACATAGGTACAACTTCTATGCGAAGGCACATGAACGGCAAGCACAAAGCACTTTGGGAGCAACACCTCAAAGGCAACAGGCAAACTAAAAGCCACCCTCCTTCTGGTCCAGCATCTTACTGCTCTACCTCTGCTGTCCTTGACCCGTCTGAACCACCCTCCACTCCGCCTTCCACCTTGACCACCAGTTCCCATTCCCAGTCATCTGCCCCCAGCCAAGTTTCTGTGAGGGCCATGTTTGAGCGTAAGAAGCCAATGTCTGCGAGTCACCCCCTTGCCCGGCGTCTAACAGCTGGCTTGTCTGCACTCTTAGCCCGCCAGCTTTTACCATACCAGCTGGTGGACTCTGAGGCCTTCCGCAAATTTGTAGCAATTGGGACACCGCAGTGGAAGGTACCCAGCCGCAATTTTTTCTCCAAGAAGGGAATACCACACCTGTACCACCATGTGCAGAGCCAAGTCACCGCATCTCTGTCACTTAGTGTTGGGCCAAAGGTCCATATGACTACTGACGCATGGTCCTCCAAGCATGGTCAGGGCAGGTATGTCACCTACACTGCCCACTGGGTGAACTTGGTCATGGCTGGGAAGCAGGAAATGTGTGGCTCAACAACGACAGTGGAGTTGGTGTCACCGCCACGGATTGCACGCGGTTCTGCCACCACCTCTACTCCTCCTTCGCTCTCTACCTCGTCTTCTTCCTCTTCTTCGTCCTCTGCTGCTGGGTCCTCCTCCTCCTCCACACCTGTGCACCCCCAGCTCCCACTAGGCTATTCGACGTGCCAGGTACGCCGTTGTCATGCTGTCTTGGGGATGACGTGCCTGGAAAGCAAAAACCATACCGGATCTGTACTCCTGTCATCTCTGCAGTCACAGGCCGATCGGTGGCTGACCCCACACCAACTGAAGATCGGAAAAGTGGTGTGTGACAATGGAAGCAATCTGTTGGCAGCACTGAGACTGGGCAATTTAACACATGTGCCCTGCATGGCACATGTTCTGAATTTAATAGTACAACGTTTTGTCTCAAAGTACCCAGGATTCCAGGACGTTCTCAGGCAGTCCAGGAAGGTGTCGGCCCATTTCAGACGTTCCTATACAGCCATGGCACGCCTTGCTGACATTCAGCAGCGGTACAACATGCCAGTCAGGCGTTTGATTTGCGACAGCCAGACTCGCTGGAATTCAACGCTCCTCATGTTGGAACGTCTGCTGCAACAACAAAGAGCCGTCAACGAATACCTGTTTGAACTGGGTGGTAGGACTGGATCTGCAGAGCTGGGGATTTTTTCCCCCGTTACTGGGTGCTTATGCGCGATGCCTGCAGGCTCATGCGCCCTTTTGAAGAGGTTACAAATATGGTCAGTCGCACCGAAGGCACCATCAGCGACCTAATACCCTTTGCTTTCTTCCTGGAGCGTGCCGTGCGACGAGTGACAGATGAGGCTGTAGACCAGCGTGACGAGGAGCAGGAAGCGCACGATTTCTGGTCGGAATCACCAGAACGAACCCAGGCACCTGCTGCAACGCAGGGAGAGGTGTCAGAAGTGGAGTCAGAGGAGGAAGGTGGCTTTGTGGAGGAGGAGGACCAACAGGAGCAGGCTTCCCAGGGGGCTGGTGGTGACCTTTTGGGGACCCCTGGTCTTGTACGTGGCTGGGGGGAGGAGACCGTGGATGATGCAGTCCTTGATAACGAGGAAGCGGAGATGGATACCTCTGCATCCAACCTTGTGAGAATGGGGTCTTTCATGCTGTCATGCCTGTTGAAGGACCCCCGTATCAAGAGGCTTAAGGAGAAGGACCTGTACTGGGTCGCGACTCTACTAGACCCTCGGTACAAGCATAAAGTGGCAGAAATGTTACCAACATACCACAAGTCTGAAAGGATGCTGCATTTACAAACCAGCCTGCAAAACATGTTGTACAATGCTTTTAAGGGTGATGTCACTTCAGGAACTCATCAACATTCCAGGGGCAGAGGTGCCAGTAATCCTGCCACGAGCGCACCTGCAAGGACAAAGCACTTTGGCCACTCTGTAACGTCAGACATGCAAATGTTTTTCAGCCCAAGGCAGCGGCAAAACCCTTCGGGATCCACCCTCAAAGAACGCCTCGACCGGCAGGTAGCGGACTACCTGGCATTAACTGCAGATATCGACACTCTGAGGAGCGATGAACCCCTGGACTACTGGGTGCGCAGGCTTGATCTGTGGCCAGAGCTGTCACAATTTGCCATGAACCTCTTGTCTTGCCCCGCCTCAAGTGTCCTCTCAGAAAGGACCTTCAGTGCAGCAGGAGGATTGTAACTGAGAAGAGAACTCGCCTAGGTCACAAAAGTGTGGATTACCTGACCTTTATTAAAATGAATGAGGGGTGGATCTCGGAGGGTTACTGCACGCCGGAAGACTTGTTCTGAGTTTCTGATTCTGACTCCCCATGCAGCTGTCCTTCTCTGCACGCCTCATGACTCCACATACAGCTGTCCTTTAGCGTCCTCCTCCCTCCACCACCGTTACAAACTAGGGTGCAAACCCTACTGGTTTAATTTGAATCCAGGTAAATCCTGAGTTTTTCTGGCCTCTGTGCTTCAGTGGCTGCGACCAAAAAAAACAGAATATTTTCAGCATTTATATGGCATATTTTTTCTGGCCTCTGTGCTTCAGTGGCTGCGACCAAAAAAAACAGAATATTTTCAGCATTTATATGGCATATTTTTCCTGGCCTCTGTGCTTCAGTGGCTGTGACAAAAAAATGAATATTTTCAGCATTTATATGGCATATTTTTTCTGGCCTCTGTGCTTCAGTGGCTGCGACTAAAAAAAACAGAATATTTTCAGCATTTATATGGCATATTTTTCCTGGCCTCTGTGCTTCAGTGGCTGCGACCAAAAAAATTTAATATTTTCAGCATTTATATGGCATATTTTTCCTGGCCTCTGTGCTTCAGTGGCTGCGACCAAAAAAATTGAATATTTTCAGCATTTAAATGGCATATTTTTTCTGGCCTCTGTTCTTCAGTGGCTGCGACTAAAAAAAACAGAATATTTTCAGCATTTATATGGCATATTTTTCCTGGCCTCTGTGCTTCAGTGGCTGCGACCAAAAAAATTTAATATTTTCAGCATTTATATGGCATATTTTTTCTGGCCTCTGTGCTTCAGTGGCTGCGACAAAAATAAATGAATATTTTCAGCATTTATATGGCATATTTTTTCTGGCCTCTGTGCTTCAGTGGCTGTGACAAAAAAATGAATATTTTCAGCATTTATATGGCATATTTTTTCTGGCCTCTGTGCTTCAGTGGCTGCGACTAAAAAAAACAGAATATTTTCAGCATTTATATGGCATATTTTTCCTGGCCTCTGTGCTTCAGTGGCTGCGACCAAAAAAATTGAATATTTTCAGCATTTATATGGCATATTTTTTCTGGCCTCTGTGCTTCAGTGGCTGCGACAAAAATAAATGAATATTTTCAGCATTTATATGGCATATTTTTTCTGGCCTCTGTGCTTCAGTGGCTGTGACAAAAAAATTAATATTTTCAGCATTTATATGGCATATTTTTCTGGCCTCTGTGCTTCAGTGGCTGCGACTAAAAAAAACAGAATATTTTCAGCATTTATATGGCATATTTTCCTGGCCTCTGTGCTTCAGTGGCTGCGACCAAAAAAACAGAATATTTTCAGCATTTATATGGCATATTTTTCCTGGCCTCTGTGCTTCAGTGGCTGCGACCAAAAAAATTTATATTGTTAGCATTTATATGGCATATTTTTCCTGGCCTCTGTGCTGCAGTGGCTGCGACAAAAAAAAAATTAATATTGTTTGCATTTATATGGCATATTTTTTCTGGCCTCTGTGCTGCAGTGGCTGCCACAAAAAAAAAATAATATTTTCAGCATTTATATGGCATATTGTTTCTGGACTTCTGGTTCAGTGGCTGCCGACAAAAAAAACATAATTTTTCAGGAAAGTACACATGCCTAATTTTTCAGGGTTCTGCAACAGTGGCAAAATCGCATCTTTTATGGTCACCGCAGGTGATCAATAAAGTAGACCAAAACTGGGCCCACACTGCAGAATCAGTGTTTTTGGTTCGCTTCACTGTACATTGAATTACCTCTGCCTGACCGTGCACGTGCGCACAAGCATGGTGACTGCTAAACACACCACTACAGAAATATTGCCACCAACAGGACGAACATCCTGGAGGTGACAAGCAACTAGTAATTAAAAACTATTATTTGCTCACTTGACGGTATCATTCATTAAAGCTCTTTGCGTCTTTTTGCGTTGCAGTAAGCACCGCGTTTCGTCTTTGCGTGTGAACAGGCTGTAACTTTTACACGACTTGATTGGCATGTAGACGCCAGACGTTTTAAAGCATTTTATTACACAGGTTTAGAAATGTAGTGTGATTTCTGCCCTTTACAGCACAAAACGCAGCGCTGTGTCAACAATGGATTTTTTAGAAACATTTTTGCCCTTGATCCCCCTCTGGCATGGCACTGTCCAGGTCGTTGCACCCTTTAAACAACTTTAAAATCATTTTTCTGGCCAGAAATGTCTTTTCTAGCTTTTAAAATTCGCCTTCCCATTGAAGTCTATGGGGTTCGCGACGTTCGCGAACCGTTCGCATTTTTGACGCAAGTTCGCGAATATGTTCGCGAACTTTTTTTCCGACGTTCGCTACATCCCTATAAAAGAATGGACAACATCAGCTCAAGGTCTGATGCATTTCGTATTTACATACTTCCTCGGAGACCTGGGCTCAAAATATACTCAATATCATTCACAATACAAGGCAGATTTAGTAATTAATTCAGATTCTCATTACTGGCACCCATAGGCGGAGGGTGATTTCTTTTTGTTTGGGTAGCTAAAGGCAGCCGTACACTAGGTGATTTAAATTCTGGTGTATGTACATTTGTTTTTTTTATTGTGTAATTCTTTACATTTCAAGGTTTTTTTCAAACTACTTTAGTTAACATAACATTTTTTTTTAAACTTGTGTACAAACTTCTCTACACCTGGAAGTAAATTGGCGATGTCCCTGTGGATGGGATTTCTGGTGAATTTTCGCTAATGACGGCCACGTCACCCTTTAGTAAATCTGCTCCTGTGTAAATAAATTGCTTCATTAACTTGGTAATGCAGAACAGAGGCTCATATATTACCCCGAGTCTTGAAATGGAATATTGTGCAACTAGCAACATATGCTGTTGAAGAAAAATGGATTTTGCTGAAATTTATAGACTTTCTTCACATGCATAAGCCTAAACTCCTTCACTGCCTATGCATAACTCTGTATTGAATAACACTGTCCATAGCTTCATTGCAATGGCTGCACAAAGATAGGCTGAAATTTATTTTTCAGAGTCAGTGCCCCTTGTATTTCCTATAAACCTTTGAGATCAAGGACTCTAGTTTACTGTCTGTTACACCAGCCGACCAAGTGCTTTGTAAAAAGGAAGACGTCACCATATAACAGACCGCAATTCCTAGAAACGTAAATGGAGCCTTCATGTGATAGATTTTTATATAATTGAGATAGGTTTGGAAAACATTTCACATACCATACAAAAAGCATTGACTGTGTTCATTAGCTGCTGGGTCTCTCTGTTCCTTCTTCAAATTGCTGGTATTTAGTGAAGGGTCCGGGTATGGTAAGTCATAGCTTCACCAGTTAATCATGGTACAGGCCCTGTACTTGGAGCCAATCATGTCAAGGTATATATGACATCAAGACATCAGCCAATGGGGTGCTTAGAGCTTCTTTTGTGAAATTATCTGTGCATTTTTTTTTTTTGCAAGTCAGGAAGGTTTGTATAAGAGCAGTCACATCTGGAACCAGAGATTCCAGGCAAGTTTGGAGAGGCTTAGCCTCCCCAAGTCTTAATGAAAATCCACCAATGCTGGCACCTCTGAAACCAGCACAATTAGTATCAGAAAGTATCAATATGGAAGTTTACACTGATTAGCGTTTGTTTTAAATCTTAGTTCTTGTGGTGGTTCCCTGGATGATCCGTCTCTGACATCCTGTATAAGTTCAATATAATTTGAAGGTTGGGAATCACTCACAACGGCAGCTTAACTGCAATTCAGTTTTTTATTGTGTTACTACACGACATGTTTCTGGCACATTGGCCCTTTCTCCAGTGTGTCCCGAACCTTCACATAATAGTATCAGAAAGTAATAGTCAACCATGTAGCATCAGCTTACAGGCAAACCTCATATACTTGTTAATGGTTTGCCACAACTGCTAAGCTTAACTTATCAATAGCTGCCCAGTGTATCACAGAACTGCACATGCTCAAACAAAATCCTAGGTGGGGAGTGCCTGAGACAACATTGAAGGCCTAGATCATTACTGTTAGACTTGCTAAACCTTTATGCTGGTGCACTAAGCTCAGTATATAAAATATTGAATTTTGGCCATATTCATTTTTAAAGTGTTGAAGGTTGTTCCCAGAGATTTGCTATCTAGGTACATCTATATAAATACAGTAGGTGGAACGTGTTTAATAAAGAGGCAAGGAAACACCACAAATAGCTGCCTCCACCTTTTACTTTCTTGAATGGGAAATGTCTCACAGGCATTTTGAGCCAGTAAAAGCCCCGACACATTTTCCAGTCAGTTAGAAGTGAACACTTCTGCAGTTACACATTTGTTATAGCCCAAAGTCCAATCCATGATGTGGGCTCTTGCGTTTGATGAAATGTTAAAAATACACATGGCGGAATGATCCCAGTCTTCATATTTCTAACTATGTCCATCAAGACAGATACATTTCTTTGTACATAGGGTTCTCAAAAACTCGTCCTCCAATATGCTAATAACAATACTGAACAGCTTTGTTTTGTCAAATAAAAGATCAGATCTAGATTATTTTGGAGGTAGCCTGTAAAATGTTTTATACAGTATAATTCATATTCTCACATGACACTTTCATGGGATGTGTTCCTGAAAGTGTCCTTCTAGTACAAGACCTTGCGCCATAGAGATTAGAATGTAATTGGATGTAATGGACAGTGAAAAAAAGCATATTTACCAGCTATTAAACAAGTATTACACTACCCCAATATAGGGCTGTCATCAAGGAAACAAGCAGAAGCCCTGTTATGACCCAGTCACAGAAGATGGGGGCTCAATACTTGTAAAAAGGGCAGGGGTTCCCAAGAAATGTGTGGGATTTAGAGTAGTTGGGGACATGGCCAAGCAGGTGTGCAGAGCCACATGAAATATTGTGGCAGGGTTGCTGTGATTAATGGTTTAATGGTACAATGGGATAGGACAACTTTCCCTAGGAAACATGGCAACCAGGTTCAGACTGAGCAAGCGGGACATCAGGGAAAAAACCTGGTGGGTTCCAGCCCAGAAAAATAAGAAAAGGATATTATCGGTGCATGATTTGATGTGACATAATGGTGTACGCACATGCATGCTGGGGAGGGAGCCCCTGGTGGCTGCAGGAGGGCCCTTGGTGTGACAGCCCCACTGGGCCCCTGATGCTCTTAGTCCAACACTGATGGAAACACAGAAATTAAACCTAGTTACTCAACTTTTCGAAATAACACCAATACTGGAGTGCTTAATGGTTAATTGCAGGTGCCCTGGAAAGCTTTGCGCACACTGTATTTTTGGTCACTTATAGTATATAAATAATTCTTATACTTTATAGAAACATATTTAGCTAAAATGTCTGTAGAGTCATTAAAGAACTTTACCCTACAAAAAATGTTTGTTGTAAAGTATTGGGTGTCAGGACTTACCAGTATAATCCAGACGTAGAAGGAGCCGGAGCAGAAGTTAATGAACCCACAAGCGCCTCACACAACCGCAACCCACCTGGAGTGGAACAGGGAGCAGGGTTGTGGAGAGTAGCCAGTGAGACGGTCAGCGAAGTACAAGGGATTAGGCAAAAGTCGTAGTCAGGAGATCCGAGGTCAAAAGGCAGGCAGCAATATTCGTAAACGATAAACAGGCAAGAAGGTCGAGACAGGCGGCGGTAATCAAAGTCCGGGTTCAGGCAAGGGTCAATAATCGGGAATCCAAAGTTCAAAGTTGCTAGGGTTTCAGTCAAAATAACCTAATAACCAGGCAATGCATGTTAATCTGGTTTGGGTTTAAATACAGAAGCTTTGGCGCCAAACTGGCGTCATTGCGCTGACGTCGCGGAACTGACGCCAGCACGTCCGTCACAGGCGTTTCCACTTACGTCCTTGCGCCCGCGACCGTCGCCGGCGCCTCCGCGCCCGCGACCTTCGCCAGCGTCCCGCGTCAGACGCCGACGCGCATTAGCGTGTCCGCGCCTGCGCCGGACAGGACGCAAGCGTGCGTTCTCACAATTGGGTATGACCTTCTGGTATAGATAATGGTTTCAACATCTTCACTAAAAAAACCAGATCCACAATAATTCTAAATAAAATTTACTTTGTAAAATTTACAATGTCTTTTATTTGAAGTATTGAAGTATAACTAAGTAGTAGCACACTCAAAAAACCTACATATATATATACACATACGTATTTAAAAAAAATCCACACTCAGTGCCCCAGTTAGACAACACTGCAACGATGAGGCCAATGTGCTGGGCTCACTAGAGGTACTCGCCAGTCTACTCTATAGAGGCTTCTCCCAATTTACACATTTGAGGCCACTGGGAACAACATCCAAGCAGTTGGTGAGTGACATGTTGCTCATGAGAAACTGGTTGGGGATCACTGCTGTAAGAGATAAAGTGGGGAACATCCTAAGTGTAGAAAACCCTTTGCAGACATAGAAAGACATACATAGAAAGAAGTAGCTTTCTTTTCCATTAGCTATAGCAGACTAAAAAAGCACGTTGTTAGTGATGAGCAAATTTTTCACAAGGCATGGATTCCGCATTTCATCATATGCAATTTTATTCATGCAACCACTGCAAGTTTGCACAGACATTTTTTGCTGCAAAAAAAATGAGAAAGACGCAGCAGGAAAAAACCTGGTTCATGCGAACACAAAAAAAAAAAACACCCAACATTTTGGAAACAGAAAATACACAGCAATATTCTAATGTAGTGACAAATATTTTCATCACTAATGAAAAAGTGAGTCACTGCAAAACTGGACCAGGCAAAAACTTCCCTCATCCCTATTAAAAGATCCCCTGCACTGGAAAGCAGATGCAGTATTGAGGAATACTTTGCAGTACTAAGAAGTCTTTGCAGCACTAGGCAGCCTCAGTAGCTAGGTCCTGGTTATGCAGCTTCAAAAAGCTTTGAGAAAAGTAACCAATAGAAACCAGCTCTTATTGGATCTTCCTATCTTCTATAGCAGCAGATTTCCTAACCTTGCCACCATAGCGCTTAGAGCAGCTTGGTTAAAACCTTGGACAGCTGATGGCAGATGTACCTTCCATAATTACGAATAAACAATACAAGCTTCTTCCTCTTCAGCCTACAGATTTCCCCAACAGTGAAAACCTGATAATTCTTATAAAGATCTTTCATCATAGGAGGAATTAGACAGGCTCGCTAGAGGAAGAGCACATGCAAGTGTCAACCAACACCCTTTTTCTCATCTTCATTCCAGGCTTGTAGGGCCCAGACTCAAAGTAGAAAAAAATTAGAAATTAGAATTAAAACGGAGGAAATCAACTCTAAAACAAATTACGTAAACACCGGGTCTGTTTACAGCAGCATTAGAAGACATTTGCCGGACAAAAGCACACATGAAATAAAGTCCTTTCAAGTTATTACCACTGATGCAATCTAAACTGATTGGGCTGCTCATTTGGTCAAAATTCACAGCAAGGTCTATGGGATCCAGAATTTTCCCTTCTTCCAACAATTGTCTGGAGACAACTTCTAGCTTCCAAACCCACTATAAAAAGGTCAGGAGATAAGGTAAGTCACTTCTTACTATTTGAACTAAGAAGGAAGAACAAGTTTTGAGGCACATCTTCCGCTTTTCCTGAACTCAAAAAGTAAAGAAAAATGATTCAATTTTCCAGATGTAAATAGATACAGGTTTACATACGAGGACCAAGGACCAACCTGTAAAACTAACAAATCAAGATTTAAACCAATTATATGTTTAGCGGCACAGCTACCACAAACATAAGTATCCTCACTTACCTGAAAAGGCTGAATGGCTACTGCATCCAGACGTTTCCCAAACAAATTCTCAAGGTGTAAAATAAAGGACGTGCAGGTTAAAAAAAGAAATAGCAGACCATCATATTATATAACCAATTACTCCACATGCACCCCAACCACAAGTCTACTATCTACTCACCTGCCAAGGCTGAAGCACTTGGGTATCCAGACTTTCAAAACCAGGGACCAAATTATAAAACAGAGACCCAAACTAATGTAGGCTACATTCTTCTAAAGTGAAAGCAACTTGTCTTTTCTTTCCACTCCCCTGATAGAAGCACCAGCATCCCTACTCAACTTCAGGGAATAGAGCACAGTTGTGGGTAATTTTTTCCAAAACAAGAGCCCAGTGTGTAAAAACAAATAGGAATACAAAATCAAGAATCACAATGAATATTTTTCCTGCAAGCACCATCATCCTCCACTTTCCTTGCAAGAATGGAGTGCCTCCACACCTGGATTTATTGCAATCAAATTCTGTAAAACAAAGAGGCACAGGATAAAGACTCAAAACACCAAAACCAATCAATACTTCCACCCAAGCACCTACCAAAAAGCATTACCTGGGCCAGTTCTGCTTAAACCAAGGCCCAACATAATAAACAAAGATGTGCAAGTCTAAAGAAGCAGACTCACACACTCATACACAAATCTATGTGACCCACAACCACTATCCCTACTACAGCACCAACATATCCACTTACTTGTCAAGGATGAAGGGCCAACCTATAAAACAGATGCCTAAATACAGTAAATAGTATACTTTCCTACCACAAACTTGCGGCTGTGCCTGGGGCCAGGGAGGGAGGTCAAAAGTCGCTGCAAAGACTTCAAACAGGGACCTGGAGCCCAGTCCGACCCTGCACATGACCTATTAAAGATACAGATGTTAAAGCAGCACACACATGCCTATGAAACCTACAAAACAGAGGAACTTCAGTCTTGGCAGTTGCTTGTGATAGGAGTAAGGGTAAAAAGGCTTGATAAACCAATGCCAAACCTGTAAAATAAACACATAAAGGTTAAAGAAAAACACAGCAACACACCTACAGTACCACAAGTACCAGCATTCTGAATCCTTTTAATTCGCCACTGCAGTCAGACTCTTCACAATCCAATCCAAGTGCCAGACTTACCCACAATAAAGCAGCAAACTGAACACATTGTTCCTTATGTAACATTCTTACCACAAGTACCAGTATGCACACTTCACTTCCAAGCCTAAAGCCCCTCTGTTTACAAGATCTGAAAAAACAAAACCCTGAGGACCAGGATGAAGCAGCACAACATGCCACATGCCTACCACAGCACCAGTGTCTTATCTGCCAAAGTTGACTTGGAATTTTTCCACAACATGCCAAAACCTGTAAAAAAAAATCAGAAAACAGGTTAATGATGCAACCAACTTTACCAACATATGTTTCCATCAGTCACTAAATTGCTAATCTTTCCCCCACAACCTTCTAGGGGTGACACTGTGACAGACTCCTAGGGGTAAATTTATCAAAGAGTGAAGTTCCGCCACTAGAGTGAAATTCCGCAGCTCTCAATTCATTTCTATGGGATTTTGAAAGGCGTATTTATCAATGGGTGAAGTGAAAGTTCACTCTTTGATAAATACGCCTATAAAAATCCCATAGAAATGAGAAATGGAGAGTGGCAGAATTTCACTCAAGTGGCGGAACTTTACTATAAACTTCACTCTTTGATAAATATACCCCCTAGGCTGAAGCAGGTCTGTCTTGTACTACCTCAAGCAATCCAGATCTCCTGCCAAGATTGAAGACTGTCCAAGGCATAATCCGTTAAAACATCAATGTTAAAGAAGCACTCTTCTATAATGATCTATACATTAATCCAGCTCTAGTATCCAAACTTACCTGCCAAGGAAAGAAAGAGCTTCCTGTAAAATAAAGCACAGGTTAGTACTTCACCCATACCCCCTCCCTCATGTAACTCAAGTTGGCTGCCAAGACTGAAGTTCCTTCATGGCAAAAAGTTCCCAAATTTAAGGACTAAACTGTAAAACAGACAAATCAAGTTTAAAAAAGCAAACTGTTCTACACATCTAAAGCAATCCATACATTTATGCCTACCACAAGCACAAATAACCCAAGCTGCCTTCCAAGACTGTTGCTTTGTCATGGCAAGACTTATCCCAAGCAGGCCCGGATTTGTGGAGAGGCCACCAAGGCCTGGGTCTAGGGTGGCAGGATTTTAGGGGGCTGCATGCTGCCCAACCACACCCACATTGGTTCAGAAACACTGGGAATGTGCATGAGATTTGATAGTTTTTAAAATTTCCCGTGCACCAATCCCCATTGCTCCGGTCCTGATGATGAAAATTTCAGCAAATAAAAGGGAGGAAATGGGGCGCCGAATGACATCGGCCCTAGGGACGCCCGCTATGTAAAACGGCCCTGATCCCAAGTCAAGGAGTCAAGGCATAACTTGTAAAATAAAACACATTAAAGAAGCATACTCTTCTGCACAACTAACCCAATGTATACATTTCCCCAGCACACCTACCACGAGCACCAGCATCCTCAATCACTTTTTAAAGCATACCCACCTCTGCAATCTTCCCAATCCATGGCCCAACCTGTAAAATTAAGGACATAAAGGCCAAAGTAACACACACCTTCCGGGCTGGATTTACATAGTGGGCACCCTAGGCCCACTGCCGTTCGTCGCCCCTGTCCCCTCCAGTGGGACAGGAGCAATGGGGATTGGCGCACGGCAAAATTTAAAAAATAATTATATCACCAGCGCATCCCCAGTGTTTTTGAACGAAAGTGGTTGTGGTTGGGCTCCATGCTGCCCCCCCTAAAATCCTGCCAAAAAATAGAACAGAAATACCTTAATGATACCGAAAAATGATTGACATGATTCATGTTGTTCCAAAGATAAAGTCCATAAAATCAAACAGGCACTACTGTCTATATTAAATGCAGTACCATGTGTTCAAAAATCATTATACGGGTGTGGGACCTATTATCCAGAATGCTCGGGGCCTGGGATCTTTCTGTAATTTGGATCATACCTTAAGTCTACTATAAAATCCTGTTAAATAAACCCAATAGGCTGGTTTTGCTTCCAATAAGGATTAATTATATATTAGTTTGAATCAAGTACAATGTACTGTTTTATTATTACAGAGAAAAAGGAAATCATTTTAAAAATGTGGAATATTTGGACAAAATTTAGTTTATGGGAGACAGCCTTTCTGTAATTTGGAGCTTTCTGTATAATGGGTTTCCCACGTATTTAATCCATTATCCAGAAATCTGATATCCAGAAAACATTTTTCCAAACAATCCATATTTTTAAATGTATTTCCTTTTTCTTTGTAATAATAAAACAGTAACTTGTACTTGACCTCACCTAAGATATAATGAATCCTTATTGAAAGCAAAATCAGCCTATTTTATTTAGGGGCAGATTCACTAAGGGTCGAATTTCGAAGTTAAAAATACTTCGAAATTCGACCCTCGAATTGAAATCCTTCGACTTCGAATATCGAAGTCGAAGGATTTAGCGCTAATCCTGCGATCGATCGATCGATTAAATCCTTCGAATCGAACGATTCGAACGATTTTAATCCAACGATCGAAGGAAAATCCTTCGATCAAAAAAAGGTTAGCAAGCCTATGGGGACCTTCCCCATAGGCTAACATTGACTTCGTAGGTTTTATCTGCCGAAGTAGGGGGTCGAAGTTTTTTTTAAAGGGAAAGTACTTCGACTATCGAATGGTCGAATGGTCGAATAGTCGAACGATTTTTACTTCGAATCGTTCGATTTCGTTCGAATTCGAACGAATTTAACCAATTCGATGGTCGAAGTACCCAAAAAATACTTCGAAATTCGAATTTTTTTCATTCGAATCCTTCACTCGAAGTTAGTGAATCTGCCCCCTAATGTTTAATATAGTATAAGACCAGTTTGTGTATACTTTTACTTTATATTATTCAGCCTTATTCTTGACTTTGAATTATATACAGTAGCTTGCCTGTGTAAAGATATCCTGTAGAGTAGAAACTGGTACAGGCTGACTAGGTGATATATTATGTATTGTTAATTTTTACTGAGCAGTGAATCATTTCAGCACCGCTGCAATTCATTCCAGTGCAGAAAAGAGAGTATCTAAATTGTTAACCCTTACTCATTATTGTTATTGCTGTGTTAATGAACAATTTGGAAAGGTCTCATTGTTCAGTTGTGAAGGCCCTGATCATGCAGCTGCCTAAAATAGCTGACCCAATGCCCCTGGGCTTACCCACAGCATTTGGACTGGGCTAAAGGGGTGCAGGAATAGTGCAGTTTTACTTTCTAGAAAAAATGATGAAAATCTTCAGTTTATACCTGGCACTTAAAGTTACCAAGTGAAGGTACATTGCTATCTGAGACAACTTTGGGAGATCTGAACAGGCAATCTCCCTTAAACATAATGGTGTCCGATGAGAACCCTAGCCCCACTTGCTAATACTTGTCACTTGTCTGCCTCAAATCCTGACTGTTCCACTTAGTGATTAAATTGTCTTGGAAGTATCTCATTTGGCCCTCCCCCCAAGGTATCATCTACATCAGTGATCCCCAACTAGTAGCTCGTGAGCAACATGTTGCTCTCCAACCCCTTGGATGTTGCTCCCAGTGGTCTGAAAGCAGGTGCTTATTTTTGAATTCCAGGCTTGGAGGCAAGATTTTGGTTGTATAAAAACCAGGTGCACTGCCAAACAGTAAGCTGACAATCCACATAGAGGCTATCAAATGGCCAATCACAGCCCTTATTTGGCACCCCAAGAACATTTCTCATGCATGTGTTGCTCTCCAACTCCTTTTTCTTCTGAATCTTGCTCATGGGTTCAAAAGGTTGGGTATTTTTTTTTTGGTAGGGACCAATGATTGTTGATCAAAGGCATTATTGCAGTCACAGTCTTCTCTGCTGGCTGGAAGGAATACTAATCCAATTTGTTTATGAAACTGACTTCTGATGACCAAAAAAAGCTCCTTGTGACCTGATTCATCATCATAAAGACCTTTATCCACTTTTCCATAACATACTAAAATCAAGTAGGATATCTTTTTCCGGTTGGAGAAGGAACATTCTCTTCCCTAAAGAGATGACCTTAATAATTTAATCCAATTCTTTACCAACATTGTTGACTGAAAAATGTTTTTCCGCTGTTCATGGTCTTAAACCTAAAGCTCATCTCACTGTAACTGGTAACCTGTTAGCTCTTGCTAAGACATAAATCCCTGCATGCCTCTGCTACAAATTCTGATGCTAACTTCAATTGAGAATATTGTCTTCCTGGTTAGAAAAACTATTGTTGTATTCACACTGGGAACAAACTTCCAATGAACACAGTACTCCTCCTTAAAGGAGTTGTTCACCTTTGAGTTCATTTTTATTGTAGCAAGTGATATTCTGAGACAATTTTCAATTGGTTTTCATTTTTTATTATTTGTATTCCTTCCTTAACTCTTCTTCCTACCTCATCTTTGACCTCAAAAACCTTTCAGTAGGTTTACCCCGCTTATTTTATTCCCTCTTTAACAGCTTCTTAAAGGCACAAAATAAAATTTAAGTAATCTGCATTGTTTTATATGTAGCTGCCCCATTATTTGGATAAGAACAATATACAGTATATAAGACAGTTTCACAATGAGACTTTTAATATGAAAGAAGAAAAATTCTAAATTGTTTAAGCAAACGTTTTTTTGTTTCTGTTTTGATAGGTAAAGGACCACAAACTGGAATCCTATACAGCAAAAAGACATAACATACAGAAGAAACAACAAAGAAAGTTTTAGTAGTGGAAATTCCACAATCACTGTTAAAGGCAATTTATTTACTACTACGAGTAGAGATGTCGCGAACTGTTCGCCGGCGAACTTGTTCGCGCGAACATCGGGTGTTCGCGCTCGCCGGAAGTTCGCGAACGTCGCGCGACGTTCGCCATTTTGGGTTCGCCATTGTTGGCGCTTTTTTTTGCCCTCTCACCCCAGACCAGCAGGTACATGGCAGCCAATCAGGAAGCTCTCCCCTGGACCACTCCCCTTCCCTATAAAAACCGAAGCCCTGCAGCGTTTTTTCACTCTGCCTGTGTGTGCTGAAGAGATAGTGTAGGGAGAGAGCTGCTGCCTGTTAGTGATTTCAGGGACAGTTGAAAGTTTGCTGGCTAGTAATCGTTTTGATACTGCTCTGTTATTGGAGGGACAGAAGTCTGCAGGGGTTTGAGGGACATTTAAGCTTAGGTAGCTTTGCTGGCTAGTAATCTACCTTCTACTGCAGTGCTCTGTATGTAGCTGCAGTGGGCAGCTGTCCTGCTTCTGATCTCATCTGCTGACTGCTGCAATAACAGTAGTCCTTGTAAGGACTGCTTTTATTTATTTTTTTGTTGTTTTACTACTACTACTACTACTACTACTATAAGAGCCCAGTGCTATTAGTCTAGCAGTGTTGGGGAGTGGGACTGGTGTGCTAATCTGCTGCTCCTAGTAGTTCAGCAGCACCAACTTTAATTTTTTTTTTTTAATATTCATTTTTTTTTATTTTACTTTTTTTTATTTTACTACCGCTGTAGTAGTGTATAAGTTGACCTTTTAGGCATTATTTGCCCTGTAGGCATTATTTGCACACTGTTTTCTTCAACCCGCCATCGAGCTGTGTGACCTTGTTCCCATTCTGTCTAAATATCCATAATATTACCGTCTCCAGAAAAAACACCGGAGTCACTTTTTTCAAGCAGCATTCATATATTTTACGTAATCCGTATCCACCGCTGTAGTAGTGTATACGTTGGCCTTGTAGGCATTATTTGCACACTGTTTTCTTCAACCCGCCATCGAGCTGTGTGACCTTGTTCCCATTCTGTCTAAATATCCATAATATTACCGTCTCCAGAAAAAACACCGGAGTCACTTTTTTCAAGCAGCATTCATATATTTTACGTAATCCGTATCCACCGCTGTAGTAGTGTATACGTTGGCCTTGTAGGCATTATTTGCACACTGTTTTCTTCAACCCGCCATCGAGCTGTGTGACCTTGTTCCCATTCTGTCTAAATATCCATAATATTACCGTCTCCAGAAAAAACACCGGAGTCACTTTTTTCAAGCAGCATTCATATATTTTACGTAATCCGTATCCACCGCTGTAGTAGTGTATACGTTGGCCTTGTAGGCATTATTTGCACAGTGTTTTCTTCAACCCGCCATCGAGCTGTGTGAGCTTGTTCACATTTTGTCTAAATATTGATAATATTATCGTCTCTAGAAAAACCACTTGAGTTACTTTTTTTCAAGCAGCATTCATATATTTTACGTAATCCGTATCCACCGCTGTAGTAGTGTATACGTTGACCTTGTAGGCATTATTTGCACACTGTTTTCTTCAACCCGCCATCGAGCTGTGTGAGCTTGTTCACATTTTGTCTAAATATTGATAATATTATCGTCTCTAGAAAAACCACTTGAGTTACTTTTTTTCAAGCAGCATTCATATATTTTACGTAATCCGTATCCACCGCTGTAGTAGTGTATACGTTGACCTTGTAGGCATTATTTGCACAGTGTTTTCTTCAACCCGCCATCGAGCTGTGTGAGCTTGTTCACATTTTGTCTAAATATTGATAATATTATCGTCTCTAGAAAAACCACTTGAGTTACTTTTTTCAAGCAGCATTCATATATTTTACGTAATCCGTATCCACCGCTGTAGTAGTGTATACGTTGACCTTGTAGGCATTATTTGCACAGTGTTTTCTTCAACCCGCCATCGAGCTGTGTGAGCTTGTTCACATTTTTTCTAAATATTGATAATATTATCGTCTCTAGAAAAACCACTTGAGTTACTTTTTTTCAAGCAGCATTCATATATTTTACGTAATCCGTATCCACCGCTGTAGTAGTGTATACGTTGACCTTGTAGGCATTATTTGCACACTGTTTTCTTCAACCCGCCATCGAGCTGTGTGAGCTTGTTCACATTTTGTCTAAATATTGATAATATTATCGTCTCTAGAAAAACCACTTGAGTTACTTTTTTTCAAGCAGCATTCATATATTTTACGTAATCCGTATCCACCGCTGTAGTAGTGTATACGTTGACTTTGTAGGCATTATTTGCACAGTGTTTTCTTCAACCCGCCATCTAGCTGTGTGTATTATCGTTTCCAGAAAAACCAACTGAGTTTTTGTTGTTGTTGTTGTTTTTTTAAAAATAATGCCAGGCAAAGGCAGGCCGCCACGCAGAGGCCGTGCTAGGGGCCGTGCTGCTATGCAATCCTGTGGCCCTAGCAAATTTCCCAGTTTTAAAAAGCCAATGACCCTGAACTCCCAAAATGCTGAAGAGGTAGTTGACTGGCTTACACAGCACACCCCATCCTCTACCGTTTCTAACTTTACCACAACATCCTCCTCATCCTCCACTGCTATGGCCACCCCACGTAACACTTCCTCCACCACCGGTGCCCCTTCTTCACTGGGGTCAGAGGAGTTATTTTCCAATGAGTTTCTTGAACTGAGTAATGCGCAACCATTATTGCCAGAAGAAGATGAAGGAGATGAGGACCTTACACCAGATTTAATTCTGGCAGAGAACACGATAGAGATGGACATAATGAGTGATGAGGAGGAGGTCCCCGCTGCTGCTTCCTTCTGTGATGTGTCAGAAGAAATTGATGCATCTGAGGAGAATGATGATGAGGAGATTGATGTTTTGTGGGTGCCTAGTAGAAGAGAGCAAGAGGAGGGTAGTTCAGATGGAGAGACGGAGAGTCAGAGAGGCAGTAGGAGAATAAGACTTAGAAGAAGCAGGGAGGACAGCCCGCAGGGATCAGCAGGGCAACAACATGTATCGGCACCTGTGTTCAGCCGGCCAACGCACCCGCCATTGCCGCCAATACCGCCAACTCCGCCAACTTCTACTGTTACCGCCAGATCGCACACTTCCAAAAAGTCAGCAGTGTGGGATTTTTTTAATGTGTGTGCCTCTGACAAAAGCATTGTAATTTGCAATGAGTGCAGTCAGAAACTGAGCCTTGGTAAGCCCAACAGCCACATAGGTACAACTTCTATGCGAAGGCACATGAGCGGCAAGCACAAAGCACTTTGGGAGCAACACCTCAAAGGCAACAGGCAAACTAAAAGCCACACTCCTTCTGGTCCAGCATCTTACTGCTCTACCTCTGCTCTCCTTGACCCGTCTGAACCACCCTCCACTCCGCCTTCCACCTTGACCACCTGTTCCCATTCCCAGTCATCTGCCACCAGCCAAGTTTCTGTGAAGGCCATGTTTGAGCGTAAGAAGCCAATGTCTGACTGTCACCCCCTTGCCCGGCGTCTGACAGCTGGCTTGTCTGCACTCTTAGCCCGCCAGCTTTTACCATACCAGCTGGTGGACTCTGAGGCCTTCCGCAAATTTGTAGCAATTGGGACACCGCAGTGGAAGGTACCCAGCCGCAATTTTTTTTCTAAAAAGGGAATACCACACCTGTACCAACATGTGCAGAGCCAAGTTACCGCATCTCTGTCACTTAGTGTTGGGCCAAAGGTCCATATGACTACTGACGCATGGTCCTCCAAGCATGGTCAGGGCAGGTATGTCACCTACACTGCCCACTGGGTGAACTTGGTAATGGCTGGGAAGCAGGGAATGGGTAGCTCAACAACAACAGTGGAGTTGGTGTCACCGCCACGGATTGCACGCGGTTCTGCCACCACCTCTACTCCTCCATCGCTCTCTACCTCGTCTTCTTCTTCTTCTTACTCTGCTGCTGGGTCCTCCTTCTCCTCCTCCACACCTGTGCACCCCCAGCTCCCCCTAGGCTATTCGACGTGCCAGGTACGCCGTTGTCACGCTGTCTTGGGGATGACGTGCCTGGAAAGCAAAAACCATACCGGATCTGTACTCCTGTCATCTCTGCAGTCACAGGCCGATCGGTGGCTGACCCCACACCAACTGCAGATCGGAAAAGTGGTGTGTGACAATGGAAGCAATCTGTTGGCAGCGTTGAGACTAGGCAATTTAACACATGTGCCCTGCATGGCACATGTGTTAAATTTAATAGTCCAACGTTTTGTCTCCAAGTACCCAGGATTCCAGGACGTTCTCACCCAGTCCAGAAAGGTGTCGGCCCATTTCAGACGTTCCTACACAGCCATGGCACGCCTTGCTGACATTCAGCAGCGCTACAACATGCCAGTCAGGCGTTTGATTTCTGACAGCCAGACTCGCTGGAATTCAACGCTCCTTATGTTGGGAACGTCTGCTGCAACAACAAAGGGCCGTCAACGAGTACCTTTTTGAACTGGGTGGTAGGACTGGATCTGCACAGCTGGGGATTTTTTTCCCCCGTTACTGGGTGCTTATGCGCGATGCCTGCAGGCTCATGCGACCTTTTGAAGAGGTGACAAATATGGTCAGTCGCACCGAAGGCACCATCAGCGACCTAATACCCTTCGCTTTCTTCCTGGAGCGTGCCGTGCGACGAGTGACAGATGAGGCTGTAGACCAGCGTGACGAGGAGCTGGAAGCGCACGATTTCTGGTCGGAATCACCAGAACGAACCCAGGCACCTGCTGCAACGCAGGGAGAGGTGCCAGAAGTGGAGTCAGAGGAGGAAGGTGGCTTTGTGGAGGAGGAGGAGGAGGACCAACAGGAGCAGGCTTCCCAGGGGGCTAGTGGTGACCTTTTGGGGACCCCTGGTCTTGTACGTGGCTGGGGGGAGGAGACCGTGGATGATGCAGTCCTTGATAATGAGGAAGCGGAGATGGATAGCTCTGCATCCAACCTTGTGAGAATGGGGTCTTTCATGCTGTCATGCCTGTTGAAGGACCCCCGTATCAAGAGGCTTAAGGAGAAGGACCTGTACTGGGTCGCAACGCTACTAGACCCTCGGTACAAGCATAAAGTGTCAGAAATGTTACCAACATACCACAAGTCCGAAAAGATGCGGCATTTACAAACCAGCCTGCAAAACATGTTGTACAATGCTTTTAAGGGTGATGTCACTTCAGGAACTCATCAACATTCCAGGGGCAGAGGTGCCAGTAATCCTGCCACGAGCACACCTGCAAGGACAAAGCCCTTTGGCCAGTCTGTAACGTCAGACATGCAAATGTTTTTCTGTCCAAGGCAGCGCCACAACCCTTCTGGATCCACCCTCAAAGAACGCCTCGACCGGCAGGTAGCGGACTACCTGGCATTAACTGCAGATATCGACACTCTGAGGAGCGATGAACCCCTGGACTACTGGGTGCGCAGGCTTGATCTGTGGCCAGAGCTGTCACAATTTGCCATGAACCTCTTGTCTTGCCCAGCCTCAAGTGTGCTCTCAGAAAGGACCTTCAGTGCAGCAGGAGGGATTGTAACTGAGAAGAGAACTCGCCTAGGTCACAAAAGTGTCGATTACCTGACCTTTATTAAAATGAATGAGGGGTGGATCTCGGAGGGTTACTGCACGCCGGAAGACTTGTTCTGACTTCTATGCAGCTGTCCTTCTCTTCAAGCCTCATGACTCCACACACAGCTGTCCTTTAGCGTCCTCCTCCTCCCTCCGCCACCGTTACAAACTAGGGTGCAAACCCTACTGGTTTAATTTTTTCTGGCCTCTGTGCTTCAGTGGCTGCAACCAAAAAAACTGGGCAAACAATGTCTACAAGGTCAACGTATGGCAAAAAATGACTATTTTCAGCATTTATATGGCATATTTTTTCTGGCAACTGTGCTTCAGTGGCTGCGTCCAAAAAAATGCATATTTTCTGCATTTATATGGCATAATTTTTCTGGCAACTGTGCTTCAGTGGCTGTGACCAAAAAAATGCATATTTTCTGCATTTATATGGCATAATTTTTCTGGCCTCTGTGCTTCAGTGGCTGCAACCAAAAAAATTTATATTTTCAGCATTTATATGGCATAATTTTTCTGGCCTCTGTGCTTCAGTGGCTGCAACCAAAAAAATTTATATTTTCAGCATTTATATGGCATAATTTTTCTGGCAACTGTGCTTCAGTGGCTGCGACCAAAAAAATTACTATTTTCAGCATTTATATGGCATATTTTTTCTGGCCTCTGTGCTTCAGTGGCTGCGGCCAAAAAAACTGGGCAAACAATGCCTACAAGGTCAACGACGTTGACCTTGTAGGCATTGTTTGCCCAGTTTTTTTGGCCGCAGCCACTGAAGCACAGAGGCCAGAAAAAATATGCCATATAAATGCTGAAAATAGTAATTTTTTGCCATACGTTGACTCAACGTATATGGCAAAAAATGACTATTTTCAGCATTTATATGGCATATTTTTTCTGGCAACTGTGCTTCAGTGGCTGCGACCAAAAAAAATGCATATTTTCTGCATTTATATGGCATAATTTTTCTGGCCTCTGTGCTTCAGTGGCTGCAACCAAAAAAATTTATATTTTCAGCATTTATATGGCATAATTTTTCTGGCAACTGTGCTTCAGTGGCTGCGACCAAAAAAATGCATATTTTCTGCATTTATATGGCATAATTTTTCTGGCCTCTGTGCTTCAGTGGCTGCAACCAAAAAAATTTATATTTTCAGCATTTATATGGCATAATTTTTCTGGCAACTGTGCTTCAGTGGCTGCGTCCAAAAAAACTGGGCAAACAATGTCTACAAGGTCAACGTATGGCGAAAAATTACTATTTTCAGCATTTATATGGCATATTTTTTCTGGCAACTGTGCTTCAGTGGCTGCGTCCAAAAAAACTGGGCAAACAATGCCTACAAGGTCAACGTATGGCAGTTGTTTAAAGAGAACAGTAGATTACTAGCCAGCAAAGCTACCTAAGCTAAAATGTCCCTCAAATCCCTGCAGACTTCTGTCCCTCCAATACAGAGCAGTATCAAGCAGATTACTAGCCAGCAAGCTTACTATCATCTGTCCCTGAAATCACTAACAGCTCTCCCCCTACACTATCTCTTCCAAGCACACACAGGCAGATTTTTCAGATACATTTTTGCCCTTGATCCCCCTCTGGCATGCCACTGTCCAGGTCGTTGCACCCTTTAAACAACTTTAAAATCATTTTTCTGGCCAGAAATGTCTTTTCTAGATGTTAAAGTTCGCCTTCCCATTGAAGTCTATGGGGTTCGCGAACCGTTCGCGAACCGCTCGCATTTTTGCGCAAGTTCGCGAATATGTTCGCGAACTTTTTTTCCGACGTTCGCTACATCCCTAACTACGAGCACGTTCAGATCTATGTGGAAGCCACAATGATCCATGCCTAGGATGACAAGATTTTAGTGATACATCTCAGTAGTCAGTCTATGTGGGAGTTTTTGACTGCTTTCAATCTCCTGCCCACCCAGTCCCCAAAGGAGTAGGTTTTGTCTGGGTCTGGGATGGACAGTGCGAGTGGCAGGGTAGGTGTAAAGGAGATGGGATGGAGGGAAATCTGCCCAGACTAAACATTATATTCACTCTACTTATCAAGAGATTCACTGCAGTTATGTAATACTTCCTTTGGCCTTATTCATTTGTATGTCTTTCAGTATTCATGTGAGTGAACACACATTATCAGTTAATCATATTCAGAGATTCCCCTAGGAGGAATACCCTCATGAAAGATGGTTGAAGTCTAATTATTAATTGCTCAATATAATGTCATTATGAGTCATGAGTTCACGTATGGGCCCTTTGTAGTCATTTCGTATGAATCTTTCTCATACCAAGTAAAACTTGCTGCTTGATCTGAGGAACAGAAGTTCTGCACAATGGTGGGATCATTTGAACTTCTGTAAATTTGCTCTGTGTCCGTCCCATATCCAGTATCAGATTGGGATGTCAAAGCCCCCCATACCTCTCCAGAGCTCCTCCAAGTGTAAAACCCAAAGCCACCACCCCCATGTACATTTAAGTTCCTGCTTGCGTCCGCAATCAGGGGTGGGGGTCGGCAAGACCAATCGAGCTTTATCCTGGTGCCTTTCAGCCCTAGTCATACGCTGCCTGTATCTTCTCATGAAATGTGCGCAAGGGTATCTGACAATGGGGATCCCTGGAACTACTGCAACTATATGGGTGGAAGTAGCTCCAGGGTTTCCACAGCAGCTTGTAGCAATACACAAATGGCATCGGAAATTGCACTTTGCACCCTGCATTTGACCTCAAATGAGGTCTACTGACTTACTACTGCAGCATTGAATAGATGTTGTTGGAACGGTTAAAGGGATGCTGTCATCACATAATTTCCTGTTGTATTCACTCAATATTATACACTATAATTGTGCTGTGCAGTCATCAGAAATGCATTTAAAAGCAGCGTGAATTTGGTTTTCCACTTACAGGTGATGGGGGTCACCTTCTCCTTAAGGGCACAGAGGGGCTGCAATATTCCATTCCAGAAGACCAGCAGTGATTTGGGCCTTAGGGATACAGCATTCTATTTCCAGCACTGTGTTTAATGAAATCTTCCTTGCCAGTACCTCCTTTTAAGTAATTTTACTGGATAATTGCTCCACTTCTCTTATTGTGCCCAAAGCTTTTCAAGGGGGTTATTTACTAAAATATGAATTTATCTCATATTTTATTTTAAAAAACCATGACCAAACTCCCATGCCCGATTTTAGCTTATTTATCAATAAAAAAAACAATTTTTTTAATAGGAATGCAGAAAAACTCGATAAAATCTATCGAAAACCCAAATCACTCTAATTTTTGGGTCTTTTTTCCCAAATTACTCAAATTTTTAGCGTTTTTGCCCATAAACCCCAAAAGAGTCGGATTTTTGGACTAAATCCATTGCAGATCACAACAACTTCAAATAACTTCCCATTGACTTATACAGGACCTTGACAGGTTTGACATAGAGGATTTTTGGATTTGGGTTTCTTGCAGCATTGGGGTATAATAAATCTCGAAAATTTTGAGTTTTTACAACTCGATATCAGCAGACAGTGAGCATTCCCATGAAGAATGAAAATGCTTCCCAGACCAGTGTCAGACTGGCCCACCGGGATACCAGGAAAACTCCCGGTAGGCCCAGGTGTCAGTGGGCCCTTGTGCTGATAAAAATTTGGCCTATTTCATGGTCATTCCCTATTTCTATGAAAACAGAGTCTAAATAGATGGACTAATGGATTATATTATGTAAAGAAATGAGACTAGGAGAATAGAGGTTGAGTGAGGAGAGGAAGAATAATAGTACTGAGAGTGTATTGTATTGCTAAGCTTTCTAGCCATACCATTTAATAGTGGCAGTAGACACCACTTTCAAGCAGTGTTATGGAGTTTAAAGCTAGAGGGGGCAGCATATGTGCTTTTTGATGGTAAATTGTTCTAGATGGAAACTGACATGGTGCATGGTGAACTGGGCAACAAATCTTTATAGGTCCCTGGTGAGGACTCACCTGGAGTATGCAGTGCAGTTTTGGGCTTCAGTCCGTGAGAGGGATATAAATGAGCTGGAGATGTGCAACTAAACTGCTTAAAGGGATGAAAGATTTAAATTATGATGGTAGAC
This sequence comes from Xenopus laevis, assembly GCF_017654675.1. Taxonomy (NCBI): domain Eukaryota; kingdom Metazoa; phylum Chordata; class Amphibia; order Anura; family Pipidae; genus Xenopus; species Xenopus laevis. Next base: position 28,033,951 of record NC_054385.1, read on the forward strand.
TGTCAAGTTTGGGGTTGTTTTCTCTGGGGTAAAGGCGATTGTGAGGGGACAGGATTACTCTTAACACGTGCATTAGAGGACATTATAGACATTGCAGTGGACCTTTTTAAATAGAAAAGAAGTAGTGATGTGCAGGTCAACAAAAAGTCAACCTGCACCCTACCCTAACCTGCCTCTTCATGATCCACACCGGATGATCCCCCATGATCCTCTGTATTTATAGGCCCTTGCCAGACCTGCCCTGCTCTGACGTCACAGAAGGAGCGGGACACACAAGCCTATAAAAAGCCCACCAAGACTTAGCAAAAGTTGGCCCAAACTTGACCCACCAGTGGTTTTACTGCAAGTAATGCAAATGGTTCTTCACGGTGGGGTTGTGGAATAGTGGAATACCTGGCCTCCATGGGATTACATTTTCAAACAAAGACTTAGGGACATATCTATTATGCTGTGTAAAATGAAATTCACTGAAAAAAACGATGTAAAAGCTGTGTAAAATAAATTGCAAATTTGTCAAGGTGTGTTTTATTTTACACCCTGCAAACGCCAGATTTTACACTGATTCTGGTGGAAGTCGCTCTAAGAAATGCACGTAAAAAATGCAAGTTGCTGCACCTATTGATGCAGTCCACATAGGAAACCCTGTAATTAGCACCTGATTGAAAATGGCATAACCATTAGGGTTCCCAAATGTCAATTGGAGCAATTGTCCATGATTCAGCAGAGGATGTGGGACACACATTGTGGTGCAAGAAAGTGCAAGAAGTGTCTTTGTATACAAGTACCTTTAATGAATGGCATCAATGTTTAATGACTGTGTACATTTTTCCACAACCATACCTATGGCTATGATTATATTATGTATGATCTTTACAAATATAGACATAGAAGTAATGCAAATGAGGTCATTAAGGTTGTGAGCCGAAACGTTGAAATAAATGAAATTTTGTAAAGTAAAGTAAAGTACTGTGAGTGTGGTTTTGTTTATCATTGGCTGAGCTTTCAAAGTAGCAGCTTCCTTTTACTATAAAGTAGAACCCCCATTTTACGTTTTTCAGGGGACCAGAAAAAAATTATGTAAAATCCAGGAAAATGTAAAATCAGGGAAATGTATTATGCATACTATATAGGTGGGACCACAAAACAACAATGTAAAATGAGGAAAAACTTAAAATCAGGGGATATAAAATTGGGGCTCTACTGTATATAACATGCCTTATGGAAACAGTAGTATTTCAGCAGTGACATAAAGTTTATTGGATTAACAGAAAATATGCAATATGCATCATAACAAAATTAGACAGGTGCATACATTTGGGCACCCCAACAGAGATATTACATCAATAAATATTTGAGCCTCCTTTTGCAAATGTAACAGCCTCTAGACACCTCCTATAGCCTTTGATGAGTGTCTGGGCTCTGGATGGTATTTTTGACCATTCGTCCATACAAAATCTCTCCAATTCAGTTAAATTTGATGGCTGCCGAGCATGGACAGCCTGCTTCACAACATCCCATAGATTTTCAATGATATTCAAGTTGGAAGACTATGACAGCCTTTCCAGAATATTGTACTTCTCCCTTTGCACAAATGCCTTTGTAGATTTCGAAGTGTGTTTAGGGTCATTGTCTTGTTGGAATATCCGTAGAGGTTGTGGACAAAACAGGCTCAAAACCGCAGATACTTTGCTGCAAGGTTGAATAAACCTTGCAGCAAAGTATCTGCGGTTTTGACCCTGTTTTATCCACAACCTCTACAGAATTTGCAGTTGCAGTAGCTTTTAAGTGGGACTGAAGCAGTGGCGCAGGCAAGTAATTGTGTAACTGGTACCAACCTTTATTATTTTTGTTGGAATATCCAACCCCTGTGATATTATCCTTAAGGACTTGTTAATTTTGGGTTGAATTCGTCCGACCCTTGACTTTAACAAGGGCCCCAGTCCCTGAACTAGCCACATAGCCGCACAGCATGATGGAACCTCCACCAAATTTGACAGTAGGTAACAGGTGTTTTTTTGGAATGTGGTGTTCTTCTTCCACTATGAAAAGCACTTTTTGTTATGAACAAATAATTTTTAACTCATCAGTCCAAAGCACTTTGTTCCAAAATGACTGTGGCTTGTCTAAATGAGCTTTTGCATACAACAAGCGAATCTGTTTGTGGCGGGAGTGCAGAAAGGGCTCCTTCCTCATCACCCTGCCATACAGATGTTCTTTGTACAAATTGTGCTGAATTGTAGAACCATGTACAGATACACCATCTGCAGCAATATGTTCTTGCAGGTCTTTGGAGGTGATCTTTGGGTTACATAGTTATATAGTTAACATAGTTTAACATAGTTGTCTGTAAACACTTTGAAAATCCTCCGCATATGCCTCTCCTGTATTTTTCTTAGCCTGCCAGACCTGGGTTTTACAGCAACTGTGCCTGTGGCCTTCCATTTCCTGATTACATTCCTTACAGTTGAAACTGACAGTTTAAACCTCTGAGATAACTTTTTGTAGCCTTCCCCTAAACCATGTGTAGGGGATCAGACAAATCCTTCTCCTGCTTTTCTGTCTGTGACATCATCCAGCCCAGTTAAAGGCTGGAGAGCCATCCAATTGGCTGGGCACCCAGTGTATCCATGGGAGAGAGGGAGTGCCTGCCTTTGGAGCCATTTGTACAGGGTTGTATGCTGCAACATCCAGCCAGACAGTGAGACTGTCCAAGCTGTTGCATCTTTAGAAGTACAGAGAGAGCCCATCTTGTTCCCTGCCAAGCTGCTAGAGACTCAGGAGGTGAAAGGTGCCACTGGTAAGATTAATCATGCTGCAGAGCTTCCTGTAATCTCCAGTGTGACTGCCTCTGAGAGCACCCCGGTGAGTGAACCACCCAAGAGAGGATACTGGCAAGGGTACAAACGTGGGGCCCCAATTTGAGGACGTCTTGTGCATTTACCTGCTACGTGGGAGTGGCTACTAAGTTCCAAAGGGAGAGGTACTTTTGGGAAAGGTAGCGCTACCTGGGGTATAAGAGCTCTGGTGAAGGGACATTCTATTTAACTGTGCAGTTATTAACCCCTTCCAGAGGATTGGGACTTTGATAAATAAAAGGACTGTGTTGGAGAAACAGTGAGGTACCTAATAGTGAGATAGGCATGTCCCACGGGTCCCCTGTGCAGGAGTGCATTGTGTATTAGATTGGCCAAGTTCTTCCACTACTGTTTTTTTTTCCCAGTGGAACCCCCCTTTGGCGTGCTCCTCAGTGTTCCATAGGTGGAGGCACTGCGCTGTAAGTCCCAGTTCCCAGTACTTTTCATACTCAAAAGGGAAACAGGGCCCCTGGATTGCCAAGGGTTAATTGCTATTTAAAGAGACAGTAACCAAATTGGGGTTACACATGATACTGAAGAATCTTTGTTTTCAGATCTTTTGAGAGTTGCTTTGCAGATCCCATGATGTCACTCTTGCCTATGAAGTTCATGGTTTAACAAATTAATCCAACCAATTTGGCGTTGCCAGTAAACAGTATTAAGCATTTACATGCTTGAAATTAGCAAAATTACCCACATTTTTGCACAGCCAGTTTTTCACATTTGATTTAATTACATACAACTGAATACTACTTTACTAAAAATCTTTGTTCAGAAAACACCCCAGTACTCAGATGTTCCTGGGAAATGAAAGACAAACACTGTTATCTTTTTGTTGAAAGTGGAGTAAATTATTATGCAGACTGAGAGGGGTTCCCAAACTTTTTCACATGACTGTATGCCGTAAATTTATAGTACAGCAGCACATGTTCACTGCATTCCTTGCATACTTTGTTGCAAGGGTCACTGTAAGGAAAGTTCATTTTGATATAGCACCTGGTCCCTCAATTGCATTGATCTCTTTGCAGCACTCTTGTTTAATTTACTGCATTAGTCACTTTATGGCAAATCACTCTGATGTAACTTCCTATTGATTTATGCATTTGGGCATATATACATCATGTTGATTGTTTGTGCTGTTTTAAATAAACATTTTGATTTTTCACAAGAAATCTCAGAGTTGCTGGTCTTTTTCGTAATATATATATATATATATATATATATATATATATATATATATATATATATATATATATATATATATATATATATATATATATATATATATATATATATATATATATATTCTCAGCAGTAGATTATATACAGTACATAGTAACATAGTAAGTAAGGTTCAACCTTTTTTTTTATATATCTGCCTAACTGCCAGTTGATCCAGAGGAAGGCAAAAAAACCCATCTGAAGTCTCATCAATTTGCCTCAGAGGGGGAAAAAATTCCTTCCTGACTCCAAAATGGCAATTGGACTAGTCCCTGGATCAACTTGTACTATGAGCTATCTTCCATAACCCTGTATTCCCTCACTTGCTAAAAAGCCATCCAACCCCTTCTTAAAGCTATCTAATATATCAGCCTGTACAACTGATTCAGGGAGAGAATTCCACATCTTCACAGCTCTCACTGTAAAAAACCCTTCCGAATATTTAGGCGGAACCTCTTTTCTTCTAATCGGAATGGGTGACCTTGTGTCAGCTGGAAAGACCTACTGGTAAATGAAGCATTAGAGAGATTATTATATGATCCTCTTATATATTTATACATAGTTATCATATCACTCCTTAAACGCCTCTTCTCCAGCGTGAACATCTCCAATTTGGCCAGTCTTTCCTCATAGCTAAGATTTTCCTTTTACCAGCTTAGTTGCCCTTCTCTGTACCCTCTTTAATAAAATAATGTCCTGTTTAAGTGATGGAGACCAAAACTGTACGGCATATTCTAGATGGGGCCTTACAAGTGCTCTATACAGTGGAAGAATGACCCCCTCCTCCCGTGACTCTATGCCCCTTTTAATACAGCTCAAGACCTTATTTGCCCTTGATGCTGCTGACTGGCATTGTTTGCTACAGCCAAGTTTATCATCTACAAGGACTCCAAAGTCCTTTCCCATAATGGATTTGCCTAGTGCAGTCCCATTAAGGGTATAAGTGGCTTGGAAATTTTTACATCCCAGGTGCATGGCTTTACATTTATCAACATTGAATCTCATTTGCCACTTAGCTGCTCAGATTGCCAGTTTGTCAAGATACTGTTGCAAGGATGCCACATTCTGGATGGAATTAATTGGGCTGGATAGTTTTGTGTCATCTGCAAACACTGATACATTACTTACAATACCCTCCCCTAAGTCATTAATGAACAAGTTAAATAAAAGTGGACCTAACACCGAGCCCTGGGGGACCCCACTAAGAAATTACTCCTAGTAGAGAATGTACCATTAACAACCACCCTTTGTACCCGATCCTGTAGCCAGTTTCCTATCCATATGAGTTATAATGGTTCAGTATTAAATAAACCTCTCTCTAGTGTCTCCCATCAGTTTCAAGGAAGGACCCAAAATGGCCTTAAAGAGAAAATGCTTATTTTAATAAATGAACTGCCAAAAACATATACTTTAACCCACCAGTGCTGAGATCCCCACAGATTTAAACAAAGAGCAAGAAAAAGGCAATTTCAACATCCACTTATCTAGAGGCCTAAAACCTTAGTGCCTCTGCATTTCTTAATGTAATGGAGTAAAAAAATCCATATAAGTAGTACAAACACCTGCATGCAGCAAACATAACGGAATATGCTTTAACAGCATTTTACTTTCGCTTAAGCAAATATTCAACATACGGTGCCATTTAGCAATTATTCATGCAGAATGGTACATCGAACGGAATGAGCTGACACTGTAACATGCACATCTTTCACAGAATTCCCTGTGGATAAATCTGCCAACAATCCTATAAAAGAAGGCCAAGAGAGTAATGGGGAAATGAGTGCATATTGTCTGTATGTCAGTCTGTCAGCTCCAGGAATGGATTGTATTTTAACAGGGGGCATGGGATTGGCTACATAAAATCTTACAAATCAAACTGTTGCGCAAGACTGATGGGATAAAATATTCAGAAAACAGAGGTAAATAAGGAATAGTGGCCCTGTTAGAAAGCCTAAGGGTAGATGGATTATATCAGAGAGAAAAAGACTAGATCAGAAGAATAGAAAAAACAAGACATGTTTATGCAAAGAGAAAATGGTAGCAATAACAGAAATAGAATTTTAGTTGTTGTGCTTACTCTGTGACTACCTGCTCTAATTTATACATTTCTAGAGGTGCTACTGTATATCATAATTCATGTAACATTTTTAATACAGATATGAGACCTGTTTTTCAGAATGCTCAGGACTTGGGGTTTTCCGGATAACAAATTATTCTGCAATTTGGTTTTCCAAAGTAAATTTGGATCAAGTACAAAGGTTTTTTTTTTTTATAAGGAATCGTTCTGTAATTTGGATCCCCATGCTTTAAGGCTATTAAAAAATCAGCTAAGCAATAAATAAACCCAATAGGATTGTTTTCCACCAATAAGGATTAATTATATCTTAGTTGCGATAAAGTACAAGGTACTGTTTTATTATTACATAGAAAAGGGAAATTATTTTTAAAAATTTGGATTATTTGGATAAATGAAGTCTATGGGAGTCGGCCTTTCCATAATTTGGAGCTTTCTAGATAACTGGTTTCCAGATAGAGGATCCCACACCTGTATAATAAAAAAGAAGCAAACAAAATTATTTGTGCACATCCATTCAAATACAGAGCAAAGCCAGAGCACACACAGAAAGGTAATGTATTTCACAATGGCAAGTCTCATATGTGGTAGGACTAAAATGGTACAGATTAATTTATAATACTGTTTCAGTATTGATTAGCGAAACCCCAGAAAAATTTGTGAAAGGCTTAAAAATTTGCATAACGAAGTCAATGGGTATTTTTTCTCAGCATTTTTTTTTTTTTACATAAAATGCACAAGACAATGGGTACTTTTTACATGCAGTATTTTGTGCTGTGTATTTTCTCTGCCGTGGTTTCGCACAAATAATTGGTCATTTGCGAAACATGACATTTTGTTGAAAATCCATGCCTAGTGACAAATGACATTCATCACTATGCGTCAGTTACAAAGATTAAAAATGTGGGCTTTTAAAATTTACTACACTTAAGTACATTAGAAGAACACTACCTTGCCTAAATGCATAATGCTGACTATAAAGATTAATGGAGAAGGAATAATGGTTTGGTCTAAATCCCGACAGGCTGGTGTCTGGAGACTTTTTTGCCATTAAGTGTACTTTGCGTAGTTGTATGAATGGAAGTGGTCCCAAAGTTCATATTTTATGTTATTTGCTCTTTATAGACTCCATGTAAGTAGTGAAAGAAAGTAGGCATCAACTAGACCACCACAACTGATCTTATTTTACAGGCAAACTATGTAAATTCTAAAGTGGCTCCCAATAAGGGCATTATGACCCCACCCACTCTATTACCTTTCATGCTAAACCTGTATAGCACACCATAGTCAATGTAAGGGTCTCTTGTGGTTGTTCAGTCTGAATACTTTTTTTTTTACTGTGGCAGACAGTAAGGACAGGGCTAATAAAATGTGGTTGTAGTTGAACTACAAGGACAAAGAGCCAGGATGTGGCTCGAAACGTTACTGTATCGTTGGTCATAAGCCATGTAACAATAAAGGCTTTTTATTCATACAAAGAGGTGCTGTCCATTATCGAGATTTTTGCTACAAGGAAGCATCAACATGAAGTGTTGGGTGTAGCATCCAAGGGGTTGGTGAGCAACATGTTGTTTGCAAGCCACTGATTGTAGATTACTGCCCTAACATCTACCACAAGCACCAACAAGCCCAACAAAGCTGAAGTGTCTCCAAGGTTAAATTTTCCCAAATTGGAACTCTCACCAGATTTGTTCTTCCACTCACACAACTATAACAAGTTCCAGCAACTGGTCTGAAGTGCTTCCATGCCAGGCTTGGGTTCAACCTATAAACAATATGCCCAGTCTGAAGTACACTGTAGCACACATTTCTGCACAAAAACAATACATCCATTCATCTGCACCCCCACCACAACACCCATCTCAAACTACACTCACCTGCCAAGGCTAAAAATGCCTCCATAACAAGACTTTTCTACAACAAGACCAATCTGTAAAACACACTTTTAGAATTAACTATATCTATAGAAATAAGTCAAATCAACTGGACTTGCTGTGTTTTTCTTGAAGACGTTTCACCAGTCATCCAACTGGCTTTCTCAATTCAGAATAATTTGTACATAGGATCTTGCTTTGCTGTATATCCTCTGGAATGTTGATCAATCTGTTTATCATAATCCACAATGTTGTCATTAAATTAGGTGTTGATTGTATTAGCAAGATTGGAGCTTTGATGTGTTATTAAACCTTCCAGGGAGAGGTGCCACTGCCAAAACAGCATTGTATGTGGCAGACAATAGATGTCGCATCCCCCCCCCACCTCTATTCAAACTTGTTTTTTCAGTTTTTACATATATGGCTTCTTTAATACCTCTTTTGAACAAGTCGTTCTCAAGAAGTCTAGAATCTGGACTCAGCAGTCTTTTAGATGTAGTTACACGGCTGAGTTCTGACCTGAGGAGCTGGTTCTTCTATGCTGCGCCATACTCTGGTGTAACTGTTGTTTGGTTTCCCTCACATACAAATCAGAGCACTCCTCACTGCACTGCATACACAATGTTACTCTTCTTGTGCTTTGGGCTTGGGTGAACTAGTTGCTGCCTCAGTATGTTGCTGGGTTTAAAGCAGATAGGGTTGTGGTGTTTATTAAAAATCCTTCTAAGTTTTTCTGACACCCCAGCTACTGTACATATAGGAGGACCAAGTTCTTTCGCTTGTCCTGTTTTCCACCTTCACCGGTAGTCTTGGTGTTATTGCTTCTTTTTCTACCGGTTTTCACAAAAGGTCAATCTGGATACCCACATGTCTGACACATACAATGCTGTTTTGGCACCTCTCCCTGGAAGGTTTAATAACACATCAATCTTGCTAATACAATCATCACCTAATTTAATGACATCATTGTGGATTATGATAAACAGATTATGCTGATTGGAGCAACATTCCAGAGGATATATTGCGAAGCAAGATCCTATGTACAAGTTACTCTGAATTGAGAAAGCCAGTTGGATGACTGGTGAAACGTCTTCAAGAAAAACACAGCAAGTCCAGTTGATTTGACTTTTTTCTATAGATATACCATGACCTGGATGAATGAGAACTTTCATAAACAACTAGAATCAACTAATTATTTATTTCCAACCCTACAACAAACAACAGCAATGCCACTCACCTGCCAGGACAGGACTTTTTCCAAGCCAGCCCAGCCTGTAAAACAAAGAGAAATATCCATGCCTCTACAGTATGTGATTAAGGTACTAAATGTTGAAAGTTAGATAATCCTCTTTCCCATACAGTTATGTATACAGACTCAAAGCAATGGTCCTACCATGCCCACCCAAACATATCAAAGATTTTCTAAGGGCAAGATTATTTTCCAGTCTTGTGAGGGCCACACATTAGCTAAATTCCCTGGCCTAAATTTCACACCACACATATAAGATGATGATCCTCATTCAGAGACACATGCACCCATTTAGGAACAGTGTTAAAAGGATATTAGTGCCTCAATATACTTGTGTTTTTCATATCAGAGGCAATCCCTGGGAAACAGTCATGGAAGCTCTCCTGTTGTAATACATGTTTGTTATCATTATCATCAAGCAAAAATGTATTCTCTTTGCTTATGTAACAGCGATTAACAATGTAATTTTCCACCTGAGATAGTTAACATGAGTGCCATTAAGAGACTCAATGGGGATTCCCACAATTTGCTCAATACTAGATTATACTATAAAGGATAGAAAAAAAGGACAAATGACATTATCCAGGTGTTATTCTAAAAGCTTCTTTAAAGGAGAAGGTAAGGTTAAAACTAAGTAAGCTTTATCGGAAAGGTCCACCTAAATATACCAGTACACCCTCAAAGAAGTGCTGCTCTGAGCCCCGTGTCAAAAGAAACACAGCATTTCTTTCCTTCTATAGTGTACACATGGGCTTCTGTATCAGACTTCCTGCCTTCAACTTAAACCTCCTTGCCCCGGGCAAGAGCATGCTCAGTTTGCTCCTCTCCCCCCCCCCTTCTCTGCTGTAATCTGATCCCAGAGCTATAAGTGAGCAGGGAGAGACTCTGGCAGGAAGTGATCTCACACCAAGCTAATACTGCAGCTGCTATCCAAAATAAACAGAGAGATTCTAGAGCTTTTTACTCGGGTATGGTAAAACATTCTACAGAATAAATATAGTATTCTAGTTTGCACTATTGCAGCTAATCTATTGGCAATAAAATGCCTTCGTAGCTTTCCGTCTCCTTTAAAGAATCTTAATACAAATGGACTGGGAAAAAAATTACCTGGGAAAAAATCTGACAAGGCAGACACATCACGAGTTTTTTGGATATTGGAACTAAACTTATGATGGAGAATTTGTAAAAATTAATACTCTTTTGCTTTCCATTCACTGCATTTAAAAATTCACCATAGTCTATGTCTTGGAATTTGAAACGTTGACTGATGAAGTGGCTTCCTGGCACTGATGGCAGACCTCAAGCTACTAACTCTCAGCTGTAATTTCCCATGTTGTCAAGATCAACCTGTCTAGGCTCTTATATCTAAGCATGTTTTGGGAGAATAGAATCTGTTGACAAGGAGGTCTTCAACTGTTACCCTTAGACATCTGAATCAAGTCTGTACACCAGTCCCTCCTGGGCCAAAGAATTACAGCTATTACAGATTATTTGATTTAATTATCTGATCCAGCATTTCCTGGGCCTACTTGGTTTGTGCTCTGTGCATCTGCAATTTCTATGTAAATTTCATTATGACGTTACATTACCCCTTTAGTAAAGGTGGACTGCCCCCCCTTGCCTGTTGACACTGTTATGGTGTTGTTTCATACGGACTGACTTCTGATGTCATTCTGCAAGGAGTGCAAGGATAGGGTCATCTTCTACTAGTGACAATAAAATAATGATATTGACAATAGAATAATGAAAAACACCATATTCAATGACAGGTAATGGCTGGTATTCAGGACTGCTAATATAAATTAAAGATCAAGACCCCTTGTCCTGGTACTTACAGAGGCCAGACCTAAGACAGATAGGGGAGAATGGACGGCTGATGGTAGTGGTCTCAGGTAATCATACAATGACATGCTGACCAAAGGTCAAAACAGGCACACAAGGACTGCACTACTGCAAAGCAAAAAAAAAACACAAAACAAAAGAAACAAGAAAGAAAAGAGAACAAAGGAAAACAAAAACAGCAGAGATTTTTACTTTAGGTATAAAACATTATTTTTCCAGCACTGCACAGCAATAATACAGGTATGGGACCCGTTATCCAGAAAGCTTGGAATTATTGATGTCCGTCTCCAATAAACTCCATGTTATCCAAATAATCAAATAATCAAAAAAATGTTTTCTCTGTCATAATAAAACAGTATTTTGTACTTGATCCCAACTAAGATATAATTAATCCTTATTGGAAGCAAAAACAGCCTATTAGGTTTATTTAATGTTTACATGACTTTCTAGTAGACTTAAAGTATGAAGATCCAAATTCCTGTAACACTAATTTGGCTAAGCAGACCAAAAAGGGGTTAATGTCAAGCTAGTGCTTTTAGCGATTAATTATTTTTTATGAGCAGTTTTTCAGGCAATCGCAGCGCAATCATATGCCCACATACCTGCACCAGCTTTAGCATTGCTCAAAACCTTCTGTGGCCGTCTCCTCTTCTTGGTCCGCCTGCCTCTGCTAGTCCCCACCCACCTACCAATGAAAAACGAGTGACGGTTGCTCGATGTGCCTCACCGCCACTCCCACCGTCACTGTCTACTCGTTTTTCATTGGTAGTTGGGTGGGGACTAGCAGAGGCAGGCCGACCAAGAAGAGGAGATGGCCACGGGCCGCAAAGGTTTTGAGTGATGCTAAAGCTGGTGCAGGTATGTGGGGATATGATTGCGCTCTGATTGCATGAAAAACTCTACATAAAAAATAATCGCTATTGGAAAAACTATTATATTAACTACCCAAAGCCAAAGGGGGATTTAAATTTTTGACCATAGATCCCATTTCAGGCTAGGGCCTTCGCTACATGGAAGATTTCAGGAATGGTGTAGTGCAATTACATCTCTCAGGCTACTGTGCAATAAAAATAGGAATAATGGGCACCAGGAGGTTCTTGCAGTATAACTTTTATTTGTCTGAGACAAATGCAGGTTTACTTACATCAGTACAGAGGCTTTGGCAGCATATATGTGCACACCCCGCTCACACAGAGATACAGAGGTAGATGTAGAATATACAGGCACATCTGCTCACACAGAGCTTCCAAGATAGATGCCGGTAATTTCCTCCAGAGACAGCAAGTGGAGCTCCCTGAGGCAATAGCGTCCACCTGGATAGAGGCACTCTCATGATCTCAGCTCCTGGACCTGTATCCTCAAACAAGGGATCAGGGAACTCACTAGACCTACTCCCTATTAGGCTGTGTCCCTATACTACAGGCCAGTCTTGACAGAGGGGGGAGCTACCACCCTGCTATCACTCCTAGTTTGAGCCAAGCTGCTCTTGCTACTTAACCTGTCTATCTTTCTCTCCTTGAGAGTACTATTACAGGTAGTATCCTATCTCTAACTGGCCTCATTCACGGGGTCCCTGTTACCCAACTTATCTTCTAGATACTGGTCCCTCTAGGGCACATGGCTCCACTGGGCCTTGCTGTACCCAGGCCCCCCTGGGTACACCCAGCTGGATCAGCATCCAACAGTCAAAGAGCAAAATCCACCCCTTCTCTCTCACTATACCAAATGTAACAGGAAGTGGTCACAGCAGCTCCTGGCCAATAGCACAACTATGTAAATTACATCTAGCTACAGGACATCTGCCCAGCAACTATGAAGATCAAGAAGTATAGGGGAATTAAAGCCATAGGGGACAAGTTAACCCTATGGGTCGCTACATTCCCATACCTGTATCATACCTCCCAACATTTTGGAAGTAAAAAGAGGGACAAACATTTTTTTGCACGTAGAACAGCAATTTTTTTTGACCATGCCCCATTTCTGTGGCCACACCCCCTAATTACCATGTTCATTTTACAACATTTGGCAGGTTATAAAAGTTTGAAAATATTTATCCTTATCTAAACTGCTTTTTTGTGTCTCAAAATTGTGAAGATTCTATTTTGCACCTGTAAGCTGTTCTGTGCTCTCTGCTAAAAGCCAATTAAGTGAGAAACTTTGTTTTTTTTCCGGCTGTTCAGTGCAGAGAAAATAGGGACTTTCCAGTACAAACGAGGGACTGCAGGTTGAGCTGTCAAAAGAGGGACTGTCCCTCCGAAAAAGGGACAGTTGGGAGGTATGCCTGTATAACAGAATGGAGTTACATTATATACATTATACACATTCATATACTACAAAGGCTTCTCCTAGAACTGAATTCAAAGACATGCCATCTCAATTAGAATCCAACAGGCTTCCCAAAAAAATAACCAATTAAAATTCTCAATCCAAGTACTGCTATGTAAACACTTTGCTGTACCAGCAGGTGGAGAACATGATCTGCATTTGGAACAGCCTTTAGTTCTACACCACAGAATAAAAGATAACTCTTTTAACAATTCAGCAGAGAATTTTCTCTCTAAACAATAGAGATTTGCAGGTTATCCCTTTACTTTAATACAGACCCTCAAAATGCTGCATCATGATGTTGGATTCGCCATAGATATTGACAGTAAACATAGGGTGGCTAGAATTATTTTTAACCCTCCAACTGCCAGCTGATTTCCCACAAATGCACATATCTACTGCCAGGCAGTATTTCAACATTTTGTGCTTTTTCAGTTTACAATTATCTGGTTAAACTAGTTAAGAACAAACTTAACTCTGCAGGTTTTAGGTGGCAAGATTTTTATTCCTTTTTTTTAAACAATGTAACCACATGAAAAAAGATTTTTCAAGATTTTTGCCAAATAGCAAATTTGCAACTCGAAAAAATACAAATTTGCCCCAAATCATCATAATAGAGAGAAAAATATCAGTAAACAAATGTTTTTATATACGTACTTAAGTAAAAATGCCATGCACCGATAAAAATGTGCAAAATGGCAACATTTATATTTTCATCAATATGAATTCCAGGATTCTTTTGATTCAGTATACATAGGAATATCCAATTATGTGGCATATAGACCCAAAAACATAAATAGTGCATACAAATGTTCATAGCTGACATTTCAGCTTGTGCAAAGACAATACAGTTTATTTATTAAATGAGTCATGAAAACCCCTAAAGAGTAAGTTGACCCCAGAAAACCACGTATTGTTGGAAATTCTGGAAATTCTGACTAATATAAAATGGGTAAATATGTAATTCTACTCCATGAAGTGGACAGTGTCATGGAGGACCCCTTTCACAATTATTACCACCTGCTTTACTAAACACTCAAGAGGCACTTCTTTATAAATTAAAAAGGCCACAGCCCTGTCATCCTCCCCCCCATTTTCATTTTTGTGTTGTATTAATGAAGGAAAATCAATAAAAAGTATTGTTATAAAAAAAAATTAAAAAAAGGCCACAGCCAAATGTCTTAAACATCATACCTTTACAGTTTCCAAAATGTAACATAGTAAGTTAGGTTGAAAAAAGACACACGCCCATAAAGTTCAACCTTAAAGGACATGTAAAGGCAAAAAAAAAGTCCCATTGGCATGTAAAGGCAAAAAAATAAAATCCAATTTTTACTTTCTTTAATAAAAAAAGAAACCTATCTCCTATACACTTTAATTCAAAAATGTGTATCGTTTTCATATGAAACCTGACTGCATGCAGTGAAATTCTCCCTTCATTTACTGATGTGGATAGGAATTGTCATACACCCCCTAACTGCTCTGCAGGGAAACAGTCATACTTATGTACAGCAGGGGGAGCCCCGCCTTACTTCCCAGCCATGCAGAACTCAAGCAGCTTTGTTTGTTTTCCTGTAGAGCAGTCGGCGACTGTGTGAGATTTGTATTGGATTTTATTTTTGCCTTTACATCCCCTTTACTGTTTCCAACTCCACTACAGGGACAAAGATCTTGGAGCCAGATTTAAACAGATAAACTAGGATTCTATTTTGAGGATTATTTTGCTGCAGCCACTGGTTCTGCAGTTTTTGGTACCTTATTGTATACATTATATTTTAGCATTATTACATGAATACATTCTACATATGACATAAACATGTACTTGTCCCAGTTGCACATACATGTTCTAATCTCAAACACCTTTTTCTTCGGTTAAAGTGATCCCATTTCCTAAGCGTACTATTTCTACAGTATTTTATTATGCGCTGCATCTCTCTTTCCTTATTCAGCTACCGATAATTTATGCTGTTCAATAGGCATCAAGTGCCCTTCTAAAGATTTTTTAATCTCTGTCGAAAACTAAACTCTTTTAATGATCAGCTCATTAAATCATTTTTGCCTACCCATCTGGTGATGGATAAAGAGACATGCATTGAGCTGTGTATCACATGGAAAGTTTTATTTAGAGCTTTGCTAGAGAATTCCATATACTAAACATATTTAGGACATTATCAGTTATTATTATTATTATTATTATAGCTGCCTATTTGTGTGTTTTGGATTGGTAAGTCCCAGAAATCGAAGTGACATGAAGTTATGTAATAACAGGTTCCATTTGCTCCAGTTCTAGTTACCCATACAACCAATGAGCATGAAACATTTACAGATCTGCTGGTTGAATTCAAATATGCAATTGTTTGCTGTGGGATACAAGAACTGGAGCAAAATTGTTATTACAAACAAGCCCCATCATTTCAGTTTATAGGGGGTACATTTGTCCTGGAAGAGTCAAAGAAGCATGTACCTTGGGGGGCACAATTGGAGTGGAAGCAAGCTAGCAGAGAGCTGCCAGGGTAGTGAGCAGTACCGTATATACTCGAGTATAAGCCGTCCCGAGTATAAGCCGAGGTACCTAATTTTACCTGCAGCTTCTGTAAGTTTCAATCAAAAAAATTGAGGGTTTCTGCTCCCATTGGAAGTGCCGGCGTCTCGTTTTTGGATGCCGGTGACCATTCTTGGAGGCTGGTGAATATTCTTGGAGACTATTCTTGGATGCTGGCGACTATTCTTGGATGCCGGCGACTATTCTTAGGCGCCGGCGACTATTCACCCGAGTATAAGCCGAGGTAGAGTTTTTCAGAATATTTTGGGAGCTGAAAAACTCGGGTTATACTCGAGTATATACGGTAATCTTCAGTGGAACTGTACAAACCAAGTAGCAACCAGTGGCATAACTATAGAGGAATCAGACCATGTGTCCTCTATAGTTGTTAGAAACCCTGCTCTGATTAGTCTCCTTCTGAAGAGGAGATTTATCATGGGTAACTAATCTCCTAGTGTGCCGACTGCCTTATAATGGGAGTCTAATGAATAATAATTCTACAATTTAAAAAAATGATGTTTATTCTAGAAATATATGCATAACAGTGGATATAATAAAAGTACAAAGACAAATGCAGAAGCTGAATGCAAGGACACCGCACAACTGAAGGGAAAGGTGGCTTTGATTTAAGACAAAGGGAACAGTCAATATTTGTAGAAACCACCATATTGCTTTTTGTCAAGATAAACCTATTTAAAGCAAATCTCTTTTTATTTAGTTTTTTTTTCTGCATAATGAATAGAAATATAATTCTAAGCAACTCTCCAAAATATACTCATTAAATATTTTCAGTTGTTTTCAAGATATTTTGTACATTTCTACTATTGGAAGCAGTATATTAGTCATTTCTGTTTCATGGTTCTTGAAACAATGCAACATGACTATAGCAATTTTTAATAGCATTTATGTTTCTTAATAATTTTAAAACGACTGGGAATATTTAATGAATTGGAAAGCTGCTCAGAGTTACATGTTCTTCTGTTATGCAAAAATGGTTATTGGGTGAAGAGCTCCTTTAAAGACAAGTGGGATTTTGATCCAAAGCTAATTCTGAACACCATTTAAGAATTTATTATCCCATTTATTCCTATGGCTTGAGAGGGATTTTGGTTATCATCTCTAAATTAACAGACTGGGATTTAAGTACAATTTCTACATATATGTTTTGTTTCTATGAGTTGTGTCCTCGCTGCATTTCAGCAGTTTACCATAATTAAACCTGAATAACACAAGGTTAAAATATACCCTATATATCTTATACAAAATGCAGTGCTTTTCCCATAATTCCAGCGCCACTGAGGCCACCAGAGGGGTTGCATTTGGCGCAGTCATGTCCGATCTGTCAAAACATGCACAAATACATGCTGGTTTTGATGTGAAAATCAGACACATTTGAGTCCACATTTGCATTTTATTCTATAGGCTAAATTTTGCCGCACATTTGGCTGCGGTGGGAACCCTGACTCAGAATCAACCCCATGTAACATTAGCTTTAAATGAACAGTGTCAATTCCCATAACGAATGTGGCAATTTAAGCATGTCTGCAACTGTATTTCCAACCTTAAATGAGCCTCATCGCCTCTTAATCTAAGGCAAACCATATTTTTGTGCGAAAAAGAATATAGCAGGCTCCAGTTATTATTTGATAATACATTTATGGGATCCTTTATCTGGAAACTGGTTATCCAGAAAGCTCCAAATTAGGGAAAGGTCACCCCCCCATAGACTTCATTTATCCAAATAATCAAATTTTTTAAAGAATTATCTATATTAAGAATAATTATCTATATTAATTAATACAGATAATTATTTCATTTTAATCTGCAATAATAAAACAGTAGCTTGTACTTGATCCAAACTAAAATATAATGAATCATTGTTGAAAGCAAAACCAGCCTAGTGGGTTCATTTAATATTTAAATGATTTTCTAATAGGCGTAAGGAATGTAGATCCAAATTACAGAAAAATCCATTATACGGAAAACCCCAGGTCCCAGAGAATTCTGGATAACAGGTCACATACCTGTATTCGGGTTTCTTTATCAAAGAAGTTTGTTGTGCAAGTGGATGGGCGAATCTGAGTCGTTTCGTTTCGCCAAAAATTCGCCACAGGCGAATTGTCGCCGACACGCATTAAAGTCTATGGGCGTCAAAAAATTTTTTTGTCGCGCAGCGAAATTTTTTTTGACGCACGCCGCCATACAAGTCTATGGGCGTCATTTCCATGGCGAAACAATGCATTTTTTTTTTATGCATTAAATATTGGCATAAAGTGATAGCAGGCACCTCCAAAATATTGTGTGCCTCAGCTTGCTGATTTTTTTTGTTCAATGTATTCTCAGATGTCATTACTTCCAACCAGCCAATGCACATAGCATTGATAATGACTTTAATGTGTGATTCAATAGGTGCAGCACCCTAGGTACAGGTGTTGGAGCTCTCTTGCATATGTGGGCCTTGTACTTTGCACATAAATATGTGCAGCTCACCAAAACCAGTGGTGATTGGTGCCATGGGTAAATTGAAAGTATCTTGTATAAGTGTATCATCTTTGTGAATAGGCAAGCAAAACAGCACAGGATTTTGCCTCTTTGTACTAGCGATTACTTCAGTAAATGAGCCCTAATCAGCACATAGGCTGAACAATACAGTTGTAGGATCCTTTATCCAGAAACATGTTATGCAGAAAGCCCCGAATTATGGGAAGACTGCATTTTAATTATATAATCCAACATTTTAAAACCCATTTCCCAGGGGTGTAACTACAGAGGAAGCAGACCCTGCGGCTGCAGGGGGGCCCAGGAGGTACAGGGGGCCCCATGAGGCTCTCATTGATGAGCAATTTGAACATATATTGGTAAAACAGGACAAACACTGGATATGTTGGGGGCCCTAAAATTAATTTGCTGTGGGGCCCAGCAACATCTAGTTACGCCACTGCCATTTCCTTTTTCCCTGTAATAACAAAACAGGACCTTGTACTTGATAAGCAGGTCACAATGATGCAGCAATGGCGGAGCTCTCCCAGTCTGCGCCATCTCCTACCCGATCGAAGCTCTCGGGATATGCCGATCGCTTCACAACGGCAACATCTCCTCCTGAAACGATGCGGAGCGCAAATGAGAGCATATCAAGAAGTCCAGTATCTTTAATATCAACTCGGCTGTATGCAAGCGCAAATACAGTTACATTATAACGGTGAGTGTGCAATCTAACGCATTTGGTGCTCGCAAGCTAGGCACTTCATCAGAGTCTTGTACTTGATCCCAACAAAAATATAATTAATCCTTACTGTTGGCAAAACAATCCTATTGGGCTTACAGTATTTAATGTTTAAATGACAGACTTAAGATCTAAAGTTCCAAACTACAGAAAGACCCATTATCTGGGAAAGCCCAGGTCCCAACCATTCTGGATAACAGATCCCATACATATACCAAAGTCTACTTTCTCCTATTCAAGGCCTTGCAAAATGGTAAAATGAGCTGAAATGAAAACGTAACATTTATGGCAGGACCACAATATCCTGTTTGCTTCAGATGGCTTGATAGAAGGATAAAAACAGTAAATAAATAAAATGACCTATTTATAGCAACACTCAAAAACAGATAAAGAGGAACACTGCAACCTATCATCTCCCACGCTTGTTACCAATACCAAGCACAACTCCAGGAAATGTAAACTTGGCAATTGCAGGAAAAAATAAATAAAACCACAATTACGATTCCTTCATTGTGGGGGTTTAAAAGCAAAATTAACATTCAGTGAAGTGGCCCCAGGACTCTCCAGCAGGGCAAGGTTTACTGTAAAATTAATTCACAACTGTTTTAATAAGAAACAGATATAGAGCACATTATCCCTGTGCAACCAACAAATAAGTACAGGGCTCCATGAGTTCTTTTAATCTCATCCTATATCACGTTGCTCAAGCTTGTTATAGTATTCTAATAGATGGCTGTATAACACAACTAGTATACCTTCATTGCTTCAAGGAACACATCCTGAAGATCACAAAAGTGATGAGAGAGAGAGATCTCTTCCATATGTACAGGGAAGATCACATGAAATGCAGGGGGTGAGTTGTCTACCTGTGACACTCCAAACATAAATAATACATAAAAGGAGCTATAAACAGACAATGTACAATTTCTCCTCACTAATAGAGGGGCCAATTAAAGCCTATGTGCATCCACTGTAACAGCTCTATATTTCACTTCTGTGCACCAAATACAATCTCTAGGTAGATTCATGTCAACCCACTAGTAATTCTTTTATCAGACAAGCTCTTGTGTTCTATAATACGATCAAGGTTAACACCGGCATAGATCAATGTGATACACATACGCTGGAAGTCTGTATCTGCATATCTTTTGCATGTTAAGTATTACAAAGAGAGTGTTATCTGAAAGGTTGAATGCTCTGCCACTAACAAATATTAGAAAGATCAAAAAAGGGGATTTGAAATAGAAGCATGTTTTATTTATTGCAATGCTGCTGAGAGAAAAAAAAACTGCTTCTGCTCAGAATAAATTGCTGGGTCAGAACTGGTGCGTATAGAACAGGACCTGCTGTCTACACCCCTGAATGTTGATTTGTTCAGATTTTCTTTGAAATAGGCCACATTCTTTTTTCCCCTTTCCCCTGATCTGCTCATCTTTCATTCTGCCCTTGTATGCTTTGATTTAAAGCAGAACAGTAACAAAGCTTCAACCCTCCACAAAATCTATGAGCTGCATTAATCTCTTTGTGGCCCATTTAGAGTAGCTAATCCAAACACAGAATAGACCCGCATGTCAGACTTCAAACTAATATTGGTAAAGCATGACGACTTCTTCAAGTACTTGCCATTCAATATGCCGATAGCCGTTTAAAGGAGAACTTAAGTTTAACTAAAGAAGTAAGCTAGAAATGTTGTACATTATGTTCTGGGTTTCTTCTTTGCATCTTCTTTTCTACTGATTCACTGCACATGCTCTTCAACCCAGTAGTCAATGTATGTATGTTATCGATCGTCACGATTGTGCCCTGGTGTGGGGTTGCGTGGCCTGCCGATTTGCCTATGGCGTCTGGCTGGCTTGGCCCATCACTGTTACTGATTGGTTACTATAGATTAATAGACCAGTAGGACAATTTGCACCAATTATTAAATAACCGCATTAGTGTTCAACAATGGAAATTATTTATAGACTCACGGGACCACTCAGGTCCTCAGCACAGTTAATCAATTGAATACAAAACAGAGAACGTTGCTCATCCCAATATTCAAGTAGAACCAATTGGTTGCACCTGGTGTGGCTCAAATCCAATGGAAACATATAACCTAGCACTCTGCTATATAGCTTTAAAGAAGAACTAGATTTTAAGGATTTTAAGAATTAAGATTTTAAGAATGTTTGTACTTGGTAAATAAAAAGGGAGAGTAAAATGTTTATAAGTAGAAAATAAGAAACACATTTAATTACATAACGTTATATTTGTACAACAGAATCAATAAGTGAACAGGCCCTTTCGATGTTCTTACATGATTCCCAATTATTATGAAGGAAGCAATAGCAAAACCATTAGTATTGTAAGATTGGGTCACCTGTTGCCTGCAGGCTGGGCCTAGATTTTAACAACACACCTAAAACCAAATGTCTTCCTTCAAAAGGGCTGTTCAGATAGTTCACCAGAAATTAAGGCTTTTTTCAAGTACTTTAAATTTTCTATTTCTATTTGTTCTAATATTGAAATGTACCATTTTATTTTCACCTTTGTATGTCTTTCTAAAGCAGCTCTGGGAGGCAGGCCCGGATTTGTGGGAAGGCCACAAAGGCCTGGGTCTAGTGCGGCAAAAAATTGAGGAGCGGCAGGTCACCCACTGGTTGCATCTCCACTGGGGACTGGATGGGAGATTTTGACAGCCATTTGAATTTCTTGCCCGCCTGGTCCTCAATGGCAGCAATTGCGCTTGACCGGAAGAAGTCAAGCAGGGACTCTTCGGTTGGCGAGAGAAGTTCCAGTGTTTGACTTTGTGTGTATGTGGAGTGGGGGTGTGTTTGCGAGTGGGGGTAGGCAAGTGGTGGGGGCGAATGGGGGCATGAGGCCCAGGGGTGCATCGATTCTGCAAACTGCTCTAAATGGATGCATTTAGTTGATACATTTCTTATCTTTGTCCCTGCTGAGCAGAATCCCTGGATTTCATTAAAAAATCAGCTGTTAGAATTGATACATTAGTCCATGGTGGATAATACTCCAGAAATGCTGCTGAGAAATGTACCAACTAATGTATCAAACTGTAACAGTCCAGAATCTGCCTGGATCACTGAGCTGCCAGTTTGAAACACCAAAGACAACAACATTCTGTTTTAGAGAAAAAAAATTAAAAAGTGGAAGGCAATTGACAAAAATCTTTATTTCTGTTGAACAATCTGAAAACAATTGAGCTGAATATTAATATTGAAAAGAAAATGGTAGAGGAACAACCCCTTTAACTATATCACACTTTTTTCCATCTTAATAACTGGTGGAAACAGCCAATACTATAAAACAGGGATCCCCAACCTTTTGAAGCCGTGAGCAACATTCAGAAGTAAAAGGAGTTGGGGAGCAACACTAGCATAAAAAATGTTCTTGGGGTGCCAAATAAGTGCTGTGATTGCCATTTGGTAGCCCCTATGTGGATTTTCAACCTACATTAAGTCTCTGCTTGGCCGTACACCTGTTTTTTTAACAAAAACTTGCCTCCAAGCCTGGAATTCAAAAATAAGCACCTGCTTTGAGGCCACTGGGAGCAACATCCAAGGAGTTGGAGAGCAACATGTTGCTCACGAGCTACTGGTTGGGGATCACTGCTATAAAATAACTTTTGAAAATATAGCATTTTAATGTACAGTAATGTTTAGAACCCATTAAAAATCTAGTAATGGCTGCTTTTCTCTGGGCACCATTGTTGCAACCGTCCTATCATTTGTGCCCAACTTAGACTTTGCAAAATGGTAGCAAGGCAACCAGCCTGCCCCAAGCACCATTTGCCAACAGATTTATCACTTTCAGCCAATCCTTTATCTTGTCTTAGAGAATCCATCAACCTAGCAAGAATTCCAATCCAAGGTGCTTCAACATACTATAGCGATACAATAAAATACAATAATGGAATACAAATTCCATTATGAAAAGGGGGAAGTGAGTGATATGCTTACTCATCAGGAGTGCCAACAAAAATGGCTAATGCATCATAAACTCTCCCTACTCTGTCCTATCCCATCCTCATATATATTTTATATCATTAACTCAGTACCCCTCTAAACTAAACTATATACCCCCTTTTAAGCAAACGGAGTGTTTGTGATGATTGTGATCTTGGGGAGAACAACAACAGTCAGAACACCTCAATCTCCTGTGACTATTTCTCATAGCAAGGCACACAAATGTTTTATCTGTGGCAGGCACAAGCAATTGCTTTAGGTCTATGTTCATAGTATTTTCTTTTTGCATTGCCTTATACTCTCATCCCTTTATAAAAGTACTACTTTTTACTTTTTAGTTCCGGTTCAATATTTGGTCAAGGCCTACTTGTCTCATAACTGGGTTGCAGAATAATGAAAAGTAGAGTTATAGTTAATATTTGTTTACCTAAAATCAAGCTGGTCTTCCAAAAGGATCTAGAAGACCAAAAATCCATTCTCCTCAGATCTTTTCCTAAATGGCCTTCATATCTCTCCCCAGGCACCTCCAAGCATATGCTCTGTTTTTAGCTCAGGAGCCACCCGAGGTTATTTCTGCAATGCCACCACCCTCGTATCACTCATCTCGTCTTACTTAATTAGAGAAGCCAAAGAAAAAACATCCTTAGCACAGTTCTCCAGGAAAAGGTCAAGTGTACTTTAGCAATTTAACCATTCACATTAGATCCTTATGATCTGAGAAACAGATCAATGTATACATTATAATATATGAGTTGATCACATGCATGTCAAATAAGGAATTTATCTGATCGAATCGAATTGGCCATGCATGTTCTAGTTTAATTCCATTATCGAACAGCTGAGCAGGGATTTTTATGCACAGACGGCTTCTCGTGTTGATTTGTGTCACCGAAGGCCGGGAAGCAGAGCTGCTTGTACTGGTTTTAGCATAATATTGGCCAGGGGTAATGAAAAGCTTGCCATTTGTAAGACAACATCAAAGCTGTTTTAATAATATATGTAAAACACCTCTATAACAATGGGGATTGTCAAACTAGGATTAAATTAGCTAAATAATAAAGAACATGAAAATATTAGCAGAAAATTAGTAGTGAAAGGTGGCAAATAAATTACAGACAAAAGGGTTGTGTAAAATGCTGCATTTCTGGCAAAATATTAGGTATGTACTTTGGTGAACAGCAGAATAAACACGTATTTACTAACAATGGGCAAACCTGCCCCGGAACAAAAGTCAATTACATTTTATCACCCTAATGCACATAAAATAATGTGTTATAATTGGTGGTTAGCGGGTAACTGCATTGGAGGTATTTGTTTCCATAAAATTATTTTGCCTGTAGAAAACCATTGCCCAAGCTTTCTAGGACATTGTCTGGGACCCACACTTACAGTTCATAGCAACCAAGCAAGAATCATTTATTTGCTTTAGAGGCCTAAGTCAGATTTTTGGAGGAGAATGGATTTTTGGTCTTCTAGATCCTTTTGGAAGAACAGCTTGGACTTTTTTTGTTCTATTAGACAGTGCTGCCCAACTTCTGTGGTACCGAGGGCTTGGATTTTTCTGGCCTACATGGTGTAGGGCTGATAATGGGCAGTATTGACCACTCCCCCTTTTAAACCACACCTACTTTAAACCACACCCATGTTATCAAAGAACTTGTCCATGCCCACATTAATGGTGGTAGTACACCAAAAAAACAAACGGTTGGTGCTCACTGCAGGGATATCACTCATCACTCATATGTGAAAAATTTAAGTCATATTAAAATATACCTTTGACACAGCATCTCCCCAGCACATGATTAAACACCTTAGGGGCCCTTAACAACAATTTCCAAATAGTAACAAACCACCAGAAGAACCCTACCAGGCTCACCTCCCACAGGGAGCATAGAGCAGGCAGAGTGCAGGGAAGTATAGGGAAGGCAAAATACAGCAGGAGACAGGGAAACCTATCAGGTCCACTCTAAGATGAACACTTCATACTGTATTACATACAGTGACACAATGCTGGTGCCCCTTTGTCTGAGAGTGAACAGGTGAATAATGTGGGCAGTTTCAGTCTGGGTCTGAGGTGTGAACAGTACAGGGCTTTAGGGGTGTGAAATATAGAGTGTTACAATTGAACAATTCAGGGGGATTGCAGATGTGAACAATACAGGGGATTATAGTCTGAATTTGAGGTTTAAACAATGCAGGGGCCATTTAATCTCAGTAAGATTACACAAGGTAAGCAGTTACACCAGAGTATGGTGCAGCACAGAAGAGCGAGCTCCTCTGGTCAGGACTCAGCCCTGTACCTACATCTAAAAGAAAAAGGACACATGTTTGAAGACTGCCAAGTCCAGATTCTAGACCGGGAGAGTGACTGGTTCAAAAGAAGCCATATATATGTAAAAACTGAAAAACCAAGTTTGAATAGAGGCGGGGGGGTGCAACCTCCATTGTCTGAGACATACAATGCTGTTTTGGCACCACTCCCTGGAAGGTTTAATGACACATCAAAGATCCAATCTTGCTAATACGATCAACATCTAATTTAATGACATCATTGTGGATTATGATAAACAGTTTATGCTAATTGGAGCAACATTGACTGGTGAAACGTCTTCAAAGAAAAAAAAAAACCACAATCCAGTTGATTTGACTTCTACAGATATGACCATGGACAGGGCCAGATGTATTGATATACATGGTTCACCCTGAGAGGATCACAGAAGACAGTTCTTCTACCATCATCCTGTTGGTTTAGGCCCATTTGTAGTTTTTATTTCTTATCTCATTCTATCCCATGAGGCATGGACCCTTGTCTTAATCTCACAAAACAGCTGTCACTCTCTCTATTCACTGCCAGAATGCCCACAGTTCCACTCTTATTCCTCCTCCAAAAATATTTCCTGAAATAAACTTTATTAACAGAGCAGCACAATAAACACTGGACCATGAAATAGTACAGTAACACTAAATATGCCATCGCATTGCAGTTCACAAAATTCTGCCTAATACATAAACCTTGTGACTACAGCAGCATGGCTATCACACTTAAGCCTCCTTACAGGCCTCTGCAGAATAAAACATACTGTATTCCTTTTTGTTATTCGGTTAGGTTTTGGCTCATGGGTTTTGAAAGAAGAATGTCGTGATTGACAGAACCTGGAGCTTCACTTCTCTGTCTCCACCGATGCAGGGGCACTGACACCAGTGCACATGTACTGGCAGGCCAAATTTGGTTCAGGCTGAATTCAAATATTTATCAGTACAGTAGTATATAACACTGCACCACAAGTGGCATTCACCATTGACCCACATACAACATGTTGCTGTGTTTATTGTTGTTCCTGATTTCCTGTTAATAGAATTCTGTCTTGGTCTTGACTATGTTGAATGCTGACTGTCCTGGTCTGTGCCTAAACTTCCACAAATTCCATGTAACCCCTTTAATGCAACACTATCAGACTTACCTCCTTTGCCTATCATCCAGTAATTGACTTTGCTGACATTGAGTTGCTGTCTAGAATATCAGTCTAGCCTGCCCTACTATAGCCAATATCAGCCTTGCTATCCTTACCTTTTCTACTTGCAGTACCTTGTCAGTCTTGCATCTTCCACAGTACCCGCTTCCCCTAAAGTCCTTTCTAGGGAAAGGATAGAGTTTTCATCTCTAATTTGCCTTCTTCTATTAATTTTGATCTCTTTATTTGTTGTCCTCTCCCTTCCCCATTCTTCCCTGCTCTTCATTTGCCCTTCATGTTCCATTGTTTCAATTCCCCCCACTCTTTTCCCTTCTGTATATATACTCTCCTAGCAATTCTTTTTCTGTCAGGTCATGTCAATCACTACCACCATCTTTCCTTGCTCTACTCCACTAATTCTAACATCTTTTCTGCTTTCCTTGTCTTTATTTTCATTCTTTCCCTGCCTCTCTCGCCCTCTCGCATATCCCATTCAATTTTTTTTATTTTCTAATCTTCTAATTCAGTTATTAATAAATGCCCCTGACTGTAATGCATGACTAGATTTTTCCACTGCCCTAAGCATAGTGTTAGTAAGTTACATGCAATGCCCTGTGCTATACTGGACTATATGTACAAGAACTTCCTTGGTGTACATTGTTTCTGGCTTCTGGTTGTATGTTTGTCAGCATTATCCAATCCTTGTTCAATGGAGATTACTTGAATAGGTCTGGACTATGAGTTAAAATATGCCCTGGCACTTCAAGTACAGCTAGGCTCAAATTCCTCCCACCAGCCCTACCAATAGTGTCCGGTTATGGCATATTACAGCAAGCCTGCTCATATATTAGGATTCAATTGGCTTTTAAGAGAGAGCGATTGCACAAACCAAGACATAACAAGTGAGGGGGACCACCAAAAATATAAAGGGGTGGGTATGAGGGTGCAATAACCACATGAGCTTAGCCAAAGCTTCCTGCAAATACATAACTATGGGGGGGTTGTGGATGCACACCTGAGGCCAATTTCAAAAAGCCATAGATGCTAGCGGCATGGGAGGATCTAGCCTTGAAAAAACCAACGTCCCATTAGACACTTCTCTATGTACACACACACTTATTGTGTCATTAATTTATTTCTCTTTTACACCCTTTCATTCTATGCTTACTTTCATACATACTCCCAAATACACATACACTTTCCCGTACCACTACCATACACACCTTCACATTTCACTTACATATGGATACACACTATTGTGCAACTGCACATATCACTCTACGTTGTTTTTAATTACAACACCTGACTTCTACTTTTCTAAAATGGGCGTTGGTTAAGGCAGTCTCTCCCTCTTAAAAGCCGCTTAGCAGTTGGTGGGGGAGGATTTAGCACAGAGTTTGAAACCAAAGCACAGGAGATGTTTACATAAAGAATTGTTACTACACAGAGAGGTAATATTCCTTTTTTACTATGACTAAAGATAAATAAGTTAGGTACCACCATGTGGGGTTTTACCTTGACGTGGTATGGTGTCTTATCAATATTATGATCATAACTTTGTAACAAAAAAAACCCTGTTTCAAAATTACATGCACTTGCATATTTACTTGAATCATTTAGACAGGGCTTTAAACTTTTTGAAATTGGCCTTAGGTGTGCATCCACAACCCCCCCCCCATAGTTATCAATTAAGCTGGCACAACATGCACAGTGAAAAAAAACCCAGATATAAAGTAGTTTCCTCTCTGTGAATGTTTGGCAGTGCTGAATTTGAATGATCTGTAGTGTGGAGCATGGGGTTTTATTCATCATTCAGGAAACAATGCAGACAATGTTGGTACGGAACAGTTACAGGTACATTTAATAACAAAACTATAATTATTCAAGCAACACAGATGTTTCTAAGTCTAATAATTTCAGAAGGAGTGCTGTTGGTCACTGTGAGCACTGAAAAAAAAAGAACAACATGACGCCAAAGGATCTGAAACTAATTCCAAACGATTTTGAAAACACCCGATGAGCATTTATGTCAGGGCTTTTCAGGCCTACAAACATCTGCAATTTGCATGCAAGACAGTTTCAGTTTTTTCTGTCATGTTGGCATCACTTTCTTCATGC
The DNA here is from genome assembly GCF_017654675.1 of Xenopus laevis. Lineage (NCBI taxonomy): Eukaryota > Metazoa > Chordata > Amphibia > Anura > Pipidae > Xenopus > Xenopus laevis. The sequence continues at coordinate 28,062,691 of NC_054385.1, forward strand.
TACTTAATAAACATGGCAGTCAAAGCCACTGCCATTTATCTAATTCTGATCTGACACATTATGGGATGTCTTAACAACCGCTGAAGGCCAAATGCAGAGAAATTGGAGGAGCAGATGGAGATAAAGACTGTAGGATGTCACTGCTGATGTTCTGGGAAGCATCATTTACATTTGTTTATTGTGATTAGGCTCAAGATTAATAAACCACTTGATAAACATTTGCCTTGCAGGTCTACATTCAATGAGGCAAGCAGAACCTACAGGACTGTCTCAAGACATGGTTACTAACTGCACCTTCTGGCTGTCTGAACCATCACTTGTTAACAGACCTATGGGCTCTGCTGCTCACTTATTAAGCAAATCATCCAACCCTTTTCCACTGATGGAATGCCAGCTTGTAATTCCCTTGTACAGCACTGCAGTTTTACTTATAAATCTATTTCAATAATAAATAGCTTGCATGTGCCAACCAATTTCCATTTTTACAGAATAAATTCAATTTCACTGAGACCCAGCCAAAGTTCAATTAAACCAGTCAGCTGAAGGGCAAATATAAACAACCTGCCAGAATTCTGATTGTCAGCCAGTTGTTCTGTTATCTTTACACATCTCTACAGATTGGAAATAAGGCATTAGAGTTCTTTCTCTCTTCTGACAATGAAACATGTGCAATGACTTCAAAGGAGGCTGTCAGCTGTGAAAGGGAACTTACATCAGATAACATTATGTTTCCAAGGGTTGAGTATAATAAAATTAGTATTTATCTGCATTCAGACATTCTCGGTGGCACCACAAAAAAAATTTATGGGGATGGAGGATTTAAGCTGGCCATAGATGCCAAGATCCGATCGTTCGAATCCTCGAACGATAGGATTCCCCATCTCCCGACCTGCCACTAACCATTCAGATCAAATAAAGTAGTAAAAGAACAGATCAGCCGATGTTTTTCCCCTGGCAGCAATCGTATGAAAGTAATGTCCGACAATGCTGGTGACAGTCTCCCACTGAAAATCATCTGATCGGCAATATACAAAGAGAAATTATCGGCGCTGACAGAAATCTTTTAACCTGGGCGATCGACCAAATGACCAATATCAGTGGGACGAAAAATGACGGGACTCTCCACACAAGGTCAGAAAACCATATGAACCGAGGATTCGTATGATGAGATCTTTGCGTCTATGGCCAGCTTCAATCAAAGTAGAAGATGAGTCTGGCAGTCTACAGGAGGTTGTGTTTGTGGAGGAGCAAGGCAATGGTGTTGGAGACCCTTAAACACAATAATACCCCATTCCCTTGACCAGTATGTAACCTTGTAACATGATGTATGGAAGACTTTGTCATAAACAGATCAAGTTTATTGTGATGACTTCTTCATAACAGATAAGTTGCGGCACAATCTTTTCTCTTCACCTTTCCCTGACATAGACTGCTGTTCTTAGCTCTATCACTGCCAAACTGGCCACACATTTCCTGTTCCTGTTCTCTTTTATTCAGTTTTCACTACAAACAATCTCACAGTTTAACTTATTACTCACTGCCACACAGTGGCCAAATTAATTATACCATTACTTAACAATTCACACATCACCCCCTAACAAGCAGTGAACCTATATGCTTCAGAATTCTAGTGACACTGTTGTTATGTTTTGGGTAGCTGAGGATGAGTAGAGTATAACAGTGCTTTATTAGCAGACTCATCAGCCATTACACAAGAGTAACTTCCAACTCTATCACTCTTAAGCAGTATTGATAGTACTATGTATACACAGTATAACTCATGTGCACAGTGACACCTGCAGTCCATGTGTATAAACACCACAACTGTAACAATTGCACTGTAGACAGTTCCAATGATGGGGGTACCTAATAAAAGTTCCAAAGTTTGCCCCTGCAGCCATCATTTAAATGCTACATGCTGACTGGCTGCTATATGTTAAAGTGCTGGAGCAAAGTTTGTTCCTGTTAATACACAGAATCAGGTAAATCCTGATGTAATTAATGCTAGTTTTTGTGTGCAAGATTAAAAGATTCACTGAGCTGGGGCTGATTGACAACCTTTGTTAAGGGTTTAATACCATGGTGTTGTATAACAAAATATAATAATAATAATACAACAGCCAGAATATATATCAGCAACAGAAGTGTGAATAGCTACTCTATATAAATCAAAGAGAATGAAGGTTACCAGGCAGTAGGAGAGTATCATTTTTATTTTCTATAACATTAAACTATGATATATTAGTGCTATGTATTTCTACAACCAATTGCAGCCAACTTCTGCTGTTTTGTATTTCAATAAGCCTTGAATACAAGTTCAAATTTGTTCCCCAAGAATATTTATCTGAGAAAGAAATATTTCTACCAGACCAGTGTTCCATTACCAATGTACTGCGAGGATCAGCGTTCACAAAACAATATATGATGATCCTTTTGAGGTAGAATTGCCATTGAGCCTCAGCTGGATTTCCATATTCTCTATCATGAACAAACAAGGGTTTGGCATCGATATGGATTTTTATTTCCTCTGTTTGCTAAAGGACCGTATCTTGACCAAGGTTTTTTAGATGGGTCAGAGACCCCCATTTGTAAGCTGGAAAGAATCAGAAGAAGAAGACAAATAATTCAATGAACCACCCCTTGAAATTGCAATTACTATACATACAGTATAAAACAGTATTGCACATTCATATTTAATCATATTAATATCCATGAAAGCCTTTTTATCGTCTGGGCCGCCTACAAATTACAGAAACAATTAGGTTTTATTTCCATAATAAACATTATCTTCTTTAGTGCCAATAGAATTTCACATTTTGGTTACGCAAGCTTCCAGATGTTTTTGAAACATTTTGTGCTCTCTCACTTTAGGGGCATTTTCTGAGGGGAAATCTATAGTTCACCTAGGACTATACATTGTTTTTTTCGGAAACATTTTTTAAAACATTAATAAGGGGTTGTTTGTGTTCTGTGGTTTGAAACCTTTAAGTCTGTGACCGCAAAGCGAGCGTGGGAGCTGCTAAGTGAGCGTTGCATGTGAATTACGTGTTCAGTAGGGTTAAAAACCTTAAAGGAAAACTTTACCCCAAAATGAATACTTAAGCAACAGATAGTTTATATCAAATTAAGTGGCATATTAAAGAATCTTACCAAACTGGTATATATAAACAAAGTAAATATTGCCCTTTTACATCTCTTGCCTTAAACCAACATTTGGTGCTGCCTCAGAGATCACCTGACCAGAAATACTACAACTCTAACTGTAACAGGAAGTAGTGTGGAAGCAAAAGACAGAACTCTGTCTATTAATTGGCTCGTTCTACCTAACATTTATGATTTGTTGCTTTGTTTGCATGCACAGTGAATCCTACAAACCCAGGTGGCAGCCCATATTTTTTTAAAATGGCAATTTTCTATACCCAATGGCACATACTACTAAAAAAGTATATTATAATTTTTACATATGTTTTATGCAATATCTTTTTAAAGAGACCTACATTGTTCAAGGGGGGTATAGTTGTCCTTGAAAACGTTTAAAACTAAAAGGGCGTTTGTGAGGAATTGCACTTGGGAGACTGTAAGTACCCAGTGTAAATATGAGTGCAAGTGGGTTTGCTGGTATTACTCAGTGTGTGTCTTGTCACTTGTATGTGGTGTTGGAGCAGCAGTTCCATGCAGTATTTACATGTGAAAGATGGGTTTTCATCTTAGAATCTGAACTGCAGATTCTAAGGGGGGAACTTGCACCACTGAGGGCAGTGGCAAACGTGGGGGAGGAAAGGAGGCTCGCAGAGCAACCACTGGCAGGGGCCAGTGGAGTGGGGGGAGGAGAAGGGGCAGATGAGGCAGGTTTGTTACAGTTACAAGGGGAAGTAGGGGACAGAAGGGTAGGGGGGCACCCTGGGAGGCAGTGGCTTTAATACGGGAGGTGAGGGGAGGGCAAGGAAGGAAAGGCAGGTTTTAGTTATAGGGGATTCAATTATTAGAAAGGTGGATAGTGTAATCTGCCATAAGGACCCCTCATGCAGAACATTCTGCTGCTTGCCTGGTGCTAGGATTTTGCATGTGGTGGAACGAGTGGACAGATTATTGGGAGGGGCTGGGAAAGACCCAGTGGTCTTGGTACACATAGGTACCAATCACAAAGTTAAAGGAGGTGGTGAAGTCCTCAAGATAGATTTTAAAAAACTAGGAGTAAAGTTGAAGACGAGGACTTCCAAGGTAATTTTATTAGAGATATTACCTGTGCCACGAGCAATGCTAAGAAGACAGTGAGTGCTTAGGGAGATTAATGCATGGCTGAGAGATTGGTGTAGGGAGGAGGGTTTTGGGTTTTTGGAGAACTGCACTGATTTCTCAGTCGGCTACAGGCTCTTTGCTAGGGATGGTCTGCACCTCAATGATGAAGGTTCAGCTGTTTTGGTAGAGAAGATGGCTCAATATGGTACCAGTATTAAATGTATGTCTGACTGCAGAATAAGTGGCATGACTGGGCAGTTAATATCAGTGGCTATTCTTTGTTTTGGAGAGACAGAGGCAATAGAAAAGGAAACGCGGTATGTCTGTTTCTTAGGCAGGATTTAAAAGTTTATATAAAGGAGGAGGTTATGCTAGAAAATGAGGTGGGAAGAAGTGCATGACAATTTTATGGCACAGGTTGTTGAGGCGCCAACCAGAAAAAATGCTATTCTGGATGTAGTGGTCTCAAATGACCCATAACTTATAGCAAATGTGCAAGTTATTGAACTTCTGATAATAGTGACCATAATGTTATATCATTTAACGTCAGGTGCAAAAAACAAATATACGCTGGGGCAACAAAAACCATGAATTTCAGAAAAGATTATTTTAGTACCTTGAGGGCTGCCATTCAGAGCATTGATTGGAGCATTATGTTTTCAGCTAAAAACACAGAACAGAAATGGTTGTCAAAGAAGAAAGGAAAATGAAGAGTAAATAGTGGTGGAGGCTAAGACTAACCCCAAAAAGTTTTTTAAGTATATTTATAGTAAAAAGATGCGGGTTGAGAGTGTTGCTCCTTTAAATAATGGTACCAGTATGGTTGTAACAGATACAGAGAAGGCAAATGTGCTAAATCAGTTATTTTCTTCAGTGTATACAATGGGGGAGTCTGAGTTCCCAGGCTGCACTGATGGCTCAACTCAATCTAGTCAAAATTTTATCCTAGTGAATGGCGTTATGAGCAGCAATCAGCATGGCTTTATAAAGGATAGGTCATGTCAGACAAATTTGATGATGAGGTAAGATGCTGGACAGTGGGGGCAGTAGATGATGAGGTAAGTAAGATACTGGAGAGTGGGGGGCAGTAGATGTGATCTATTTGAATTTTTGCCAAAGCATTTGGTACCGTGCCCCAGTGTTGGACTGGGACACCAGGGGCCCACCCAAAAACCTCAGACCAGGGGCCCACTATAAAACCTTAGACCAGGGGCCACTTTTAGTACTATTATTTTTCATCTCCTCAATCAACCTCTATTCTCCTAGTCTGTTTTCTTTACATACTATAATCAATTATTCCATCTATTTAGCCTCTTTGTTCTCATAGAAATAGTGAATGGCCATGAAATAGGTCAAAAGTTTAGCAGCACAAGGGCCCACTGACACCTTGGCCCACCAGGAGTTTTCCTGGTATCCCGGTGGGCCAGTCCGACACTGCCGTGCCCCACAAACGACTGCTTTCTAAACTAAGGCCTGTTGAGCTTAATAAAGTCGATAAGAAAAGTGGATAAGAAACTGGCTACAGGATCGGGTACAGAGGGTGGTTGTTAATGGTACATTCTCTGCTTGGATTAAGATTCTTAGTGGGGTCCCTCAGGGCTTGGTATTGGGTCCACTTTTATTTAACTTGTTCATTAATGACTTAGGGGAGGATATTGTAAGTAATTTATCAGTGTTTGCAGATGACACAAAACCATCCAGTCCAATTAATTCCATCCAGGATGTGGCATCCTTGCAACACGATCTTGACAAACTGGCAATCTGGGCAGCTAAGTGGCAAATGAGATTCAATGTTGATAAATGTAAAGTCATGCATCTGGGATGTAAAAATATCCAAGCCACTTATACCATTAATGGGTCCACACTAGGCAAATCCATTATGGAAAAGGACCTTAGAGTCCTTCTAGATAATAAACTTGGCTGTAGCAAACAATGCCAGTCAGCAGCATCAATAGCAAATAAGGTCTTGAGCTTTTTTATTTATTATTAGATTCATGGGAGGAGGGGGTCATTCTTCCACTTTATAGAGCACTGGTAAGGCCCCCATCTAGAATATGCCGTACAGTTTTGGTCTCCAGTGCCAGGACATTATTGAATTAGAGAGGGTTCAGAGAAGGGCAACTCAGCTGGTACAACATATGGAAAATCTTGGCTATGAGGAAAACAGCCACATTGGGGATGTTCACACTGGAGAAGAGGCACTTAAGGGGTGATATGATAAATGTGTATAAATATATAAGGGGATCATATAATAATCTCTCTACTGCTTTATTTACCAGTAGGTCTTTCCAGCTGACACAAGGTCACCCATTCCGATTAGAAGAAAAGAGGTTCCGCCTAAACATTCGGAAGGGGTTTTTCAAAGTGAGAGCTGGGTAGATGTGGAATTGTCTCCCTGAATCAGTCGTATAGGCTGATACTTTAGATAGCTTTAAAAAGGGGTTGGATGGCTTTTTAGCAAGTTAGGGAATACAGGGTTAGGGATGTAGCGAACCGCCGATAATGTGTTCGCGAACGCCGTTCGCGAACACCGGCAAAAAATGCGAACAGTTCGCGAACTTCGAACATCCGAAAATCGTTCGATTCGAACGATCGGAGGATTTTAATCGTTCGATCGAACGATTTTCGTTCGAATCGAACGAAAATCGTTCGATTTTAGCGATCGAATGGTCGAATGGTCGAACGATTTTGACGCGAACGCCTATTGGCGAACGTAGCGCGACGTTCGCGAACTTGCGGCGGACGCGAACAGTCGATGTTCGCGCGAACAAGTTCGCCGCCGAACAGTCCGCGACATCCCTATACAGGGTTATGGAAGATAGCTCATAGCACAAGTTGATCCAGGGACTAGTCCGATTGCCATTTTGGCGTCAGGAAGGAATTTTTCCCCCTCTGTGGAAAATTGGAGAGGCTTCAGATGGGTTTTTTTGCCTTCCTCTGGATCAACTGGCAGTTAGGCAAGTTAAAATAGAGTTCAATGTTTGAACTTGATGGTCATGTGTCATTTTTCAACCTAACTTACTATGTTACTATGTTATTATTTCACATGCCTTGGTTACACAAATGACACAGTGGAAGATCAATACAGGTATGGGACCTGAATGCTCGGGACCTGGGGCTTTCTGTAATTTTGATCTCCATACCTTACGTCTACTAAGAAATTATTTAAACATCAAATAAACCCAATAAGGATTAATTATATAGTAGTACAAGTTGCTTTTTTAAAATTATAAAGAAAAAGGAAATCATTTTCAAAAATCTGAAATATTTGATTGAAATGGGAGATGGCTTTCCCATAATTCGGAGCTTTCTGGATGATGGGTTTTCAGATAACAGATTCCCATGCCTGTAGTAGAGGGCCTGAAAATCAGGATTAGTAATAAAAAGTAATAATAAAATTGTTCAGAGCAATACATTTTTTGGTTACAAGGGTCAGTGACTTCCAAAAACCTGATATAAGTTTCAATTGCAAGCTGAAAAGCGTCTGAAGAGGAAGGAAAATTATTCAAAGCTATACAAAATGAAAACCAACAAAAAAGTTTCTAAGAATAGGGCATTTAATAACATACTAGTTATTTAGGTGAACTACCCCTTGACCATTTGGTTTATCAATCTCTTCTTATGAGCAATTTGGATTAATTATATAGTAGTACAAGTTGCTGTTTTAAAATTATAAAGAAAAAGGAAATCATTTTAAAAAATTTGAAATATTTGATTAAAATGGAGTCACACTAAAGTTATCTTAGGTGAACTACCCCTTTACTTGCTTGAACACTTGGTTTGTCAATCTCTTCTTATGAACAATAAGTTCAATGGCACCTGACATGGAATGATTTGTCACCTGCGGTAGCGCAGATTTATAGTGGGCGGCAAAACTTCCAACGTGCCATTGCCCAATGAACAATGAAACATCAGTTAGGCGTATTGAACAATATACTAGTTGCCTTATAATACTAGTTGCCGTAGGTACAGCCACAACAATAAAGAGCAGTACTGAGCCTGGTAGTGTTATGAAATGAAGACATATCATATGTCATATTAGGGTCCTTTAGTATCAGTAAGGATACAGTCTAATTGAAGAAGAGATATCTCTGAATGTTCATGGGTCTCCCAAACATGAGGAACCCAAACTGTGGGTATGGACCAAAGTAACCCTTGAGGTAGACAGCTCTAAAGGCCAATTACATTAAGATTGTGAGTGAAAAGCTGTCTTGGATAAACCTGGAACAACAGATCAATAACGAAAGGATACATTTATCCTCTAATTTCCTTGTGGTTTGCCTAAATAATATTAAATGCTGAATATATGTATGTTTATTTTACATTTGCTTAGCTTCTCTAAAGATTATGTGCAGGCGTTACTGGTTCAGCCTAAAGTTTTAGTATTGTTTAAACGGCCATTTTTTGTGTGACCCAAATTAAAGAGGGCCATAAATGGCATTCTTTACACCAGGAAGAACTTCTTATATCCTGTAAAGTGAAAGGTGTATATACACCCAGGTATTTTCCGCTACAACTGTGCTGGAGAATGTAAAGGTTCTGTGGCCCTTTAAGATCGTATTCTGGGCTAGAACTGGCCTATTGGATCACCCTTCCTATTAAAATGTCCAAAATGCCCATTTATTTATGCTTTATTGATGAATAAATTGTATTTTAAATATCGTTTCCATTTTAGGTTAATCAGTCAAGTTTGTGATTAAAATATCTCTTATCTTTTCCCACACCCACACAGCAGGTGGTGCATGAAATCCAGTAAAAATATTCAGTTTGCTTGTAAAATACATTGGGCTTGATCCTTCTTGGACTCATCTACTGTATACAGTACATCTCAGTATGATAGTTGGCTTTGCTTTGTAGAATTGAGCACATGGCACACTTTGGTGCAAAGATGGAGGTTGAAATTTGGGGGTTCCCTTTTGCATGTTATGCTAACTGAATTGCATAGAAACCCCATCATTGACTCTGCACTCTCTGGCATGCCCCCATCATGTACAATATAAAATGGCTCAAATGTTGTACCCATGTTGCTAAATTTAGCACAACTTGCCCTGTATGCAATTAAAATTAATCTGTAATGTTGAGTAAAAGATTTTGCTTTGTGCTAGCTTTTGGCATTTTGCACACAGCTTGTCTATAGTAAATGTGCCCTATGGTGTAGTGTGGAGGCAGAAGACAGAAATTAACTAGCCAAGTTATGGTTTTTTTTTAAATAGCATCCAGAAACATACAGAGTGTTTAAATAAAAGGTTTACTGAACCATAACAAAATAGAGAATGAAGTCGATTCCGTCCTGATTCCAGACAGGAAATCGAATTTGTCCTTTGATCAATCACCACTTCATTATCTTGGTCCAATGTATCCTTGAACACCTTTATTACTGTGCTAAAAATCAGCCAGTCTACACAACTCTAATATGACAATCTGCTTTACTGCCCTTATTAGTTCATATCATAAAAACCCTCAGCACGCCTTCTGCAAAATCAGTTCCTTGGCCTTTTTAGAGAACCTTCTATATCAACATTTATTATTGAGCAGATTTTTCAAAGATGAATTGGGGAATTCAGAAGGATTCCCAGCAGTTCAATTTTTTTAAAAAAAAAAAACAGCTTGAGATATTGGCACACAGCAGATGCCTGTGTCAATTTGTCACTAGTGATGGGCAAATTTGCGCCGTTTCGCTTCGCCGAAAAATGTGCGAAATTCGCGAAATGGCGAAAAATTCGCGAAACGGTGCCGGCCGTTTTTGACGCCGAATTTTCGCAGGCGTTTCGCGAATTTATTCGCTGGCGGCGAATCACGCAAATTCGCCGCGAATTCGCGCTTGGCGAATAAATTCACCCATCACTATTTGTCACAAAATGACAGGGGGTAGACGCCATTCTGTTCTTGAGGGTGTCAGCACTCAGCACAGTTCTGTAGAACTCAACACTAACACCCATCCTAATCCTTGCTCTCTGATGCAAAACTCATGTGGGTGAAAGGGGTTTGGTTAATTATGTTTCTTGCTGGGACAATCGATCCAGAGCAGAAAAGAAATTGTCAAAAGAACACTCATATTAACGTTCTTTAAAAAACTGAGCAGTGATTGTCAATGTCCCTAAATGTAGGAAATATTGCAAAACAAAGAATCAATAAATAACATTCTTTCCTTGCCGATAACTTAATTCATCTTTCCATGAAAACACTCCTCATTCATCATTCAGTCATCATTCATCTTCACCCCCTGTGACTGAAGAAGTTTCAAGTTTTATCTCCAAGATCCTTGACTGTCAAGTGTAGAACTTTTTCACTTAATTTCTCTCTCATCTACTTAACCACAATTATGGTTTCTGAACACGACACTACAGAGTAAAAAAGCTTCTATGTGATTCCTCAATGCCGACTTGCAGCAAAGCTCAAAAAGAAACTTCTAATTCCACTAATTCTTTTAGATGTCTTTGCAGCATTTGATACTGTTAATCTCCCTCTCCTTCTCTAAACCCACTATTTTCTGAAGTTTGTTTTTAACTACAGAGAGAAACAGTTTTTTAACAACTAGAGCACACATAAGCATCCAAAAATCTTTGTTATGGTGACTAACCCCATTATCACAACCTCATCCCATGCTCACTGCTTAAACCTTTTCTCCCTTTCAGTCTTCCCCATTGCTAAACAAATCATACCAAGCTCACTTAAAACAGGGCTGTCCAACTGGATGCCTGTGGGCTGAATGCAACCCTCCTAAAGAGTTTTATGGACTCCAGTCTACCCAAGGGCTCTATAGACTTTATTGTATGACAAGATCATTTTAATATAATCCAGCTTTCAATCATGATGTATGAGAAATAATTGGCCCACATGTAAAAAGTATTTGTAACCATTACAACACTTTCCTCTTGTGATGTCACAAATATCAGAGCACCCTGGGAGGCAGTGTCTCTAATACAGGTGGTGGGGTGAGTACAAGGAAGGAAAGGCAGGTTATAGTTATAGGGGATTCAATTATTAGAAAGGTGGATAGGGTAATCTGTCGTAAGGCCCCTACATGCTGAACAGTCTGCTGCTTGCCTGGTGCTAGGGTTCAGCATGTGGTGGAACGAGTGGACAGATTATTGGGAGGGGCTGGGGAAGACCCAGCGGTCTTGGTACACATAGGTACCAATGACAAAGTTAGAGAAGGTGGTGAAGTCCTCAAAACAATTTTAAAAAACTAGGTGTAAAGTTGAGGGCGAGGACTTCCAAGGTAATTTTCTCAGAGATATTACCTGAGCCACGAGCAATGCTAAGGAGACATCGGGAGCGTAGGGAGATTAATGCGTGGCTGAGAGATTGGTGTAGGGAGGAGGGTTTTGGGTTTTTGGAGAACTGGGCTGATTTCTCAGTCGGCTACAGGCTCTTTGCAAGGGATGGGCTGCACCTCAATGATGATGGTGCAGCTGTTTTGGGAGAGAAGATGGCTAGAGGGTTGGAGGAGATTTTAAACTAGGTGTGGGGGGAGGGTTCAGTAAAAGATTCAGTGGAAGACAGGTTAGGTGAGATAGTGGGCAAAGAAAGGAAAAATAGGGGAGGAGATTTGGCTGGGGGTACTGTTAAGGATAGGGAGGACCACATGTCATATGTTCAATATGGTACCAGTATTAAATGTATGTTTGCAAATGCAAGGAGTCTGCCTGGTAAAATGGGAGAGCTGGAGGTGCTGGAGGGAAAATATCATGTGATTGGTGTGGCCAAAATATGGCTGAATGAGTCGCATGACTGGGCAGTAAATATCAGTAGCTATACTTTGTTTCGGAGGGATAGAGGCAATAGAAAAGGAGGAGTGGTATGTCTGTTTGTTAGGCAGGATTTAAAAGCTTATATAAAGGAGGAGGTTATGCTAGAAAATGAGGGGGCAGAAGTCTTGTGGGTGGAGTTCTTCACCAATTGTAAAGAGTCCAGCAAATTAATTGTAGGCGTATGCTATAGACCCCCTAATGTAAGTGAGGAGGAGGAGGCGAAGCGCCTCATGCAAATGGAAAAGGCTGCTAGTTTGGGTAAAGTAATGATAATGGGGGATTTTAATTGCCCAGATATTGACTGGAGCAACAGTACTGCCAGATTAGTTAATGGGAACAAATTTATAAACTTGTTGCATGACAATTTTATGGCACAGGTTGTTAAGGAGCCAACAAGAAAAAATGCTATTCTGGATTAAGTGATCGCAAATGACCCAGAACTTATAGCAAATGTGCAAGTCATTGAACCCCTGGGTAATAGTGACCATAATGTTATATCATTTAATGTCTGGTGCAAAAAACAAATATATACTGGGGCAACGAAAACCACGAATTTTGCAAAAGCTAATTTTAGTGCCTTGAGGGCTGCCCTACAGAGTATTGATTGGGGCATTAAGTTTTCAGCTAAAAACACAGAACAGAAATGGTTGTCATTTCTAATGATATTAAATCATTACTGTTCTCAATTTATTCCCTTAAGGAGTAACTGTAGAAGCTCTAAGAATCATCCTATGTGGCTTAATACAGAAGTAAAGAACTTATTAGGAAAGAAGAAAAAAGCATTTAAAACTACAAATCTGGTGGGACAGAAGCTGCATTTAATGAATATAAACACTGTAATAAATGTTGTAAATCAGCAATCTGCAAGGCAAAGAAAGGAAATGAAGAGTTAATTGTGATGGAGGTGAAAACTAACCCTAAAAAGTTTTTTAAATATATTAATAGTAAAAAGATGCAGGTTGAGAGTGTTGCTCCATTAAATAATGGTACCAGTATGGTTGTAACAGATACAGAAAAGGCAAATGTGTTAAATCAGTTCTTTTCTTTCAGTGTGTACAATAGAGGAGTTTGAGTTCTCAGGCTCACTTTATAGCTGCACTAATGGCTCAGCTCAATCTAGTCAGTGGCTGACTCAGGATATGATTCATAAAGCTTTAATAAAAATTAATGTTAACAAGGCTCCAGGGCCTGATGGCATACTCCCCCGGGTTCTAAGAGACCTTAGTTCAGTTTTAGACCAGCCCCTATTTCTGATTTTATCAGATTCACTTTCATCTGGTATGGTACCTATGAATTGGAGAAAAGCTGATGTTATTCCAATATTTAATAAGGGATTACAATCTCAGCCTGGCAATTATAGGCCAGTAAACTTGACATCTGTGGTGGGCAAATTATTTGAAGGCTGGCTAAGGGATCACATTCAAAATGCTGTCCTAGTGAATGGCATTATGAGCAGCAATCAGCATGGCTTTATGAAGGATAGGTCATGTCAGATGAATTTGATTGCTTTTTATGATGAGGTAAGTAAGATACTGAACAGTGGGGGGCAGTAGATGTGATTCATTTGGATTTTGCCAAAGCATTTGATACTGTGCCCCACAAACAACTGCTTTCGAAACTAAGGTCTGTTGGGCTTAATGAAGTCGTTTGCACATGGATAGGAAACTGGCTACAGGATTGGGTACAGAGGGTGGTTGTTAATGGGACATTCTCTACTTGGAGTAAAGTTCTTAGTGGGGTCCCCCAGGGCTCGGTATTAGGTACAATTTTATTTAACTTGTTCATTAATGACTTAGGGGAGGGTGTTGTAAGTAATGTATCAGTGTTTGCAGATGACACAAAACTATCCAGCCCAATTAATTCCATCCAGAATGTGGCATCCTTGCAACACGATCTTGACAAACTGGCAATCTGGGCAGCTAAGTGGCAAATGAAATTCAATGTTGATAAATGTAAAGTCATGCACCTGGGATGTAAAAATATCCAAGACACTTATACCCTTAATGGGACTGCACTAGGCAAATCCATTATGGAAAAGGACCTTGGAGTCCTTGTAGATGATAAACTTGGCTGTAGCAAACAATGCCAGTCAGCAGGATCAAGGGCAAATAAGGTCTTGAGCTGTATTAAAAGGGGCATAGAGTCAAGGGAGGAGGGGGTCATTCTTCCACTGTATAGAGCACTTGTAAGGCCCCATCTAGAATATGCCGTTCAGTTTTGGTCTCCATCACTCAAACAGGACATTATTGTATTAGAGAGGGTACAGAGAAGGGCAACTAAGCTTGTGAAAGTTATGGAAAATCTTAGCTACGAGGAAAGACTGGCCAAATTGGGGATGTTCACGCTGGAGAAGAGGCGCTTAAGGGGTGATATGATAACTATGTATAAATATATAAGGGGATTGTATAATAATCTCTATTTACCAGTAGGTCTTTCCAGCTGACACAAGGTCACCCATTCCGATTAGAAGAAAAGAAAAAAGCTAAATATTCGGAAGGGGTTTTTTACAGTGAGAGCTGTGAAGATGTGGAATTCTCTCCCTGAATCAGTTGTACTGGCTGATACATTAGATAGCTTTAAGAAGGGGTTGGATAGCTTTTAAGCAAGTGAGGGAATACAGGGTTATGGGAGATAGCTCATAGTACAAGTTAATCCAGGGACTTAGTCCGATTGCCATTTTGGAGTCAGGAAGGAATTTTTTCCCCCTCTGAGGCAAATTGGTGAGGTGGTTTTTTTTGCCTTTCCTCTGGATCAACTGGCAGCTAGGCAGATTTAAAAAAAAAAAAAAAAGGTTGAACTTGATGGATGTGTGTCTTTTTTCAACCTTACTTACTATGTTACTATGTTGCTATGTTACTATGTATATCCAAATGAATTCTAATAATTTAACTAATAATGTTGCTTATTAGTTATTGCAGTTCTTGTTTTAACTGACCTGCCCTTTCACAGGCAGATACCATTCCAGATAATGAATTTGTCTGCTGGACTCATTTGTAGGGTCTGGTTTTCACCCTGACATCCTGGTTTTCGGGAGGGCTGTCGGGGTGAAAACTGCCTGTGTGTATTTTCAAATTAGGAAATCTGGACAGGGCTTTAAAATGAAGGATGCAGTGATCAGCCTATCAGTGATCGCCATGTCATAACTCCTGACATTACTGGCAAATCCTAGGTCTGGCACCTGCCCCTGACGTCACCAGGCCCGCCTCTAGCATCCAAGGCCTGCCCCCCCTCCTAGTCTGCAACTCGGCAGAAGGTGAAAACCCTACTCACCTATTATGTACAAACCTCTATTATCTCACATCAAGGGGCCGAATTATTAAACTTCAAATTTTAAGGGGAAAACTCTTTTTATATTTTGTATACCCCAAAGCTGATAAAAATCAAAATACTCCATCTCAAACCTGTTGAGGTCATGTAGAGTTAGAGATCTCCCTGAAGATGTGATCCGCTCTGGTTTTCATTTTATAATCCAATAAATGTGAGTTTTCGTGGAAACAATTTGATAAAGTCAAGTTTTCAATCGTCAATCATACGATTCGAATTGACACAAAAATTCTCCACAACATTTTTTCGGTCCCACGTTTTTGAGAAGAATTGGGTATTAGGTCTAAAAAATTAGATAAACTAGAGTTTTAGTAAATAAACCCCTAAGAGTAAGATTTAATAGCTATTATGCAACTGCATGGTAATCTCTAAGTATTTACCACCCCGTCAGTGGCATACCTTCACCTGGCCATGCTTCCCTTGCAGAAAATCTTTGGGAAGGTCTGGTGCACCATGCCGTCACCCCACTGCCAACTGCAAACAAGCGAGCGGGAGGCAAATTTTCCAGTTGGAAGCGGCTTGAGAAAGGGGCACTACCAGCAGCAGACTCTGTGGTCTGGCCCCCTGCAACTGTAGGATGTGCTGTATGCCCCCCTACTGCTCTCATTACCTTTAAGACTCTTGTTCCCTTTAAGACTCTTCTAGAAGAGCATTCACTCACTGGATTTCTCTTTCAAGTTCCGTCAGATCAATCCCTCATCTGTCTTAACTCTCTTGCTTTTATAATGATAGAAAGTTTTTATATATATTTTTTAAAGTCTTAAAGTCACTAAACTGTTGACTCAAAGTCAGGAAACTGTTGAAAACCATATGAAAATGAGAAAATAATGTCCTTTTTAAAACAAAATGAATAAACAAATGGACCCGGTATACAATTATAGCTTATTTTTCTCATTCTGTCCTTGAAAACACATAGAACGAAATGCTTTTTTTCCCTCAAATCTTGTTTATGCAGTTTAATTACAGGCATTTTTTTTTCAATTCTCTTCTAGCCAGATGCCTGCTTCTATTTATTCACATGTATTCTGTGGATAGTAATGTCAGTATTATCATTATATTTGCTAGTGGCTGCAAGTGTTATGTAGATAAAATAATACACATGGCAGGTTAGAATCAGCCTGATGATAAGTCTCTAGTAGCATTTATATATTTGTTCATGTACTTGCACACATCCTTCCTTATTTGCCTTATATATATTTCATGGTTCTATATAATAATACGCCGTACTGTATTTCCCCCAAGCATATGGGGTTTCGAACATTTTTACAAGTAAATGCCTGTTCATGTATAATTTAAAGTGCACAAATTCAGCTTGACCTTAGCATTGCCTTCACATCCAAGCTATTAGACTGCAATAAGCCTACACTCGCATTTAGCCCTTGCCAGTTGGACTACAGGAATAGAAGAATAGTGTTACTACTGCTATTGTTAAAGGACAAGAATGTGTTTTTTTTCAATGGGCACACAGGCTGAAGGCTCTGGCTGTTGTCAGCCTGTGTATATTTGCAGGCTGAGAGAAGCAGATCTGCTCAGTGCCCCTGCTCCATTGATTTGAATCTAATCAGCCTGTTTGCACTCACACAGCGGAGCAGAAGCTGAGGTCAGCCCAAATACAAGGTCAGCTTGCTTCACTGTGTGTCAGCGCACACAGGCAGATCCATTTCAAATCAATGGAGCAGTGGCACTGAGCAGATCTGCTTCTCTCAGCTTGCAAATACAGTATACACAGGCTGACACCAGCCAGAACCTTCAGCGATAATCTATTTTTTGGCAACCAATATTCTGTATAATTAGAGAACCGGGGGTATGAGACTGGGAGCAATTGCACACCTCCTACACCACCCTAGTAGTCATGCAACTGAACTATGCTACAAAGTTAAGTTCAAGGTGGCAAGGAGGTATTGGTAAGGCCATCTCAGCGTGGCACAGGGGGCTGGATTCACCCTTGACTATATTTCAGATTCTGTGAAAGGTAAACGTATGCTTAGATAAACATTACTTTTTTGAGTTACTGGTTCTGTATTGGTTCCATAACATGCTAAATCTGAAAAGGACCAGAATTGTGGTTGGCAGTTGTCTTTTGTTAGGCAATCCTTGCTTTAAAAAAAAAAAAAGAGTTTATTAATGTTGTTATGACCAGAAATCTGTTCTCAGTGCATGTTCTCTTTCTTTGAGAGGGCACCTATAAGAGGTGCAAAAGAGGTGCAAAGTATGGTCCATTTCTCGGGAATCTTGCACAAGTGGGGGAGTGGAGATTTATAGTGCAAATAAATGGTGTCACTTCCAGGACACCAATGTGTGTGTGTGTGTTATCAAATACTTGGTTCATATCATGGACTCAAAATGTGCCCAAAAGGTGAACCCTGGTATCCTGATGAAGGGTGGCCCAAAACGTTGATCTTGTTGGTGGCACAATAAAAGGGGATATTCCCCGACTGCTAAAAACTTTTGTGTGTGCGGATCCGATTACTTCTTTACACTGTTGCTAAGGGACCTTGCCCGGTCTACAGAAGTCCAGCACCATCATAAGGAGGGAGAGGGAACTACAGGTGTGCGGAGGTTACAATATATGAACCCTGGGATTGCCACCAGGTACAGGGTAGAGGTTATTCCAGGGTTCCCTACTATATTTACACAATTTATCACAGAAAGATGAACATGCACATTTTTGCTCGCTACACCACAAGTTTCAAGGATCATGTATGGACACAAGCATTTGTTTGTATAGAATCAATGCATAATTAATTGAGCATATATTTTAGTGATTTGCACTTGCACCCATATTTGTAAATGAGCTCTACAAGCAAGAACATTGGTTGCCAGTATATGTATTTTCACAAGAAAATCAAAGACTGCTTGTTTTAGCAATGGCATGGAAGTCGATGGCAGACTGCCATACCATGGAAAACCCACTTTAGTACAGAATAAATAGAGAATAATAAATGTACAATAGAAATACAACATATTTTATTTAGAACTCAGGAAAATGGATCATCTGTAGCTCAGACAAAAGATACTGAGACAGATAACCTTTTAGGAATTCACCGTTGCAGCTGCGTGGGATTTACTACTTTTTTACTTTTTTTAAAAAAAAAATGGAAAGTTCGAACCACTTCTTGAAGAACATGGAGAAATATATGTTTTACATTTTAATATATTTTAAACCATTGTTATAAAAATAATCCATTCAATGAACCCAGCATAAGATGCGGCAGGGTAGGTGGTCTGCTAACAGTTCAATATAATATAAATTCAGACCTGCACCAAGGTGGTTAGAAGGTGGGTGGGGGATCACTAAATGTACACAGGTAAGGTGCTAATTCTTCTCATCTGATATACATTGGTAAAGGCATAAAGGGAAGATCATGGACAGAGCAGTCTGAGCAGATAGATAGGGGATCAAGCAACTGGTGCGGTTTGGGACATGATTTGGGGACGTAAAACAGGACCTTGCCCCGAATTGTGAATTCCAGTTGGTATCTCACAGTGACATAGTAAGTTGGGTCCATCAAATTCAACGTTTTAACTCTTTTTTAGCCTGCCTAACTGCTAGTTGATGCAGAGGAATGCAAAAAAACCCCATCTGAAACCTCTCCAATTTGCTTCAGAGGGGGAAAAAATTCCTTCCTGGCTCCAAAATGGGAATCGGACTAGTCCATGGATCAACTTGTACTATGAGCTATCTTCTATAACCCTGTATTCCCTCACTTGCTAAAAAGCCATCCAACCCCTTCTTAAAGCTATTTAATGTATCAGCCTGTACAACTGATTAAGGGAGAGAATTCCACATCTTCACAGCCTTCACTGTAAAAAAACCCTTTCCGATATTTAGGCAGAACCTCTTTTCTTCTAATCGGATTGGGTCAGCTGGAAAGACCCACTGGTAAATAAAGCATTAGGGAGATTATTATATGATCCCCTTATATATTTATACATAGTTATCATATCACCCCTTAAACGCCTCTTCTCCTGTGTGAACATCCCCAATTTGGCCATAGCTTTCCTCATAGTTAAGATTTTCCATACCTTTTACCAGCTTAGTTTCCCTTCTCTGTGTTGTATATTCCGCAACACAACACTCTGTACCCTCTTTAATACAATAATGTCATGTTTGAACACTGGAGCCCAAAACTGTACGGCATCTATGCCAGCAACTGTCAGGGGAAAGTCACAGCTGTCGGCTTTTGGGTTAAAACCTGTTAAATTCTTTACTATAGTCTGCTATTGTATGAGTGGGATCCTTAATGCAAAACACAAAGCACAAGCCTACCAACATAGCTAATGAGACTAAAAAAGGCTATAGCTATCCATTCAAAATGACACTGCCTAGGAGCACAAGAAAACAATAAGCAGTTTTACTATACAAAAATGCATTCTGGTTACTTACTTAAGTTACAACTATATAATGCCATGACAATACTAGGAACACTTCATAAAGATCCAGGAAAAATATACACTTCTATAGACTTGGCTGCTGTAATGAGCATTCAGAACTGTTGCTTTATTCTGTGTGTGCATGTCTCGGCTAGACGATAACAGAAAACCATGTAGCCATAGGGGAGTAAAAATGGGCAACAGTGACAACATGCATACTATATGTATGCTGGCCAATAAAATGACACTATGGAGATCAATGAATAAAAGAAAGAGGTGTCTTTGTAAAAAGGTAATGAAACCCTCATAATTTTTTACCTTCTAGTCTCCCTTCACTGGTCTCCCTGCCCCATCCATACCCACAATGCCAAAAACCCAAATTATTATTATTATTAGGTTATTTTTGTATTTCTCTCCTATTTATTTGTCTCGCTGTTATTCAAACAACTACCTAGTTGCTAGGGATCCCAGCAACTACAGAACAGTCAATCCCAAGTGGCAAACTACGAAACAAAAATTCAGAAATGAAAAAAGAAATCTATTATCTATCTATCTATCTATCTATCTATCTATCTATCTATCTATCTATCTATCTATCTATCTATTCCAAATGACATTGTCTAGGAGCACAAGGAAACAATAAGCAGTTTTACTGTACAAGTATGCACTCTGGTTACTTATCTAAGTTACAACTATATAATGCCTTGACAAAACTTAGAACACTTCATAAAGATCCAAGCAAAATATACACTTCTTCAGATGTATAGATAGATGTAAAGATAGATTGTGGCTGTCACGATCGGCACCCTAAATCCAGAACCAATGCTAAGCACCCTGGTCTCGATAGTAAAGCAAAGTCTTTTGGGCAGAATGTCAAAGTACAAGGAGTAGACAGAAGGCGTAGTCAAATCAGGCCAGGTCAGGGCTGGCAGAGTACAAGCGGAGTCAGACAGGCAAGGGTCAAACCAGGAGATCAATCAGAAGGGATACGGATACAGAAGAGTCGATTACCAGGAAGAGGTCAGGATACAGATCGTCAAAACGGGGTCAGAACAGGTATCAGATATCAGACAGGAATTATATCACAAAGGGACCAGGATCTCACTAGGAATGAACCTATAATGGGCAACTGAAAAATACAAAAAGCCCCTTTAAATATGTTTAAATTTCGCGTGATGACGCCAGCGCGAATGTGCCTATAAATTAGGAGGAGGCGCGCCACACGTGCCCTAAGGAACCGGCGCACAGCAAGATGAAGGACGGTGTGGCGGGCGTCCCCGCTAGACCACCAGACTGAGTAGCTGTTACAGTGCCATTTCTTTTTCATATATTTTAATTGAATTTTACTTTAAACGAGCAAAAGATAATTCAGTAGATCAAAAGCAGTATTTATATTTATCAGAGTCAAACTCTGATATGTTATATAATTAACAAGTGAAAACAAAATCTTACGTTTGTTTGTGACATCCCTTTCTATTAGCTGTTGGACGGGGCCATTCTCTGGTGAACCAGACACTTGTGCCCTCTACATGACCTTCAGGCTGAGAGTCAGGTTGAATCTGCCTCATGAGGTAAATGGTTGACTACATTCCATCTTGTCTTCTCTCAAATCATCTGTGAGTTCCAAAATGACATTTTATTCTCATAGGCACAGCTAGAAGCTATGGAACCCTTTCCTACATGATTAAAAAAACATTTCTGCCCAGTCTGTGTATGCAACAGAAAACAGGCCTATTACCTAGTAGGTTCCGGTGCTTGTTCCATTCAAGGGGGCTGGCGAGACAAACCAGGAGAGAAGCAGAGAACCCTTTAGGAAGATGACTGTACAGATCTTTTTTTGTTGATAACGAATAGATAAAGTGACATCTGGAAGCCACTGAGATGCTGCACAGCCACCAGGAAAATTAAGTTATATAAATTCTCATCCATCTAAAAACTGACATCTCTTCCGATTTTTCCAAAGGCAAAGTTTTAATAGAATTCAACCCCCAAGTCAGATATTTCATTTAAAACAAATGTGTGTGTGTATATATATATATATAAAAATGTCCAGATAGTACCTGCACTCTTCCTGCTGTTACGTTCGTGGGTGCTGTGGTCTAAAAGAATATGTAGCCTTCAGAATGGACCAGCACACCAGATTTTCAAGTGTTCAAATTCGGGGCCACAATGTGGGCCGAAACTTTGGATACACGAGTGATATGAAAAAATAAAACGAATTTGAACACTTTAAAATCTGGTGTGCTGGTCCATTCTGAGGGATATATATATATATATATATATATATATATATATATATATATATATATATATATATATATATATATATATATTAGAAAGATTTTTATTTATTTATTTTTGTTTCTAAAAAAGAGCATCAAAATGGCCTAGTAAAGCTCAAAATAAAATGTGATCTTTTATCAAGGGCAGTTGATTGACATGAATACAAAATTATGTAAGGGTGTTCTGTTCTGTTCTTTTTTTAGTGAGATATACTCCTTTTCTCTGAATATACATGTTAGCTGATCACACTGTATAATGATATGACACAGCAGGAAGGGGAAATCAGTGGCTTCCTACAATCTTCGGAAAATGAATACATTATTACAATTGGCTTTCAGCCTCACATATCTCGGCTCTATCTAGGGATGACTTTGAGTAGTAGGTCATGCTGAGCTTTTACCTCAATTCGATTTTGCTTTCTGAAATGGCACATTAGACCGTCTATAAGCAATTTAATGTAAAGTGACATGGTACTTTTCATTCCCATGGTCCATCATTTCATAGTACATGTTACATAAATATAACATTGTTACAAAATTCCGTATAAAATATAAATAACGTAAATAAACACTCCCATAATGTTCCATTTATTTTCTTTCATTTATACTTTTATTGAGGGTAAAACATCCCTCCTTTGCACTTTTTTTTACATTTTACATTTAACTAAAAAAATTTTTGTAAGCCTCTCAGGAACATAAGGCGGGATACAGGTATTTATAATGCATATTTTACCCTTGTAAGGTATGAGGGTGTTATCACATGACTTCACTTACACAATAATCTGCACCAAACTAATTCCGAGTTGTGTCCCATTAAATTGGGGAAATTCCTCAAAAGGGAAGCAAATGCACTGATGTTTTAAAACAAATTGGTTGCATGTTGGGTCTAGTGGGGGGCCTGCATCATTTACATACAATGCATTTAAAACAGTAATTGCTTCTGATTCCTTTGGTGCAAGTCTGATGTGTCTAATGAAGCAAACTACTGTGGGAACCAGGGTTACCAGCACTAATTTGTGCGTTTGAGCACCCTTTATTAGAAGAGGCAGCATGGGCACATTGGCAACCATGTGGAAGTGCAGGAGCATGTTTGAACACAAACACCTTAATGAACTGCCCTTACTGTCTTTTATTGTATATAATATGCTTGGTGGTGCAAATAAAATGGATGTTGGCAAACTGACCTGTACCCCGGTCTACCCTATGTCCCTAATTGTCAAATGCTGCATTCCCTGATTTTTTATATTCAATTTTGAAATCTGACATGGGGCTAGACATATTGTCAATTTCCCAGCTGCCACAAGTCATGTGACTTGTGCTCTGATAAACTTCAATCACTCTTTACTGCTGTACTGCAAGTTGGAGTGATATCACCCCCTCCCTTTTCCCCCCCAGCAGCCAAACAAAAGAACAATGGGAAGGTAACCAGATAACAGCTCCCTAACACAAGATAACAGCTGCCTGGTAGATCTAAGAACAACACTCAATAGTAAAAACCCCATGTCCCACTGAGACACATTCAGTTACATTGAGAAGGAAAAACAGCAGCCTGCCAGAAAGCATTTCTCTACTAAAGTGCAGGCACAAGTCACATGACCAGGGGCAGCTGGGAAATTGACAAAATGTTTAGCCCCATGTCAGATTTCAAAATTGAATATAAAAAAAATCTGTTTGCTCTTTTGAGAAATGGATTTCAGTGCAGAATTCTGCTGGAGTAGCACTATTAACTGATTCATTTTGAAAAATTTTTTTTTCCCATGAGAGTATCCTTTTAAGAAGGATATTAATGAGCTGGAAAGAGTACAGAGATGTGCAGCTTGACTGGGAAAATGAATTGGAAGAATTCAACCATATGGGTAGGTTGTCAGGGTTGGGGTTGTTGTCTCTGGAGAAAAGGCACTTGCGAGAGGACAATTTACAAATATATTAGATGACATTATAGACAGATAGCAGTAATGTATAGTATCTGTTATCTAGAATGCTTGGGACCTGGGGTTTTCAGGATAATGGATCTTCATATGTTATGTCTACCAGAAAATCATGTAAACATTAAATAAACAAAATAGTTCTGCTGAGAATAAGGATTAATTATATCTTAGTTGGGAACAAGTGCAAGGTATTGTTTTATAATTACAGAGAAAAAGGAAATCTTTTTTAAAAATGTAGATTCTTTTGATAAAATGGAGTCTATGGGAGATGGCCATTCCGTAATTCGGCGCTTTCTGGATAATGGGTTTCCGGATGAGGGATCCCATACCTGTACAAAGAACCGGAAGCCATCCCTTTAGACTTGGGGAATGGAAACTTCATTTGAAGTTGCCAAAATGGTTCTTCACACAGTTCACAAAATTCTGGAATATCGTGCCTGGTGATGTTGTGAGTGATGGCACAATCCATAAATGCCTTTAGTAGGGACTTGCCTTTCTTTTTGGACAGAGCATTATATCCAGGACTACAATAGTTCAGTCCAGTGATACAGTTTGTTAGTTTATTTTGTCCATGAAATATATTATAGATATAGGACAGGGTTTTTTTTTTATGGAAGTGTTGAATAGCTGCCTGCAACCTAAATTAATATTGTAAATATATAAAGTTTACTTAAAGGAACAGTAACACCCCATGGCTACACAGCAGCTTGTTTATATAAACGATAGCAGTGTTTCTGAAGCAAACACATCATATTTACCAGTGCAGAACAACAGTACATTATATTTTCATTACTTTAGAACACTTTCATTTTTCCTTTAATCCTCTCCTGATGCATTGCTGGAAAATGGCAGCCCAACAATCATTCCTTTGGTCTGGCTTATATGAATGTATGACGTCTTACCTATGGTTGTCACCTGTACGGTTTTGACCCGGGCAGCACAGTAATTTGAAGGGCTGCCCGGGTCAAAACTGTCTGCCTGATTTTCCAAATTAGGATTCTCTAAGGGCTCTTACACACGGCCGTTCCGACCTGCGCTCCCCTGCGTTCTGTTTGTTGGCGTTCAGCCGCAGGGGAGCGCAGGAATAGACGCAAGTAATGATTTGAAATGGGGCTGTACTCACTCAGGCGCGTGTAGGCCCCGAACGCAGGAAAAATGCAGCATGTTGCGTCTGAACCTGCGTTCGGCGCCTACACGCGCCTGAGTGAGTACAGCCCCATTTCAAATTATTACTTGCGTCTATTCCTGCGCTCCCCTGCGGCTGAACGCCAACAAACGGAACGCAGGGGAGCGCAGGTCGGAACGGCCGTGTGTAAGAGCCCTAAGATTGACATGCAATCAGCCAATCGCCAATCACTGCATCACAGCCCCGCCCCTGGTGTCACAACTCGTCTCCTCTGCATCACAGCCCCGCCCCCTGCCTGGTCTCCACTGGGCTAAAAGGTGGCAACCTTAGTCTTAGCCAGACAGTTAAATTACAGTATTTTTATATATGTTATTTTAATGTACAGGAATATTGCCCTGATGTATTATTATATACATTATTTTTATGTACAGGAATATTGCCCTAAAGTATTACTAGTCTTTTTAGAGAAATTGTTTGTCATTCATACCACCCCCTGCAGTGCAGCTTAAAATCTAAGGTGGCACAACACACATTAGGGTCAGTTTTACCAATTAACCTACCTGCATGTTTTTGGGGCTTCAGACAAAACTGTCGTATCAGGGGGAAATGCTCTGGTCAAAATTAAAAGTCAAGCACCAATCCAACCATTACTTAAATTATGTTTTATATATGAATTGTATTTGTATACATGTCACAACGCACCTATTAATTTCAGCTGTTTGCCGCATTCTTAAGAATGTAAATAGTGCGTGCTGACTTATCAGAATAAAATCTATAGGTTCTTTGTTGAAATCTTTTCTCTCCTTTATGATAAAGCCGATTAAGGTATCCGTATAGTTCATAGACTGTGAGGAATTTTTATTTTCCAAAAATAAACAAAGAAGATCAGCAGTCTTTGAAGTATCATTAAAGTATGTATCCTTTGAAAAATAAAGGTATAAAAGATGAAAACAAAACTGTTGTGGGTTAATAGCAAGATAATTAAATAGGTATAGAGGGAAAAAGTCAAAAAGAAACCACATTTAAGGTTTACAAGGCTTGACAAGGACAGCTGTATCATTTATAACTCACAAAGAGGAAACAAAGCAGGGAAGGAGCACATTGCACAGGAGTGAGGCACGGTCTGGGAAAACATCTTAAAGGCTAGTGGAAATGCAATGTGGAAAAATAATAATAGTTGTGCTTTTTTAAAGGGGAAGCTTCTACCAACAATGAAGCAGGTCAAATAAATTTTGCCAAATCAAATAAATATTTTTCTTAGCCAACTTTCATTACACGTTTTTTAAAAAAAGAAAGATTTGGCTGTATGTCACTTGCTATTCAAAACATAGACCTCTTCACTTGCTCAGTTTTAAACCCTAAACATTTTTAGCCATCCCTCATTGACCCTGATAAAGTGAAAGCTGAACCCTGGTCTGTCACTCCTTTTTCAGGTACAGGTAGGGTATCGGTTATCCAGAAACCCATTATCCAGAAAGCTCCGAATTACATTGTATCCAAATAATCCGAATTCTTAAAATGATTTCTTTTTTCTCTGTAATGATAAAACAGTACCTTGTACTTGATCCAAACTAAGATATAATTATTTCTTATTGCAAAGGCAAAACAATCCTATTAGGTTTATTTAATGTTTAAATGATTTAAGGTATGAAGATCCAAATTACGGAAAGATACGTTATCTAGAAAAACTCATTTATCAACACTGGGCAAATTTGCATGTGAGCAACAAACCCATGGCAACAATCAAATTGTTGCATTCATTGTTCTACCTGCAGCTGGCTGAAAAAATCCAATCATGGATTGGTTGCTATGGGTTGCTGCCCATGAACAAATTTGCCCACTTAAGGAGATTAACTAATTATTGTCTAACTAACAATATCATTTAAGGGATTCTTTTTTTTTTTCTTAGTGCAATGGATCATCACTTATTCACAAAACAAGAAGGGGTTGGTGCGGCTTCTTATTATTTATAAGGAGCTTTTTATTCTGTACTGGTGATACAGTTACTGTATAAATAAAATATTATGGTCCTTGTGGAATTCAGTGAATACCATTAACAGCATTCTCTAATTCAACACACTGAAATGTGTTTAGGCTTTAATGCATGTTTTAATTTCTTTTTTAATAACTTTAAACATAAAACTCAGTGATTTGGTTAATGGATAAGAGAAAATGATGCTGGGTTATTCATTCAGTATATGGTGCTTTGTCTCTACAAAGAAAAATGACAGATTGCATAAGGGACAGAGAATGGACAATAAATAATAAATAAACAAATGGGGGTCAGCACAGATAAATGCTTAAACAACTTCATACTTACTACCTTTTAACATATCAGTGTCATGATAAAACCATAAACTTTTCTACACCAATTACACCAGATTTCCAGATTGCTATGATACCAAGATGGAGCCAGAAGAGATTAGAATTGATGGTTTGGCTATGTGAATGTTCCATTAGTAGTGATGGGTGAATTTCTCCCGCTTTGCCCAAAACTTCAAAATTCACGAAATGGCAAAAAATTCACAAAAAAATTGTATTGCATCAATTTTGAAGCCGGCGTTAAAGTCGATGGGTGTCGACGTGCAGTGATTTTGATGCACGCGATTTTTCATATGTGCATCCAAAATTTTTCGACGCCGGCAAATTTTTGCAGGAGTTTCGTGAATTTATTCACCAGCACCTCAGATGATTTCAATTCTGGGCTACAGTGACATCACATCCATGCATATGTGACCTGGTAAAATGCAGGCTGTGTGACCAGCAGTAGCATAAATATTATACAACAGAGCCCAAGGTCCCAGTTGAGCCCGCAGGATAAGGGGGCCCAGGTTGCAGGGTCTGCTGTATGGTAGCTCCCCTTCCCTGCACTTCATTGCCCACTCGCTCCTTGCTGCAGGTAGAAAGGGCTGTCGGCAATGTGGGGGAGGATGAGGGCCTGAGGGTGCATACCAGGCCTCCGTAGATGTTTTGCGGGATGAACCTGGCATGCTCAAAGTTATCCACAATCTTGAATTTCAACGGTGTTTTATCTATATTACTGATGTGTCTCTTTTACTGATCCTGTAAAAAATTCTTTCAAGATTTCCAGTGAAATTTTCAAAGCCTCCTCAACGGAGGTGCATTTATTATTAAGGAGAAGCACAGTGTGGATTCACAATGACCACATAGGACAATAACAACTTCTTTTTTGAAGAAGTCGACATTACGGCTTGATGAAGACTGCACAAGTGACATATCCATGCATTGATATACACAGACAAATTCATGCACGTGCACCAATACATACAGACGTGGTGATGGGCTTAATCTGATAGTCACTGACATATCCAAGAGCATACACTAATACTCGCCGACATATCTCCACACACACAGACATACTGATTTATAGAAATGCTAAATAAACACACTGATATACATACTGATGCAGTGTACTGAGAGATGTATTCAGACATATTTGTACAAATGCCCAGTGACCAAAAACCCCTAGGAGGTGCCAGTGCACCAAGAGTTTAATGGTCTTCAGTTGGACATGCTACTAATATAATAAATAATTGGGCAGCATTGAGTCTTTTTTGCCCCATGAATCATTTAATGAATACATCTGCCCCCCACCTATTTCCCTATTAATCCCCTGTGTGTTTCAGTAGTTGCCAAAATACTATGTACTGATTACACCATTTATCGTAATTCTACTATGAACCTTTTAAAGGTGGAAATGTTACCCAAATCTACACATATAGTTGTGTTTTCATGGTCTTTTCTTTATCAACGGACCAGTAAAACCTGGAAAAAGAAAGTACCCATAGCAACCAATAGCAACAAGCATTGCTATGAGTTACAGTTACTGTAACTGTAGAGAGTAGCACTGTCGTAATGACACTTCAAGGAATAATTTTTATAATGACCATATTTATACATATATTCACAATATGCAATTATTGCACATATACTATGACATATAGAAATGTATTACATTATAAATGGAATAAAATAAAACCACGCTGATACACAAAAGTGCACTAGAATGGATATGTGATAATATAAAGTTACTTTTAAACCTTGACTTACAGGCACTGAAATATACAGTATGTTCCCCAGGTGTATAAATTCCCATGTGGATCCACAGATACAGGGACAGGAGCACTAACACATTGTGTAAGGGACAAATGCTTTTGTTGGCTAGGAGGGAAAAATACTATCAGGCAGTAACTTCTTTTCTTTTAGGTAAACAATAAGAAAGGTTATTGAGCATGAGAAATGATAAGTGAAACAGAGAAAGTGACAGTGCTGTTGGCTATATGAGAGTTCTGCTCCGAGGAACTGTGTGCGCACATTACATGCATGGGCGGTTGTGTCAGCTCCTGTACAACATGCTGTATTTTGGAAATATATGACAAATTAATAAGTGGAATTTAGAAATGTGAAACAGCTCATGCAACACAATGACAACATAATGCAACATAATGATTCTGTAATCTTTTATTCAGGGACACAACAATAAAGAAGGGTATGAAGCATGAAAGGTCGTGTTTGTTTATGATCTCAAAACCCGAAATGTGTGCAGAATTCCATTGTTCAATAAAGTGATTGCTCCTACTAGTAGTGCTCACAGTGTCTGACTAGCCCACTAGGATACCAGGAAAACTCCCGGTGGGCCCAGGTGTCAGTGGGCCCTATTGCTTCTAAACATTTGGCCTATTTCAAGGTCATTTCCTATTTCTTTATGTGAAAAAATGTGTAATAATGGAAGAATATAGTAAGTAGATATAAAAGCGGTTGAGTGAGGAGAGGAAGAATAAAAGTTTGGAAAGTGGGCCCACAGTCTAAGACTTTCTGGTGGGCCCCTGGCAACCCAGTCCAACACTGAGTGCTCATCTTTACCAATGCCATTAGGCAATATGTTGGTTGAGCCCGCAGAATAGGGAGAAAGGTACTGCATATGCTGGAGTGAGAAAGCCCTGTACTAGGGTAGGGTATAATCCCAGGGTTTCTTTCTATATTTGTCAGTTGTAGAATACACAATGGTATTATTTACAGTACACACTGAGGAATGCCCACACCAGCTCCTGATTGATGGATTTGGGCCAATACTGATTTGAAAAACAGGACATTCAAAATTTTGTGTCAAGCACTCGTGTAACTAGGCCTCCAAACAAGTGTCGGGCCAAAACTACAGGCAGGCAGAAGAGGCACGTGCCTAGGGCACAGCGGTGGGGGTACCAGGCACTAGTGATCTGCATTCCCGGTCCAAAACCAGTGGGTCGAGCAGGTTCGGACCGGCATTCCCATGAGATTTCTCGGTCGAGGGTGGGTCCAGGTTGAGCTCTTCCTTCTGCTCTGCCCACCCACGACCTTGCACTGCTGACTTCCACCTCTGGCCCCATCCCCTTTTGTGACATCAGAGATGGGGGGGTCTATAAAGAGAGGGGACTTGCCGCGTCAGGAGCAGAAAGGTTAGGAACATAGTGGGCACATATTATCAGGACCAGTGTGTGTTCCTGGGACTATGTACTTGCCACTGAAGGCTCTCATAGCTTCTCCTGACCAGTCCTCCTACTCATATATTCATTTTGTTCTTTCTATCTGCTCCCTTGTTTCTGCCCAACCTAGTGTATTCTTCATCCCTGTTGTGTACCACTAGAGGGAGCTGCTGGTCAAAATGTTCTTTCAGTGCTATGTATTCTCTCTGCTAGTTGATGTATTTTTTCTAGCTTCTTTTTCTCTTTTGTGCTCTATGGTTTGACATAGTTCCTTCTTGAATGCATGTACAAAGTTAGCCATGTTGGAGCTCTAATAAAACAGTTGTTAAGCATAACCAGTGAGTCCTGCACAACTTCCACTGTGAACACAACAATCTCATAATCAGGACCCTTTATAAACCTGTCCCTTCATAGTGATTCCCAGCCTTGTTCCTGCGCTCCTGTCCCCTGTTAGCCTGTCTTATTGGATTTCTCAGTTGCGAGCTGGCCTTTTCTTGGACTTTGTTTGCCTGCTGCCTAACCCGACCTTTGGCCTGATGACTGGACTCAGTTTATGCCTGCCGATTCTTTCTGTCTCTGGCTAGAATATTTATATTTTCATTGTGCACCTGTTCTGATATTTACAGGTATACCCTGGGCTCCCCAACATACAGGCTCCCATCCACTTGTTTCACTTTAGTGTCTGATCATTACACATAACTCTTCTGCCTGCATACTGGGCACATACCTCTTCTGCCTGCATTCCCCTAGGTTTGGCCCTTTTCAGTTTGTTACACCGAATCTCCATGCTGTCAGGTACACTGTCTCACTGAGCGGGGAACTGGTGAGTGATTTGAGGGGGGAGATGGTGGATGTGCAGCTGGAGTCTGAGCAGTGTCCAAGCAATGCCGTTAACTTACGTCTCTTGTGTGGGAAGCGATGAGGGGGTGTTTTGGGCACCCTTAAGTGTTGGGCTGGCACTAGTAAAGTGCAGTTATATTGGAATGCTGCGTAAGATTGTTGCAATGCTTAAAACTTGTTAAATTGCACTAATATTGTGCACATACCTAATGCCAGTGTAGAGGCTTGCAAAGAGGCCATTATAACTTACTCTTTTAGATGGACAATCCAGTGTCCTATAAGGAGGAGACAAGTTAACAGTGCTATTTATTATGTTTAAACATGACACTGGAGAAAATGGAGGCACAAAATGAGCTGCAGGGATACATGGGCACCTCTACATTACTGAAGTTCAATGGGCTCTGAATGCCAACATATACGAAAAAAACTGAACGTTTTGTCTTTTATCATTCATCAGTGCTGCAGAAACATTTACAGCAAGATGTTGAAGTATCAATGTTTAATTCAAGGAGGTCTTTCTATGCTTTCTAGACCTGGCTTAACTCTTGGTATGAGCAGCTGAAATCCTCCAACAGTTTGAGCTCAGATCTACTGAGGTTCCTTAAAAAGACAGGCATCCCTCAGATCTTAAAAAATCTTGATCTTGGAAGTGTCACGGGGGCCTATCGGCTCCCATCGGGAGTAGTCCAGACCGAGGAGGAAGCCCAAGGGGTTAAAGTCAGAGTTCGTAGTACAGTTTGGGATCAGGCAGAATCGTAGTCAAAAGTCCAGGCGATGTTCAAAAGGCAGGCAGATAAGTAGCAGAATCAAAATACAGGCAGGGTCAAAGTCCGGGAAATAGATCAGCACGAATAGTAGAACACCCAGGAGTGTACAAGACAAAACGTATAATCGGGCATTGAACCTGTGACCCAAATGGACTTTTAAGTTCAAATTTCGCACTATGAGCTTGACATCATCACGCCAGCGCTACAATTACCGACGTGTAAGCCTATGGGCTCCACCATCTTGGATGTGGCGCCACCAGAGACGGATGCGACGGCTGGCGCTCCAGACAGGAAGCCTCAAACCAGAGATTCCCTGCACACATGCATAGCTGGTTTTTAGATTGTAAATGCACGGATCAGTAAAGGTCAGATACTCACGTTATATTATATATACAGGTATGGGATCCGTTATCTGGAAACCCATTATCCAGAAAGCTCCGAATTACGGAATGGCTGTCTCCCATAGACTCCATGATAATGAAATAATCCAATTTTTTAAAAATGATTTCCTTTTTCTCTGTAATAATAAAACAGTACCTTGTACTTAATCCCAACTAAGATATAATGAATACTTATTGGAGGCAAACCCATTTTGGGTTTATTTAATGTTTTTGTGATTTTCTATTAGACTTAAGATATGAAGATCTAAATTATAGAAAGATCCATTATCCGGAAACCCCTAGGTCCCGATCATTCTGGATAACAGGTCCCCTACCTGTACTGACTTTATATTATATTATATATACTTGGGATGCACAGAATCCACTATTTTGGATTCGGCCGAACCCCCGAATCCTTTGCGATAGATTGGGCCGAATACCGTATCGGCATATGCAAATTACGGATGGGAAGGGGAAAACATGTTTTACTTCCTTGTTTTGTGACTAAAAGTCACGCAATTTCCCTCTCTGTCTCTAATTTGCATATGCAAATTAGGATTCAGATTCGGTTCGGCTGGGCAGAAGGATTCGGCGAATCTGAATCCTTCTGAAAAAGGCCGAATGCTGGCCGAATCCCGAACTGAATCCTGGATTTGGTGCATCCCTAATATATACTCACTTTTAATTTATATATACTCTACTTTAGAGTATAACAGAAGGAATTATTTGCATATCAGTGACATACACAAGTGAAGCAAATTAAACCATGCTCTGCTAGTTTTCTAGTTAGCCCAATTCCCAATCAGCAGACCATGTTTCATAAACCTTCATCTTTGAACGGTGTCTTTATACAGCTGCATTAGTTCTGTATGTTTGCACTAAATCAACATTAAGAAGTAGGACACCCATGACACAGACAGGAACAAATACAGCTTAGCGGGCAGGACTGACGGTGATTGACTGGGCCACACCAATAGGACAGTGACAGATGTTGGTGAGAGAGGATAAGAAGGAAACATCATCCTGACAAGATATACAAAAGTGTTAATGCAGGCTCCCAGCTGATATCTCACTTCTGTACCATGAAGCACATGTCTCCAAGGACACCCTGTGAGACACGCTCATTTTTCATAATTAAAACAGCTGCTCAAACAGAATCACATAAGTGCATTGATTCACCCTTCATCACGGCTAGTTGAGAGCCATGTCTGGGTATCGGCTTGTGAACCTGTGAAGAAAATACTATCAATTATCTGTTCTCGTTCACCTGTGAGAAAATGACTTGTCTTTTCAGAACTGTTCTGAAAAACCCTTGCTGCATGAGGATAATTTTTTGTTGGTTTCCTGCATTTCAACCAACTGAACGAATTCCAGAACAAAAATAAGTCATATTATTATGAAGTAAAATTCATATGTTGGACAAACTATAATAAATAAGGAGATTTAGTAAATCATATGTATATTCTAAAGGGCCGATTTATTAAGCCATGACTTTTTCGGGTTGGGCTTTTTGACGCCAAAAATCAAAAAAAGTTTCTGAATACGAAAATACGCCTAAACTCTTCGAAATCATGTAAAAGTAAATGGCAGATGTCCCTTTTACAACTGGAAGATCTTTCTTTGATTTGTTGTTTTAGAGGTTTTCGGCTACTTTTGACATTGGCTTTTGTGCAACGATATGCTAAAGTCAACCTTTAATAAATAGGCTTCTAAGTGTATAGTCACCTAGCGGCAGACCATATTGTAATTGATCACATCATAGCACAGATATGAGACCGGTTATTCAGAATGCTCTAAACTTGGGGCTTTCCGGATAAGGGATCTTGTAATCATTTGGATCTTCTATTAGAAAATCATGTAAACATTAAATAAACCCAATAGGCTGGTTGTGCCTCCAAAAAGAATTACTTCTATCTTAGCTTGGATCAAGTACAAGCTACTGTTTAATTATTACAGAGAAAAGGGGAACAATTTCAAAACATATGAATTATATGGATAAAATGGAGTCTATGGGAGATGACCTTCCCATAATTTGGAGCTTTCTGGATATCAGGTTTGCAGATAATGGATACCAAATGATAAAATAATATAAAAGCAACATTATATAGAAAATATATGGGTCTTCTCTCTCTCAGGTGGACCCTTTAATAGATTGGGCACCAATGGTTCTTAAAATAGTAATTAACTTTTTTAGCTGGTCATTGGTGTTATTGGTGTTACTGCGCAGATGGTACCATATACAATCATGGTATTTAGTGCAGGAAAAATATTAGTTACAAGCCAAGGTAGAAATCACCTTGTGAGTAGTCCCCAACTAGTTCCTGAAGCAAGAAGTTTCTCACAGTGGACTGAGTGGAGCCTTACTCCAGGAATCTCTCTATGTCTAACCACTTGAGTCCCTATGCTGGTGGGTGACCCAGGCCCCACAGGGTGATCCTTCTGGTCACCTCATTGGAGTCTCTGGCTGTTCTACTGGCTACTACCCTTATCCTGTCTTTTACTACTAGAGTGAGCTACTACAGAATCGTTTGTCACTATCAACTCCTACTGAGGCCTAGCGTCACCTAAGGCTCTCCAGCACCACCGTCCCCTCCAAAAAAGAGACTAGGAATGCCAGCCCCCCTGGCCAACTACAGAACTGCCTGGGAAAATTTAACTTGGAAAGGGTTTCCCCAACCTTTGAAACAGGCCCAAATCCTGGGTGGGTTAAACTACTACGGTTGCCACCTCTCCGGTTTTCACCTGGACAGCCCAGTTTTGGAACTGAAGCTGGAAAACAGGACTTTGAAATGAATGATGTAGCAATCAGCTATTCACTAATCACCACATTATAAGCCCACGCCTGATGTCAACTCTCCCATCCCTTACATCATTCACACCACCCCTGATGTCATCTGTCCCACCCTCTGCCCAGACTCCCCAGCTGTAAAAGGTGTAAACCCAAATAAAGACTAAATAAAGATGAGTAAAATCTTTATCCTCTTTTATAATTTTTAAATATTAAGTGGCAGGCGTCCTGTGCTGTTTCATTGTAGTAGCCAATTCTACTCCCACAGTCAGTAGCTTCTTCTTTTGTTGGGGTATCCACTGTACAAATTTTCCTGGCTTGACCTTCAGATATGCCTATTGCTTTCCAAATGAAAACATTGACTATTTATTTTTCATTTGTTTAGATTAAAGCCCCTAGAGTGAAGGAATATTACCGCCTCCAGAATTGTTGTAAAGTTATAAATGTGTGTTTGTCCAAAGCACTTTATTACTGTTGAAATATCGAGTGCTATTAACCTATTGATCAGTAAGTGCTTCCCAAACACATTTGTGCAGCAGGCTTCCTCCAGCATACATCTATTAGAAAGAATTCTTCTTCCCTATGGACACGTTCTTTCTCCCTTTAAGCCCCTTGTGATTTTAACATCTGTGATATCCAATGGGTGACACATAACTATTATTAATTTTTTTAATGTGTGACATTGATTTCTCTTTTGTTGAGCAACTTTTATGCTACATGGGAGGAATCTTTTATAGGGTTTTGTCATGAACAGAACAAAGGAGTACAAAAATAGCAGATAAAAGAAACAAGCGTGATTGCATTCACAAATCCTTTTCAGATTTCAAATCCTGCAGAGATAATCAGAATTTTTCAATAGCTTCAGGCTGTTAGATTTCAATAAAAGAGCCTTTAAATGGAATTGAGCGGGGCTACGTCATATCTGTGCATTTATACCTTGCCAACACAACTAGTCTGGATAACAAGTGGCAAGAAATCAAGATTTTTCTTTTCGTTCTGTGTTTCATCTCTGGCAAAATGTCTGTAATTAACATCCAAACCAACGTTAATGCTATTACTGCCCTCATTCCTTGCTGGGAAGCTTGCGTTCCCATAATGACAGAGAAAAATGCAAAGTCACACCAGTTCGTTAAGAGCCACCATCAGGCTATTGCTATTAGCGCTGCTTGAGAAGCAGACATGTAAATCAGAATGGCTGATCGGCAGTGGAAAGGGGGAAAAAGTGCTGCAAAGGAACAATATAAGCTTTTCTAAAGGCAATAGACTGTGAATTTAAATTTCAGATTTATTCTGGCTCATTTGCAATGAGCAGGGTAGTATGTACTAGAGTGCTAAAACAACTGTTTTTTGCACTCTGCACCTTTCCCCTTCTTATATATAGGAGCCCAACTGGATTAAAGTGTCCACTGTGCCAGGCCCCTTTAGTTCAGAACTGGGTTATTGATATGGAAACATAATCAGAACCTTCACCCTGCTATAGTTTCTGGGAAATCCAGTGAAAAGTTTCAACACAGCTGACCCTCAGGCTGGCAACTGCCTGCCCACTCCCCGCCCGTGATTGCCCATATTCAGCCCCATGCTGCAGTCTCCCGGATGCCTTCATCCTCCTGGTGGCTGGGAATGGGGGGTTCCACGTAACATTAGAGGAAGTAGATGCCGCAGTCCTGGCCCCCTGTTCCCCAGGTTTCCCCATCCTGCGAATGCAGGGTCTGCTACCTATATAGTTACACCACTGCCCCTACCTCCAGTCCCACTGATGGGTCTAGGTCTGGACTAAGATTCAAAATAGCCCCTTTAATTGCCTCATAGGGACCAATCCTGCATCTAGGGAACCAACATTATCTATAACACTGATGTATATGCAATGATAGGCTGCCAATCTGGCTCTCAGACTGAAATGTCTGGGCACATTTTCTAAATAACATTTCATCCAGTTGACCTACTCAGTCTCACCTTATTTAATTATTAAATGTATATAGCTGTGGCCTGTCAAACAGCCATGGGGTAAAAAACAGAGAGACAAAAACCTTTTTTTGGTTAAGTGACGAGTAAATAAATCTGTTTTTTACAGCTGATATCCCCTCCCATGGGACAGAATCAGTGGGCAGAGTGAAACCTGCCTTGCAGCAAAAATCTATAACATCCAGCACCCTGCAATTAC
Organism: Xenopus laevis; assembly: GCF_017654675.1. Taxonomy (NCBI): domain Eukaryota; kingdom Metazoa; phylum Chordata; class Amphibia; order Anura; family Pipidae; genus Xenopus; species Xenopus laevis. The sequence goes on from NC_054385.1 coordinate 28,100,137, forward strand.
AATTTAAACTGCCTGTGTTAATTTCTGCAGCCCTGGCATCACTAGCATTCCTTGCAACATTCTCATTAAAGCCTGTACTACACAAATGATATGTAGTAGAGTAAGTTGTGGGATTTAATGATTTCCATGGGGCATGCAGCTGCCACATGTAATAAGAATTGCAATGCAGAACTTTCTCAAAAGAAAGGCTGGTGTGGTATTGGCCTGAATAGATTTCAGAAAGAGTTTTAGTGCCAAAAGTTGATTTAGCAGAATATTTGTACCTTCTGACATTACGATACATTGGGGGTTCCCAAACTTTTATACGTGTGATGTGAAAAAAGAGTCAAGGATCAACACAAGCATGAAAATAGTTCCAGGAGATACCAAATAAGGACTATGACTGGCTATTTGGTTGCCCCTATGTGGACTGGCAGTCTACAAGAGGCTCTGTATGGCAGTATACCCGATTTTTATGCAACCGAAACGTGCCGCCAAGCCAGCACTTCAAAAATAAGCACATGCTTTGAGGCCCCTGGCAGCAATATCCAAGGGGTTGGTGGTCAACATATTCTTCAGGAGTCACTGGTTTCGGAACACAGGCGGACATGGGTGCATTATGGTTCTTACCTAAGTTCAGTGTTGTGCCGGGGGTACAGGCTATCCCATGATGTGGAATGCATATAAAGTCCACTACATAACAATGCATGAATTAACACCTATGTGGAAGGACCCTTATGTGAGGCTTCACTGTGTAGGGTCCCAGGGTATTTGCCCCTTGGATACCTGAAAATACTGCTCTTCATGCAGGGACTGTCACCTATTATCACATAGTAAACATAATCCTCACAGTGTGCATCCATGTAAAGGTGTCTATCATGTACAAGGACGTAGTAAAAAAAAATACATTGAAAATGTACTCAGGAAAAAGAGGGCTGGGAACTGTAACAAGTTTAATATATGAAATGACATTTTTATGATTGCAATTTACTTTCCGCTGGAACGTGGATGGAAACCCAACGCCGTCCTCTTTAGAAGATCACAAACAACTATTGATCCATTAGAACCGCAAGGTTAGTTACAAACTCAACAGGCTGAATTGAAGGCAGCAGGCTTAATTAAGATAAATCACAAAGAGCCCTCCCTCTTTTCGCCACCATTTGCAAAGAGGAACTGAAAAAGCCACACCAGTGATTGCGGAACAATGTTCACAATGTGTCACACACCCTAACCAGGCCAATTTTCTGCTCTGTGGAGGGAGATGAGCATCCATTTATCAGGGGAAAGTGACATTAATTATGGAGCGCATGATTAATTGTAATGCCTTGTGTATTTGCAGAAGAATTTGCTTCTAATTCATGTTAATCCTATATAACTGGGTAATGACTCATCAGTTAAAGCATATGAAGAAATAGTGTCAGAGATCTATTTTCTGCCTTGGTTTCTTTTTTTAAAATTAAAATTGTGGGTTTTGTTCCACTTTCAAATGGGATTCATCATCCAGAAAGCTCTGAATTATAGGAAGACAATCTCCCATAGACTCTATTTTATCCAAATATAAAAAAAATATATCCTTTTTCTCTTTAATAATAAAACAGAAGCTTGTACTTGATCCAAACTAAGATATAACCAGTATCAGATCCATAACCAGCCTATTGAGCTCATTTAATATTAAAAATAATTTTCTAGTAGACTTAAGGTATAAAGATCCAAATTATGGAAAGATCCGTTATCTTGAAAACTCCAGGTCCCAAGCAATACCGTAACTATCTGACGCAGGGCCTAGGTGCAGCCAGGTCCCCCATTCAGGGGGGCCCCGGTGCAATCCTCTGCACCCCGAGTAGTTCCGCCACTGGTCCCAAGAATTGTGGATAACAGGTTCCATACCTGAATAATATAAAGGGAAGAATACTTACAAAACAACAGTGTGCAATGTATCCCAAACTGTGGGACTGCCTCACTTATGAGGGACTTGGAGCAATAGTTGGGAGGCCCTGCCTGACTAGACTAGAAGAGCCATATTCCGGTTTATTATCTGGAAATTTGTCTCTTAAAGTTACCAGGAGCAGCTTTTTTGCCGCTCCCTGGTCACCTTAGACAAGGTTTTCACTTTGTCTCATTACAGGTGCACCCCTGATCACCCTACTGTTGCTATTTTGCCTTACAATAATTATCATCCACTAGAGTTTTGGTGCCATTAGGAAATAGTTTTTTATAATATGGGCAACAGCAAGAATGAAGTGGGCAAAGTACCCTTCGGGATGACACAGAGGAGTATTAAACTTTCCTGTAAAATAACATCACAGTTTTCTTTTCTGGACAAATCTGATGTTTGAAGTTTCAAAGACTAATAGGGAAGAACAACTTTTTATCACTTGCATAACTCAAAGCGTATATCACATTTAAAATGCAAGCAGGAATAAATGATTTATAAAAGTGTTAATTTTGCTCTGCTATATGTTCTCTCTTCCAAAGCAGCTGAATGAGGAACTTTCGGAGGCTGGCTTGGCACTGTGCCCTGCATACTCAATGAACATAGGTGTGCTCATAGGCTTACTTTAGAAAGTTTGAACAAATATTCATCACAAACCCTTATAAACCATGAGAAGTACTCATTTTATTGGACATGGGTTGTTTTTAAAGTCTTGGATGTCTGTTCCTGAAAACAGCAGTTCTTCCATGTTTTATGGCTCAGATTGTAGCTGCGCTTAAAGAGGTCCTTAAAGATCCTAGATGTCTTAAGCTGGCCATAGACGCAAAGATCCAATCTGTGCGGCTATGCGATCAGACTTTCCCATCTCCCGACCTGCCACTAACCTTCAGTTTAAATAAAGTAGTAAAAGAACAGATCAGCCGATGTTCTGCCCCTGATAGCAATGGTAAGAAAGTTATGTCTGACAAAGCTGGTGACAGTCTCCCGCTGATCGGCAATACATGCAGAGACAATATCGGCAGCCGACAGAAATCTTTTAACCTGGCCGATTGTCCAAACAACCAATCTCCTTGGGATGGAAAATGTTGGGACTATCAACACACGGTCCGATAATTCTAAGAATCGAGGATTCATACGATCGGACCTTTGCGTCGGACCTTTGCGATCGGAAAGAACTTTGTTATTAAAGAGAATTAAAATTGGCTGTTTTTTATTTATTTGCAGAAGGGAACATGCAATTCTCTTGGCAAGTAGAATCACTAACCTTCTACCCAGGGCTTGTTCTCATCATCTTCAAAAAATGCAATGGCCAGTGCAACTTCTTCTCAACTGTCACTCCACCAACTTTCCTTTGTGCCACCCTGGACGAGTGTCATAGAGAACAACTTACTTGATTTCTGTACTGTGTATGTCTCTTGCTTCAGTACCCCAGGACTGGGAACAGTAAAATATGGTCAGTGCATTTTTTGGAAGAGGTAGCAGGTTAGTGATTTGAATCACTGGGGGTTCCTAACAAGTTTGCACTCCAAGAGATTATGCCTTTACTACTTGGTCTTGGCAAATATTTGTAAAGAGAATGTAAGCTGTTTTGCCCCATGAGTTTTTTGGTATAATGCAACGCCAATATTTGCCATGAGTCCCCATGAAGTGCAGACCTTGTAAATTACATTTTGCCAAAACAAACTTCCAGACACTTCTCCATCATAGGAATACTTTACGTGCATATGCATATATTTAGACTAATAAATCTGTCTTTTCAAAGTATCTGCAATGTAAATGGCACACCATACATTTCACTCAAGAACAGGTATTTCATTCTGTGAGCTTGTTACATAATTAATTTCCTGTTGTTGCCAAATAGAGAGATTCTGATTCAGTGCCCGTTTTTTGATGTAATTATCAAAACTAAATAAAAAGTGAAGTGGATCCTGAGGTGAAACAGAAATATAGTGGCACTGAAGTGTTTTCCATTAATGGTAACGTTATGCGCTTTGTCATTCTGTCACTTTTCAGTTCACAGGAGTGTAGCTTCCCTGAGGCCTCGATAGTTACAGTTCTCCTGCCTTCTCTTGTGTTGTGCTATATCAAATGCCTGTACAGAATAATATCTTTATCCTTATATAACACAGCTAGTTCTGTACAGTTCTCTACATAGATGTTCTTTTTTTGAGATTCTGTTAGAATGAATCAGAATGTCTTCTGCCAAAATCCAGGAAGGTCACATTTTCATTAAACACTTTTCTAGGATCCAATTCACTTGTAATGTACCTAGGAATATGAACATGAAGAATATAAGTTTGTTTGTGCTGTACTTTGTGTATAAGAACATGCGTATTCTAGAGAATAATGTATATAAGGATTATATAATGTATATAATCCTTATAAATGGCACACTAGGACATCAGAATGCTTTGTTTATAGCTTAAAGGAACTATGTTGAACCCAATACTGTGATAAAACAAACCTTTAATCTCGAGGGAAAATGTCAACTGTGGTTTTTGCTTAGATATCTCCCATTGCCCCTAGCTGTTGCATCCCATGTATTTTAACTGATAATCTTCTTAATGTTAAATGTAGCCTGCCATACTATACATTACAGTCCTCCCAAGGTAATTGACCCTCCAGTGTAAGGGAAAACAGAGCCAGGACCCTCTGTGTGATAAGTAACACAATACACATAGTTGCCCCCAAGTTCCCCTGTAAGAGCTGTGTACTCTATATAGTTAGACTAAACTGGGCATGCTCACCAAATGGCACCCAATTGGCCCAACAGTATTAACTGTGATTGTCACTATAACAATTCAGGGTTGGTTTGGTCTCTGTAATGACCCACCCAGAATGTCATGTGATTGGCCCCCTCTAGAAGCTGCCTTTTTGGTTGGCAGAAGGAATAAATCCCTGTACTGTATTTACGACAGGGGCTGTTCCTTTTCTGGCTTACAAAATTGGCTACCAAGAATTCCAAATTTCTAGTCTTTTTATATACAAGGAAGATCACAGAGACTGCCCAGCTGTAAAACATTAAAGCTGTGCCCACATGTTTCAGTGACCAGCAGTAACAGTGTCCAAACTTGGCATCACTTACAGGAAGAACTACTAAATGTCAGCTGACTACCATCTAAACTCTGAGAAACTTGTAACAATGGATCTATAATAAAGAGCTTCATTCCCTTGGAGAGTCTTGTTTGTGAGTCCTACCCCATGCCCACGCCCTTTCATGGCAAGGTGCCATGACAAATACTGCTACTCCCCCCTCAACACTGAAATTATTCAGGCAATAAAGGGCCTAGATCTTGCCTTAGATTAAAGGCACATGGGACACCATGTCACCTGGTCATAACTGACTTTTGGGTGGACAACAAATACCTGAAAAGAACTTTGCTCTATTTATAACTTACAGGGACTTTGTGGAAGCCAGTGGTGCTACTCCCCCCATAAGACTGAAATTATTCAGTCAATAGAGGTCCTAGATCTTGCCTTAGGTTCTGCTACTACCATTCCTATTCATGGCTACTCGGGCTGAGAGGAATAAGCAGATGGCAGCAGAAGGGAATGGGAGGGAGGGAACAGGAAGAGCACAGAGAAGGAGAGTTTCCTGAAGACAACAAAATATTTCAGTTGTAGTACTATAATTTATAAAGATATTTGAAGTCACCTTGTAGTTACATGGCCTGTATGACAACATAACTCCTTGATGACTTATAATATTTTTATAATACACAAAAGCCATGAATATGTTGTAAATTATATCCTTAAAACGGTGAGTAGTGATGTTATCAGTTATAAACGTTGAGTTCTGATGTAATTTCTGTCACATGACTAACTAAAACTTGTGTATTATAATAAATAAAGTACCCCCCAGTTGCAAAATATGAGGATATTAGAAGTTACCTCGGAGTTCCATGACCTTCGGCCTCGTGTTTGTATATGGTCATGAAACTCCTCGGTAACTTATAATATCCTTATATTTTACAAGAGGGGGTACTTTATTCACTATATAATACACAAGACACACAAATATTCTGTAAATTATATCTTTATAAACTGTGCTTAGTGATGTCATCGGTTATAATCAGAGCTTAGTCATGTAATTTCTGTCACATGACTCACTGAAAATTTTGCATTATAATAAATAAAGTACCCCCTGTTGCAAAATATGAGCATATTAGAAGTCACCTTGAAGTTCCATGACCTGTATTAAAATACTTGGTCTTCGTGATTTTATATGGTCATAGAACTCTTCAGTAACTTATAATAGCTTTATATTTTACAATAGGGGGTACTTTATTTACTATATAAACAGGGGTGATCCTGACCCCTCCGCCGCCTGAGGCAGCCTGCAGTTGCTGCCGCCCCTCCCCCGTACGCCCACCTTTTCGCGCCGGAAGGGGTCTGGGGGGGTCCACGAGGGCAGCAGAGAGGGCCAGGGTGCTAATGTAGAGAACATAATTGCACTCTCTGCGTTAGAAGAGGTGAATTTCTGGTTTTAAAACCGGAAATTCAGCTCTTAAAGTACCAGGAGAGGCATTTTTGCCACCCCTGGTACCTAGCGGGGCGCTGTCACCTGAGGCGAAATTCTCAATTCGCCTCATGTACCCCCTATTGTAATTTATATAATATAATTGTAAAATATATTGTTCTGTTCCATGAGTTACCTGTCTTGGTATATTATATTATAATATGCCCTTGGCAATTGCTGCCATACAACGCATTTTACATTTTTGTGCCCAACACAACAACATCACACACTCTTAAAATCACACACCTCCAAATACTGTACTTTTTCTCCTTCTTCAGATGTATAAATCTTCTTCTTACTTTAGATGTTAACCAAATGGTACAAAATTCTGAAGGGCATTGAACAAATTATTTTAGTTTTTAGACTTTACTGCATTTCTTGTTGAACCAGAGGTGGTCATTCTGATGTGATGAGTTCCAGCTCTCCTCCCTGCTCTTTAGTAATAGTATAAATACTGTTCATTAAATATCTCTTCAACATTCCTGATGTTGCTGGATCAGTTCCTATTGCAAAGACTGCCTTATTCTCTATTCCTGTTTACTGAGTCCTTACCATTGATTTGCAGCTGGAGACATTGGCCATCAAAGAACCTAAACAAAAGAATCATTGTTAATGATTAACCCCTTGAACATATAACATAGTCTTGCCCACTGCATGTTAAAGGGTGGACATTAAATAAAACTCTTGCTTGAGCGATATACTTTGATTGTCACCCTTGTTTTCTTGGATGCCTTTTTTCACATCAATGATTGTTTTTGGATGTGCTGTATTAATCCTAGCTTAATTTTCCATATAATCTGCAACCTACATTCCTTCTATAGGGATACAGGCTCCTTTTGGACATTTTGGTCCTAAGCCTGAACTCTTCCATATACAACCTTTGAGGAGTTGCTCAGGTACAATGACAACCCTGTCCTCCCTTCCTCGTTTTCCAACTCTAACTCATCCCCTCTTCTGGTTTTCCTACCACAACTATATCCCTCATATACCTATATCCCTTTTCCTTCAGAGTGCACATCAGTATAAATATGCTGGGGGATAATTTAATGTATACAAACAGTCCCTTTAAATGCAGAGCGGAATATGGGTGCCTGAAAATAGAACATACAGTAATATCAAAGAGTCCGACCAGCATTTATACATCAGAAGGCATGGAAATGCAGGTCAGAGACCCCAGTCAGCTCTGCACCTCACCTTGCACCAATGGAAAAAGAAAATTTTCCTTGAGTTGCATTTCGCCAGCTTTATCCTGCTGCGTTTTGCCGGTTGAAGCTCAACTAAGGAGCAACTTAAAAGGCATTGCAAAGTCTCCCATAGGAGATAAGATCTGCTGGGTTACCGGAGAAAGTCTGTGATACTAACGAGCTGCCTAATTAGCGGCTAGATAAAGAAATGGAGATGGCGGCCCTAACTACGTTTTCTATCCAATTATTCCATAGCCTCAAGAAAGGCAAATAACACTTTATTATAAGATTTATTATCAAGGTCTCCGCTCCGAGCAAAAGCTGAATAGGAGAGTCCATCTTAGACAGAAGCTGTTTGTTTAATGGAAAACAGTGGCTCTTCTGGTTTGCAGATTAAATCATTTACAGTGATGAGAATTTGTGCTATAAATACTAATAGCTGTGTTTACTGTAATGAGACCACTGCTATAGAATGCATAAATATAGATGTAAAATAACTGTAATAGGGGTATTCTTGGTGGTGGCAGGGCCCAAGGCAAAATAGTCTCTTCGGGGCCCACATTACTTACAGTATAAAAAGCAGAGTACTTTAACAGATTTACACTACAACTCCCGGCATCAATTCAGCAGACTTCTGCTTTCGAGGCAACAAATAACAGTGTGGTATGTTACTCTGTAGCCACTCGGCTTTTCTTCCCTTGGGAGCAAAAGGAGGAATGCTGGGAGCTGTATTGCAACCGATAGAAGCCTAGTCATTTCCTGGAGCAAGTTGTCTAATAACTTTGAAATTAGAACAGATGTTCCAGTGGCCGAAATAAGACCCTATAGCAACATTTTTAAGGATCCCCAAAATATTCCAAATGTGAAGAAGAGAATCTGTTTGCAGATATATACTGTGATAAATTCAAGATCCCTATCTGCCTACTAAACTCTCTAAAATCCTTTCCCCAAACAGCTGTCTCTGTAAATAAGCAGTTCCTAGTGAGCACTGATGCACAAACATGTTAGTTCCAGAGTATCAAGCCTTAGCTTGAAATTGACATTTCTCAGAGGATTCTGGGAAACTGAGTTCCATTTTTAAGTACAATTCTGCCAACCATTGCCTAGAGCTGCAGAAGGAACCCTAATGAGACATGTACGGTTACAGGCCTAGAGAAAGTGACTTCTGAAACAAGAAAACCAAGAATTCCCCCTGAATGTTCTCTCTCCACAATGGTATGATTCCCAGCTTTCAGAAACTCGGAAAGTCATCCAGCATTATCTTTTTCATCTTTCTCTGCCAGCTCTCCATCCCTGCCCTAAATAGAACAAGCTCTGTTTAATCTCCTTTGTGCTATATGGGCACAACGGGGTTTAATTTTAAATTCTGTGCTGCCTCTGGTGTGTGAAATCTGCTTATTCTTGTTCCTGCCTAATATATATATTTTTTTACGCCCATAGCTCATTTCATCTCTGCTAACAAACATCATGATACTATAATTTTTTTCCCTAAATAAGTAAATCCTTCCTATGAAATAGTTGTTAGCGGCTCTGAGCCTAAATATATGGCATTGGTACAGTATGCTGCAGTAGGGGAATCACATACACAATATACTTTAGGAGACAGATAATAGTGGCAGATTAAAAGATTAGCATCCCAAAGAAAGATTTTGCAAAGGATCATAGATTGTGACAGCCAGCTAGTCTACAATTTCCTACATCATTTAACTTTTTTATCTTCTATGTATGCCCGCTAGGCACAGTCAGGGATGCTCCATGCACTCAAATCTGGAGCAGTGACCTTGCTGCATCTCCCCTATGCCCAGTCTGCAGGTAGAAGAATGAGTCTGCTGACAGATAATAGTCTGTTATAGGGGTTAGTTTACACCTTGATGCTGATATATGATTTTTCATGCTATTTTGCTTTAGAAGTGGCAGATCAGCCGTACATGAGCAGAGTGTGCCACTTATTGATTGATATGATATGAAGTGGTGGTGGGGACCATGTATGTAAAACTAATGACGTCATGAATTATGGACACTCAAAGTGGAATTGGTGGCCTAAATATTCCACTTTGAACAACTGAATTCAGTTGAGCTTTGTAAAAAGTAATTCAGAAATGCATAATTTTGTGAGCTTATTGATTGGATGAGTTCATGGGACAGGCTATGAAACTGATTATAGTAATTGATTGTTGTTCCCCTGTCTCTGCATTCCAGGGATTGTTTTGCAACTGTGGGTTACAGCATCTAGATTTGACAGCCACTCAGGGAGACAAATTTCTAAATTTTTGAGTTTGAGTGGGAAAAAAAACGCATGCAACTTTTATTTTGCAACCATATTTTTTTTTATTCTCGGTCACTGTCACAATTTTTCATGTAAGAAAAGTCTTGTTGTTCCATTCATTTTTTATGAGGTTAAAAAACTCAAATGTTTTAATAAACTGGGGGAGAGGAATAACATTGCTGGAGACAATTACAGAAAAAACTAAATCTTGAATTTGATAAATCTGCCCCTTAAGTTTCCAGACATATTAGCTTATGTCCCTGTTGTCTTCTACCTACCTTCTGTCACTATCACTTACAATGTTTCTCCCGAATAAAGTATCAATAATATTACATTGTCTTGGAATCTTTGCTAACTTCTGAACTGAAATCAGATCCAGGAATCATCCAGCCAACCTATTCTGAAGAGAAAAATCATGTGTGTTTCAATAAAAAGACCTTTATGGAGGCTTCTTCTGGTGTTACATACACCTGTTTGGTTCAAGTCAATGCCATCCACTATACATATCATCTAGTTCAAGCCCAGTTTCTTGGGACACCAAGCACATGGACATGATCCCAAATTTTCTACAGTAACCTACCGACATACTCACATTATTAAAGTGATACTGACACTAAAAAAATTCTTCTCAAAATATTAATCTACATTAAAAGTTACCTATAGGTCATGTTGATCGTTTTTCGATGATAGTTCTGCTTTTGTAAGTAATTGTCACTTGAAGTTCCTAAACCCGACTGTTTTGCCAACCTGACTGTTCCATCTCAGCCTGCCAGTTAGGGTTTCTAATGCTAACGGATTCCTGCTGCCCAAATATGGCAGCCCCCTTATAGAGGAACAGGGGAATAAGAAAGGGAATGTAAAAGCATCAGGCAAATACTTTTATGGCAAAATTTTAAATAGCAATCACTTCAGAGACAATGTTATGATAGATAAAGAAAAAAATAAATTTTATGGTATCAATATCTCTTTAAGCAATGCTATCCTGAGTCTTTTTATACGAGAAACTCCTTCCTCTGAATATTTACAAAACTGGAAAAAATCACTTCCTGTCAGATAAGACAATATTTCAATACTGCAGATGCAAAATTATTTTATGAATAAAATGGTCACATATGAGGTTCTTTAACAATTCAATGGAAAACACAATGTTTTTGAGCTGTCGGAGTATCTTTCATATGGATTATTTTCAAATTTTGCTTTTTTCTTAGCTAACTGAGGTGAAAGGAACTATATCCTCATCCTAGAGCATAACAAAGGTTAGACTGGCCTGCTGGGAGAAACCTCAGTGGCCCTGACCCCACTGGCCAGGACCTACTTGGTTTATTGAGGTTGACAGGAGGGGTTGCGGTGGCAGGAGCATTTTGCATCATTAGTGGTGGGAGTTTGAATCAGTGTGATTGGTGGTAGTGGTGGCAGATACAGTCAGTAGAGATGGGGCCCTTAGAGTCAGGCCTTCCAGTGAGCCCAAGGGTACCCAGTATGATGCTGAGTATAACACTTGCTTTACCACCTTAACCACAGTCTCTTTCATGAAAAAGTCAAAGAAGCAAAAAAAAATACTACAATCAATGGTTTCTCATTGCTCACAATTGTTATCACAAACAGTCTTGGCTTTTTCATTGACCCTGGACTTTCCAAAGTCACTTGTCATCCGATCCATGTGTTGATGTCAGCAGAATTTCCTGTAGTTTCCATTAGTTTTGTTAGTTTAAACTTCAAGGCAGGCTATTACAAGAAACACAATGTCTGACCTATTATCAGAGCTAACTTTTTTTTAATAGAAAAAAAAAAAAACGTACCACAAAGAAAAAAGCAAATCCCCTGAAAAAGCATACTGTGCACAAAAGTATAAAAGCCCCACAGAAATCACTTAGAAACAATGAGACGTAAGCAGAAGTGACAAAGGGCACAGGCAGAAAGATGCTGACCATCTCACCTACCCTGACCACCACCACAACCTAACTGGGACAGCTTCAGCTATCTCTGTTGATAAACCTCTGCTTTCTGTGATGGTATACATCAATTAAAAACAAGATAGTTCTAAAACATAGAGTTGCCACACACTAGAGATAAATCAAATAAAAGGAGAAGACAATTAATCAAAGTTTGCCCGTACCTTTTTGAACTACTTCCCACCCATTAAATGGGGGTACACAGCTTATGAAGAGATTGGCTTTCAGGCCACACTAATTGGATAAATCCCCACATATAAAACCAATCCCTGAACTCCAACACAATGATTTGAATGGAATACATTTTACTAGCCTGACTATCCCACTGGTACACAGCTGCATTTATCAAATTAAAACTGGAATACATCGCTCAGACACCGGACTGACCCTTTACGCATGTGTCGCTAAATAACGGCTTTCTTCATTATTTATCAATAATTGCAAAGAATGAGTGCTTTTTAGTAGATGTGTTTAAGTTGCTCTTGCTGTGCTTAGAGTTTTTCTTGCCTTTGGCTGAATTTAGATGGGCTAATTATCCTGCTTTGCTAAGTTCATTATTTCTGCAAAGTAATTAGCCGTGGTACCCTCCCTGTATTGCCAAATAACTGTCACGACTTGATGGGTATGCAGGGTAATGCTCGAGTCAGTCAAATGAAACATGTAGAAAGATATGTTAGTATTTCTGAAAAAAAATCTGATTGAATTCTAGTCCAAGATAAATAACAGATCTCTACTTTATCTAATTATATTTTATGTCATGAAAAACTACATATATATGATACAATAGGAAACTTAATGGTGGAGTGGCATTTTCTCCCACTTCCCATAAAGACCCCTACCAACACAATAAGGCTCATTTACTTACTTGATTTTACCCATAATGCAGTCTTATGCCCCATAATTCCATTGAAATTGCAGCCACTAGAGAGCTGCACCTGTTGCAACTGCCCCCACTACATCAACACGAACTAACTAAATCTGAACCCTAAGGGGGAGATTAGCTAAAACCCACACTTTTCTCATTTTTATTTTTGAGAAACCACAAACTAATTTCCATGAATTATGAAATGTTCCGAAATGAAAAAGGATGTAGAAGGGTTTGGTGGTGAGTATAAGCATACATGAATTTTCCCCGAGGAGGTCATTTCCTGGTGAAAAGCGTTGGGCTACGGGCTACTACATTGTACTCATAAACTGCATATCTACTGAAATTTAATGAACTTTATTTAATAGACCACGTAAACTGTTTTATACTAAGGAAATACACCCCTCTTTTATATTTTATAAGAACATTGGTATATGTCTTATTTGTCTATAAGGAATGTAAATTAATCTGCAACATAAAAAGGTCCCTAAACTCCAGAAGAGGCTGGTTCTGTAACAGAAACAGGCAGTTGCTCATCAGAAACAGCACTGGAGCAGGCTCCTCTCCCAGCAAATAAATTGAGTTTCCTGGAGGTTATCAGTAAGCAGGAGGACCATCATTAAGCATCCTGGCTGAGAACATAATGGGAACATCACAGTGACAGAACACTGACAGTACACTGTGATCTGTGACCTACCTCCATTTCCTGCAGCTCCCAAGCCTGGAAGATGAGATGCTTAAAGAGATATTGATCCAAGGGAATGGTAAAAATAGCTGTCTCTCACCTCAGCCGGAGCTGAAACCATTCTCCTCTGCAAACCAGAGAACAAAAGCACCAGTAACGTGGCTAAGGGGAAACCGGTTATAAAACCATATGAGAGCAGGGTTTTTCTACTTTTACAGAAATGTATTGAGGTTTTTTAACATTATTACTTCTGCTAAAGAATGTTCATAGGTCTTTATCACAAACAAAGAAGCTTCTATGCATGGATACTCTTGCCTTGGGATCAGTGGTTTCCACGCTAAAGGTTAATCTGTGCATCTAAAGGTCTGCACTAAAGAGAATGATCTACTCCATGTGTATGTAAGACAAAAAAAAAGCTTCTTATTAAATATCTTGTTTTCTTGTTAAAGTTTTCCTCTGTGCAGGTCAAGCTCATCTATTGACAAATATAGGCTAAGTGTATTGTGGCCAGAGCAGTCATGTCTGCTGCGGATGAACAGAGGAAAGTTCTCAAAATATGGCAAAATATGAAAGAATAAACAGCATTGATACAATATTAACCCTAGTGATCCAAACTCATACAATGTATTTTCTTCAATGACTTTTAACCCTATTTTGGTTGGTACTATGTGTAGGGCCAATCAAAATGCAGAGGTTCACCACAGAAGAATGGGAAACACCACCATTACCAGCCTTGATACACTCATGTAAATATAAATGCTCAGACATTGCTTTTCACAAATGCTATCTTCCATAAGCAAATGATAATTAGGTATTATCCACACAACGTTGCTCAAATTTAGACAAATTATTCACTTTGGAGCACAGCAACACTTGCAAACGAGCTAGGGTGATTGGTTGCTTATTTCAGATCCTACAGATGAAATGAGCCAGGTGGAAAAATCTCATGGGTCCTCCTCTCTGCAGTTTTCCTCTTCTCTGCAGTTTTATCTTCATAGAGTGCTCCTCTCTGATCCATACCTACATTGGTCATTACATGGTTGGCAGAACACAGCGGAGAGCGATGCACTTATGCTGTAACAGGAGCAAATGGCTTCTGGGTTCAGCTAAAGACCTGCTTTCTGCCTGGAACTATCTGCAATAAGAGTATTATTACCTCCTGCACTCCTGCAGGCAGAAAAATAGTAATTTTATACAAAACTATAACAGCCACGTGTTTTGGGTCCATGTGTACAAATTAACACATATTTTGTTCACTCGCTACCTCTGGTCTCGGTTATCCATCACTTATTTCCCACTTTCTCTACTGTGCTTTCTGGTTTCTGCATTTTTGCATTGCCACATTACTTTCCCATACTCCTTCCTAGCTTTGGTCTTGTGTCATGTAATGAAAGCATCTCTAATTGTTTAATATTTCAGACTTTCTCACAATGCCAGTTGGTTTCCAATGGTCTGAAGTCATAACAGTGAGAGCCACCAAATACCTCTATTGTTGAGCTTTGCAGAGGGAGGCCTCCTTAATAGACACACATATGTTTTTGTGCAACTGCTTGCTGCAATGTGACAAGGCTCACAGCACTCAAAAAGATTGCGTATGTAAAGCCACTGAGAGAGCCACAATAAAATGCTAGAAGAACTCTTTTCCATAAAAGAGATTATTTTCCTTATTAAACAGCTCTTAAACAAGCAATAGGAATTTCACCATAGGTCTCACTTAGCCGGGTGTCTATATGTGCCACAAAGACAAAACTTTTTTGGGTCTACCTTTTCCTAGAATAAGGTTTCTCACCCCCAACCCTTACCTAGACCCTCCCATAATAACTCGGGTACCTCCTCTTCCTGTTTCGTTAATAGTTTCACCTCAAACATAACTTTATCCATTGCAGATACAAATGAACAATTGATATGAATAAAAACAGAAATATGTACATGAATACTTCAGCATTCACAGCATATACTGTAGGTGATTTATTAAAGTGAGATTGGCAAAAACTAGAAAATCTCAATTTTTAGTGGGGGTTTTCGCTCGATTTTATTGAGTTTGTCTCCTACCCTCCTCCTAAATCGTGCTTTTTTAATAATGAATAAGGTCACATCGTGGCTTCTAGTTTGGTCTGAGTTTTTTATTTTAAAAGAAAATCTGAAAAAAACGTATTTTGATAAATAACCCTCTTGTCTTGCCAAATGTAGTTCAGTCCTCACCCTGCTTACTAACAGGGGCGCGCCGCCAATGAGGCGAGCTGAGCCGCTCGCCTCAGACGGCAGCGCCTGAAAGGATTCCAGGGGCGGCAAAAAGCCGCTCCTGCACCTTTAAGAGCCGAATTTCCGGTTTTTGAACCGGAAATTCGGCTGTACTATTGCAAGAGAGCGCAATTGCGCTCTCCGCAATAGTGTTTCTGCCTCCCCTCCCGACGCGTAAGTTAGTGAGGGGGGCGGCATTGCAGGAGCCGCCTCAGGCGGCTCCTTAGTCAGAATCGGGGCTGCTTACTAATATGCTTGTGTATCCCTGATCTTCTACTTTTCTTACACAAAATGTTTTCCATATCCTGTCTTTTTATTCCATTGTTTCTGTCCATAGCTTTGTCTCCATCTTTCTTTGTTTTATTATCTTTATCCCTTGTTTATTCTTTCTAAATTTCCATGAACAGGTATAAGACCTGTTATCCAGAATGCTCAGGATCTGGGGGATCTTTCCATAATTTGAATCTTCTTATAATAAGGGGCCCATTTACTAACAATTAAATTTCTCTAAGGGGCAGATTTATCAAGGGTCGAATTTCGAAGTTAAAAATACTTTGAAATTCGTCCATCGAATTGAATTACTTCGACTTCGAATATCTAAGTCGAACCTTTTTTCATCAAATTTGGGTATCCTGCAGTCAAAGTAAAATCGTTCAATCAAGCGATTAAATCCTCCAAATCGAACAATTCGAAAGATTTCAGCGATCGATCGAACAATTTTACTTCGACTTCCAAAAACTTAGAAAAATGCTCTAGAAGGTCTCCATAGGCTAACATAGCACTTTGGCAGGTTTAATTTGGCGAAGTATTGAAGTCAAGGTTTTTTTAAAGAGACAGTACTTCGATTATCAAAAGGTCAAATATTCAAACGATTTTACTTCGAATCGAAGTCGTAGTATTCTATTCGATGGTCGAAGTATCCAAAAAAATTACTTTAAATTTCAAATTTTTTTACTTCGATAATTCCCTTCTGCCCCTAATTGTGTGGTTTTCCTATTTGTTTTTAAAAAAAATAGGAAAACTAAAAATTTTAGATTTATTATGTGTAAAAACCATGTAAACCTCTAATACAAAACTTCTCCAGGTCAAAGTTTTCAAGGTCCTATAAAAGTCAATGGGAGCTGGGACAATCCTATTGGTCCCTATTGGATCCTATTGGACCGTTTTAAATCAATTTGGACTTTTAGAGGTTTTCAAATTTTTTTCACTAAGAATTGTCCAAAAAACTTGAATTAGAGGTTTTAGAGGTTTTAGAGTTATTCATTTTTTTTAAGATTGTTCAGCGTTATTTTCCATTAATACTTTTTGTATTCGGGCCATTTAGTAAATTTCACAAAGTGCGTGGTTTTCGAGAGAGAGAATTTAGTCATGGTTTCAAAAACCTTTAAAACCACTAAAATTCAACCTCAATAATTAGGCCTCTTAGTCTACTTTACATTAATTTAAACATTAAACCAAACTGTTTCTTTATTACAAGGAAAATGGAAATCACTATTAAAAATCTGATTTATTTGATTAAATTGGAGTCATTTGAGATGGCCTTCCCATAATTCAGAGATTTCTGGATAAAGGGTTTCCAGATAACAGATACCATACCTCTATGTTGCTCATATGCCGCCTCGTTCTTCTGTTCTTTTCATGCCCAGTTGCAAGTTCCTCTATTTGTCCATCTGTCATTCTCTGTAGATATCAGTTCAGCTCATGATCTGTAAGCATCTTGCTTGGTAGAAGTCACTCCTTATCCTCATAAAAATGCTAAACAGAGCACAGATGCCTTGTCCCCTAAAGGCCAGGCTGTCACAGAGTCTATCATCATCATCATTTATTTATACACAGCCGGCAAGTTAAGAAGCACTATGACAGACTGTTAGTGCATGCTGTGCCACTGCTTGTATGATACGTGCTCTTGAGATATTTCTGCCCCTCCAGAAACAACTAGGAAATGCCTAAAGAATATTACATTGACCAAACTGCCCTATCTTCCCTCTGTATAGGGACTTTAAGAAGGCAGCACCACAAATAATATTTTTGTTTCTCATTAGATTGCAGTCAGACCAAGTACAGGAACGTAACAATTGTGGAAGTGGACCCTGCAATTGCTCGGGGTTTTAGGAGTAGAAATAATCCAATGGTCCTCTACCTCTTGAAGAATTTGAGTATCATTACAATCTGCTTGTTAGGGATGACGTGCACAGGGCAGAACAGCCTTTTGGCTTGATGCTACAGCATCAGAGTGACCCATGGCCTTGGACATATTGTGTAACATTTGTTGGATATTTTCAGTATTTATGTCAGGGATGGCCAAGGGACAGACTTCCATCTCTTTTTAAAGCAGATCCCTTCCAGCATCCCCTCCAACAGCTGTGCATAACACTTGACCTACTCTTATTTAATTTAGAGTTAGCAAGCTAGGAATTATGCATCACCTCATTTCTAGCACAGCACAGTATACAGAGTGAGGTTTATTCACAACTTGAGTTACCCTTTAAGTTTAATGTTGCAATGTCCAAAAAAAAAAATCACATATTAAAATTCCACATATAAAATTGTTCCTTTTTACTACGGAGTTCTCCTCAAGTAGCCTATGTCAACAACTAGCAGAAATGCATTTTGTTTCCTAACCACTAGGCATCTACTTTCTCTTATATTGTCAACCCCACATTCCCCATTGTTGTCATTTCTAATAAAATAGATTATACCTTTTTGTCCTGGTAAGTTTAATTGGGCAGCATTAATTACTTAGGCCTCAGGCCAGTAGTAATAACCAACTACTATAAGGGTGACCAACATTTTTACTCCACTCTCCAATATAAAGGCTTAATACTGTATATATCTGCTGTGATTATTCTCTTTAAATGAGTTTTTTGCCTTTGAGTTAACTATTAGTATAATGTAGAGAGTGACATTCTGAGACTATTTGCAATTGGTTTTAATTTTTTGTTTGTGGTTTTTGAGTTATTTAGCTTTTTATTCAGCAGCTTTCCAGTACGCAAATTCAGCAATCTAGTTGCTATGGTCCAAATTACTTAACCATGCATTGATTTGAATAAGAGACTGGAATAGGTCTTTGGAGATTCTCATTTAGCCAGGTCATGATATATACAGTATCCAGTAAAATTAAGTTAAAGGCAACTGGACGTTTAAAGTTTTTTTTTTTCCTTGAAAGTGCTTCACCACTCATCCGAATGGCTTTTTCAGCTTTCTTCAACTGAAGAAGCCACTCGGAGTGGTGAAACGCTTTCAAGGAAAAAAAAACTTTAAATGGCCAGTTGCCTTTAACTTAATTCCACTAGAGACTGGAAAATGAATAGGGGAGCGATTTTATCATATTGGTTCGCACCCGCACTTGACTTTTTTCTGGTTGAGTCCATCATCACCTGATTTGGATCATTAGTTTGCCGCTGCCAGAGCAGATTTCTTGGCCTCACCGGTGGACGGATTACCCACGAACACTCACACTCCCCTCCTACAACGCCTCCTTTTTTTCTTGGTTGTCTATATGAATAGGAGAGGCCTGAATACAAAGCTGTGTCATTAAAAGTAGCAATAACAATAAATGTGTAGCCTTACAGAGCATTTCTTTTTAGAAGGGGTCAGTGTCCCCCATTTCTAAGCTGAAAAGAAAAAAGTGGTAAATAATTCATAAAAAATAATGCTAACCAATTGAAAAGTTGTTTAGAATTGGACATTCTATAACATACACAAATGGGACAGATTTTTGCACCCCTTAGAGCTCCTGCATTTGCAGCATGGGCACTAATAATGATCCCAATACTCTATGTTTGTGTCTTTTATTCTCTTTTTCCCTCCCTGTCTCCAACATAAGAACAGCGAGGCTCATTGGCCATTGCACAATTTCCTTAATCCCTACTAATTTCTGTTGCATTTACAGTACAGCACAATAGTTACATAGTTACATAGTCCATCAAGTTCAACCCCTCCAAATGAAAACCCAGCATACATACACACACCCCTCCCTACTTTTAATTAAATTCTATATACCCATACCTATACTAACTATAGAGTTTAGTATCACAATAGCCTTTGATATTATGTCTGTCCAAGAAATCATCCAAGTCACTCTTAAAGGCATTAACAGAATCAGCCATCACAAAATCAACCGTCAGTGTATTCCACAACTTCACTGACCTCACTGTAAAGAACCACCTACGTTGCTTCAAATGAAAGTTCTTTTCTTCTAGTCTAAAGGGGTGGCCTCTTGTACGGTGATCCACTTTATGGGTAAAAAGGTCCCCTGCTATTTGTCTACAATGTCCTATATTGTACTTGTAAAGTGTAATCATGTCTACCCTCATAATTTAAGTCTTCCATCCCTCTAACCAATTTAGTTGCACGTCTCTGCACTCTCTCCAGCTCATTTATATCCCTCTTAAGGACTGGAGTCCAAAACTGCACTGCATACTCCAGATGAGGCCTCACCAGGGACCTATAAAGAGGCATAATTATGTTTTCATCCCTTGAGTTAATGCCCTTTTTTATACAAGACAGAACTTTATTTGCTTTAGTAGCCACAGAATGACACTGCCCAGAATTAGGCAACTTGTTATTTACAAAAAACCCAAGATTCTTCTCATTTAAGGAAACTCCCAACTTACTGCCATTTAGTGTATAACTTGCATTTATATTATTTTTGCCAAAGTGCATAAATAAATAACTTGCATTTATCAACATTGAACCTCATTTTCCAGTTTGCTGCCCAGTTTCCCAAAGCGCAGCATCCTGCATGGAACCTATAGTTCTGCACAATTTAGTATCATCTGCAAAAATAGAATCAGTATTTTCAATGCCCACCTCCAGGTCATTAATAAACAAGTTGAAAAGCAAGGGACTTAGTATAGAGCCCTGCGGTACTCCACTAACAACACTGGTCCATTTAGAAAATGTTCCATTTACCACCACTCTTTGTAGTCTATCTTTTAGCCAGTTCTCTATCCAGGTACAAATACTATGTTCCAGGCCAACATTCCTTAATTTAACCAGTAACCTTTTGTGTGGCACTGTATCAAATGCTTTAGCAAAGTCTAAGTAAATCACATCCACTGCCATCCCAGAATCAAGGTCCCGACTTACCTTCTCATAAAAAGAGATTTGGCAAGATCTATTACACATAAAACCATGCTGGCACAAACTCATAGTATTATGATTTGCTATGAAGTCCAGTACCTTATCCTTTATTAACCCTTCAAAAAGCTTTCCTACCACTAACGTGGAAACCTATATAATTCAACCTATATATTTCAACTGCAGGCAGGAATATATAAAAAATTAGCCATTAGCAGGTATCCAGCCTGCTCATGATTTTAATGTACATCTCAGGTCTTTATTGGCATTCTGCAGGCTTGTGTGTGACTCAGTAGTAAGTCTGCCTTCTGACAGACGTATGATTGAGGCACAGTATAATGATGATTGAGGACAGAATCCACTGGCTGCTTAAGATGTCAAAATCTGTTAATCGGCAGCAGCTGTTTTACTAAATTGCACAGGGCACTTACCACAGTATGGGATGCAATGTGCAATAATATACACATTTAGGATCTTTGTACCCTGTCCCATTATTGGTAAGGGAGTCCTCATGCCAGATAATGGAATAAAGCTTCTAAAAATTGTAAATCTGAAAACAATTTCAATATAGTCTAACAATAAATGGAGGGCCTCTGTTTGTCTGTGCCTTATTTTTCCTGTATTTACATTGTTAGCCTTTTGTTGACCACTTTCTTGCAGCTACAATTTAGGTTTTTTTTATCTCAAGGGACCCAAATTAGGTATCTGTGTCAGTTTTGCATAATAACTATGCACCTTATTTTAATTATTGTCCTATTTTGTAGCAGGACATTTTATTTTATTAAAGACAGTGTTGGACCCCCAACCCCTTTGCGGACCCCTCCATCCCCCTTGCCGTACCACACTATACACCTCCACAAACTGAACCTCCATTCCTGGGCAGGCTGAGGATTAAGGCCAACAGTTTCTTCAAGTGTTCTGCCATTCCAGACTGACCCTGAAGGTCATGGAGTTGCAAGCTTAACAGTATGGCTATAGAATTTTGGGCCCCAAACCACCGGTTAAAAATAATTGCACTAAACATTAATTAATAAGAAACCCAAAATATTTATTTTTCAATGAAAGGCAGAAAATAGAACATACAGAAAAAAGAACTTTACTGCTCAACAAACTTAGAAGTCCCCACCTCTTCTGCTCCAGCTGTGGCTCAAGATTAGAGGTATATGTACCAAACTAGGCTACAGAAGGCATAAGAATGTACTATTGCAGCTCACAATGGCATCTGACTGCTGCTGAACCCAGACACATGCCCCTTTTGCGTGGTGCCCTCGTTTCTTCTAATCTCCCTTCCCTTTAATTATTTCCATTACTCTCGGCTAATGCACAGTATATTTCATTAGCTGTCAGGCCTGTGAAGTTGTCTCAGCCCACAGCTCCTGTAATAATAATAATGCCTTTTACAAAATCTCAGCCTAATATGGGTTTTTAATACTCTCCACAATAGGGAAAGGAAGGAGACAAACGGCTGGGGTTTCAATGCCTATTAGCTGCTTTCACTGGAAACTCTTTTAAGCTGTCAGGTTTGTTTGAAGAAGCACTTTTTGTTCTGTTCAGAGCTATGGATTTGTACAGACACAGTGCCAAACTCTGTATATTCCTTCACTCTTTTATGTCTTGTTTTATGTGGTGCGAGAAGTAAACTCAACTCAGGAAACTTATTGCATTCATTATGTAAGCCTTTTGGCACCCTTTTGTGACTATTAAATGTTTGTTTGGTTTAGTTTAAAGGGCCACAGTACCTTAATTTTCCTTTGATTTGTCATATTAAGATGAACCTGTAATTATTTTACTTTTGTTTTATTCTTCTCTAGTTTCTTTGAAGGTGTAAAGGCAATCTTGCTGTTTCGGTTTTAAGCCATAGTCTCCCGGGATATTCAGTAAAGCTGTGCCCTGCTCTGGGGGCATAATCGCGTATAGAAATGCAACATGTCTATGTTAAAAAAAAAAGACAAAAAAAAAAATCCATATATTATCTAAGGGGTAGATTTATTAAGGTTTGAGTTGTTTTTTTCTTCTAAAATTAGAGTTTTCGAAAAAAAAATTTGGCCAAAACCCTCATTTTCATGTATCAGGTTTTTCATGAAGTATTTTTTGAAAAAACTGAAATATTTAGATTTATTATACCCCGACCCTGAAATAGCTCTCCCATAGACTTCACTTTATCCAAATAATCCAATTTTTTAAAAATTATTTCAGTAATAATAAAACAGTACCTTGAACTTGATCCAAACTAAGATGTAGGGGGTGATTTTCTGTATCAAAGGTCGAGGGTAAGCGTTTTTTTTCCTTGAATGAACTTGAAACTCGAATGGTATTTTACTTAAGAAATGTGAAAAACTTGATTCTGCAAGTTTGAGTGCCGCAACCCGAAAACTTGAATTGATTTGCGGGAAAAAAAAACTTGGATCTCTAGAAACATTCGAATTTTCGGGCAAAACCCTCTGAAAAAACTTGAGCATCAAGCAGGCTGTTAACCTTATCAAATGTTTCAAGGGACCTCTGCCATTGACTTCTACATGACCTTGACAGGTTTTAGGTGGTGTATTTTCAGATTCAAGCTATTTCCAGGGTCGGGATACAATAAATCTCAAATATTCAATTTCGTCTTTATTTTGCATCTTGCTTGTCCACTATAAGTAATTTTACTAACATCTCTAATAAAAACATATATATGACCTATATGTACCCACCCTATTCAAATTGAGCGTAAGTGTGTTAACAAAGTTTCACTAGGAAGAAAGTAACGCTAGTGAAAGTTAGCTATCAAATGCTTGCTCTGACGAATTTCCGCTGGTGACAATTCGCTGGCCGAGATGTAACCACATTTTGATAAATAAGTATATGCTCTGTGAATTAACGTCTGACAAAGTTGCAGAGCATTTCAGGGAGAAAATTCGCCCTTTAGTACATTTTTAAAGTTTTTTGTTTTTGCAATGAAATTTTTTGCTGTGAATCCATACCTGCCAAAATATTTCACTCATCACAAATCAGAAGTCATGGGGAGATACCATGCCATATATAAAAGAACTAATGCCCTTGTATTAATGCCTTTTTATGGTCTTTCTTGGTTACTATTATCAACATAAATGTATACTGTATTATGAACATGTGCATGCATGTTTGTTTGCTGCAGACCATTTCCTGGATGCATAGCCCATCAGTACATGTTTTTTTATTCTCCCTTATTTAATATAAATTCCACAAATGTATTTAATTATACGAGCAGTCACTGTGGCTCTCTAGCTATTGCCAAACTACAGATCCCAGCATTCTCAAAGAGCTGAGTTCTGGCAAAGGATCATAGGAACGACAGTTCGGCAACATCTGGACACCCATACGTTTGCAATTCTTACTCAATATATAGGATTCAATTAAAGACATTTGAATTGCAAACAAAAAGAGATGTTTGTAGGATGCAGAAATCTGTTTCCATGACTTGCCAACTGTTGCATAATTTTAAACTTCAAGGAGCTTTATTTATTAAGGGGCTTAGAGTGCAATGCCACCAAACTGCTTTCCCTTTTGTGGACTATACTTAAATCATGCGCCAGTTAGTAATTTTGGCACAGAAGTTTGTCTTCATTAGAAATCCATACAAGCCTCTCCTGAAGGTATGGGGTCTGTTATACGGAAACCAGTTATCCAGAAACCCCCGCATTATGGGAACTCCCATAGACTCCATTTTATCCAAACAATTCAAATATTTGAAAATTATTTTCTTTTTCCCTGTAGTTATAAAACAGTACCTTGTACTTGATCCAAACTATGATATAATTAATCCTTTTTGAAGCAAAACCACCTTATTGGGATTATTTAATATTTAAATGATTTTTTAGTAGACTTAAGGTATGAAAATCCAAATTATGCAAAGATTCCCCAAATTCCAAGCATTCTGGAAAATAGATCCCATACATGTATTTGCAGAACTCTTTGTGCTCCTTGTATCTGTAAGCCAAGGCCTAGTTCTGTCACTATAATGCCCAGGCACAATGTCTGGGGTACCCTCTTCCAGTTATGAGTAGTGATGTGCAAAACTGGCCTGTCTCGCTTTGCTTTGAAATTTGTGAAAACATGAAATTTCTCCATAATGCATTGGATCCAATGGGAAGGTGAAATTAAATTGTGGTTAAGGTGCACTGGGGCTGGTTTAGATGGTACAGTGTGGAACTCGAATGCGTCACTTTTGATACAATGATGTAGGTTGATCTTGACGCAGGGATCTCAGATGTGCCAACTTTGATGCAATACTGCCAGGATGCATTTTTTTCCAGAAAAACATTCCACATGGTGAAATTCTAGCTTAGATTCACAAAAATAATGAGTACATTTGTGTAACGCTAATCTGGGCTATCCAGACCACAAGGAGTTAAAGTGTCCAGCTATTGGTATGAGCATGGGTTACACTGTGACTTACACAACAGGGTCAGGGCCTTCACCAAGTGGAAGCTATCCCTTTAAGGTGTAGTATAACTACGACACACAGGCTACTACATATAAAAATAGATTGATTGGACGCCAGGAGTTTCCTGATGCAAACAAAGTGGATGGTTTATTAGTATAAGTAATAACCACAGGTTTACTCACAGTTGGTTTGCAGGTTTAGCATATCACAGAGGAGGGAGGATAGCAGAAGATGATACAGCACAATGAAGACTGTCACTCCCATAAGGCATAGTATTCAAGTGTACATCAATTCCCAGAAGACAGATACACCTCTGTGGGGATCGGGATCACCAGTGGAGTAGTTAGGGAGACGAAGTCTAAAGCCTAACACCCTATCCACTGAGTCCCTGCACTAAAGGCAAAAAAAGAAGCCTTTGGGAAGCTACTCCCTGCTACTAATCCTTGATGGAGCACACAGCTGCTCATGCTATATAAAGCTGTCTATCTCACTCTCCTAGAGAGTCTATTAAAGATCTGCCGTAATGATATGGTCCCTGACTTAATCACCAAACATACAGGTCCCTTTGGGGCGATGGCTTTACTGGGGCCTTGGTGATCCCAGGCTCAATGGGAAACACCTAGCTGCACAGACACCAGGAGCCAAAGAGGAAGAGGCCACTCTCTACACACACTATATAGCAGTGTGGCAGGAAGTGGTATTACACCCTTTGACCAATAACTAGTGGTGTACTAAATGGGATATTACAGGGGCTTATACCCAATAACAAAGGATATAAGAAAAAGGGTAGGGAATTAAGTCTATAGTAACATAGTAACATAGTAAATAAGGCTGAAAAAAGACACACTTCCATCAAGTTCAACCTTTTTTTTATATCTGCCTAACTGCCAGTTGATCCAGAGGAAGGCAAAAAACCCATCTGAAGCCTCACCAATTTGCCTCAGAGGGGGAAAAATTCCTTCCTGACTCCAAAATCGGACTAGTCCCTGGATCAACTTGTACTATAAGCTAGCTTCCATAACCCTGTATTCCCTCACTTGCTAAAAAGCCATCCAACCCCTTCTTAAAGCTATCTAATATATCAGCCTGTACAACTGATTCAGGGAGAGAATTCCGCATCTTCACAGCTCTCACTGTAAAAAACCCTTCCGAATATTTAGGCGGAACCTCTTTTCTTCTAATCGGAATGGGTGACCTTGTGTCAGCTGGAAAGACCTACTGGTAAAAAAAGCATTAGAGAGATTATTATATGATGCCCTTATATATTTATACATAGTTATCACATCACCCCTTAAGCACCTCTTCTCCAGCGTAAACATCCCCGATTTGGCCAGTCTTTCCTCATAGCTAAGATTTTCCATACCTTTCACAAGCTTAGTTGCCCTTCTCTGTACCCTCTCTTATACAATAATGTCCTGTTTGAGTGATGGAGACCAAAACTGTACGGCATATTCTAGATGGGGCCTTACAAGTGCTCTATACAGTGGAAGAATGACCCCCTCCTCCGGTGACTATATGCCCCTTTTAATACAGCTCAAGACCTTATTTGCCCTTGATGCTGCCGACTGGCATTGCTTGCTACAGCCAAGTTTATCATCTACAAGGACTCCAAGGTCCTTTTCCATAATGGATTTGCCTAGTGCAGTCCCATTAAGGGTATAAGTGGCTTGGATATTTTTACATCCCAGGTGCATGAATTTACATTTATCAACATTGAATCTCATTTGCCACTTAGCTGCCCAGATTGCCAGTTTGTCAAGATCATGTTGCAAGGATGCCACATCCTGGATGGAATTAATTGGGCTGGATAGTTTTTTGTCATCTGCAAACACTGATACATTACTTACAATACCCTCCCCTAAGTCATTAATGAACAAGTTAAATGGACCTAATACCGAGCCCTGGGGGACACCACTCCAAGTAGAGAATGTACCATTAACAACCACCCTCTGTACCCGATCCTGTAGCCAGTTTCCTATCCATGTGCAAACGACTTCATTAAGCCCAACAGACCTTAGTTTAGAAAGCAGTCGTTTGTGGGGCACAGTATCAAACGCTTTGGCAAAATGCAAATAGATCACATCTACTGCCCCCCCACTGTCCAGCATCTTACTTACCTCATCATAAAAAGCAATCAAATTTGTCTGACATGACCTATGCTTCATAAACCAATGTGTAAAAGAAACGGATCCGCACACACACACCGATTAGTGCAGTCGGGGATTATCCCCTTTTATTCAGCCACCAAACATCAACGTTTCGGGGGGGAACACCACCCTTCATCAAAGCCATGCTGATTGCTGCTCATAATGCCATTCACTAGGACAACATTTTGAATGTGATCCCTTAACAAGCCTTTAAATAATTTGCCCACCACAGATGTCAAGCTTACTGGCCTACAATTGCCAGGCTGAGATCGTAATCCCTTTTTAAATATTGGAATAACATCAGCTTTTCTCCAATCCATAGGTACCATACCAGATGAAAGTGAATCTGAGAAAATCAGAAATAGGGGCTGGTCTAAAACTGAACTAAGCTCTCTTAGAACTCGGGAGTGTATGCCATCAGCCCCTGGAGCCTTGTTTACATCAATTTTTATTAAAGCTTTATGAATCATATCCTGAGTCAGCCACTGACTAGATTGAGCTGAGCCATTAGTGCAGCTACAAAGTGAGCCTGGGAACCCATACTCCACTATTGTATACACTGAAGAAAAGAACTGATTTAACACATTTGCCTTTTCTGTATCTGTTACAACCATACTGGTACCATTATTTAATGGAGCAACACTCTCAACCTGCATCTTTTTACTATTAATATATTTTACAAACTTTTTAGGGTTAGTTTTCACCTCCATCGCAATTAACTCTTCATTTCCTTTCTTTGCCTTCCAGATTGCTGATTTACAACATTTATTATAGTCTTTATATTCATTAAATGCAGCTTCTGTCAAAACAAATTTGTAGTTTTTAAATGCTCTTCTCTTCTTTCCTATTAACTTCTTTACTTCTGTATTAAGCCACATAGGATGGTTCTTAGAGCTTCTACATTAACTTCTTAAGGGAATAAATTGAGAACAGTAATGATTTAATATCATTTTAAATGACAACCATTTATTTTCTGTGTTTTTAGCTGAAAACTTAATGGGGGCATAGCTATCCTATAGGTCCCTTCATTTGCAAATGGTGAAACTGCACAAAAGGACTCTATTCACATTGATGTAAACGCCAGTAGTACCGTTAACTGTAACAGTACTGCAGCAGTATTCACAGCTGGTCATAAAGTTTTAATGCACAGTACAGGGCTCTGCCAAGTTTCCAAGCAACAAATTATTTTCACATTGTGTTTTTGGGGTGCTTTAAATACATGCAGGTGTTTTGTGCATAATGTAGGAAGCTGTAAAAATTAGCATTTTTAAACAGAAAAATAGAAGAAAAACAGAATGAAAAACAGAAAAAAATAAAGGTGATTTACCTGGTCCTCTGGTCCTCTCTCCAGCTGGCCTTCAGAAGCTGTGATTTTAGCTCCCCTCCCATTGTTATACCTGTGTGCAGCAATGTAACTATTGCTGGCAGGGCTCGGGTTCAGGACGTCATCCCCCCTCAAGACGCAATCTTCGCTCCTAATTTGGAGCACTAGACTCCAGCAGGTCCCGAGAGGGTGCAGACCCTGGTGCACCCCTAGTATTTCTGCCACTGTGTGCATTGAGCCATGGGGGCAGGACCAGTGCAAAGTACAAACAATTTCAGTACATTTTTCTTTGCTCTGAACCCATGCCATTTAATTTAAATGAGACACTGTAAGATCATGGAGACAATGATCACATGCCATTTTCAATCTGGGCATCACACACCAAAATGTAATTACTAAAAGGGCAAGAATCAATAAGTATTAAAAGAAAATTAATTTTAAGGAAACTTTCTGTTAGAAATATGACTTGGCTCTCCCAAAACCTGGAGCTGAATTAGGGAGTACAGGTAGGGACCTGTTATCCAGAATGCGTGGGACCTGGGGTTTTTAAGATAAGGGATCTTTCTATCATTTGGATCTCCATACTTAAAATCTTCTAAAGAATCATTTAAACATTCAATAAACCCAGTGGGAATGTTTAGCCTTCAGTAAGGATTAATTATATATTAGTAAGGCTAAAGTACGAGGTACTGATTTATTATTACATAGAAAAAAAGGAAATCATGATTAAAAATAAAAATGATTTGATAAAATGGAGTCTGTGAGAGATGGCCTTCCTGTAAATTGGAGTTTTTTGGATAATGGGTCTCTGGATAAAGGATCCTATACCTCTACTATTTATATGGCATAAGATTGTCATAGGGAGTCATTGCTTCAGGGTTTGTTTGTTTTATGGGTTTAATCCAAGTGCTCTGGTTATTTTTCCACCCCCCAAAAACATATTGATAACACAAGGAGATACTGATGCAATTGAATGTGGTAGAGGAATTAGATTATAAAATGGCTTGGGGAAGTCAAAGATAAATAAACTGTAACATTTATATGTTGATGTTGTAGTGATCCAATAAAGAACTGCACTTACCCACTGTGTGACTGTCATTGGTACATGTTGCTAGGTGTTGTCAGTGGTTCTCCAATAAGGGCATGCCTGGCCAAGTAAACCTGATGTCCTTGGAACTACAGTAGAAGTAGGATATGTGCCTTACTTGAAGGAACTTTATTTAAACCTATTGTGTACATAGTTGACCATACATGGTTGGTAGGCATTGAAACTACTGGGTGGATCTGTTAAGCAGAAGAGAAGAAGGTTTTGATATGGTCCTTACATGATCTCAAGTTTCATTAAAACAGACATGTCGCTTCCAGTTAACAGAATTGCCTTTGGATTTTTTCCCCCCTAAATAGAATTTAGTTGCTGGTTTATTAGACATTACTGTCTCTGTATCTAGTTACAACTTGCTTAGAGACACTGTATTAAGATCTTTATATTGATCTTTATGTTGTACTCATGAGATATAGATCTTTATGGGGACTCAAGATTTATCTGCCCATTTTCTCCCACACACCTTTCTTTCTCATTACCTCTCTTTTCATTACTGTCACTAAAATACTCATTATTTATCGCAGTGATTGGTCCTTTCTTACTCCTGTCCAGCTTTTTGTTTCTCCCTTTAGCTTATCAGCAATACATAAAACCCCCTTCTCCGAGTCTAAGAAGAGAATTGGCACAGTCCATCCTGAAGCAGATTGGTGGGGATGTCAGTCCTCTGCTTGAACTTCTCATCAGAGTTTGGGAACAATGTTTATCAGGCAGTGCCATATACCCTCTGGAGAATATCTGCAGAGGATTAGCCCCTGGATGAGGCCATTGGGAAGCCAGGGAATTAATTTTTATTTTCCAAGCCATTTTGTCTCATTGTAGCGGGCAATGCAGCCTCTATTAGCAGCATAAAGCCTAGTCCCCGGATACATTCATTACAAGCTGTTACTGGGAAATAGAAAACCAGCTTAATACAGGATTTACAAACTGGCAAAGCACAGGATTAAATCATGGGGAGCTGCAAAAAAAATGTCAAAATTATTCAGTGCAAGTAGTCCGAAAAAAGAAAAGATCTCATTACTGATGGGTATTAAAGTATTTTAGAAAAAATTAATAAAGCCTTTAATGAGCAATAAGAATATAGTGGAACAATTCCAGTAACCACCTCCACTTCCTTTCTTATTGGTGGGACATTTGGAACAGTGTATGCATTGCGTCTGTCTATAATTTCTTGGGCGTTGGTTCTGTTGCCATTCTCCATTGCATTGATCCCCTCCAATTCCATGTCATTTAGGGGTGCTATTAGATACCTGACATACCATTACAAAGCTAAAAGTCAGATTATCCAGTTTCATAACAAGTGGCAAGTTGTAGAACACACTAGTGTTTCTTTCCTTAGGGAATAATAATAACAAAATATACAATTTTATATTAATAGGAGTAGGACAAAGTCCCCTAAAGTATGATTCATCTGTGAAATAATATTGAATATTAGTCATTTAAAATAAGAACATATCTAAATTCATGACCAGTTTAGAATTAGCATATCCTAATGTGGCTATGCAAATATAGAATGTATGCACTAGACTTAACAGTTCTTCAGCTGACATACGAAAAAAGTACATATAAAATCCACCTAGCAATCATAACACAATTTCTGTCCTTCATTATCTAGCCCAGATTGGTATAATGCATATAAATAGCCAGGGTCAGACCCCCTGGGCCCCCTTCCCTAGCGGCGAAGACGTGCTTGACACCTCAGGCCCCAGTAATGTAACTTAAGGGGTACGCGATTTTCCAGCCGGAATCAGCAATAATCCGGCCAGGGATGCAACATGACTACTGTAAAAAACTGTCCTCTGTTCACCTTTTATCCATTTAGTGGGTGCTAAATCCTTTCTATGGCCCAGAACATTGCACAGCATAAAAGCTAAACAAAACTTAGGAAGCAAGGGCGTAACTACAGAGGAAGCAGACACGGCTGCAGGGGCCCACACAAGACCATAATTCTTATACTATTTCAATAAATATTGGTAAAACAGGTGAACCTCTAGACATTTTGGGGACTTGAAAAATAATTTGCTGTGGGGCCCAGTAATACTGTATCTAGTTATGCCACTGCTGGGAATCTTACATATGAGAAGTGTTACAATTTCTCCCCACTGATAATTCAAGAAGAAGGGTTCATTCACACCATGGTCACTGCGCTAATGAGGTGAATTGATAAACTGTCTCAGACGGCAATGTTGCTCCTGGTAACTTTAAGAGCCGAATTTCCATTTTTCAAACCGGAAATTTGGCTCTTCTAGCCGACGTTGTGCAAAAAGGTGAGCGTGTGCGGGGGAGGGGCGGCAACAGCAAGCTGCCTCAGGCAGCAGAGGGGCCAGGATCTCCTCTGATTCTAACTCTAACCTATTTCCTCCATCTTGCATTGCTTTTTAAAGTAACAGTAACACCAAAAACTGAATTGATATTGAATTGTATTGCATCAAAGTAGTTACAATATAGTGTACTATAGTGATCTGCACCAGTAAAACTGATATAGCAAATGTAGGAGTGTAATGTTTTCCTATACCCCCCAGGAATATGTTAGCCAGCTAGGCTGGGTCCTTTTTCCCATGGGAGAGGGGGAGTAGTTCCCCAGAGGTTATAAAAAGGTTTTGTTGCCATGTGTTCCCTCTCTTTCTCTGCACCCATTCTCTGGAAGAGGTGGTATGTAGCTGGGAGGGCCTGAGGTGGAGGTAGACCTCAAAGTAGGAGTAAGTGAGTGTTAGGTCAGAAACTTTAATAGGTCACTATAGGAGTGACAGATAAGTTCAGGAAAGTTAGTGAGCAGCCAAGGCTCTAACGAGGAGCTTAGTGAAGGGTAAGTACCCTTTGGTGACAAGGCTGCCAGGTTAGGGACTCAGGTTAGGTGGTTAAGCTCAGGGATAAAGAGATCCTTGGAGTGTAAAACCAGCCGCGAGGTACCTTCAATGGGGATTGTGCACCAAAGGCAGGAAAGGGGGATCAGTTCACAAAGCTGACTAACAAAGGATCAGACAGCATCCATGAGTAATGCTTCATGAAGTATTCCATCTGAGCATACATCTTAAATATATGACTGACGTTTGAGTAGTGTACCATCAGTTCAATAAATGAACCACTGGCGCCTAATGTTTATTTGATCAAGAGTGATCTGTTAGGTGCAATGTAACCTGTGACTTTTTTCCAGCTTGAATGGCTGCTCCCACTATAGTAGTCTTTCTAAAGCAAACACGCAACTTTTACCAGTGTATGATAACAGTATATTATATGTTAATTACTTTAAAATGCTTTAATTTTTTTGGTGTTACTGTTAAGAAATAGTGAAAGTTTTAAATATCATGTTTTAGTCCATATCCACTGCCTCAAATGCAACTTTTATAAAGATGACTATGTACAGTCATATGAAAAAGTTTGGGGACCCCTCTTAATTCTTTGGTGTTTTGTTTATCATTGGCTGAGCTTTCAAAGTACAACTTCCTTTTAATATATAACATGCCTTATGGAAACAGTAGTATTTCAGTAGAGACATAAAGTTTATTGAATTAACAAAAAATATGCAATATGCATCATAACAAAATTAGACAGGTGCATAAATGTGGGCACCCCAACAGAGATATTACATCAATACTTAGTTGAGCCTCCTTTTGCAAATGTAACAGCCTCTAGATCCCTCCTATAGTCTGGATTCTGGATGGCGGTATTTTTGTCCATTCGTCCGTACAAAAATTTTACAGTTCAGTTAAATTTGATGGCTGCCGAGCATGGACAGCCTGCTTCAAATCATCCCATAGATTTTCGATGATATTCAAGTCGGGGGACTGTGACAGCCATTCCAGAATATTGTACTTCTCCCTCTGCATAAATGCCTTTGTAGATTTCAAAGTGCATTTATAGTCATTGTTGTCTTGTTGGAATATCCAACCCCTTCATAATTCAACTTTGTGACTGATGCTTGAACATTATCCTGAAGTATTAGTTGATATTGGGTTAAATTCATCCGACCCTCGACTTTAACAAGGGCCCCAGTCCTTGAACTAGCCACACCGCCCCACAGCATGATGGAACCTGCAATAAATTTGACAGTAGGTAGCAGGTGTTTTTCTTGGAATGCGGTGTTCTTCTTCCACCGTGCAAAGCACTTTTTGTTATGACCATAGAACTAGATTTTTCTCATTAGTCCAAAGCACTTTGCTCCAAAATGACTGTGGCTTGTCTAAATGAGCTTTTGCATACAACAAGGGACTCAGTTTGTGGCGTAAGTGCAGAAAGGGCTCTTTTCTCATCACCCTGCCATACAGATATTCTTTATGCAAATTGCACTGAACTGTAGAATGATGTACAGATACACCATCTGCAGCAAGATGTTCTTGCAGGTTTTTGGAGGTGATCTTTGGGTTGTCTGTAATCATTTTCACAATCCTCCGCATATGCAGCTTCTGTATTTTTCTTGGCCTGCCAGACCTGGGTTCTACATCAATTTCCTGATTACATTCCTTACAGTTGAAACTAATAGTTTTAAACCTCTGAGAGCTTTTTGTAGTCTTCCCCTAAACAATAATACTGAACAATATTTGTTTTCAGATCTTTTGAAAGTTGCTTTGATGATCCCATGCTGTCACTCTTCAGAGGAGAGTCAAACAGAAGCACAACTTGCAATCAACCACCTTAAATCTTGTGACTCCTAAGCTTAGCTTCTCAACAGCTGCTCAAAGCACAATATCTGGATTATATTAATATAGAGATGCTGAACATTAGACTGGTTCAATAAGCTCCATATATAAAATATGGCATTTCTAGCCATATTCATTTCCCTGATTTCTTATATGGTTAGTCCCACCTCTTAGCAAGCCAACATTTCTGAATGCATGCAAAATAAGTAGTAGTTATTAGTAGTAATTTTTTGTCTCCTCCCATGATTCCTTGACTTAAAACCAAAAATGCAAGGTTTCAGTGAATAGTATGTGTGTAGCATAAAGCATTTAAATACAATATACAGCAAGAAGGGTTTGGTTCCTTTCCTTAATCTCTCTGGTTTTTGTTGGTTACATTCCAAGCTTTCACTATTCTATCTGATGCTGGTTGAAAAAAGTATCTCGCCGTTTGTTATTGGTTACTGACCAAGTGCAATTTTGTCCAGTTTTGATGAATGAGCCTTAACTGATTTGCACCCCAGTGAGTTGAATATGGAAGTTCTTAATGACCCATTACAAGTCCTTAGGAATATCTAATGTGTACTTGATACTTTTTAAAGTAAAAAAAAATATAAAAGAAATATTAAATGCATTGATGTTCCCCCTCCCTCTTTCTCTTTCTTTTCTCATCTCTCTCTCTCTCTCTCTCTCTCTCTCTCTCTCTCTCTCTCTCTCTCTCTCTCTCTCTCTCTTTCTCTTTCCCATCTTTCTCTCTTCCCTCTCTCTCTTTCTTTCTTTCTCTCTTTCTTGAACATGAGCTTTATTGGCAGGACCAAATACAGGTAGAGGGGTAAAATGGGTGGGGTTGGGGTTTCCTTTTTTGGGGAAAGTCCAGACTCTCTCAGTCTATGACAGTCTCTTACATATTGTGCCGTTATTGTTATTTTCAGTGCCTCTTCTCCCAGTAGGAAGTGGATTTTCCTCTCTTCTTTTATGGATGTGAAGTCTGGGATGTGACTGGAGAATATCTGGAAGTGGGTGTCCCACAGTGCTGAGTATTTGGGGCACTGTAGCAAGAAGTGGGCCTCATCCTCCACTGCCTCCTGGTCACATCGCTGGCACAGTCTGTTCTCCCTGGGTCTGTAGGTCTGTCTGTGCCATCCCAGTTCAATCTCCAAGTTGTGGGCACTCAGTCTGTACATACTCAGGATCTCTCTGTCTTTATGGGTTCTGTAGCCGTTCCAGATATGGGGCCAGTCTGTACTCTCTCCCCAGTGATTGGTAGATGGAAAGTTTCTGGAGTTCCTCCAGTCAGAGTCGTATTGCTTTTTGAATTTGTTTTATTTTTTGTGTTATTTGGTTTTTTGTCAGTTGGTGGGAGTCTTGGGTGGGCAGGGTGCTGATGAGTTGTTTCAGGGCGCATGGTTTGCCCTGGGTCTGGATTCTTTTTCTTTCTGTCTCTTCCCCTTCTCTCTCTCTTCCCCTTTCTCCCTCTCTTCCTCTTTTCTCTCTCTTCCTCCTCCTCTCTCTCTCCCTCTCTCTTTCTCTTCTCCCTCTCTCTCTCTCTCTCTCTCTCTCTCTTCTGCCTTTGTCTTTCTCTCTCTCTCATCCATGTAGTTTATGAGAATTGGGGAAAGTCCAGACTCTCTCAGTCTATGACAGTCTCTTACATATTGTGCCGTTATTGTTATTTTCAGTGCCTCTTCTCCCAGTAGGAAGTGGATTTTCCTCTCTTCTTTTATGGATGTGAAGTCTGGGATGTGACTGGAGAATATCTGGAAGTGGGTGTCCCACAGTGCTGAGTATTTGGGGCACTGTAGCAAGAAGTGGGCCTCATCCTCCACTGCCTCCTGGTCACATCGCTGGCACAGTCTGTTCTCCCTGGGTCTGTAGGTCTGTCTGTGCCATCCCAGTTCAATCTCCAAGTTGTGGGCACTCAGTCTGTACATACTCAGGATCTCTCTGTCTTTATGGGTTCTGTAGCCGTTCCAGATATGGGGCCAGTCTGTACTCTCTCCCCAGTGATTGGTAGATGGAAAGTTTCTGGAGTTCCTCCAGTCAGAGTCGTATTGCTTTTTGAATTTGTTTTATTTTTTGTGTTATTTGGTTTTTTGTCAGTTGGTGGGAGTCTTGGGTGGGCAGGGTGCTGATGAGTTGTTTCAGGGCGCATGGTTTGCCCTGGGTCTGGATTCTTTTTCTTTCTGTCTCTTCCCCTTCTCTCTCTCTTCCCCTTTCTCCCTCTCTTCCTCTTTTCTCTCTCTTCCTCCTCCTCTCTCTCTCTCTCCCTCTCTCTTTCTCTTCTCCCTCTCTCTCTCTCTCTCTCTCTCTCTTCTGCCTTTGTCTTTCTCTCTCTCTCATCCATGTCTCTTTCTCCTTCTCTTATATATATATATATATATATATATATATATATATCTATCTATCTATCTATCTATATATATATATATATATATATATATATATATATATATATATATATATATATATATATTCGCAAAAATGGAGCACTCATGTACGCCAAAACAGCTGCCTAGGTGCGGTAATCAAAAATTATGTAAACCAATTATTGTACAAAAAACCGCACACTCAGGTCTTCTCAAAGGTGAAAAAAAGAACATATTTATTACGACGTTTCGGCTTCTGTACTGAAGCCTTTCTCAAGTGGAGTGCACAGTGCAATTAATAATCCGTATTTAAACACAAAATGGCGCCAAGGTCCACCATGTGACGTCATAGCATCATGTGAGCGTCATCAAGTGAATCGTGTATAAGTTTAGCATATTATAACAGCGTTCCCCCTATAGAGCAGAACTTAGAATGTCCTGCTTCTAAGGAGAGAGGTTTGTGCCATTAAAAACCATAGTTTCCGAGTGCATTAAGAAACATAGTGTTACCGAGTGCAAAGAGAGTTCACTCTAAGTGGCCCAAGTAAGCTACGTGCTGATCATCACTTACCCCAGAGGGAACACGAATGTCAAAAGGTATGCGCTCCATATCGCCTGTACGGACAGAGGCGTAGTCCACATTACAGCCGGGCACCCCCTCCCGCTCCTCAACGCCCCGCCAGACTTACTCATACTCCCGGTGCGTGCCGAACTCCCCATAGAACTCTGCGTCTGGATCCGCCTCCTTTTCGGTGCCGGGTAGCGCCCGCACGTATCATCTGTAAGCCCTGTATAGTCCAGGCAGTTCCAGACCCTATTGTTACTCGCCACTACATACCATCTCACACCAAGGGGACTAAAGCTAGGGTGAGAATACATCCCACTCAGCCTGTCCCCTAGCGCATGATCATCTGGGTGGGCTAAGTTAACTCGGTCCAAGTATTATGTATTCTTTTTGGCACGGGACAGTCCAATGCAAAGAGACCAGGGAGGTAAGCGGCAACTTAACCCATCGATGCTGGCTCTGTGGGGTTGTAATATTTTAAACATACGAAGGTTCTGCGGGGTGTCCAGCTGTGGGATACGTCTTACCTGTCTAAGGCCTGTCAGTCATCTCTACCATTCATTCAGTGTCTCCATGGGGTGTGTTCTTCACACACCCAAGAACGGGGACAAAATACAAAATTAAACATAGGGTAACTTGCACTTCTGACCATATTGTATATATGGCCTGGTGCCCATGTGGACTTCACTACGTGGGCAAAGCTTCTACAACCTATCGGGAACGCATGAATAACCAGCGCAGTGCAATTAGAAGTGCTCTAACTACAGGAAAGGCGGACCAACCGGTTCCCAGACATTGGCTCAAAATGAAACACACAGTCTCTCAATTCAGGCACATGATAATAGACCATGTGCCCATTCCCAAGAGAGGAGGCAATAGGGATCTCCTTTTATTGCAAAAGGAGAGCATGTGGATTTTTACTTTGGACACACTGGCCCCGAGAGGATTGAATGAGACTCTTCCTATGTCCCCTTTTTATTGAGAAAGGGTTACTATGACTAATGGACTTTCCTTGTCAAACATACTGACTGTCTAAACACACTATCTAGCTATATGGATACTCTGTTTCCTCTGGACAGGATGCTTCTAATGACAAATATGTGGACTACTTGGTTGCAACATTATGTCACAAGAATGAGACGTTGCAGCTAAAACATATGAAACAATGTATAACTTTAATTATGTGAGCTGATAATATAAGGTTGCTTTGATTTTATCCTTTTTTTCTTTTTTTTCACAGAATCTGATCATATGAACTACAGGACATGGTTGCTATGTTCTGACCCCATGGAGACACTGAATGAATGGTAGAGATGACTGACAGGCCTTAGACAGGTAAGACGTATCCCACAGCTGGACACCCCGCAGAACCTTCGTATGTTTAAAATATTACAACCCCACAGAGCCAGCATCGATGGGTTAAGTTGCCGCTTACCTCCCTGGTCTCTTTGCATTGGACTGTCCTGTGCCAAAAAGAATACATAATACTTGGCCTGAGTTAACTTAGCCCACCCAGATGATCATGCGCTAGGGGACAGGCTGAGTGGGATGTATTCTCACCCTAGCTTTAGTCCCCTTGGTGTGAGATGGTATGTAGTGGCGAGTAACAATAGGGTCTGGAACTGCCTGGACTATACAGGGCTTACAGATGATACGTGCGGGCGCTACCCGGCACCGAAAAGGAGGCGGATCCAGACGCAGAGTTCTATGGGGAGTTCGGCACGCACCGGGAGTATGAGTAAGTCTGGCGGGGCGTTGAGGAGCGGTAGGGGGTGCCCGGCTGTAATGTGGACTACGCCTCTGTCCGTACAGGCGATATGGAGCGCATACCTTTTGACATTCGTGTTCCCTCTGGAGTAAGTGATGATCAGCACGTAGCTTACTTGGGCCACTTAGAGTGAACTCTCTTTGCACTTTATGTTTCTTAATGCACTCGGAAACTATGGTTTTTAATGGCACAAACCTCTCTCCTTAGAAGCAGGACATTCTAAGTTCTGCTCTATAGGGGGAACGCTGTTATAATATGCTAAACTTATACACGATTCACTTGATGACGCTCACATGATGCTATGACGTCACACTTGGGCCTTGGCGCCATTTTGTGTTAAAATACGGATTATTAATTGCACTGTGCACTCCACTTGAGAAAGGCTTCAGTACAGAAGCCGAAACGTCGTAATAAATATGTTCTTTTTTTCACCTTTGAGAAGACCTAGGTGTGCGGTTTTTTGTACAATAATTGGTATATATATATATATATATATATATATATATATATATATATGTAACACTTATTTGGGCCACTCGGGGTTAATTCACCAGCTAGAACACTAGAGCATGAGTTACACGCGACTTACACCCAGGGCAGGGCCTTCGCTAAGTGGAAGTGTTCCCTCTATGGTGTAGTGCAACTACATCCCCCAGGCTACTGTGCACACAAAAACAACTTGGGCACCAGGATGTTCTTAACAATCAGGAACGGTTTATTTACTATGCACGAGGCAAGTGACCACAGGTTTAATACTCACGCAGGAGCTTGAGGAAAACAGCATATTGAGAGTTCACACAGAACAAGGCAGGCTCACACAGAGAGTACACAGGCAAATGCAGTACAACCTTTCCCTCCTGGAAGTTGTCAGGAAGCAGCTTCTACCCTACAGTCCCCCTTCACTGAGGTCCCTGACTGGAGGCAACACACAGAGCCTCTGGGAAGCTACTCCCTTACTGCAAATCCTTGTTGGAGCTTCAGCTGCTCTTTCTCTCTATCCTATCTGCCTTTCTCTCCTAGAGAGACTATGACAAGTCTGCCCTAGTATATCTGTTCCTCATTCAGGGGGTTTCCTGGTCCCCGACTTGGACACATGCCTTCTTCTGGGCCTATTGCACTCAGTCCCCCTGAGCACATCCAGCTGGAATCACATCCAGAGGCGAAAGAGGAAGTGGCCACTCCCTGCACACACTATATAGGAGCCTATCACTGTAAAGGTTATTTTGTAACAGGGATTCTACCCAAAAACCCAAGGAAATGGTGAAAAGATTAACTCTATAGGGCCTGTATCCCTATAGAGCCCTACATATATATATATATATATATATATATATATATATATATATATATATATATATATATATATATATATATAAATACACATATACACACACACAAACACATATATATATAATAATCTTAGATGAACAATGCTGTATTTGCATTCCTTGCTGTGTGAAAAAGTTCTTTCCAGAAGTTTGTTTTATTACAGAACCAGTCTTTTTTTGGGTAATATATATTAATTCTGCCTCACTGATGTACATACCCCCAGATGCTAATAAACAGGATTGCTGCCCTTTAATAAATGTCATTGAACATGCTTTTGTTGTTTTCCCTCTTCACAAAAACAAAGTTTCAAGCAAAGCACATTATTTTCAAAGAGTGATCTGTCAGCATTGCTTAGGAAAGCAGCATCTGGAAGTTTGCTTATCAAGCCTTTAGGCAAGACTTACCTGTGCATCAAACAGAATGAATAAATATAAGGTCCACAATCAGGTTGAATGAAATTAAGACATGTATCATCGTGTTTTCTAAAAATTGATTAATAACAGCAGATAATGTTAAGTCATGCATGTTGCTAATGACCATAGGTCATTTGGTTCAATGACCCCCCAAACAATGATTTTTGGCAAAGAAGGTATTTTTCCCATGCATTTAAAAGCAGTACCTGACGCATTTCATGTGCAACGACACTTAATTATTTAAGTGCCCATTATTAATTGGATTCATTGGTTGCATTGGTTGACTTAGGAAGGAATGCTTCCTTCCTAAATCATCTGCCTTCTAAATAATTCATAAATTACCTTGAGGTTTTTATTAATATAGGTATACGTCCTCTATCTGGGTTCCTGATTAAACTACATTGTGCAAAACAATAGATTCCTTGTAGGATGTTTCCACTTTGCATAGTGTTTACTCAAGGCTTACTCTCTCTCATTTGTCCAATTTAAAGGGGTTGTTCACCAATGAGATAATTTCTATGTATGATGTAAAGATTGATATTCTGCAATTAGTTTTTATTTTTTATTATTTGAGGTTGTTGAATTATTTAGCTTTTTATTCCTCGACTCTCCAGTTTGCAATTTCAGCCATCTGGTTGCTAGGGTAATTTGAACATGCATTGATTTGAATAAGAGACTGGAATATGAATAGAATAGGGCCTAAATAGAAAGAGTAATAATTTGTTTTTAGATCAGTAAGAAGTCAGGAGAAGAAGGAAAATAATTTAAAAAATAAAGTGAAGGTCAATTGAAAAGTTGCTTAGAATTAGTAATTCTAGAACAGCATCAGCAGAACAGCAACACCAACCCATACAAAATTCTTTGTCGATGGATCTGTCCTTATATTTGAAATTCTGCACCTTTCAAATCAACGGACAGTCTTTATGAGCAGTTTACATAAGCTTTTTTGATGTCTCTAGATACATGCATATAAATCTTTTAATGGTTTGCACCTTATGTACAAAACATTGCACCTTGCACCATGTAAAACAGAACCCACATAAAAAATGTTACCCAGTACACCAGTGCTTCCATGTCAGTATTGTAGATTCTAATATCGATGGCATTTAAAGCAGTAAGTGGAATTCTAAGCAGAAAAAAAACATTTTCAGTGTCCTGTACCTTAACGGGCAAAGTTTATATTCTCAGTATACCAATTATATCCATTCAAACGACTGTAGAACAATATTGTTAGAAAAACATCCTGCCTGCTATTCTCTTATTATAGTTTTATGAATTTCATGGATTCCATATATTTAGACTGGTACAGTAGAATGAAAAATCTACTACATTTCTACTACTTTTCCCCAGTGACTCATTTAAATTTAATAGGCTCCGCTGTTCTGCTTGTTCTCCAACCTGACACCTCTCAAAACCAGGAGACACTAGAAGAATTAACCCTTAGAGTGTTCATTTCAGCACTGGCCGTAGACTAGGGACATTATCTTTAAGCAATCAGTGATGATCTGACTGCAATGTCATAACTTAAGGCTTGTGGATGCAAAATATGACCATGAGACAATTTTTTGACAAGCAAACATGTCCCCAGTCACCTCCACTGCAGTCAACAGAATTCCTTTGTATGGTTATTCTTTTATCTTTTAGCAAGTGGAACAGTGGGTGGTGTTCAAATATTTTCTACTGTCTAAGAAAAGACCAATGATCTTCAGACTTTTCAGGTTTAGCCAACCCCCTGTCTGTTCCAATATATGGTCAAGCCAAAAGCAGAGACATAGATATATGAAAATATTGTCTTAATATGAATTCTCCTAGAGTTCTCAAAGGAATTAAATAGCCAACCCCCATTAAACTATAAAACTACAACCTTACAACTATTTAAGCAGGTAACCCACATTTACTGATGCGTTGCCCACATTTTGGGAGCTGTTGAAATAGACTGAATTGCTGCAAGTTGCTCCATATAGCCTTAATGAGGTTACCCTGCAAATATAACAGCTCAGTATAATAAAGAAATATGTTAGTATTAACACAAGTAGATAATAATGTTCTGCGCACACACCATTTATTGAGGAGAACCAGGCAGACCACTCTGATAAAGCCATCCATTGGATATGTTTAATGTGAAATCCATAGTGCCATGTCTGAAAAGCTTGTTGGGCACTCGGCTGTTGAAGGCAGCATCTATTATTTTTATTAGGTAATCTTTTAGAAAGCACTGAAATTTTACAGCAAGACTTAAAAATAAAAGGCTGTGTGTGCCTAGCAGTTTTTTTTAGGAAAGCAGAGTGGAAGTGCATTAAAAATCTAGTTAATTGAGAATCCTGAATCAGCTCTAAAGCAATTACTGTAGGCAAGGTTATATGTGGAGACAAAGGGGCAGTTATATGTATAAGCAGGTAAGGGATGTGTGATAAAAAGTGGCTCAGCAGGTCTCACGTAGGTTGTTGAAGCATTGTGAGTAGTACAGGTATGGGACCGTTATCTAGAATGCTCAGGGCCTGGGGTTTCGCAAATAATAGATCCTTCTGTAATTTTCATCTTCATACCTTAAGTCAACTAGATAATCATATAAACATTAAATAAACCCAATAGGTTTTGCCTCCAATAAAGATTAATTATATCTTAGTCGGGATCAAGTACAAGGTACTGTTTTATTATCACAGAGATATAGGGAATAACTTTAAAAAATATGGATTAGTTGGATAAAATGGAGTCTGTGGCAGATGGCCTTTCAGAGCTTTCTGGATACTTTTATAGATCCATTACAGGCCTGATTGTCATGCAACAGTAATTAGAATTTAGACATACTGTAAATCTGAAAAGCTTATAGGATATTGACTATTGTGACACTAGGCTTTAGAGTAAATTTATTTGTGCTTAGATATGGGGGGAGGGTCTTTCTACATGCCTAACACTGAGTGGTTTAGATCTCAAGCCATCCAGCTTGAGATAAAAACATAACCCCCTATAATATTCAGCACATTTTCCTCTCTAAGCCAGTGGTTGTCAAACTTCTTCAGTTCAAGCCTCACTTGAACGTCCAGACTTTGGCCAAGACTGCACTTGAAGGTCCAAGCTTTGACCAAGGCTACACTTGAAGGTCCAACCTTTGGCAAGCACCCTTTTTGTATACCCAACTTTTGGTCTGGACTCACTTTGAAGATCCACCCTTTGTTGAGAACCCACTTTGAAGGTCCAACCTTTGACCTGGGCCCACCATGAAGGCCCAGCCTTTGGCCAGGGCCCTCCATTAGCTGAAAATAACAGTGTATTATGCTTTCAGTCAGTTTCTAGAATGCTGTATGTAGAACAGAAAAAGCACTAAGCCCCACATCTCACCAAAAAACTCTTCAAACTGTGCTTTCAGTTGTATCTAGACGAGCAAAGGGTAATTATGCCCGATTCTCACCCTAAAGGTGGCCATACACCAGCCAAGAAAAGCTGTCAACAGAAAAAGCTGGCAGCATAATGGCCAGAACATGAGGACCCTCTGACAGGCTTCCGTGATCGATATCTGGGCAGGCTTAAAATTCCCATGATTAGATTGAGGACCACATTAGTTCATTGATGCGGTCCTTGATCCTACCACCTGCATTCCTGGCCTTGTGATACAATTGTTGGTCCTTTGGGCCAAAGATTGGATCAGCCGATATCACCCACTCAAGGTGGGCACATCTGGGCAAGATCTGCTCGTTTGGCAAACTCTCCAAACAAGCAGATCTGCCCATCTTTGGCCACCTTTCCTGGCTAAGCCACTGCTCTAAGCCATTTGATTCTATTGTGACACTATGATAGAGTAATCCATTTAAAGCCTTCATTATTTACCTATGTCACAATTTGTTTTGACCTTGTTTTACATTCATAAACAATTAATATAAGGGGCAGTATAAAGCATACCAAAGGATCCAAATGGAATGAGCAAAATAGTTGGTCTCAGATTTGGTCAAAACATAAGCTTAAAAAAATTGATTTCCACTAGCAAATGTTTCAAATGCAGATCTTGTCTACATCCGTCACCTGGCACTCAGGCAGTGGCAACTGAAGAACAGGCTGATTCATCAAAATCATACATGAATAAAAGCTGAATATTCATAATAAAT
The DNA here is from genome assembly GCF_017654675.1 of Xenopus laevis. NCBI lineage: Eukaryota > Metazoa > Chordata > Amphibia > Anura > Pipidae > Xenopus > Xenopus laevis. Next base: position 28,144,972 of record NC_054385.1, read on the forward strand.
TTATGTGGTGGTGTTTTTTTCCCCTCCCTTAAGGATTGACAAAGGGCATGCCAGTGGTAATATTTATGTTGCACAGATGTTATAGATGGGTATTTTATGTGTGTCCAGTGAACAATGTTACTATGCATGGAACATAGAAAATATTTTGCAAGTGATTGTTTATATGTATGAAATGTTTATTGGTGCATAGTAAATCCTACTGGAATTGTCTTTTCACACGACAGGTAAGCCCTGAGAGCATGCACAGAAGTGACAAATCAATCACAATAAATATACATATATAATCTGTGATGTGGTGCCTTTTGCACTTTTCAAAATGTGTTCACCTCTCACAGAATAACATTAAGCCTGAGCCTCTTGAATAGAGCACTGCCTGCATCCAAGAGAGTTGAAACATGTAGACGTCCCACACTCTATTCAACCCTTAACTTGCATGTCATTTAGATACTTAAATGTTGAAAACCAGGCAGAAAGTTTTGAACTTTAGAAGCACCTTGTGGCTAAGTTGCCTCTCTCAAATTTTGTCAGGTTTTGCAAGGGGCTGTCCGGTTCAAAACCAGATGGGTGGCAACCTTAGCCACAAGGATATGCAGCTTTCCCTGGGGTGCAGGTGCTTGTAAAGTGAGCACTAAGGAGCACGCTCTGCTCTGGGGGTCTGTAAATTACTCTTTATATCTTTTAAGTTGCCTCCTGATTGAGTATTTAAGGTGCCCAGTTAGACCTGGCTGTTGCATATCTAGCAGATACTGTTATGTATTGCTTCTCAATCTCTATCTAATCAGATGACAAGTCTGAGTCCAGAAATAAAATGACAGGCACCACATTTCTTCCCTCCTAATTTCTCATTTAAGCCATTAACTAAGGAAATCAAAGCAATTTGGCCATCCGTTTGCATGGCTGGATGCCAGTTGATCTGATAAACCGCAACTCCGACCTGCCCATAGCTGACTATATAAAAAAACTAGAAAGAATTTAATAAAACTTTCAAAAGGCATTGAAATGAGCGCACAGCTCAAATCAGGTTATGCTTAAGTCTACTTTATGCTTTAGACTAGGGATCCCCAACCTTTTTTTAACTCATGAGCCACATTCAAACGTAAAATATGTTGGAGAGCTACATAAGCATGAATAAAGTCCCTGGGTTGCCAAATAAGGGTTGTGATTGGCTGTTAGGTAGCTCCTGCGTGGACTGGCAACTTACAGGAGGCTCTGTTTGGCAGCTGTTTTTTGGCAATACAGCATGTTTTTCTGGCCAAGCCAGGAATTAAAAAAGAAGCATCTGCTTTGGGACCACTGGGAGTAACATCCAAGGGGTTGGTGAGCAAGCCACTTGTTGGGGATCACTGGTTTAGACTCTTAAAATTAAAAACAATGCAATGTTGATGGTGTAACATTGCTTACCTTGGAATTAATACTGGTTCCATGTTCACTTTCATGATCCCTTGCTGCACTCCTTCGCTGGGTACCATCTTCTCTCAGATGCACCTGATGCCACATGAGCACAAAAAAGTCAGAATCAAATTATATCTATAAGACAAAACTAACCAGATGCCTTATGACATTTTCAGCTAATTGAATTACTCCAAACTCCTTGCTGTGATACATAACATTTATTTAAATCAGCGTTTAAGTTATTAGATGCTCCTCATTAACCACCAAAGTGAGAACCAGAGCATTTTTACAAGGACACATTTTCATTTTCTTCATAATAACACAGTGCACAAAATGAAATAACCACGAGTAGTGTCATTGTACTTTGCAGCATCATTTTATAGTAATGAAGATGGAAAGTTAGGAAGATTAAAAATAAAGAAATAAGAGGTCTTACTAAACAGATACCAGGGATACTGGGAGTCTTTTGTGTCTGTGTGTAAATAATGTGCCATTTCTCATTTTTAATTGCAGGCCCTCCATTTGGACCTCTTTGACAAGCCCCCTCCTTTTACCTTCCTCCAAGTGTCAATTATTGCATTTCTAATTTGTATCCTCATGCCTCATGCTGCAACCACCACCCCCCCCCCACTCAGACCGATCCCACTCCCGATGATCCTGAGTGTGCATAAAGTTTTTTTTGGCCTACTCTGCTTACTAATAGGTTTGGCCCTGGATCATTGGCATAGGAGTGAAGCGATCAAACCAGTTTAATTTGGCCCAAAGATCTGCTCATCCCTTTATCTAACAAAACAAGTGGATGGTCAGCTTAAATGGTTTGGTCACCATTGAGTTAACTTTTAGTATGATGTAGAGAGTGATATTCTGAGACAATTTGCAATTGGTTTTCATTTTTTTATTATTTGTGTTTTTTTAGTTATTTAGCTTTTTATTCAGGAGCTGTCCAGTCTGCAATTTCACCAATCAGGTTGCTAGGGCCTAAATTACCCTAGCAACCATGCACTGATTTGAATAAGAGACTGAAATATGAATAGGAGATGAGTAAAAAAAAAGTAGCAACAACAATAAATTTGTAGCCTTACAGAGCATTTGTTTTTTAGATGGGGTCAATGACCCCTATCTGAAAGGTGGACAGAAGTCAGAAGAAAAGGAAAATAATTAATGAAGTCAAATTGAAAAGTTTTATGGAATTGGCCATTCTTTAACAGAGTCCTAGTTTAGCAGTCGTTGCCAGCCCTCCGAACGTTGCCAGGGCCACCTACACCAATGTAAACCCCCCCACCTTGTAAAACCCCCCCCCCACTATAAACAGTGGATGGCAGGGAAATATTAAGAATACCCAGCTGAACTATCGCTAGGCTTTTTCCTTCATTTACAACATCTGCGGCTTGTCTGGGTATCGCAGGGTAAAGAATGAGACTGTTACCAATGGCTGCCTGTTCCCCTGCTTACTGTTAACAAGTGTATTTGTGGCATGGTGTTGAACTCTGGGTATTATAAATCACGCTTGTTTTTTTAGCATTATGTTTTTCTTTTTTTTATCAACCATGATGAATGTTAACATGTTTTTTTTATCCATTTTTTAAGTTCAATAAATCATCCAGGCTACTATACATACAATAGTACAGTGACAATGTTTGTATATATTCGATTACAGTCTCCCCCCCTTCCCATCTACACCAATTCTGCCCCTTTTTTGCCAACCTTGGGTCTCACTTCAATCCGTGGGCCCCAGGTCCAATGAAAATATGCCACTGTCTGTTTAACCTTATAATAAACAAACTGGGGACTTAATAAACTCTCTATTGCAAAGCAGCATATACTCTGTATACCTGTTTTGTGGGGCCTGCTCTCCTATTGTTATGTCCATGATGACAGTTCTTATTTTACTCCCTGTCAGTCCTTGAACCACTGGCTCCATAGGATCTGATGGAAATGCAAATCAAATTGGACTTAAAATATTTAGTTATTATAAACAAGGGTTTAATGTCATTTATGGCCTTCTAAAGCAAAAAGAATAAAAAAAAACAACTTTCCTTAAAACTTTACAGGAATTATTCCTTACAAGAAAGCTCTTTGTTAGTATTTGGAAAACAGATAGTTATAGGTAGGTTTGCCGCCTTTCGGCTACAACATTGTGGGCTGGGAATATTATACTTTTACCTTTTTTTGTCAGTCGAAAAAAAAAGAAAAGAAATATATATATATATATATATATATATATATATATATATATACTGTATATCTATCTATCTATCTATATATATATATATATATATATCTCAGAAGTTATAAGTTAGAGAAGTAGATATGAACAGAAGCTGTTAAAAGAAGTTAATGGTGTTCAATGATCCTTCCAGCTAAATCATTATCATTAATTAGCAATTAGGAAGTCTGAAGACATTTTCAGGGAAAAGCAGCAACATGTTCTTAAACGAGGAATTGATTTCTGTAGCATTATTATTTCACCTATAATCACCCTTTCATCATTAGCCATACAGAGATTGGTAGAGGAGCAGCAGTCTGTCTATATGCCAATCTTGCACATTCATCAGTGTTCAAAGCAAAGCTTAGTCATAAGCCACAGTTATTACCTGTGACCCATTTTGCTCTTGTGACCCATTTTGCTCTTGCATGTGGCTGCTGAATAACTATTTTATGAACACAAATTTCCAATTGGTTTTCATTTTTTAATATTTGTGGTTTTTGAGTTTAGCTTTCTTTTCAGCAGCCACTTTTCAGTTACAGCAATCTGGTTGCTAGGGTCCAAACTACACTAGCAACCATTCATTGATTTGAATAAGAGACCGGAATATGAATAGGAGAGGCTTGAATAGAAATATGAGTAATAAAAGTAGCAATAACAATAAATGTGTAGCCTTACAGAGCATTTTATTTTTAAATGGATCAGTCACCCCCATTTGAACACTTTAAAGAGTAAGAATTAAAAGGCAAGTAATTAGAAAACTATACAAATAAATTAATAATGAAGACCAATTTAAAAGTTGCTTAGAATTAGCCACCCTTTTAAAATAGGGTTACATCTGTTTTAGGGTAATAGGTGACGTTTCAGGACAGTGTAGTGGCTTGCTGGGGTACTGGGAGAAAACCCAGTGGGCCCGGTACTGTTGGGCCCACACAGGCCCAGGCACATGGCAATGACTGTCAAGGTTTGGGGTTGTTTTCTCTGGAAAAAAGACACTTGTGAGGGGACATAATTACACTTTACAAGTACAATAGAGGACATTATAGACAAATAGCAGGGGACCTTTTTACCCATAAAGTGGATCACCGTACCAGAGGCCTCCCCTTTAGACTAGAAGAAAAGAACTTTCATTTGAAGCAACGTAGGGGATTCTTCACATTCAGGACAGTGAGGTTGTGGAATGCACTGCCGGGTGATGTTGTGATGGCTGATTCTATTAATGCCTTTACAAGGGGTTTGGATGATTTGGGCAAGCATAATATCCAAGGCTATAGCGATACTAAAATCAAGGGAGCTGTGCCAATTTGGCAAGTTCGAAAACTTGCCTCAGACGGCAGCTCCAACCAGGTTACCAGGGGTGGCAAAAAAGATGCTCCTGGTACTTTTAAGAGCCTAATTTCTGTTTTTTAAACTTGAAATTCAGCATTCTAGTGCAAAAGAGTGCAATCTCACTCTCTGCACTATCAATGCACATCACCCCTGGATCCCCTCTGCGCAAGAAAGGATTTACATAGTGGGCGCCACTAGGCCCCACTGGCATTCGTCACCCCTGTCCCCTCCCCATTATTCGTGCAAATTTTCATCATCTGGACTGGAGCAATGGGGATTGTCGCATGGAAAATTTATAGAATTATTGTACCCAGTGTTTCTGAAACAATGTGGGTGTGGTTGGGCAGCATGCCTAGGTGGCCTTTCCACAAATCCGAGCCTGGGAAAAGGTAAGCACTTGGTGGCGTGGGGAGGCAAGGGGGGCAGCAGGTGGCTTCTGCATTAGAAATGGCACTGACTAAAATCTATATATTGGTATATAATTTTTGAGTATATGGCGGATCAGTGTGTGTATGTATGGATGCTGGGTTTCATTTGGAGGGGTTGAACTTTATGGACTTTGGTCTTTTTCAACCCAACTTAACTATATAACTATGTAAGAGGAGCAGTGCAGCGATGAAGTGCAAGGTGGGTTGGATTGTGACAGAAATCACTGGTTACAGCATTGGTGGTGAAGGGGGTGGCAAGGAGGTGAACTGGAGGCAGGTCTGTTCCTCAGATTTTCTGTTGGGCCAGGTTAACCCATTCCAACACTGTTTCGGGATGTGCTCTCCTTGCAATGTGTCCCCATACATGGTCTCTGCCTGCAGCTATTGACTCAAGAATGGCCCAGTTTTTTATTCACTCACCCCACAATTCTGCTGTTGGGGAGTTGCTTTTGCTTTGACAGCAGTAGCAATGTGACAGCAGGAGGGATGACAGCAGCAGCTAACATAGTAATCTTGACCAAAATAAAAAGTTGCTTAACATGCTTCACTACTTTTGTCAGTGTCCCCAGACTGGTAACTTTAGATCACAGCTAATTGCTGGACCAGTGCAGTTTACCACATATGACAGTAAATTAGTACTCTGTATTTCCAGTGTACACTAAGCAGTCTTTTACCTAAAAATGAATTTTATATATTACTTGCGCCGCAGGATAAATCATAGAGATTTGTTTCCTCCTGTGAAGCACAAAATTCTATGACAAGTTGATAGAATACAGAGGGTTCATATTAGGCAGCTTTTAGAAACAAAACCTAGAGGTACATGGAGTTCTTTTCTAGAACAAGAGATGGTTTATGATGCTGTAAAACACTAAAGCCTTGCATGGTGCTTTTGATGGTACTGCATTGTAAATGGAACAAAGCAGACTCTGACATCCAGTGGGTGAGTATGCCAGGCAATTAGGGGACTATTTATCAGATTAAAGAAAAAACAAAAAAGCTTTTCTCCCACAGATCTCATTTCTTTCTATTTATCAAATGTTCTTGAATCTTCTCGCTGGCATAGTTTTCAATGTACAAGATAATTCAGGAGCCAAAATTTGCTGAGATCCATTCAAACCAATATGTAGATCCTTCTATAGCTCCACTAACTCAAGAATTCTTTAAAAAAAAAAAAGTCTTGGGCATTTTCATGATATTTTAAACAACACATGTTCTCCAAATGCTAGAAAGAAGCCCTATGTCGCGAACCTGGGACAGGTGGAGCGGAAATGTGCCATGACTAGGGGAAGAGTAGGAAAAAGCTGGTGGGAATGGCAGGTGGCATTATGGAAACTGAAGTGTGCAGGGTCGGACTGGGGGGCCCACCGGGGCTTCTGCCTCAGGGCCCCCCTCCGGACCCTAGGGGCTGCTCCCTCAGGGCCTTCCGTCCTGCAACAAACCCAGCAACGTGTGTGCAAGCGTGCTGATGTGCTCGCACTCGTGTCAGCTCGCCTACTGTTTATTGCCGTAACCAGGGAAGGAAGAAAACCAGGGTGCAGATCTGGGTCTGTGCGGCCCACTAGAGCCCAGGGGCCCAACGGGTTTTTTCCCGGTATCCCGCCGACATTGAGTCATATTCTAGTCATGGGTTTAAACCAAAACTATACTGGCCTGTTATTTGGTGTGTTTGAATATGAATGTGATAAGGATCTTAAAGGCTTAACTTTTAGTATGATGTAGAGAGTGATATTCTGAGACAATTTTCAAATGGTTTTCATTTTTAATTATTTGTGGTTTTTGAGTTATTTAGCTTTTTATTCGGCAGATCTGGTTGCCAAGGTCCCAATTAACCTAGCAAACATACATTTCTTTGAATATGAGACTGGAATATGAATAGGAGCGACCTGAATAGAAAAATGATTAATAAAAAGTAGCAATAACAATACATTTGTAGCTTGTGCAGAGCATTGGTTTTAAAAGGGATCCGTGACCCCCATTTGAAAGGTGGAAAGAGTCAAAAGAAGAAGGCAAATAATTAAAAAAAATATAACAAAAAAAAATTAAACACAATTGAAAAGTTGCTTAGAATTAGCTATTCTATTACATATTAAAAGTTAACTTTAAGGTGAACCACCCCTTTAAAGGAGAACTATACCCTAAAAATGAATATAGCTAAAAATATTTTATATAGTGAACTATTTGCACCAGCCTAAAGTTTCAGCTTGTCAATAGCAGCAATGATCCAGGACTTCAAACTTGTCACAGGGGGTCACCATCATGGAAAGGGTCTGCGACACTCACATGCTCAGTGGGCTCTGAGCAGCTGTTGAGAAGCTAAGCTTAGGGGTCGTCACTAATTATCAAGCAGAAAATGAGGTTGGTCTGTAATATAAGATGTGTACTGTATATTGTGAGTGGGTCCCTAAATTCAATAAGTGACAGCAGCACAGAGCATGTGCAGTGAATCAGCAGAAAAGAAGATGGGGAGCTACTGGGGCATCTTTGAAACACAGATCTTTACTGCTAAAGGGCTGTGGTTGCCTTGGTCTGGTACAAAAGCACAAAACACAATGTACAATATTTCTACTTACTTCTTTAGTTTAACTTTCCTTGTCCTTTAAACTTCACTTGGGCATTGATAGGAATAATGTAATAATGTTCTGTAATGTGCTGTGGAATATGTCAACACTAAAACAATAAAAAAAAGTTTGGCAAATTTTGTTGTTGCCAGACAGGAAAAACTTGCTTCCCAACACCTTCACAAACGTCTCCCTGACAAAACAGATTGCTACCTAATTCAGATGCATCACCTCCTCCAAATTGCTTTGCTTTTAAAAAAACATATCCAGACTAGTGAATAGTATCAACCAGCACAGCTTGCCTTGACCTATAATTCCTTCTCTTTATTGCATAATTTATAAATAGTCCTTTACTGAAGAGGAAACATTTCTTGTTCTCATGGGATAACTGTGTACAGTTTCCACAGCCTCTATCATTATACTGGAGAGAATGAGTTCTGAGTCCTGACAATGCATTATATTAGTACACAGCCCTTTACAGGGTGCTCTTTGTTGATTAACAGAGGCCAATTAGGAAGACGTTTAAGAATAACGCAGAGAAGCCTTTTTTAATCCCTAAATAACAATTAAGTGACCTTATGCAAAACCTTGTTTGTATCCAGTAATCTCTAATGGAGGAGAAGATTCCTAACATACTGTATACATCTAGCAGTGTTTACAAATAAAAGGCACCTTGCTGTAATGCAATTTGTATGTGGCACCTTAAAAAAACTGTATTGCTCAGTCTGTATGCAGTTTTGCCTGTGTTTGGAACCACAGCACTCTGAAAGGGATGGTGATGTTTGGTACATGGACATTCCTTAGAAAGCTTCTAGCTTACCATGTATTCAGAAGGAACAAGCTCGGTGTGCTGCAGGAAGTAACGTGCATATGTGCCCTTAATTTACTGTCTTTGCTCTGCACCTTGCATCCCGGGACATAACTACACAGGAAGCAGACCCTGTGGTAAAGCTGTGATTAATGAGCCATTGCAAAAATATCTCGGGAAAAAAGGTCAATTTACCAATGTTTTGGAGCCCTAAATTGAATTTGCTGTGGGACCCAATGGGGTCCTGTAACATCTAGTTAAACCACTGCATGCATGACATTTTTAATCCACTGTAAGCATGCAACTTGTACCAGCCAAAAGTACAAGTGCAAGTGATCCAGGTATGGCCCTAAGCAGCACCATTTGTAAGCCCAGAACCATGACAATGAAGGTACTCATTCAACAATGTTTACAATTGTTTCTTAGTGGAGTGAGAGCTTGGGTCTTCTTTGTCTTTTAGCTGGTGCTTAGCAAAGTATTCACAAAGACAGGGGCCAGAGTAGTTATTCCTGCTTGCATGTCCCTAAACACAGCTCAATTCATTGTTCCAAAAGATTGCTACTGATAATTTTTGCTAGAAATCATAATTTTACACATATTAAGACCTTTTTCCTATTTTTATATTGCAGGCAGATTTCATAAAGGCAGTGACAGAGAATGGGAAGCTCTCTTCTGTGTCATAGGACTCTGTTAGATATTGTTTCCAATATGAAGAAACATTGGATTCTGTGATACATCGTCCTACCCTGGTCAGGTTGGCAAAGCGTGTTTAATGTCAGCGCAAAATTAAGTTGGAAACTTTGTCACTGGTTCTCTGGCTCCTTATCAGAAAGAGAACAATTAAGGCTTGTGGGGCATTTGGAGTTGCAAAAGTTCAACTGCATAACTTTAAAATTCCATGAATAATGCAGCTTAGTTTAAGATTTTACTGAATTGTGTACTGCATCTGGACTGTATTTTAAGTCAGACTGGTAGAAAGCTGTTGAAGAAGACTCCTTTAAAAAAGACTGTTTCATAGGTTACGTATATTATAGCTGATGATAGAGACTTGTTAAACTAATGGTTTTTAGGTTCCATAATAATTAGAACTGTCCTAGCATGCTCTTGATGAACTTAACCCATTCTGTGTATACATATACATAATGTGAAGAGAGAAGATGTGATGTCAGCTGTGGCTGTGGAACTCATTTTACCAAGAAAGTTGATACAGAACAACATAAACATCTGTACTTCAAATGCAGCAAGAAGTTCCAAAGCCCTTTCCAAAATCGCTCTAACACACTCATTCCAGGGTGAAAAAGTCCAGGATTGTTCATGGGAACGAACAAGAGGTGTTACATTTAAACGTTTGACTTCACTTCAAACAATTGTTGTTGCATTGTTTATTAGAAAGGGCCAAGTATAAAGATGTTTTTCCATCAATGCTGCCACCGCTTAAATTATTCCACATTCATTCTGGCAAGGGAAGATATTTTCTCCAGTTTAAACCACATATTTTGTTTTCTTCTCTCCTTTGTTTTGCACCTTGATATATTAGTTAAAAGAAATTTTCCCATAAGATTCCCGATGCCAAAAACCGACAAATGTTTTCCATTCCTAAGTACGAGATCCCACAGACTAACTTCTAAACAACTCATAACTATGTTATATCACATATTTGGGTTCCAGGTGTCGTATCAGTTCTTAAAACAGGGATGTGCAACCTGTTCTCAAAGGTAGTCATCAAAAGTTATAGTGAAGACTAAAGGTATTATTTATGAACAAAGCCCCCCCCCCACTCATTGTGCATATTGACATCATTCATTGAGGTACTTGTACCTAAACATGTTCCTTGCACCTTCTCAGTCTGTTCTTATGAATCCTGTTCAAGTGTGCTTAGTGAGGCGGGAGATTTCTCACTTGTATAGATCAAAATCTACAAGCAGCACACTACAAAATTTCCAAAGCACCGCTCCCCAAATGGCATACTTCTGATTTCAAGGCCAAACATTCCGCTAACAGTAGGTTTATCCTAGAAAACTACCCATTATTAGAAAGAACCGATTCTGGTGAATCAAAAATGGGTAAATATACATATGTACTCCAAACTACCAAGTTGCAATTGTTTCTTAAAGTTAAAATGTTTTATAGAAATTGATGAATTTTTTGAAAAATGACCTCAAAGCTTCGACTCTACAGCATCATGTCTCCCACACATCATTAGGTATCAATGTAAAACACCCAAATATGAAAGCCTGGGGTCCACTGAATAGTTTGATGCCCAATATGTATAGGGGTACCCGAGCATGCGGTATATAGGGGCCCTAAAATGTAGACACCCCATTTGAGCTAAAAGTTCTGTAATGCCAGATACTGCAAAATCAACACATTTACATAGTTTGGGGGGGGGGCAAAGTTAGAAAAAAGTACGTTCACCCCAGAAAACCATATATTTTCGGAAAGTACACATTCCCCCGAATCCAAATTGGGTATGCATGTCTTTCTACTCCAAAGCACCAAGCCACAAACCATTCCTAAATTTGGCAATTTTGGTGCCGTTTTCTAAAATCACCTCAAAACTTCCAACTTGCAGCATTGTATTTCCAACACACTTATGTATCAATATAAATCACTCCAAATATGAAAGCCTGGGTTCCCCTGAACAGTTTGATGCCCAATATGTATAGGTTGCATATAGGGGCCCAATGACGAAGACCCCCATATGGTCTTTCATTTCAGGTACTGCAAAATCAACACATTTACATCGTTTTGGGGGGGGGGCAAAGATAGAAAAAGTCTGTTCACCCCAGAAAACCATATATATTCGGAAAGTACACATTCCCCTGAATTCAAATTAGAATGCATGTCTTTGTACTCCAAAGCACCAAGCCGCAAACCTTTCCTAAATTTGGCAATTTTGGTGACATTTCCAAAAATCACCTCAAAACTTCCAATCTGCAGCATTGTATGTCCCACATACTATTATGTATCAAGATAAATCACCCCAAATATTAAAGCCTGGGGTCCTCTGAACAGTTTGGTGCCCAAAATGTATAGGTGTACCTAAGAACGTGGCATATAGGGGCCCCAAAATGAAGACCCCATATGGTCTGTCATTTCAGGTGCTGCAAAATCAACACATTTACATCGTTTTGGGGGGGGCAAAGGTAGAAAAAAAGTATGTTCACCCCAGAAAACCATATATTTTCAGAAAGTAAATATTGGCCCAAATTCAAATTGGGTATGCATGTCTTTCTACTCCAAAGCACCAAGCTGCAAAACTTTCCCAAATTTGGCAATATTGGTGACATTTCCAAAAATCACCTCAAAACTTCCACCCTGCTGCATCGTATGTCCCACATACTATTGAGTATCAAGATAAATCAACCCAAATATGAAAGCCTGGGGTCCTCTGAACAGTTTGATGCCCAATATGTATAGGTGTTCCCAAGCACGTGGCATATAGGGGCCCCAAAAGTAAGACCCCCCATATGGTCTGTCATTTCAGGTGCTGGAAAATCAACACATTTACATCGTTTTGGGGGGCGGCAAAGCTATAAAAAAGTAAGTTCAGCCCAGAAAACCATATATTTTAGGAAAGTACACATTACCCCGAATCAAAATTGGGTATGCATGTCTTTCTACTCCAAAGCACCAAGCTGCAAAACTTTCCTAAGTTTGGCAATTTTAGGGATATTTTCAAAAATCACCTCAAAACTTCCATTCTGCCACATTGTATGTCCCACATACTATTGAGTATCAAGATAAATCACCCCAAATATGAAAGCCTGGGGTCCTCTGAACAGTTTGATGTCCAAAATGTATAGGTGTACCTAAGCACGCGGCATATAGGGGTCCCAAAATGAAGACCCCGTATGGTCTGTCATTTCAGGTGCTGTAAAATCAACACATTTACATTGTTTTGGGGAAAAGGGGGGGGGCAAAGGTAGAAAAAAGTACGTTCAAGCCAGAAAACCATATATTTTCTGAAAGTTAACATTCCCCCAAATCCAAATTGGGTATGCATGTCTTTCTACTCCAAAGCACCAAGCTGCAAAACTTTCCTAAATTTGGCAATTTTGGTGACATTTCCAAAAATCACCTTAAAACTTCCACCCTGCTGCATTGTATGTCCCACATACTATTGGGTATCAAGATCAATCACCCCAAATATGAAAGCATGGGGTCCTCTGAACAGTTTGATGTCCAATATGTATACGTGTACCCAAGCACATGGCATATAGGGGACCCACATATGGTCTGTCATTTCAGGTACTGCAAAATCAACACATTTACATAGTTTTTGGGGGGGGGGCAAAGGTAGAAAAAAGTAAGTTCACCCCAGAAAACCATATATTTTCAGAAAGTACACATTCCCGCAAATCCAAATTGGGTATGCATGTCTTTGTACTACAAAGTACCAAGTCACAAGCCTTTCCTAACTTTGGCGATAAAAGCAACGGTTTTTACATTTCTGAAAATCGCCTAAAAGTATTGCAATTGGCCACATTTATCTCACCCAATTTCTTACATACAATTGTAAAACACCATAAATATTGATGTCAAGAGTCTACTGAACAGTTTGATGCCCAATATGCATAGATATACCAAGGCAGCTGGCATGTGCGGGCCCCAAATAAAAATAGTGCAGATGATTTTTCTCCGTTGCCGATTCGTCTTCTGTGAACATAGACCCTTGACTTCATATTATGTGCGTCAAGACCCTCCTAACAGCAAAGACCCCCCCAAAACCATATATTTTCAGAAAGTACTCATTCTGACGAATCCAACAAAGGTAAAGATGCCTTTCTACACTAAACTACCAAACTGCAAATCTTTTCTAAACATAGAGGTTTTTCAAACATTTCTGAAAATTGTCTAAAATTGTTGCAGTTTGTCGCACACAATGTTTTATGTACAAAGAAAAATCACCCTACATATAGAAGTCAGAGGTCTAATGAATAGTTTGATGCCCAGTATGCATAGATTTACCAAAGTATGTGGAGTGTACGGACCCCAAATGTAAAACATGCATATGAATTTTCACGCTAGCCAACTCAGCTGCTGAAAAAAGTACCCTGACTTTGCATTATGTGTTGTAAGACCCCCAAACTGTAAAAAGACCCCCAGAACACTATATATTTTTGGAAAGCACATATTCTGACGGATCAAACTAAGTAAATATATCTTTCTATACCAAAGCACCAAACAACAAAACTACACTAAAGATACATAAGGAAAAATAATGCAGGGAGAAAATTGCAATAAAACCACAAAAAATGTGTAAATCAATTAAATAACAAAATGACTGATCTGACAGCATAAATAGTGGCCAAAATCGATTACCCAATAGTCATGCTGCCAAAAAAAACAGTTTTTATGGGTAAAAAAACTAGGGATGCACTGAATCCACTATTTTGGATTCGGCCGAACCCCCGAATCCAAACCCTAATTTGCATATGCAAATTAGGGGTGGGAAGGGTAAATTTTTTACTTCCTTGTTTTCTGACAAAAAGTCACGTGATTTCCCTCCCTGTCCCTAATTTGCATATGCAAATTACACACTTTCACACCACTTTTAGAATTGCCTGGAACCGCTGAAAAATAAACGCGGACAGGAAGCCCTAAAACTGATCCTGGAGTGTTAAGTTGGCTCATTTGCAGCCTACCCGCGAGTGAACACCCACAGTACGTTTTTGACAGTTGAAGCCCTTGCCTGCCAGAACGTACATCATACGTGCTTGGCAGGCTAAGGGTTAATGAACATAAACAATATGTGTTGTAAATCAACAATCCAGAAGGCAAAGAAAGGAAACAAAGAGTGCAAGACTAACCCCAAAAAGTTTTTAAAGTATATTAATAGTAAAAATATGCAGGTTGAAAGTGTTGCTCCTTTAAATAATGGTACCAGTATGGTTGTAACAGATACAGATAAGGCAAATGTGCTAAATCAGTTCTTTTCTTCAGTGTATACAATAGAGACTCAGCTCCATCTAGTCAGTGGCTGACTCAAGATATGATTGATAAAGCTTTAATAAAATGTATGTAAACAAGGCTCCAGGGCCTGATGACATACACACCTGGGTTCTAAGAGAGCTTAGTTCAGTTTTAGACCAGCACCTATTTCTGATTTCCTCAGATTCACTTTCATCTGTTATGGGGCCTATGGATTGGAGAAAAACTGGTGTATTTCCAATATTTAAAAAGGTATTACGATCTCAGCCTGGCAATTATAGGTCAGTAAGTGGTGGTCAAATTATTTAAAGGCTTGTTAAGGGATCACATTTAAAATGTTGTCCTAGTGAACGGCATTATGAGCAGCAATCAGCATGGCTTTAGGAAGGATAGGACATGTCAGACAAATTTGATTGCTTTTTATGAAGAGGTAAGTAAGATGCTGGACAGAGGGGGGGGCAGTAGATGTGATCTATTTGGATTTTGCCAAAGCGTTTGATACTGTGCCCCACAAACGACTGCTTCCTAAACTAAGGTCTGTTGGGCTTAATAAACTGGTTTGCACATGGATAGGAAACTGGCTACAGGATCGGGTACAGAGGGTGGTTGTTAATGGTACATTCTCTGCTTGGAGTAAGGTTCTTAGTGGGGTCCCTCAGGGCTTGGTATTGGGTCCACTTTTATTTAACTTGTTCATTAATGACTTAGGGGAGGGTATTGTAAGTAATGTATCAGTGTTTGCAGATGACACAAAATTATCCAGCCCAATTAATTCCATCCAGAATGCGGCATCCTTGCAACACGATCTTGACAAACTGGCAATCTGAGCAGCTAAGTGGCAAATGAGATTCAATGTTGATAAATGTAAAGTCATGCACCTGGGATGTAAAAATATCCAAGCCACTTATACCCTTAATGGGACTGCACTAGGCAAATACATTATGGAAAAGGACCCTGGAGTCCTTGTAGATGATAAACTTGGCTGTAGCAAGCAATGCCAGTCAGCAGCATCAAGGGCAAATAAGGTCTTGAGTTGTATTAAAAGGGACATAGGTTCACAGGAGGAGCGGTCATTCTTCCACCATAGAGCACTGGTAAGGCCCCATCTAGAATAAGCTGTACAGTTTTGGTCTCCAACGCTCAAACAGGACATTATTGTATTAGAGAGGGTACAGAGAAGGGCAACTAAGCTGGTAAATGGTATGGAAAATCTTAGCTATGAGGAAAGACTGGCCAAATTGGGGATGTTCATGGAGAAGAGGCGCTTAAGGGGTGATATGATAACTATGTATAAATATATAAGGGGATAGTATAAAAATCTCTATAATTCTTTATTTACCAGTTGGTCTTTCTAGCTGACACAAGGTCACCCATTCCGATTAGACGAGAAGAGGTTCCGCGTAAATCGGAAGGGTTTTTTACAGTGAGAGCTGTGAAGATGTGGAATTCTCTCCCTGAATCAGTTGTGCAGGCTGATACATTAGATAGCTTTAAGAAGGGGTTGGATTGCTTTTTAACAAGTGAGGGAATACAGGGTTATGGGTGATAGCTCATAGTACAGATTGATACAGGGACTGGTCCAATTGTCATCTTGTAGTCAGGAAGGAAATTTTTCCCCCTCTGAGGCAAATTGGAGAGGCTTCAGATGGGGTTTTTCGCCTTCTTCTGGATCAGCTAGCAGTTAGGCAGGTTAAAAAAAGTTAAAAGGTTGAACTTGTTGGACATGTATTTTTTTTCAAAGTAATTTACAATGTTATATTGTATTTATTAAAAATCCAAACTGAAAAAGCACAAATGGGAAAAGTCACAGAAATGTTGTGAAAATTACCAGCGTCAAAAATATCCAAAAACCTCTAAAACCATTAATAAAAGAAAGATCTTCCAGTTGTAAGGGACATTTTCTATTGACATGTTTTCACATGTTTAAGCTGGAGTATTTTTGTATTTTGCATTGTTGCCGTTTTGTCCACGACTTTCGGATTTTTGGAGTCAAAAAGCTTGATCCAAAAATTTGCAGCTTAAGTCTGGGCCTAGGGTCACTTGGGAAAAGTAAGAAGCATGGAGGCTCAGGGCTATTTTACTTTTTTTCCTGTTTACATAATTGAATTTACTGCGGGGTGTCTAATATAATGGCACCCCTCAGTGAAATGCAATTACTAGCATTCCTCCAGCAGCCAAAGGCAGAAGGGTGCCCTTATTCTACCCGACTCTAACAAGGTTGCAGCTGTTTTCTTGGAAGGCAGTATATTACCATTGCACAAGACTTGGAGTGTTAGGATGGGTGAAGTTGCTTAGACAAATTAATACTGTAGATATTAGGTGTGTGTTCAGGATGCCAGGATCAGTGTAATCAAATTTTCCAGGGCAATGCATCTGATTCCATTTAGAGGATAAGTTAAAGTGATGTTCTTCATAACTGATTATATAGAGCTGCATGGAGGCAGGGAGATCTGATTCTCTTGAGAGGTCTGTGTTATGTTCAATTAGGTTTACTATGGTGTAAAAAGCAGAATTCTAATAAAATCTTTTTCTTTATTTTTTGTGGTTTTGGGGTTGTTTGTTTTATTGCACTGCAGCTTTCAGGCATGGAATTTAAATGGTTATCTGGTTGCAATTCCCCTAGAAACCAGGCAGCAGTTTTGAAATCAAAAGAGAATATGAATAGTGTCTGAAAAAAAAATAAGCAAAATAAAATAGAAACAACAGTAAAAGTAAACAGTAATATTAACAGTGTTTTGTCCTAGCTGTTTGCTTTTTATTTTGCTGCCACACAGCTACTGTGCATTCATACAGCAGCTCTTTGATAAAATTTGTCCCCTCCTTGCCTACCCCACCTTTAATTTAATCAAAAGTCATCTCCTTTGAAGCCACTTGACAGTAAATAACTCACTTTAAACATTACTCACTATAAAGTTTCTGTTAGGAGTAATTCTATCCTCAAATTTAGATATAGTCTTAACGTACCATCTTTTAGTTTCAAACATGCCTTTGGACTTTTCTGACAAACCCAAAATCAAAGATGAGCTGATTATTCACAGCATACTGGGTAACAGTTCCAAAACCTTGATCATTAAAGGTGTAAAAGGTCTTTTAGCATTTTGCCTCATTATACAACACACTTGAGCCGTAAGATCTAGGGAAATTTACACTATAGTTATATGTAGATAGTGATAAATATTACTATTCACTTACACTAATATCAAGAAAATATTTTGGAAAATATAGAACTGACCCAATGAGGCCCAACTGCAATGCCTGAGTCTGAGAATAGTGTAGTCAGGGCCACTTTTATTAATCAATCTGCCCTGTACAACAAACTTTTCTGGGCCCCACCCGAGACCCCCCCCCCCAGGGTCCCCTCTACAGGTGTAAAAAAAAAAAACCACTGGTGGCCAGGGCCCCCATACAAGTAAAAAAATAATAATTGGTGGTCATGGCCCCCCATTAAAGTAAAAAATATCATTGGTAGCAAGCCCACCCCCTACAATTCAAAAAAGCATTGGTGGTCAGATGCCCCATGTAAGATTTAAAAAAAAACAATGGTGGCGAGGGGCCCCACAGAAGATTAAAAAAGGATATTCGTTGCATAGAGCCCATGAAAGATTAAAAAAACACAAGATTTAAAAGAAAAAAAACATTGGTGTAGAAGATTAAAAAGAAAACAAACATTGGTGGTGAGGACCCCAAAGAAGGAAAAAAATTGTTTTTCAGTGGAACTTACCTTCATTCGCATGTGATCTTCATTCTCCTTCGGTGATGGCAGTGTCTTCCGTTTTCGGCTCCTTTTGCATCTTCGGCTCTTCCAATCTTTGGCTCTTTGGTTCTCCTTCGGTGACATCAGGAAGGGCGGCCCTGAATGAAGTCATGCTTAAATGTCCCACATTATGTTGCATCAACCCAAATGAAATGCCCTGAAGGTGTAAGGAAGGTTTTCCTGCCCATGTTTACTGTCCATTTGGAAAGTAGATATGTGGGATCCCTGGTATCATTTCCCACCCTACTAGCTCCATGCTGTAAGAGAACAAGCTCAGCTCTGCTACTAGCACCCCAGCCACACTATATTAGGGGTTCTTTTTATAGATATATTGGAATTGAACAGGTTGCAGAATTACACTGTTCCCAAATTAAGAAACACAGAATGATGGTGCCCCTCCTCCCAAAAAAATCTAGAATATACTGTATATTCACAGGGTCCCTTCAATTACTGCTTTAATAACCCGGTATTTCCTCACATGCTAAAAAGCCATCCAACCCCCTCTGAAACGAATGTATCATCCAGTACAACTAATTCAGGGAGAGAATTCCATTCCATTCTCTCCCTGAAATATTTCATTCCAGTTTTATTTCACCCAAATGCTCTTTCTTTTCAAGTGGAGGGGGCATCGACAGATCATCATCATCATCATCATCATTTATTTATATAGCGCTGTCAAGATACGCAGTGCTTTACTGCAGTTATAGCAAACAGGGAATAAATGGTGGATAACAGACAAGGATTACAGAGTACAATAGGGTTAGAAGGACCTAGAGATTAGAGTTTACAAACTAAAAGGTTAGGGTACAATTGAGACATTAGGATGAGGAAGATAATAGATGCATAGCAGAGAGGCCTCACTTTAATCCCCAGCTAATTCTGAAATTCCTTCTCTCTATACCACATGACTTTCAGATCAATCATGAGCCTTCAATTCTAGAGGACTAACTACTTGCTGGCTATTATTTCCACTATCAATCCTAGGTGATTCTTAGTAGATCAGTTACCTAAACAGTTACGGTTTCAAATACTTGTACCATCACAATAATTCAGACATATTATAAATTTAATAGTTTTATTTAGTGTAAACTCATCTAACCATTAAGGCACTTTCACAGCTCTGGATTTCAGTCGTATTGACTAAAATATCTTACAATCTAATCTTGGTACACCATACTTACAGCAGTGGTGGATTATCATAATGACAACCTAGACGGTTGCTTGGTGTTCATGGATCTAAGGGGGGCTCTGCTTCCATAAAAGGGAACAGAGTTTGAGTGAGCTAGGGGTGGAACCCTCACATCTGCAAACTTTTATTCTTTGGTTGAGTAAAATGTTCCTTTAATTAAGTTTCAACAGAAACCCATTTTTGAGGCAGTGTTTATTCTGTTGCACTTATTAAGACATTCCGCAGATCAGCACCCTGTCCCGGGTTTCTCCGAGCTAATACAAGGGAATTGAAAATGACTGTGTTCAAATAACTCATGTCCATTCAACTAAACATTTAATTACATTCACCTAGACACGTTCCTGGAGGAAACTCTTGCTCAGATACCATCCAACCTGTCATGTTATTCATGCTTCCATAAGCAAACATATTGTTTAACTGCAAATAATTCTGACACCCATCGCAATGTTCTTTTCTCAGTGTGAAGAGCCATCAGAATTGTTGGCTGCGAGTGAAGAGGCCACACAAGTTGAGCACCAAAACAAAAGGGGGAGGCGAAAATAATGCAAGAGCTTGTTCAAACCCAGATTTTTCAGGTCTTAAGATTTTTATCTCTGTCTGGGAGCAGGTGAGATCATATATATAATACAGTGCAGGCTGCAATAAAATCAGGAATATGATATACAGATACAGGTATGGGATCTGTTATGCAGAATGCTCATGCTCTTGGGTTTTCTGGATAATGTACCTTAAATATTAAATAAACTCGATAGGATTGTTTTACCTCCAATTAGAATTAATTATATCTTAGTTTGGATCACGTACAAGGTACTGTTTTATGATACAGAGAAAAAGTAAACATAGAAAATAGAAAATTTGGATAAAATAAGAGTTTATGGGAGGCCTTCCTATATTTCATAATCCCAGTAATGGTCAAACTATGCCCTTTGTCAGCAATAGACAGCCCTGAGCCACTGCATGCCATCATACGACACCAGTGTGATTGGGCCACACCATCAGGTGACAGTCACATGTCCACCAGTGGTGAAAAAGGCTCATTATTCCCATTATGAGACTTCTGTGCCTTGTGATCTATGATAAAGATAGCTTGAAAGCTGGCAGTGTATCATGACAAATCATATGATATTAAAGGAAGGTTTTACCAAGATTTGACCTTGGGAAAATGAATAGAGCTATTTTTAATTCACCACGTGCTCAGTTGTTCTCTATTCTTACTTCTATTTTCTATACTTTAGAGGTGAAGATGACCAGAGACACAGACTTATACAAAGTACATTATAGGGGTTGCTCACCTTCCAAACACCTTTATCACTTCAGTTGAATTCAGATTGTTCCCCCAGAAATTAAAACTTTTTTAAAATTGCTTTCCATGTTTTAATTGAATGTTCGTTTCTCAGTATGGCAGCTCAGCAGGTCCGGACTGAGAATTAAAATAGGCCCTGGCATTTCAGGTACACAGAGGCCCGATTAGCCCACATAGATGCCCAAACAGCCCCCACCAGCCCACTTAATACTGACTTTCTATGGGACCTGATAGCAGCCCCTCTGGCATTTGCCATAGCCCACAGATTACCAGTCCGGGCCTGCAGCTCAGTAATTCAGGAGCAGATTCTAAACTGTTAGTTGATACATTTCTCAACAGCAGCATCTGTGGAATATTATCAACTATTGTCTCAATTCTAACAGCTTGATTTAATGAAACTCAGGGATTCTGCCAACAAATATATAAACTAATGTATCATTAGAACAGTTACAGAGTGGGTGACCCCCCCCCCCCCGAGCCACTTCAGAAAGACAAAAGAAAGTGAAAAATGAAACTTTAAGCTTCAATATTAGAAAAATGGTCACAATTATAAAATAGTATGGATGCACCGAAACCACTATTTTGGATTTGCCTGAACCACTGAATCCTTTTATGAAAGATTAATTAACCAGATCCAGACCCTAATTTGTATATGCAAATCAGGAAGGGGAGGGAAACATTTTTTTTACTTCCTTGTTTTGTGATGAAAAGTCACATGATTTCAAGGATTCAGATCAGCCATGCACAAGGATTCGGCCAAATCCTGCTGAAAAAGACCGAATCCTGGCGCTGAATACCGAACCACATCATGGATTCGGTGCATCTCTAAAAATAGAAAGGTTTTTAAAAAAAAGTCTTTATTTTTGGTGAACTCTCTGAAATGAACTGAACTGAACTGAAAAAAGAATGAATAGTGATCAACCCCTTTAAAGGAGAATGATCCTTAGTATATAAAATGCATTTAAACGGCAGTGGATGCTTAATCCTTTTCACCAATAGGGTTAATACATTTTTCCATGTAATTACAGAGATGTAAATGGTTTATTAGTGTGCTTCCTCATCCAAGCATTTCCTTACTACTGAAAACCACTGTGTGCACTTGCAGACTTGCAATGCAATTTGCTGCCTCATGCTACAATCAGCCAATTAGAGTAGGTGAAACCTGTCAGTGACTCACAGCATATATGTGTGTTGTTTGAAGCCAGGGGAAAAATGTTGGGTTGAGGAATTCACAAAAAAAATAATTTACATTTGTGAAACAGATTTATTAAACATTCACTATGGTTTAGTAGATTGTTGAATAACAGTAATGGCTCCCCTCTTTAATAAATATGATGTTTGTATATATGGAAGTGAGTCACTTTCAGATGTCAGATATAAGGATATAGTTCATGGATGTAGTCTTCCTTGAGGCAGGCATGACACCTTTCCCGTACAGGTTTCTCTGCAATACTTGGGGATTTGTTTAGATGCTTTGGTCTATTCCCTCCAACACCCCACAACTTTAGTCCAATGCACCCCACTCCACTTACGTTCCAAAAGACATTCCTACGCCCGGAAAACTTATGCATAGCTAAGTGATTTTTATATGGACGGAGTTTTAGTTTCCTTATGTTTAACAGTTGGGTGTGTATATCCATTACTTTTGATACACACACAGGTATGGAAATCTTTAATCTAGAAAGCTCTGAATTACAGAAAGTTCATCTCCCAAAGCCTCCATTTTATAGTGAATAAAGTACCCCCTCTTGTAAAATATAAGGATATTATAAGTTACCGAGGAGTTCCATGACCATATAAAAACACGAGGCCAAAGGCCTCATATCCTCATATTTTGCAACAGGGGGTACTCTATTTTAGGGATGCACCGAATACCGAACCGAATCCGAATCCTAATTTGCATAAGTAAATTAGGGGTGGGAAGGGGAAAACATTTTTTACTTCATTGTTTTGTGACAAAAAGTCAAGCGATTCCCTGCCCGCCCCTAATTTGCATATGCAAATTAGGTTTCGGATTCGTTTCGGCCAGGCTGAATCCTGGATTCAGTGCATCCCTACTTTATTTATTATAATACACAAGTTTCAGTGAGTCATGTGACAGAATTGACATCACTAAGTTTGATTATAACCGGTGACATCATTAAGCAGCGCTTATAAGGAAATCATTTACAGGATATGCATGGCTCTTGTGCATTATGAGCAAATAATTCCACTTTTTATAAATTTCCTTTTTCTTTATTATAAAAAACAGTAACTTCATCCTAACGTCTGTAAGATCCTGTATAATTATAATAATCCTTATTGGAGGCAAAACAATCCTATTGGGTTTATCGAATGCATAGATTATTTTGTAGTATTGGGACCCAGATTATGGATAGATCCCTTATCCAGAAAAGCCTAGGTACTGCGCATTCTGGATAACAGATCCCATTCCTGTACAGATAATTTAATTCCTCCTGCATCCCCCTTGTGCTCTGACTAATTTTACATGACAAGCTGAACACTAATAAAGCAGAGCAGGCTGCGGAAATGCAGTCTCTTGAATGAGGTTATTGCTGCAGATAGTAACATTGTAATATAATAGGGAGATAGAAGTTTATTAGCGCCACTATGCATTATTTTTTTATGGCACAAAACCAGTTGCAAATGCTTTGCTTGTCACAGTCACAGCAATTCGATTTCTTAGAAAAACCTTTAAATGTCAACGGCAGCATAAGTTCAATACATTAAAGGGCATTGCATTATTGGAGTTTAAATGCTACTTGCCAATATTGCGAGCCAATTTAAAGCCAAGTCACTGACTTGTTTGTTTGGACTGATCAGTTCAATAAGATAACATACAGTAAGGTGATTAAGGAGGCATTAATAATTGAAATATGGAGAAATCCTACCTGTGCTATAATAAGTAAGAGTACTGCACCAAATGACAAGTCTTTATTAAAGGGAGAGCAAGTAGTGTTCTGCCTTTATTCACATTGACCTCCTCTTGAGTGCAGATGGAAGAGGCACTTGGGGAAAGTAAAGGCCCCTGAGAACACAAATCTTATCTCAATTGAAATTATGCACAAGCAGATACAGATGTGTGGGTTGATGTAGGACATGTCTCCAGTGACTGCTTCCTGATAAGTGGCATAGTTACTTCAAGTCTCATCATCATTTTATCCTTGTCTAGAATAATAAACATTGCCTGACCTGTTCATTGTATTCATTGTATTAAGGATATATTAATTCTACTTAATGCCTATATACAGTATATATATATATATATATATATATATATATATATATATATATATATATATATATATATATATATATATATATATATATATATATATACTATATAATATGTTAACTATTCAAGTACAGTATACTCTGTCTTTCAAGAAGGTTCTGTTCTTTTCTTTAATTTTCTGATATTTTTATCCCTTTTTTTTCCCTTTAGCATTAGATAATTTGTTGTTTTTGACTTCTGTTTTCCAATGGTATCAGAGAACTATCAGAGAAGTGTGTTCTAGTAAAGAATAAAACAAGTACCTGGGGAATTGTAAAGGCGATGTGTTACAATCTGCCACGTGTTTACCCCCAAATCCCAGGCTTCCCTTCTGACCAATGACATTGCACCATCCTATATTATTGGAAACTACTCCACAACAGAGCACCATAACAAAGGAGTAAGCATAATACTATGGTTTTCAAGGGTACTGAGATTGGTAATGTAGTACATATGACTGCTAACTACCTTTACTTCACAAAAAATACCGTATCTCAAACCCGTAGCTCAAAATCCATAATAATCCATAGGTGATAATATCTTTCTTTTGAATTATTTTTATTAGCATATTTAAAAACAGAAAGAACAAAGAGCAGCAAAGTAATAGCTTAGCATAACAATTGTCAATTACATAATAAAAAGAAATATCATGTAGCAATTCATTGTTAACAAAACATCAAATAGGACAATAACAAAATTAATCAAAGAAAAACAAAATTATATGGAATAAAATAAAATAAGGTCTTCCTCTCTATCAACAAGCATAAAATATTTACCCAAATATATATAAAAAAAAAATTATCACATCTTCAATCAGTCAATGAGCCAATTTAGAAGAGGAGTTTTCATGTGAATTATACATAAATTTTTCTATGAAAATTCTATCTTCAGACTTCAGAATTTTAAAAAGGGGAGACCAGAGTTTAAGAAAATTTTCTCTAAGACCTAAATTACAATATCTAAAACCTATTGCTTCATCAATGCAGAGAGATTTAAGATAGGACAAGATGACCTTTAAATCTGGGGAAGTGTCTTGGATCCAATATAAAAAGATGGATTTACGAGTAGCGGCAATGAGGTGATAATAGCAACATCCCGGCAGTCACAAATTTAAAACCAACAAAGCCCCTCCTTTCTCTACTTAAAACCAATCCAGCCAGATTGTCCATGCATCTTTCTTAATTGTACATATTTTTAGCCATACATTTCAGAGGTCATGTTAACTGTATAAATAATAATGTCACATATAGGGGCACATTTACTAAGGGTCATATATAGAGGGTGATTTAACCCTAGATATTCGACCATCAAAGTAAAATCCTTGGACTTCGAATATTGAAGTCGTAGGATTTACCGCAAATACTTAGATCGAACGATCAAAGGAAAAATCGTTCGATCTAACTATTAAATCCTTCGAACGATTCGAACAATTTTAATCCATCGATCTAAGGATTTTCCTTCGATCAAAAAAAGCTTAGAATCTACGAGTGTACTTATTTGTTGTATGTCTGATTGCTGTGTGTTTAAAAAAGAAATAAATCTTACCTTTAAAAAAAAAAAAAACTTAGAAAGCTTATGGGGAAGGTCCCCATAGGCTAACATTGGTGCTCGGTAGGTTTAAAGTGCCGAAGTAGGTAGTCAAAGTTTTTTTTAAAGAGACAGTACTTCGACTATCGAATGGTCGAATAGTCGAATGATTTTTAGTTTGAATCGTTCGATTCAAAGTCGTAGTCGAAGGTCGAAGTAGCCTATTCGATGGTCGAAGTACCCAAAAAAAGTTTTTTACTTTGAATCCTTCACTCGAGCTTAGTAAATGTGCCCCATAGAATGCATATAAAATTCATAAAACATCTTATATTATCTGTATATTATCTATTATATCCAAGTCTCTTAAGTTGTTTAGAATATTATACAGTATAATTACCATGTTAAAACTTTTTAGGGACATTTAGTCCTATCTCCAATATAAATCTTAATCCTATTACTATTATATCTCAAGGGACTATAATAAACCTAAATCTAAAATCAAACTCATAATTAAAGCCTAATGGTAAGCGCGTCTTAAAATAGAAAATACATTACACCTCTTTCTCAGTCAAAATACCTATAGGGTCCCCCCTCTTACTCACACTTTGAATACCTTGGACAGAGAAATAGGCAATGTCACCACCACTGCATTGTGCAACGCCAGGCACCAGCTTATCTAACCAATGATATCGCCACATTCCTTAGTACTGGGAACTACTCTGCAGTATTTATGGGTAAACACAAAACAAGTTCCTCAACAGTTCCTCAACTGATCACAGCTTCAGCATAAATATATTTTTACAACATCCAATAGTTGAAGCTACTGAACTGTACAACTAAAACAGCCAGTCTTCCAAATCTCAACCCAAAGAGACTAGAAGAACGAGGGGAACATAATTAAGAAAATGAAATACAATAAACAGCTAAAACTTCCAATAGAACACAGCTTTGGTGAATAACAATACATAACATGGAATATAACATTTATTAATACCATCTATGGGACTGCAGCTGAGCAGCCAAATCTGTCAATTACAGAAGATTTCCCAGCAGCCCAAGGAGAGGAAGAGCAAAAGGGGAATAATATAATAAATGGGTATGGTGGGAGCTGTACAGTCTGTCAGCCAATAGCTTCAATGTGTATAGAATAATAGTGCCAAGGCCACTTTAGTAAACTGGCCAAAAGGGAATTTTCCCAGAGCCCACCAGAACAGAGCTGCCCACAGTGACTTATCCCCTATAATGACTAAAGGTGGCCATACAAGATAAGAGCCGCTTGTTTGGCAAGATCGCCAAACAAGCACATCTTTCCCCGATATGCCCACGAATGGCAGGGCAATATCGGATTAATCCAAATGTTCAGCCCTAGGGCCGAACAATCGGATTATATGAAGGAAACGCGTGCCAACGGATTGTAGGACCGTATCAACTATCTGATGTGGTTCTCGATTGCAGGGAAATATCAAACCTGCCCGATTGATATCAGGCTGATTTTTTGCCACATACAATCAGGGAGACATGTCAGACGCCCCCACACACAGACAGATATGCTGCCGAATTGGTCTAAAGGACTGATATCGGCAGCTTTAATCTGCACGTGTATGGCCACTTTAAGAGACCTCTCTGCTCTTGCCTTACTACATTGTACTGCACTATTATCAGCAACTACTCATTTGCATGCATCGTAAACGTATTGTCAGATTACATAGTGCCAAATAAAACGCATTTGTTAAATGTAAACTTTGCTCCATTTTATAAACATATACCGAGTATATAGTGCTTGCCTACAAATCATCCTTAGTATCAGTTAAAAGTACATCAATTAAATAATAAAAGCCAGAGCCCAGGCAATTATAATTTCATATT
This sequence comes from Xenopus laevis, assembly GCF_017654675.1. Taxonomy (NCBI): domain Eukaryota; kingdom Metazoa; phylum Chordata; class Amphibia; order Anura; family Pipidae; genus Xenopus; species Xenopus laevis. The sequence continues at coordinate 28,172,540 of NC_054385.1, forward strand.
TACATCTGCCAGAGAATGCAAAAGGTCACCAACAGATTTATCAAGGCATCTGAAGCTGGTTCTTATTAAGGCTGAGCTCTGTTCTTGTATGAAAGTCTGTGTCTGTGATAAAAACCCTCCTCTGCTTTATATATTGTCCTTGAGAAATCCATCGATAGTATGAGCACACCAAAGTACTAAAAGGCATAAACAGATTTCATGTGCAGGATCCATAAGTGCTTGGTGTTAAGCCACACTTCATACATAAGTATTACATAATACATACAGTAAGTTCTAATAAAACTACAGCATTTACTACAGCATTCATGATGGAGCAAAATGGACAAAAATGGGCACTGGTATTGATGCCATTAATTAAAGATGGTTCTTGCACTTGCTAGTAGTTGGGCTCTTCGCTAGTGTAATTGTCTCACCTACTTTTCTGAATCACCCACAAATACACCATCAAGATGGCGGCAATTACATTATTCCCATTACTTCATTACAGTGGACTTGTGCCTAAAGGTTTAGAGGTCATTGTGATGCCAAGTGTTAGAAGTGCTGCCATCCCAAACCTAGAAAAATATCTGTGTTTTGACACATTGGGTGCAACTTCCCCCTGTAGATGCAATGATTTTGGAAGTGGGGGAAAACTGCATTCTGGGTAAAAAGAAATGGTGAATTACATTATAAACTCAGAAATTGCACTTGCAGTTGTAAATGTCCCTTATAAATGTCCCTTAGTAAACAGCACTTGTCACTAATGACAGCAATGAGATGGACCCAGTACTGTATTTACTTCTGGTGCCACCCTAGGCACCAGACCTAACTGCACCACCCTCAGTTTACAGAAGTCGTAGTATTACATCACTACCGCTACATGTGATGTCACTTCCACCACAAAGCGCCCAGTATGCGAAGCTCTCCTTCTCCCGGGGGGTGGGGAGGGGAAGCTTGTTCACCCTTCAGCTCTGCTACTGAGTTTACGGAAATAGTAGCTGACTTAGGCACGGCCCCTTGGGTGTTTATATATCTATATATAGAGAGAGCCCTAAATGCACCTGCAATCAGTGACTGAAACCTTTAATTTTTTTAGGAAAGTTTCCTGTTCACAACTATAGACTTAGGTCTGTTTTCTCAGAGGCAGTAAAGATACACAATACAGTTGCATGCTGGGTAAAAATCATAAATGTATTTGGAATTGCATAGGGCTAATTACTTGTGTGATTCCTTAGTTAGTGAGCCATACTCTCTAATACAGAGTTGTGCCAAGGTTACAAGCATGATAGAGAGGACGGACCAGGGGACTAACTGTGCCAGTAATGTGCAAACTCACTTGGGAGCTAGAAATAAAAATTCCCAGCAGCCTTGGAGATTTAGACATTTGGCTTTTATACTAATGTATTATAATATCAGAAATGGTATTATTTCAGTAGCTGGCACAGTGACTATATTTGAGGAGACGGGACTTGGGTCATTACCGAGCGTGGAAAATTCATGACCTAAGGACAGTTACAATTAATTGGGTAAAGCGCCAGCAGAGCAAAGTGACCTAATGACAACTAAATGTTTAACTGCTTTGAGGGCATGTTCCAAACTGAACTATTGGTAATGACTCGTCTCACTTGTTAAATAACCTGGTGGTATAGAGCAGTTTTATAAACTATACATAAATTGGTGTATTTGTCATGGTGCAAAATGGTCTCTTTTCCCAGAGCAAGCAGTACAACATGCTGAGAACAATAATTATTTCTAGAAATACAAATTGTGCCGAGTGCTGCAACAACATGCAGACTTATAAAAGCACCGGGATACCTTATACACCATGAGCTTATCATAGAAACACAGACGGAATGATAGGCATGGATAGAATTACAAAATGTTTTGGAAAAATTAAGGAAATATAATAATATTGTAAGAAAATGAATAACAAATGTGTTGTTTTGTCAGCTAAGGGGATGATTTATCACAGTGCCTTCCAACTGGTGGCCCACAGGCCACATACAGCCCACAACCCCCCTTGTGTGCCCCCCACATAATATTCTGCCACGTGTATCTTTACAAGGTATCAGTACTGAGATTAAGTGGCCCCTGCTTTTTTTACACCTTAAATTCAGAATATAAACTCCTGCATTGTTTATACGTGTAATCCCCCTGCATTGTTCACACCTGTAATAAATTGTTCACACCCTAAAGCCTTATACTGTTCACATCGGGTTTTTTTCCGGTGCCGCGCTGGCCCAGTCTGACCCTGGCTCATTGTGTGTCTGCCTGCTCTATGCTCCCTGTGTGTGCTGTACTCTGCCTGACCTATGCTCCCTGTGGCAGGGTTTTTTTTCTTGATTCACAGAGAAAAAAACAGACACAAAAAGTGCAGAGTATTTTCTGAAACCTCGAATAGTCAGAATTTATTAAAGAAAAAAAAAACACAAAAAGTCACCAGACACAACTTCTTTCTTTAATAACTTTTTAAATACACTAGCATTTGAGAAAAAAAAGTTACACAAATTTTTCTGGCATTTTTTTATCTGCGTCTTTTTTTAATAACATTTTTTCACTTCATTTCAGTGGCGGAACTAACAGGGCCCGCACCTCCTCATGGGCCCGGGCCCCCAGGCAGATCGTGCCCCGCCGATTTCCGGCAAGATAATTGCGTATGGAGGAGGCGGGGCCCCCCTCGTATGGAACACATCATGGGGCTTATAGTGCAATTTCAAACTCAAATTGCCATGTTTTTACCCATAATTCCAGTGTAATTATAACCACATAGGGAGTTGCTGCAGCTGCTATTGCCCCTGAAGTGCCAGAATGAACCCAAATTCAGATGCAAGTTGTGCCCAACATATTCAGAGTGATGGACATCTGTTCCATAACTTTTCACACTCTGCATTAAAATGATATTTGTGTTGTGGCAAGTCTTCTATTTAATGCAACCCGTTGTATGAAATGCAAGGAGTGTGTTTAGAAACAAGTTATTTTAATGAATGGTGTCAATAAGCACAACATTTTGCACAGCTGCCCTTATGGCAGTTTGTAAATGAGCCCTTATGTAAAAGCTTAAAAGATAATTCTCCTAATTCTCCACTGTAAATTAATGGGACCTGTAATCCAGAATTAGTGATGGGCAAAATTTTGCGCTGCAAAAATTATGCCTTATAGACTGCAATGGGTGAATAAATTGTCCTGTGTCAAAAAAATATATAGTCGCTCGTCAAAACATTTTGCTGCCAATAGACGTCAATGAATTTCTGCAAAGTTCCACTGTTTGGCTAATTTTAACTGAAGTTAAACAGGTCAGATTCACCTATCACTATCCAGAATGCTTGCAACCTGGGGTGAAGTACATAACCTTGCATTTATCAACATTGAACCTCATTTGCCAGTTTGCTGCCCAGTTTTCTAATCTAATCAAATCACTTTGCAAAGTGGCAGCATTTAAAACCATTTACCACCATAAAGTTCTCTATCCAAGTGCCCGTTGATGTAACACCATGACCTTTCATATGGTGATGTCACAACATGACCTCTAATGGAGATGTCACAACATAACCTCTAATGGTGATGTTACACCATGACCTCTCAGCCACATTGCCAAAAACCAACACATCTGAGACTTTAAAGGAATGGTTCACCTTTCAGTTTTTAGTATGTTATAGAATGCCTAATACTAAGGTCTTTTTTATTTATTTTGATTTTCTCTGTTTTCTCATTATGACTATGAAGATTTTCATTCATCCAGGTCATGGGGTTTTTAGATTTAGCTATACCAGATAGTTGTCTCATTATTTGCCTTTTTCTTCTGCCTCTTTCCAGTTTTCATATGCGGGTCACTGACCCCAGCTAAAACAAATGCTCTGCATATCTATTGTTATTACTACTTTGTATTTCTCTTCTATTCAGGTCCTGTGCTATTCATACTATTCAGTGTCTTGTTCAAATCAATGCGTTGTTGTGAGGGACATTTGGACCCTAGCAACTGAATTGCTGAAACTACAAACTGGAGAGCTGCTGAAAAAAAAGCGAAATAACTCAAAAACTACACATAATAAAAAAGTAAAACCAATTTCAATTTGTCTCAGAACTTCACTCTCTACATACTAAAATACTAAAAGTGCATTTAAAGGTGAACAATGCCTTTAAAAAAGAGCTCTGGGGGAAATAAAGAACACCGTAACTAGTCGGCCGCAAAGTATAATGACTGAAACTGCAGTACACACGAAAAACGACAAGGAAGAGTAGTCTGTTCTTTTAATAAGAAGCACATGCTAAAAGTACTTCTTACACAAAGCCAGGGGAAACAAAAGCAGTGATGCATAATTTAGGGTTGCAGTTCTTCTTACCCAAACATTACATTTCCTATCCATGGAGCAAAGGAGCTAGACCATTAATGACAGGCTAACTTTAATCCACTTATGGAAACATTTGGAGGAGGATAAACTGGGACAGATTCATTTACAACAAAAGCGCAGAAGTGAAGTAGGACATTTTTGAAAGGATGATAAATAAATACTAGTATAGTAACAAAACCTGCAAAAAGGAAAAAGTTAGCCAAGCTTGAAATGGAAGGAACAACTAAGGGGAGAAGATGGAATCCTAACAAGTTCTTCTAAATAAACAGCAAAACAATAAATTAAACAAAAATCAAAGTATTTACAGAATAAAGATGAGCTGGATATGTCAATCAGAAGAGAGAAAGAAACCTCTGACAGCTTAAAGGGCAACGTGCGCGTGTGTTCAACATAAGCCAAACCGGAATTGTGTCCCACCTATTCTTTTCATTAAATTAACATTTCTAAGGGATATTTCTATAAATTGGATCTCCATAGCTTAAGTCTACTAAACAATCATTTAAAAATTATTTTAATCCAATAAACTGGTTTTGCTTCCAACAAGGATTAATTATATCTTAGTTTGGATCAAGTTCAAGGTACTGTTTTATTATGACAGAGAAAAAGGAAATCATTTTTAAACATTTGATTAATTTGATTAAAATGGAGATTATGGGAGATGGCCTTCCCATAATTCGGAGCTCTTTGGATAACGGCTTTCCGGATAACAGATCCCATAATTATATTACTTTACTATAAAGTGCTAACAGCTCTCAGTTTCTCAGATTTACAGAAAAGTCCCATGATACATGAGAAGTTCGTCTGTTGGTATAGTTCAGATGGCAGACAGATCTCCAATACCTCCCTGTACTGTGGATCATTTATATAAATGGAAACGCCTATTACTGATCGTGGCAGACTTTTTTTCACCTGAAATTGCACGTGGCAGGCAGTTCCATTCATTATAAATGCTGGTGGCACAAAGGGAAATGGAGCACTTCTATGCCCACATAGGGCTAAGGAGGGACCCATTATACAGGTGCTTTAACTAGGGTAATTTGATTAACTGCCGTCCCTAGATTAACTGCCATCTCTCTTCCACTAATCCAATCACAATGGCAATCGTAACTTTTCAGAGAGCGGTGACATCTGAAGCTCACCGAGGTGTGATTCTGTGGGGTCACTGTGATAATATTACCATCTGTCCTAGAAACAGATGTTACTTGTGAGAGTTGCATGAATGGATTGAGCCACCGCACAGATTGGTAATAATAAGCTTTAAGGGCCCTTTATGTGTTTGCTATCAGCTTTTAAGGTGTTCAGCCAGGTCTGGGCTGACTGTGAAGATGTTTATCATCTAGGAAACCCAAACATTTCCCCCGATGGGGACACCATGGTTATAATAAACACACTGAAACAGGATTGTGGGTGAAGGTCGGCCACAGCTTTATTTATATTACCAGATCCTTGCCAATTTCAAAATTTGACATCTAACTAGATGTTAGTTAGATGTCAAATATATAACAACTTATTTATCATACTCCGAATGCCGGCCACTGTGTGCAGTGGGCATGTGGTGTCCCTTTTATATCAAAGCTGAATACAGGCAAAGGATCAATAACCGCCGCGCTGTGACAATTAGACTTAATAATTAAAGGTAATTAAACTTACCTTTAGCTAAATGATCACAAGTGTAGACTTTTTTTTTTTATAAAATTGTAAAACATAAAATACACAATACACACAAAATTCTTTACAACTGGTTGGGCGGGAGGGAGGTTGCGCCTGTAGCTGCTATGGGCACCAAGAGAAAGACTGAAGGGGGAGGCGCTGTTATATAAGGCAGTCCGTGTGCGCATGCGCACTGCGCCATGACATCACACATATTCACCTGCGCAAAGTCGCAATGCACATCCACGTGGGGCAAAGGAGATGCTCCTTTTTTAAAGGACAAATCCCCCTCACAGTCAGAAGTGCGAAAGCGCTGCCCTGGCATTCAAAATAGGCCCTGACATTTCAGGAAAACAGAGACCCAAACAGCCCACTCTCCTGACCAGCCTAATAAATAGTGACTGTCTATGGCATCTTACAGCAGCCCCTCTGGTATTTGGCAGAACCCCCAGATTCAGAATTCAGCCCACTTTACCTATTATGAAACAAAGCTAGTAGCATAACTATCAATAAGCAGAACCCAGAGAGCGGGGGCCGGGTCAGAACCTGCTCTCACCAGTCCCTCACATGTCTCATGATTCCTGCCCCTGCACATTTACACTGATTGCTGGTGCCCAGGGAGGGTGGGAGGCTGGGGATACTAAGTTGCATCCCCAAACAATGGCACACCTGCTAATAATACATATTCATAAATAGCATCTCATAGTGTCTTCAAATAATACAGAATTATCAAAATGACCTTTTTATTGATAACTTTATTATAGACACTCTTTTATTTCTATCATTCTTACATATTACACAGTACTTTACTGAGGCTGATTAATCATTCACATCAGCCCCTGCCACAGTGCAGCGTATACTCTCATTTCCCTAAAATAAGCACACCAACAGCAGGGTAGCCAAGATAAGCAATGAGCCATAGTGTAAACCAAGAATTTCCTGGTAATACCTTTTATTCCTAGTATAAATTTACAGTATTGCTATCAATTAATGGCATGCGGATATAAGTCACTGTAGCTCAAGTTCCAGCTTGTTCCACCTTCTAAGCCATATTGAGTTCAAAATCTATTGTGTAGGTAGGGCAAGGACATGAAAAGAACTAGACAACATACATTAGATCAAGGACAGGCAGGCTGTTACTGGTGATGGGGCCAGGGATAAAACACTATAGGGCTGATTTATAAACAATGGGAAAATTTGCCCCTGGGCAGTAACCATTAGCAACCAATCAACTAAGCAATTGAGGAGAAAAGAAAACATGTGACTGGTTGCCATGGGTTACTGCCTGGGGCAAATTTCCCCAGTGTTTATAAATGAGCTTCTATATGTAGGCCCCCTTTTCTTTATAAACTAACTGACTGGTCTACAGTTAATGTTGAACTACATCTTTGTGATTCCTATGCTTAACAGACTTGTTAACAGGGATGGAATGCCCTGCAAGAGTACCAGAGGATCTCCCAGTGGGCATAAGCTTGCCACTGGGCCATTATTTCAATTGCTTAGGCAGTAAAATATCAGCCAAAACTTTGTACAGTATTACAAAATTACCAGCAATGTACTGCACATGTAATTTTGTAATACCCAATCTTTCCTCTTCAGCCAACCCCAATTCCCTCTGTCATCTTCCCCTCAATCTACTCATCCAATCTCCACACAGTCTGTCCTGGTCTGTCCCTCTATGTTACAGCTCAGCCCAGTGTCGGACTGGGACACAGGGGCCCACCAAAAACCTTTAGACCAGGGGCCCACTCTAAGTATTATTTTCTTTGTCTCCTCACTCAACCTCTATTCTCCTATTCTCTTTTCTTTACATACTATAACCTATTATTCCATCTATTTAGCCTCTTTATTCTCATAGAAGTAGACAATGACCATGAAATAGGCCAAATGTTTAGAAGCAGGAGGGCCCACTGACACCTGGGCCCACCGGGAGTTTTGTTGGTATCCAGGTGGGCCAGTCTGGCACTGACTCAGCCCCATCTTACATCATTCTCCACACCTTCTGGCCCTGCCAGAATTCATCTTACATCATCATCCAACCCTTTCCCCTGCTGACTGGAATTGCGCTGGATAAAAGCTGTCACTCTATGTGAGCTTCAGTCGGCACCTATTTAGGATTCCCTCCTTTGGTTGATGGAAGGTTAAGGAAAGCCAAGGACAGGAGGGGAAGGGTGTATGATATTGGGGGCAGGATGACATTGTTTAGGGAGAGGGCTTGTGATGTCAGGGGTCAGTTTCTGCCAGTGATTAGCTGAATTACACACAATCAGGATAGACTCTTGACAGGTTTCAAACTAATGAAGGAGGCAGTTTGAACCAGGACAGCCATGTACAAAACGGGCAGGTGGCAAACCTACACCTATTATATTTAGCACTGTCTACATCTAGTTGCTGTCAGTGTGGGCCCCTGATGTCCGCTTCTCTGGAGGTCTCTAGAAGTCCGACTCTACCTGTAGAGAAAGAGAAGATCTAGGTTGGATGGAAACGATTATAAAGGGCAGATACTGTAGATACAGCTTTCAAAGCAATGACAGTTAGAAATAAATTAAAATAACTTAACATACCTTTCAAGACAGATCTGAAAGCTATCTTAGATGATGGTTAGGAAGGAATTCGTAACCTGTCCATTTATAATCTGTACCAATCTGCCTTCTATGGGTGAAGTCATGCAACTAGAGGCTCTTTTTCATACACAAACAGGGATGGGGAGACCAGCAGTTACTGTGCCCTGCAGCTACTAACAAGCAACCCGGGCACAACTGGAATCTGATTCTTATGCGCAAAAAATACATATATTACATATTATTGTGTGATTTGTCAAGAGATACGTATGTGATATATAGTGGTTTAATTACAATATCTTCCAGATAGTAAAGGCAACAAAATGCTAGCCTCTGCTTGATGGGCCAAGTTTTATGCTAATGTTTTTGAAGTACTGCCAAAGATATAATGACAGCGATGATAAAAAAGACTCTGCTTGTTTAGCACTCCACATAAAATCCCCCTTTATAGCAGCTTCACTGGTTATGTAAAGCTGTGCCGAAAAGCAGAGCAACTCAAAGCTAGCACCACTCCCTGACATGTATCATATAATATGTTCATTTTTGTAGTTCTACTATTTTCTTAACCTAATATCCTCTGTACCTCTATCAGTTTTGCAAGGAAAAACAAAAAGCATCAACAATTAATAAGGGCACTGAGGTGGGGCGGCCAGAGAAACAGAATGATTAATGAGCGACGTGCCGGGGAGAGCAGCCGAGAGGTTTGCAGAGGGAATAAAGTAGAGGAATAGAGAGAGGGGAAAGGGGGGGTAGGAGGAAAGATTTAAACAGGTGTGCAAAGTATGTTAAACAGGATTCTTAGGTTGATTCTGCAAGGCCAGGATGCAGAGACAATTTCTCAGTATACTCTGCCACCCAAGCGTCACACTGTTTGTATGGAACAAGTACACTGTGCCCACCAGCTGTGCCAGGGTGACTCATTACCACAGACGGCTCACGCTGTACTTTCCATTGCTTCGGAAATGAATCTGCATTCTCTATAGGAAAAAACAAGAGCTGAATATTAACATAGTAAAGTTTGTACTGAAGTGCAATCCCCTAATAAAATCATTTTGCAGTCATGTATTTATTTAAATAGAGACATGTATTGCCGACTTCTGAACCCTCCCATAAATAACATTTATATATATATTTCTAGAAGCTGAATGAGCTCATTTAAAAAGGGGGGTATATTCTCCCATTAATCCGATGCTTGATTTTCTTTGCTGTGCAATGCCTGTAGGGTTTGGAAATAATGGGCCTATAATTTACAATGGGATATAACATTTAAAAATAAAGGTATACTGTATATATATGGATAATATGCACAGATTTATCACCTAGAGGTAACTGGTGACAGTCTAAGGAGTGCCCACACACATGGGGTAACACAGTAAACAGGGCAGCTAGTAGCAGGCCTGGACTGGCAATCTGTGGGTTCTGGCAAATGCCAGAGGGGCTGCTATAAGGTCCCATAGAAAGTCAGTATTTAGTGGGCTGGTGGGATTGTTTGGGCCTCTGTGTGGGCTGAGTGTGCCTCTATGTACCTGAAATGCCAGGGCCTATTTTAATTCTCAGTCTGACCTGGCTAGTAGTAAAAAGATTCCATCTGACTGGTTCCTTTCTGATTCCCCACATAAATATCAAGCATCAGTTGTGGAGGGTCTAAGCAAGGAATAAAGTGAGCTCATAGGCACTTAGGGTCTTTGAGTAATTTTTAAGCCCATGCTATTTCTCTTGTGGTAATTTCTCCTCCTTTGTTTCCTTTATTATGCACCAGTACCCAACACAAAGTTGGATAGAGGGTCCCTATACATTATTATATTCGTATTACCCTACTCTTCCAGTGGGTAGCAGAGTTTATGGAATTCTAAAAAGTATGTTATGGCAACAAGTAATATAATGGCAAAAGCAAGTGTGTAATCATATCTTACTGGTCACATGACCAAAAGGTCGATCCATATTGTAGCATAGAGAAATGTAGAGCACATCAATCTATTGTTTATAATGTTTTACACTTTTTCACTCCTCCTGTATCTCATAAGGTGGCCATAGACGCACAGATAATATAGTACAAAACAAATTTTCGTCCGATATTCGGTGCGTGTATGGTGGAAAAGAGCCGACAGATATCAGCAGAAGACTTGGATATCGGTCGGCTCGTCGATTTGGCTGGACGGAAAATTTTGATCGGATGCCTTTGAAGGGACCCAAACATCGGCCATTGTTAGTGCTGAATCGTCAGATACAGGTAGAATTCTATTGTTTCTTCCCGTATATCTACCTGTATACCTGACGATTCAGCTCTACACGTGTGTATTGAAACGAACGATCTTTCTTGGAAAGATCTTTTCCAAGAAAGATCATAATTGTTACGTCTATGGCCACCTTTAATCCTTGTTTAAACTTCAGTGTGTGCACAGAGCTGTATATACAAGCAGTCATTAGGTTTGAGCTGAATCCCTTGTAAACTTACAGACAAGCACTTCTCAATGGGGTGACAAGATAAGCTACCGAATAAGTGATTTGTGTTCATGTTCAGTGAGATATTCTTTAACCCAGTAAGCAGTGTGCTCGAGAAGGCAAGGAGTAATGGACTTATTGACAGCCATAGGTCCATTTTAGGTGTGTTTGATATTGGCTTATTACATTAAACTGGGTGTGGTAGAACAGAAGTTGGACAGTACTGTTGTAATTAGGGATGTCGCGGACTGTTCGCCCACGAACTAATTCGCGCGAACATCGACTGTTCGCGTCCGCCGAATGTTCGCGCGACGTTCGCCAATTTGGGTTCGCCTTAGCTGGCGCTTATTTTTGACCTCTCACCCCAGACCAGCAGATACATGGAAGCCAATCAGGAACCTCTCCCTCCTGGACCACCCCCACACCCCCTGGACCACTCCCCTTCCATATATAAACTGAAGCCCTGCAGCGTTTTTTCATTCTGCCTGTGTGTGCTTGGAAGAGCTAGTGTAGGGAGAGAGCTGTTGAGTGATTTGAGGGACAGTTGATAGTAACTTTGCTGGCTAGTAATCTACTTGATACTGCTCTGTATTGTAGGGACAGAACTCTGCAGGGATTTGAGGGACATTTTAGGTTAGGTAGCTTTGCTGGCTAGTAATCTACCTTCTACTGCAGTGCTCTGTATGTAGCTGCTGTGGGCAGCTGTCCTGCTGCTGATCTCTCATCTGCTGACTGCTGCCTGTAACCCAATAGTCCTTGTAAGGACTGCTTTTTTGTTTTTTTTACTTTGCTACTATAAGAGCCCAGTGCTATTAGTCTAGCTGTGTTGGGGAGTGGGACTGGTGTGCTGCTCCTAGTAGTTCAGCACCAACCAGAGTAATTTTTTTTTTTTAATATATATATATATATTTTTTTATTTTACTTATCTTACTGTTCTTTAACGTGTCCAGTGCTGTTTGCTGTTCTTCATAGTAGTGCACCAATAGTAGTGCACTTGCAGGCATTGTTTGCCCAGTGTGTTCTTCAAACAACTGCCACCTAGCTGTGTGAGCTTGTTCACATTCTGTCTAAATATCAATAATAATACCGTCTCCAGAAACACCACCTGAGTGACGTTTTCCAAGCAGCAATAATATATTCCGTATCCACTGCTGTAGTGTATACGTTGACCTTGCAGACATTGTTTGCCCAGTGTGTTCTTCAAACAACTGCCGCCTAGCTGTGTCAGCTTTTTCACATTCTGTCTAAATATCAATAATAATATCGTCTCCAGAAACACCACCTGAGTGACGTTTTCCAAGCAGCAATAATATATTCCGTATCCACTGCTGTAGTGTATATGTTGACCTTGCAGACATTGTTTGCCCAGTGTGTTCTTCAAACAACTGCCGCCTAGCTGTGTGAGCTTTTTCACATTCTGTCTAAATATCAATAATAATACCGTCTCCAGAAACACCACCTGATTGACGTTTTTCAAGCAGCAATAATATATTCCGTATCCACTGCTGTAGTGTATACGTTGACCTTGCAGACATTGTTTGCCCAGTGTGTTCTTCAAACAACTGCCACCTAGCTGTGTGATCTTTTTCACATTCTGTCTAAATATCAATAATAATACCGTCTCCAGAAACACCACCTGAGTGACGTTTTTCAAGCAGCAATAATATATTCCGTATCCACTGCTGTAGTGTATACGTTGACCTTGCAGACATTGTTTGCCCAGTGTGTTCTTCAAACAACTGCCGCCTAGCTGTGTGAGCTTGTTCACATTCTGTCTAAATATCAATAATAATACCGTCTCCAGAAACACCACCTGAGTGACGTTTTCCAAGCAGCAATAATATATTCCGTATCCACTGCTGTAGTGTATACGTTGACCTTGCAGACATTGTTTGCCCAGTGTGTTCTTCAAACAACTGCCACCTAGCTGTGTGAGCTTTTTCACATTCTGTCTAAATATCAATAATAATACCGTCTCCAGAAACACCACCTGATTGACGTTTTTCAAGCAGCAATAATATATTCCGTATCCACTGCTGTAGTGTATACGTTGACCTTGCAGACATTGTTTGCCCAGTGTGTTCTTCAAACAACTGCCGCCTAGCTGTGTGAGCTTTTTCACATTCTGTCTAAATATCAATAATAATACCGTCTCCAGAAACACCACCTGAGTGACGTTTTTCAAGCAGCAGTAATATATTCCGTATCCACTGCTGTAGTGTATACGTTGACCTTGCAGACATTGTTTGCCCAGTGTGTTCTTCAAACAACTGCCGCCTAGCTGTGTGAGCTTTTCCACCTGAGTGACGTTTTTCAAGCAGCAATAATATATTCCGTATCCACTGCTGTAGTGTATACGTTGACCTTGCAGACATTGTTTGCCCAGTGTGTTCTTCAAACAACTGCCGCCTAGCTGTGTGAGCTTGTTCACATTCTGTCTAAATATCAATAATAATACCGTCTCCAGAAACACCACCTGAGTGACGTTTTCCAAGCAGCAATAATATATTCCGTATCCACTGCTGTAGTGTATACGTTGACCTTGCAGACATTGTTTGCCCAGTGTGTTCTTCAAACAACTGCCGCCTAGCTGTGTGAGCTTGTTCACATTCTGTCTAAATATCAATAATAATACCGTCTCCAGAAACACCACCTGAGTGACGTTTTCCAAGCAGCAATAATATATTCCGTATCCACTGCTGTAGTGTATACGTTGACCTTGCAGACATTGTTTGCCCAGTGTGTTCTTCAAACAACTGCCGCCTAGCTGTGTGAGCTTGTTCACATTCTGTCTAAATATCAATAATAATCCTGTCTCCAGAAACACCACCTGAGTGACGTTTTCCAAGCAGCAATAATATATTCCGTATCCACTGCTGTAGTGTATACGTTGACCTTGCAGACATTGTTTGCCCAGTGTGTTCTTCAAACAACTGCCGCCTAGCTGTGTGAGCTTGTTCACATTCTGTCTAAATATCAATAATAATACCGTCTCCAGAAACACCACCTGAGTTGTTGTTGTTGTTTTAAAAAAAATGCCAGGCAAAGGCAGGCCGCCACGCAGAGGCACTAGGGGCCGTGCTGCTATGCTATCCTGTGGCCCTAGGAAATTGCCCAGTTTTACAAAGGCAATTACCCTGAACTCCCAAAATGCTGAAGAGGTAGTTGACTGGCTTACACAGCACACCCCATCCTCTACCGTTTCTAACTTTGCCACAACATCCTCATCCTCCTCTGCTATGGGCACCCCACGTAACACTTCCTCCACCACCGGCGCCCCTTCTTCACTGGAGTCAGAGGAGTTATTTACACATGAGTTTCTTGAACTGAGTGATGCGCAACCATTATTGGCAGAAGAAGATGAAGGAGATGAGGACGTTACACCAGATATAATTCTGGCAGACAACACAACAGAGATGGACATAATGAGTGATGAGGAGGTCCCCGCTGCTGCTTCCTTCTGTGAGCTGTTAGAAGAAATTGATGCATCTGAGGAGAATGATGATGAGGAGATTGATGTTTTGTGGGTGCCCAGTAGAAGAGAGCAAGAGGAGGATAGTTCAGATGGAGAGATGGAGAGTCAGAGAGGCAGGAGGAGAATAAGACTTAGAAGAAGCAGGGAGGACAGCTCGCAGGGAACAGTAGGGCAACAACATGTATCGGCACCTGTGGTCACCCGGCCAACGCACCCGCCATTGCCGCCAACTTCTACTGTTACCGCCAGATTGCCAGCTTCAAAAAGCTCAGCAGTGTGGGATTTTTTTAATGTGTGTGCCTCTGACAAAAGCGTTGTAATTTGCAATGAGTGCAGTCAGAAACTGAGTCTTGGGAAGCCCAACACCCACATAGGTACAACTTCTATGCGAAGGCACATGAACGGCAAGCACAAAGCACTATGGGAGCAACACCTCAAAGGCAGCAGACAAACTAAAAGCCACCCTCCTTCTGGTCCAGCATCTTACTGCTCTACCTCTGCTGTCCTTGACCCGTCTGAACCACCCTCCACTCCGCCTTCCACCTTGACCACCAGTTCCCAGTCATCTGCCCCCAGCCAAGTTTCTGTGAGGGCCATGTTTGAGCGTAAGAAGCTAATGTCTGCGAGTCAACCCCTTGCCCAGCGTCTGACAGCTGGCTTGTCTGCACTCTTAGCCCGCCAGCTTTTACCATACCAGCTGGTGGACTCTGAAGCCTTCCGCAAATTTGTAGCAATTGGGACACCGCAGTGGAAGGTACCCAGCCGCAATTTTTTTTCCAAGAAGGGAATACCACAACTGTACCACCATGTGCAGAGCCAAGTCACCGCATCTCTGTCACTTAATGTTGGGGCAAAGGTCCATATGACTACTGACGCATGGTCCTCCAAGCATGGTCAGGGCAGGTATGTCACCTACACTGCCCACTGGGTGAACTTGCTTATGGCTGGGAAGCAGGGAATGCGTGGCTCAACAACAACAGTGGAGTTGGTGTCACCACCACGGATTGCACGCGGTTCTGCCACCACCTCTACTCCTCCTTCGCTCTCTACCTCGTCTTCTTCCTCTGCTTCCTCCTCCTCTGCTGCTGGTCCTCCTCCTCCACACCTGTGCACCCCCAGCTCCCCCTAGGCTATTCGACATGCCAGGTCCGCCGTTGTCATTCTGTCTTGGGGATGACGTGCCTGGAAAGCAGAAACCATACCGGATCTGTACTCCTGTCATCTCTGCAGTCACAGGCCGATCGGTGGCTGACCCCACACAAACTGAAGATCGGAAAAGTGGTGTGTGACAACGGAAGCAATCTGTTGGCAGCACTGAGACTGGGCAATTTAACACATGTGCCCTGCATGGCACATGTTCTGAATTTAATAGTCCAACGTTTTGTCTCGAAGTACCCAGGATTCCAGGACATTCTCAGGCAGTCCAGGAAGGTGTCGGCCCATTTCAGACGTTCCTACACAGCCATGGCACGCCTTGCTGACATTCAGCAGCGGTACAACATGCCAGTCAGGCGTTTAATTTGCGACAGCCAGACTCGCTGGAATTCAACGCTCCTCATGTTGGAACGTCTGCTGCAACAACAAAGAGCCGTCAATGAATACCTGTTTGAACTGGGTGGTAGGACTGGATCTGCAGAGCTGGGGATTTTTCCCCCCGTTACTGGGTGCTTATGCGCGATGCCTGCAGGCTCATGCGCCCTTTTGAAGAGGTTACAAACATGGTCAGTCGCACCGAAGGCACCATCAGCGACCTAATACCCTTTGCTTTCTTCCTGGAGCGTGCCGTGCGACGAGTGACAGATGAGGCTGTAGACCAGCGTGACGAGGAGCAGGAAGCGCACGATTTCTGGTCGGAATCACCAGAACGAGCCTTAGGCACCTGCTGCAACGCAGGGAGAGGTGTCAGAAGTGGAGTCAGAGGAGGAAGGTGGCTTTGTGGAGGAGGAGGACCAACAGGAGCAGGCTTCCCAGGGGGCTTGTGGTGACCTTTTGGGGACCCCTGGTCTTGTACGTGGCTGGGGGAGGAGACCGTGGATGATATAGTCCTTGATAACGAGGAAGCGGAGATGGATACCTCTGCATCCAACCTTGTGAGGATGGGGTCTTTCATGCTGTCATGCCTGTTGAAGGACCCCCGTATCAAGAGGCTTAAGGAGAAGGACCTGTACTGGGTCGCAACGCTACTAGACCCTCGGTACAAGCATAAAGTGGCAGAAATGTTACCAACGTACCACAAGTCCGAAAGGATGCTGCATTTACAAACCAGACTGCAAAACATGTTGTACAATGCTTTTAAGGGTGATGTCACTTCAGGAACTCATCAACATTCCAGGGGCAGAGGTGCCAGTAATCCTGCCACGAGCGCACCTGCAAGGACAATGCACTTTGGCCACTCTGTAACGTCAGACATGCAAAGGTTTTTCAGTCCAAGGCAGCGCCAGAACCCTTCGGGATCCACCCTCAAAGAACGCCTCGACCGGCAGGTAGCGGACTACCTGGCATTAACTGCAGATATCGACACTCTGAGGAGCGATGAACCCCTGGACTACTGGGTGCGCAGGCTTGATCTGTGGCCAGAGCTGTCACAATTTGCCATGAACCTCTTGTCTTGCCCGCCTCAAGTGTCCTCTCAGAAAGGACCTTCAGTGCAGCAGGAGGGATTGTAACTGAGAAGAGAACTCGCCTAGGTCACAAAAGTGTGGATTACCTGACCTTTATTAAAATGAACGAGGCATGGATCTTGGAGGGTTACTGCACGCCGGAAGACTTGTTCTGACTCCCCATGCAGCTGTCCTTCTCTGCACGCCGCATGACTCCACACACAGCTGTCCTTTAGCGTCCTCCTCCCTCCGCCACCGTTACAAACTAGGGTGCAAACCCTACTGGTTTCATTTCAATCAAAACTTTTTGGACAGGTAAATCCTGAGTTTTTCTGGCCTCTGTGCTTCAGTGGCTGCGACAAAAAAAATTCATATTTTCAGCATTTATATGGCATATTTTTTCTGGCCTCTGTGCTTCAGTGGCTGCGACAAAAAAAATTCATATTTTTAGCATTCATATGGCATATTTTTTCTGGCCTCTGTGCTTCAGTGGCTGCGACAAAAAAAATTCATATTTTCAGCATTTATATGGCATATTTTTTCTGGCCTCTGTGCTTCAGTGGCTGCGACAAAAAAAATTCATATTTTTAGCATTCATATGGCATATTTTTTCTGGCCTCTGTGCTTCAGTGGCTGCGACAAAAAAAATTCATATTTTCAGCATTTATATGGCATATTTTTTCTGGCCTCTGTGCTTCAGTGGCTGCGACCAAAAAAATTCATATTTTCAGCATTTATATGGCATATTTTTTCTGGCCTCTGTGCTTCAGTGGCTGCGACAAAAAAAATTCATATTTTCAGCATTTATATGGCATATTTTTTCTGGCCTCTGTGCTTCAGTGGCTGCGACAAAAAAAATTCATATTTTTAGCATTCATATGGCATATTTTTTCTGGCCTCTGTGCTTCAGTGGCTGCGACAAAAAAAATTCATATTTTCAGCATTTATATGGCATATTTTTTCTGGCCTCTGTGCTTCAGTGGCTGCGACCAAAAAAAATTCATATTTTCAGCATTTATATGGCATATTTTTTCTGGCCTCTGTGCTTCAGTGGCTGCGACAAAAAAAATTCATATTTTCAGCATTTATATGGCATATTTTTTCTGGCCTCTGTGCTTCAGTGGCTGCGACAAAAAAAAATTATATTTTTAGCATTCATATGGCATATTTTTTCTGGCCTCTGTGCTTCAGTGGCTGCGACAAAAAAAACATAATTTTTCAGGAAAGTACACATGCCTAATTTTTCAGGGTTCTGCAACAGTGGCAAAATCGCATCTTTTATGGTCACCGCAGGTGATCAATAAAGTAGACCAAAACTGGGCCCACACTGCAGAATCAGTGTTTTTTGGTTCACTTCACTGTACATTGAATTACCTCTGCCTGACCATGCACGTGCGCACAAGCACGGTGACTGCTAAACACACCACTACAGAAATATTGCCACCAACAGGACGAACATCCTGGAGGTAGTAACTAGTAATTAAAAACTATTATTTGCTCACTTGACGGTATCATTCATGAAAGCTCTTTGCGTTTTTTTGCGTTGCAGTAAGCGCCGCGTTTTGTCTTTGCGTGTGAACAGGCTGTAACCTTTACACGACTTGATTGGCATGTAGACGCCGGACGTTTTAAAGCAGTTTATTACACAAGTTTAGAAATGTAGTGTGATTTCTGCCCTTTACAGCACAAAACGCAGCGCTGTGTCAACAATGTATTTTTCAGATACATTTTTGCCCTTGATCCCCCTCTGGCATGCCACTGTCCAGGTCGTTGCACCCTTTAAACAACTTTAAAATCATTTTTCTGGCCAGAAATGTCTTTTCTAGCTTTTAAAATTCGCCTTCCCATTGAAGTCTATGGGGTTCGCGACGTTCGCGAACCGTTCGCATTTTTGACGCAAGTTCGCGAATATGTTCGCGAACATTTTTTCCGACGTTCGCTACATCCCTAGTTGTAATGCTTTGAGCACATCCATTGGCAGTAGGGGAAGGTAAATGTACCTCAACCCACTCAAATACCAAGGTAACTTTTTTTAACTGCATACACAGGAATGGGATCTATATATTTGCTATAATAAGTACCTTTGTGCATACGATCCTTCTGAAATGGCATGGGAGTTTATACCCACGCTCTTGGAAGAGAATCTGTAACCAGATAACCTCAGATTCGTCTGTTACCCTTTCACCTCAGATTAATGTCATTATGTATAAGAGCATTTAACAGCCCTGCTTTTTTTTTTTTATAGCGAGAGCTGTGAGGTTGTGGAATTCTATCCCTGACGTGGTTGTTCTGGTAGATACATTAGATAGCTTCAAGAATGAGTTGGATGTCTTTTTTTTTCGCAAGTGAGAGAATACGGTGTAAGATCCAGGGAATGGTCCAATTGCCATCTTAGTGTCAGGCAGGAATTTTTCAAATGTTTTTTTTGGCTTGTCTTTCTTTGAAGCCGCTGGCAGTTTCCGCAAAACCTAAAGGTTAATGGGCATGTGTCTTTTTCCAACATTAGTTAAAGTTACAGGCCCCAGTTCTAGTAAAGCTTACCTTCTGGCTAATGTAACCAGGCTTTTGACATATATGCAGAGGATTTCCCTTACCAGTTAGTTTCAACGGAAGAAGCTGCTTGGACTCCAGTTGCTCTAGATTTACCATGACCTGGATGAATGAAAACCTTCATAGTCATGGATATAAAGATGGTGGATGCCTACGAATTACTTCTGATTAATAGGGGGCAGATTTACCTAGGGTCGAATATCTAGGGTTAATCAACACTCGATATTCAACTGCCGAATTGAAATCCTTCGACTTCGAATATCGAAGTCGAAGGATTTAGCGCTATTCCTACGATCGAACAATCGAAGGAATAATCGTTCGATGGAACGATTAAATCCTTCGAATTGAACGATTCGGGGATTTTAATCCATCGATCGAAGGATATTCCTTTGATCAGGAAATTGTTAGGAAGCCTATGCCTTCCCCATAGGCTAACATTGGCCTCGGTAGGTTTTAGGTGGCGAACTAGGGGGTCGAAGAATTTTTTAAAGAGACAGTACTTCAACTATCGAATGGTCGAATAGTCAAACGATTTTTAGTTTGAATCGTTTGATTCGAAGTCAT
The DNA here is from genome assembly GCF_017654675.1 of Xenopus laevis. Lineage (NCBI taxonomy): Eukaryota > Metazoa > Chordata > Amphibia > Anura > Pipidae > Xenopus > Xenopus laevis. The sequence continues at coordinate 28,192,710 of NC_054385.1, forward strand.
AGTAGTAGTCGAAGCCAATACGATGGTCGAAGTAGCCATATTCGACCATTTGAAATTCGAAGGATTTTTTCCTCTATTCCTTCACTCGAGCTAAGTAAATGGGCCCCTTGATGTCATTATTTTTTTAATAGTTTTGAGATATAAATGGCTTATTCATGTGATTCCTCAATAATAACACTCAATAATAACCATTTCCCCCTCTAAACAACTCAGCCATGCTGTTTGTCAGTGGTGCATAACAATTTTCTGACTTGTGCTGGGATCAGCCAATTAGAGTATGTGAAACATTTCGGCGATTCACAGGAAGTAAGTGTTGGTTTTAGCTGGAACAAATGTTTGGTTGAGGAACTCACTATAATATGATAAGAAAACAATAATAAAGACTATTTGTGAAACAGATTTACTGGATATTCATATTGTGTTTTTTCTTAAAAATAGCAACAGACCTCCTTTGACGTGGCATAAGTTGCCCTTTAAAAATTGTAATTGCTGGCGCTATGGAGATTAACCCTGACACGCAACAACATCAAATGGCCAAGGAGATTTCTTGAATCAGCATGTAGTAAAAGCTTATGTCATACAGAAGCCTAACCTTTATCCAGGCAGCTCTGCTGTTCCGACAGTGGGGTTGGTACAGTATGTGGATTACATTCTTTGGTTTTCTGAGCACAAAGTGGAAAAATGTTAGAATCTAATATTGTTCTGTCTTCTGTTGTACAATCCTTTGGGACCTGCTGTCTGCAGTACTTAATTCCAAGGTTTTATTCTGCAGTAAACTGATTGTCTGCATGGTAATGATAAGGCACCATTACACAAATAATGCGTTGCGATAATGAGAGACACATTTACAGAACATTTCAAGTACATTTGTATTCTGCCCAGTAATGCAGTTCATTTAAAGATGATTTTTCTATTACCATCCAAGTACCAGTGTAGTATTTTACTTAACCCGCGCTAGTCCCACAAGGACAGCCATACCAGTTGAGAGAGCCGGGCTTGTTTACTGATCATATTATTGTAGAGCTGCAATTATGTGTACACAGTGATTTTAGTGGCTGTGAATGAGTGTTCTTATTAAGAACAAGATTGGGACCTGGATAATAAACAGATGCAGATGGCAGTGCCAAGTAAATTTGCCTTTCATGCACCATATGGTAGCAAATGCACCATAGTCAGAGTTATATCCACATGAAGGAAAAGCTATGGCTATGTTTTTACCCACAATGCAGAATTTTATCCACAATTCCAGCCTAAGTGTAACCACATGGGCAATTGTGCGTGTCGCCTCAAAAGGAACACCATTGCTTGTGCGTGTTTTAGATAATTGGATGTAAGTCGCGGCTAATATTTCAGAGTTAGGACTGCATTTTTTCAGGCACTCTGTGTTCAGATAATTTTAATCTGTGATTCTTTTGCTGCAACTCTGAAAACCTGGGAACTAAGGAATTACCACCATATTGAGGTCAATTGGCGCACTTGCACCCACTCAGTAGAAGAGGCAGGATAGACTCCATGGCATTTAATGCAACAATACAGTGCAAAGAGCTTGTTTAGATGCAATTACCTGTAATGAATAGTGCCGATAAGCACAGCAATTGTGTCCATTTCAGTGGGACCACACCTGTGGTTGCATTTGTAAATGACCACTCATGTTTTGTCACCCTTCACACGAATGCACGGCAGATAAAACTGATCATACAAGCAGAGCAGTGCCAAGCCAGCTCTCACCTCTCCGCCATCCACGTATGCTGATGACCCGTCCATTGCACATGTGTGTGCCCAAGTGATTATATGAGCGCTGGTGCAGAAAATACCCAGCAAACAGCGGGAGGACAAGCAGGGCCGGGCCAAGGTATTTTGGCACCCTAAGCAAGGGCATCAATCAGTGCCCCCCCCACCCGGTCCTGCATTACCATCTCCCACCTTACCATTCATATTGCCCCCATTTGTACCTATGCCAATACCTATCATATTGCCCCCATTTTTACCTGTGGCAATTGCAGTCAATCCCTCATATTGCCCCCAATCTGTACTTGTGCCTGCAGCAGCCAAAAAATCCATAATATTGCCCCAAGCCCACAATCTGTATCTGTGCCAGCATAAGACAAAACATCCATCATATTGTTACCTCCACTTTGTACCTATGCCAGTGGCAGCCAAAAAAATCCAATGGGTAAGAAATCACTGGCACTCAAAGGGCAGGTGCAAGCAGGGACAAGCCCTTGCGTTTATTCACAGAAAATGCAACGTTTCGGGGTCAGACCCCTTTATCAAGCTTGATAATGCTTGATAAAGGGATCTGACCACAAAACGTTGCATTTTCTGTGAATATACGCAAGGGCTTGTCCCTGCTTGCACCTGCCCTTTGAGTGCCAGTGATTTCTTACCCATTTGATGTTGGAGGGTGCCGACCCCTTCGTCACCGTGCACCGGGCAATCAACACGAAGGCCAGGGAGTGCAAGAAGAGCTTTTCATCTGAAGCCAAAAATATCCATCATATTGCACCAAACCTCTGTGTATCTGTGCCAGCAGCCACCATATTGCCCAATGTACCTGAGCCAGCAGCAGCCAATTCCTCATATTGCCCCCAATCTGTACCTTTGTCAGCAGCAGCCAAAAATCCATAATATTGCCTCCAAATATGTACTTGTGCCAGCAGCACCCGGAAAATCCATAACATTGCCCCAAGCCCACAATCTGTATCTGTGCCAACATAAGCCAAAACATCTATCATATTGTTACCTCCAATTTGTACTTGTGTCAGCGGCAGCCAAAAAAATCCATCATATTGCCCCAAACCTCTGTGTATCTGTGCCAGCAGCCACCATATTGCCCCATGTACCTGAGCCAGCAGCAGCCAATTCCTCATATTGCCCCCAATCTATACCTTTGTCAGCAGCAGCCAAAAAAATCTATATATATAATATTGCCGCCAAATATGTACTTGTGCTAGTAGGAGCCAAAAATCCATAATATTGCCCTCAAATATGTAACTGTGCCAGCAGCAGCCAAAAATCCATCATATTGACCCTAATCATCTGTTTACCTGTGCAAGCAGCAGCCCAGATATTGCCCGCAAATCTGTACCTGTGTCAGCAGCTGCCAATAGGATGTGGGAGTGCCTTTGAGACAGGGTGTTTGAAATTGAAAAACTATTAAAGGCCAAGCAAAACAGGGTTGTAAAAAAGAAAAAAATTCCCATTAAAAGTGCGCACCCCCCATGATTGCGCCCTAGGCGGGCACCTACTCTGCCTGCCCATAGTTCCAGCCCTGGGGACAAGGCCAGGAACATGGGGGGAGCAGAAGAGGTATTTGCATAGCGCCCCCATGGTGCTGCACCCTAGGCTAGGCCTCTTCTGCCTACCCCTAGTTCCAGCCCTGCAAACATGGGGTTATTGACAATTCCTACAGTAGAACTGCAAGAAAGCACCCCTTAGTGCTCATTCTGGCAGCATTTTTCACCCAGAGCAATGGTTGTTCTGTGCACTGTAAGCCAGGTTTAAAAAATGTGGTGCAAGGTGGATGGTGCAGCATCAGAGGGCACTGGCCAACCCTGTTCTACTGCCTGCCATAAGGAATGTGACACTGCCATAAGGAATATGAACAGTATGGACAGGTCAAACTGTGGTGTGTATCCTCTCCCACTCTTGTATGTTTAAATGATTTGCTAGTTAGTGGGTAAAATGGGAGATATCTCCTGTATGTGTCTCCCCCTCTTGAATATAGCGCTGAGGAACACAGTCATCACCATATTCTTTCAAAACGGAGAACTTAAGCCTAGAGCAATTCTTCAAGAAGCAAAGGGAGTGTGGCACTGCATCTGAGCTTGTGAATGACCCCTACAGTGTCTCACACCCAGTCCAGCACATCAGATATAAGAGCTCGGCCTACATTTACATTTCATATATCCCTTTTTTTTTTTTTTAGTTTACATTTTTATTGCTTTTCTCTCTGTTTCTCAGTATAGTATCTTCCAGCTGTCACTGCCAGAAGCACACAGGTGCAATTATTGCTAAAATAAAAGCCAAATTTTTGGGCAATGACGGCATACTTGCAACTACTTCACTTCCTTCTGAATATAAAATTTTATGGTGTGTTCCCATGACAACAATAAAAATAAAGGGCGGTTATCTCATGGCCAATTACCTTAGAACTGACAAGTGGACCAGAAACACGTTAATAAGAGTGAACTTAAGGCAAATTACAGAGGGCAGTGGGGTTCCCAGGGGATAAAGAATATCAAGCAAAGAGAAATAAAAAGAAAGCAGAGAACCTATCAAAGCCAACCTATCATAGATTATAATGCAAATTGAGAGGCAGATTTACAATATTACCGAGGTGGAAATCCTAAAAGATTCTCAGCAGATCAATTTTTTTTCTCAGCAAAAATCTGTGATGCTTTTATAAATCCACCCACTATTGATTCTCTTAATTACTTTCAGGCCTGGGCCGGCACTCCAGACTAGGGTACTGTTTGCCCAATCAAATCAAATGATCATTTCATTGAGAATCCTCTGTATAATGAGCTGCACCTTATCTGAAAGTCTAAAAAGCTGCAGCTGGGGGAAAGGGTGGGGTTTATTTCTGCAGAAGGCTTCTCAGAGGACAGGTGATTTATCTTGATTTGGCCTTGTTTACTGCAAGAAATAAAAACCATAGATTTTTCCTAATTAAAAGGATAGGCACAAAGTATATGCAGCCCTTTTAATGTACTGCCCCTTTAATAATAGCAAAGAGGACAAGTCAGTGGACAATTCGCAAAATGCAAGTGGATCCCGGGAAAAAACACTTCTTTATAATGTAATTCCTTAGTTCTATATATATTACTAATAAGCGCATGGCATTTTTAGAGTGTTGTGTTTCAGATTTAATTAATAATCGGATTTAATGAAGAACTTGGGGCATGTCCCTTGTCAGCTTTCTCTGCTTTCTAATGTATTTTTAGCCAGACATAATTATAGTCATGCGGATAAACGTAATAGCTCTGTAGGTCAAGGCAGCATTTGGCAAATCTGTTATCCTTTTATAGAAGATACAGAAAGGCCTTGGGATCAGTGGAGGATCTAGAAGTCACTGGGTCAGTAAAATAAAAGCTTTATTCTTTATCCACATCTTGAGATTATGTTTTGCATATATATATATATATATATATATATATATATATATATATATATATATATATATATATATATATATATATTTATATGTGGCATGAAAATGTTTAAGAAAAGCATGCCTTGAGCAGGATATGGGCTGAAGGGAGATGCCTAGTTCAGAGAGGACCAAGGGGCCCGTTGAGCCTGAGACACAGAAAGTGTCTGATAAAGAGAGACAGAGTGCCTGAGCTTGAGACAGAAAGAGGTGAAGCGCTTGGGTAGTCAGGAAGACTACAATTTCATGTGTGTCATATTTTTGATGCCATATGAAGACAAACACCCTGCTTATGTGTCTTTTGCTCTTGAACTATTGAAGGGAAAATCATATTTTTCTTCTTGCCTACCATTATAATAGCTAATCAATCCAACATGCTCTTATCCATACTTATTCAGTATTACAGGTGGCAGCTGTCTTTATGTAAGCTTGTAGTAGTGATGTGCAGGTCATAAAAAACCCAACCTGCACCCAACCCAAATCCACATAGCGTTGCCATTATAGGACCCCCACACAACCCGTACCCAAGTAATCTTGTTCTGTATGCTACTTCTGTGGGCATCTCTGGTTCCAAGACAGGGACTCTTCAGGAGGAGAGCAGGAGTGTACTTCCCCAGTTTGACCTGCACCTAACCCACAATGGTTGCCCAAATTTCAACCCTAACATACCCAACTGGAAGTCAACACACCGCAGGTTTCAACCCGCACAACACTAGTTTGTAGTATATTATAGATGCATCTATTCAAAGCAATTATATATTTATGTTCTTAAAATGAGGAACTTAAAATTCTTAAAATTATGAGCTTAAATAATAATTACGGTAGTAATCATTTCTGACACAAGCATCCAGAAAACAAGCTTCAGTTTTATCATTTCATACTGTTTATCATACTTTTTGGCCCATCTACTGTTCATCTTCCAATTTTACTTAATACTGCTAGATTTCATATTATTATTATTATGATTATTAATAATAATAATAACAACATTAAGAGGTCCCTGCCAAAATTCGCTTACAGGTAAACAACCATATTATTATTATTATTATTATTATTATTAACAACATATATATTAGCTTACAGGTATTCAAGCCCTAGCTGTTGACTTAAACATAAACAATCCTTTTAAATTCATGTCACCATTCATGGATACAAATTTCTGTCCCTCCAATATTTGTTCTGAACTTCCAACACACAATGAATGTTTCAAAATTACCCAATACGCATAAAAACTAAACTTCGCTTAAAGCCTCACTCTGGACCCCCTTTCAATACATTGCCATAAAGCCTTCATAATTAAACACTAAAGCGACTAAACACAAGCTGATATAAGCTGTTCAATATCTAACAGACAATATGATCCAATTGCTGTCTTGGAACATATACAGCCAGCTTAATTGACAAGACACTCTTTAGTAAATCAGCCTTTAACTACAGAGAGACTTAACATTTAAAAAATGATCTGATGCTCTCCTCCTCTCATGTCACCTACATAATTTCTTCAGATGTCTCAGTTATCTCTTTAGCTCAACTATATTATGGAAAATTCTCATGATTCGAAGATAATCATGAGATCTCATATCTTCTAGCAATCCATCATCCCTTTATTGTTATGCATTTCATCTGTTTCCTTCACATAATAACTAGACTATAAGCTTCTGCAAATTGTAGGGCTTGGGTTGAATCCCTAGGGGACCCAAAGCAAAGGCTGGTGCCCCAGTGTGAAAACCAATAAGTGTGAAACTTGAGAAAATAGCTGTTGGCTCTCCAAGTTACTCCTGGTAGTGCAGCATGAAAGTCAACAAGAGTGAGAACTAGAGCTACAGTATAATTCAATAGCTACTACTGCAGTATTTTCATATGTATGTAACCTTGTTCTCAGTTCAAGAGGGCCTCAAACACCTGTTGGATTTTAAAAAGAATTTCAACCAAAACAATCTGAAAGCTGCTAGTGACCCAGAGCATCTCTATTTTCTATGTTCCTAGTCTTCTATAGACATCCACTTAATCCCACCATACATTATTCATTTCCTTCTTTTCTTCTCTTTTTAACTTGCGCACCTTTCAGTAGAATCGTCTGGATTCCAGCAGGACCTTTGCTAGCCTTTGTCATTTTATCCTTTTTTTAACTGCAATAATGTCTTTAACCAATCTTCATTTCTCTGAAGTGTAGAATGTTGAGTTAGCACTTTGTAAAATAAATGGGAATTATTCATGCATATGAATATGCATGCTAGGCCCCAACAGTTACTTGCTACACTGCATAGTACAGACTCCTCAAAACTGTAACAGAGAATAATTATAATCCTCCATTATAATCCAAAGTATTTTACAACAAAGCTCATTTAAATTCCATTTTAGCATGATGTAGAGAGTGATATTCTGAGACAATTTGCATTATTTTTTTTATTTTATTATTCATGGTTTATGAGTTATTTTTTATTCAGCAGCTCTTCAGTCTGTAATTTTAGAAATATGGTTGCTAGGGTCCAAGTTACCCTTGCAACCATGCATTGATTTGAAAAAGAGACTGGAATATGAATAAGAGAGGGCCTGCATAGAAATATGAGGAATAACAAGTAGAAATAACAATACATTGGTAGCCTTACAGAGTATTTGTTTTTCAGATTTGAAAGCTGGAAAGAGTCAGAAGAAGGAAAAATAATTCAAAAACTACAAAAAAAATAATTAAATAACGAAGAACAATTGAAAATTTGCTTAGAATTAGCCATTCTATAACATACTAACCACCCTTTAGTAATGACGGGGGGGGGGGGTGAAAATTGTCCCTGCACTGCACCCACTAAACTCCCTGAAGTATGGCCATTGTAGGTGTGCTGGGAACAGCAATTTGATTAAAAAATAAGAGATAAGAGGGTAGATCAATAACATTATCAATAATCCACCCCTGTTAAGAATGTTAATTATTGGGCAAGTTTAAAGTAAAACTTTTATGAGATTCATTAAAATACCTACCTTTAAGACCATAAATATGTAAAAGCAACTGTGTGCACCATTGCCATAAATATACTGACCTCATTGGGTGGTGAAGAGTACCCATTGGGAACACCCATTACCTCCGGTTTTCAAAGGGTGCATACCGTCCTAAGAGTGTCCTTTCTTTCTTACAAGAGCACAGTCCCTGGACTGGGTAATGGCAATGTAGTGTACTACAGCCTATTCATAATTCTTTCTCTGTGCTCACTACCAAAAATGTTTTCTGATATCGAAGCACAGTCTGTTGTTATATATCAGTGTACCTCTGCATATTGCGCCCTAGTCTAAAGTCTGTTTCTTTGCCTACTTCTTGAAATCACATTGGCAGGGCAGTAACTAGGGGAAGGCAGAGTAGGCACGTGCCTAGGGTGCAAAGCTGGGGGTGCCAGGCTAGTACCTTCTTTGCCTCCTGCCCCTAGTCGGCCCCCTCTCTATTCTCTGCCTGGCTATGAGGGACTGTGTGCCTGCACCTTTTTGCGAGCGTGCGTGCCGATCCGGCACCGGCCTAACCCTGAACTGCACCTCGTGTATATATATATATATATATATATATATATATATATATATATATATATATATATACACACAAGTATATAGGTACCAGAGACAGCTTTTTGCTACCCCTGCTTACTGATTGCCTCCTGAGGTTCTAACCTTGCCTCATGACAGGAGAGGCTCTGAAAAGGTGCACTTGCAGGAGTCAAGGAATAGATGCAATGGTGCTTTCCACAACTATACAGAAGTGCAAGGGGGCTTGTTTGGATACAAGTACTTTTACTAAATCAATATGTTGATTTGCAGTATTTGTAAAGTACCCCTTTATTATTCCTATAGTCTTGTAGGGTTGCAGGAACCCTTATCAAAGCATTTCTATGATGGTCCTACCTCTTATTAAAATGGCAAGCATATCTAAAAGAAAAAATACTATGCATAAATGTATGCCGTAAGTAGAATTGGGTGGGAGGATGTACAATATTTAAAAGATGCTCCGTGCAGCCCCTTTCCTGATAGAGGCAACTGCAAGGCACATTTAGAATTCAATGGGCTTATAGTCCTCTACTCTAAATTGCATGGAAATCAACAAATGTGGCAGAGATTTCCCTGCCCTGTGTATCAATAGTTCCACTTTAGATTCCAAAGACAGTTCTCCTCCATTAATTTGATCTCACTGCTGAAGCCACTTTGCCTTGCATTGATAGTATCTTTTCAATGTGATTTTCCAATTGATTGATACAAGCAGCCCATTAAAGTATATTTCTACTGCTGTATGAGACGCGCAACACAAAATCACGGGAAGTCTATTCCAGCCCAATGCACAGATTTTATTTATATAAATCTCTCCATCTCTTTGCATCTGTCAAATCTTATATTACATTATACATGAAAATCCTTTGCTGTATTTGCCATATTCTTATGGACATAAAATGTATTTAATACTATTACTGTTAAATATTTTCAACCCATAAATATATCATACAGCCATATGTATATATATATTAATATAAGCATATATTGTGAACACATCCCGATATTCAGAACCCCATTTATGTGAAAAGCTCCTTTCCCATGTCTTCTAGAGGTCTCTGCAAGGGCAATATTTACCCACTGTAAACATCTGGCTTTTAAAAGACTAATATATGCATTTAACTTCATGGCAGACATAGGATGTGTAACAGATTATTTTAAATACAAATCCTAATAAAGGTTTCCAAGAAAACAGGCCATTTGCAAGTATTATTTTATTTAGAATTGTATCTAACGCTTGACCATCTGTCCTGTTTCAGTTTGGTTTGATTTAGATCTAAGATGATCAGACTGGGTTTACTTTAGCTGGGTAGACAGGGTTGGACTGTGCCAGCGGGACACAGAGAAAAAACCCAGTGAGCCCTGCCGACCCAGACCCACTCTCCATGCTGCTCCCTGACCTCCTCTACTGGCCCCAATCGTGTTGCATCTTGAAGAAAAAAAGTACACACCGGGGAGGGGGGTTGGGGTATTATTTGTAGCCAAAAGTCAGAAGAAGAAGGCAAGTCATTAAAAACTATATAGAATAAATAATGGAGACCAAGTGAAAAGTTGCTTAGAAGTGGCCATTCTCTTACATACTAAAAGTTATCTTAAAGGTGAACTGACCTATGACATCTCTCTGGGTTCCACTAATGTTTTAGGTCCCGGCATTATCCTCTCTAGTATCAACCTCCCATTAGCCACATTCAGCTACCCAATTGCTTAGTACTATGGGAGGGTTAACTGTTGGCACTCCTGTTACTGGCTGGTAGTGATGTGCATGCCAGCCCGATACCCATGGGTTTACCCACAGGTCAGGCAGGTTTGGGCGACCTCGCTGCTCCTTTTGTGGGTCCTCCTGCGGACGTTCTTAGACTGCCGGCTTCCCACTTCCTGATTTATAGGCTTGCGCCTACCCCTCCCTTTTTGTGAAGTCATCGGCGGGGAGTCTATAAATGGAAGGGGGAAGTCAGGTGTGGGTGGAGTTTTTCCCGACCCGCACATCACTACCGGTTGATATTAGAGTGCTCGTTGTTTTGCTGAAATACTACATTTCATATGAATTAAGAGTCTTTTGCAAATCTCCATCTCTCCTGGTTACCCAGCTGTCATTTAAAATAGACCACTGCAGATCATTTCCAAGCCATGATATTAATAACTATGCGCTTTGCTGGGACCACTCTATAAAAAAAAAAGTGTTTTGGATTCTATCCTCCGAAAGCCTATTTATTTCCCAGTCATGCCTCTAGTCTATGCTTCCTATCTCTTAAGTGAGCAGAAGATGGAACACACGCCACTCTCGCTGAAGAGGTACAACAACACAATTAGAATTTAGCAGAACAACACTTAAAGCGTGCATTCTCTCTCTCTGGCCTTTAAATATTCTGTGTTGTGCAGTCTGATCTATCCAAACAGATCATAAAGGTGAATGTATCACATGGAGGCAAGTGCTCTGAAATTTACTGATAGGGTTAAGCACATTTTTCCCAGATATGAGAGGTTAAGCCTTTGCTGGATGCTACGCCATGAAGTGAGGTATGTGTAACATGTGCCTGGTTTGTTCTCCTCCAGGTGGGTTGGCTTTGGAAGCAGAGATATTGTATGCTGAGTGTAAAACACTGTAATAAATCTGGACTATGTTTGGCCACTTATAGACTGATCACATTCTTATGCAGCTATGGAAATAGACGTGGACCTGAACTGCACATTTTACTATGACAGAGTACTAAAGCACTGCCTTAATTAATATTAGATATTTTGGAGCCCACCCTGACTTAACAGATTTGCTACTTGTAGTACATTTCCATAGGCTGCAATAGAATACTGCTGCTGGTTTCAGAAAAAAAGAATGATGGGTTTTTTTCCCAATGCTTATTAACAAGCAGGCCCGGATTTGTGGAGTGGTCACAAAGGCCTTGGCAATGGAGGCAAAATTTTAGGGGCAGCATGCTGTTGAGCCGCATCCTAAGGAGCACTGGGGGGTCAAAGCACCCCAGTGCTCCGATGCTTGAGAGCATGCGGGAGGTTGCGTGTGATAAGTGGCCGGCAATAAGACCATGCTGCCTCGGGGGGAGGCGTGCATGCGTGAATCGGCCGACGATGAGACTGTGAAACCTTGCCCTGTTAACAAGCCCTTAGACTCCAGTGCAATAAGGAATGGGCTCTCCTCCATAGCTAGAAAAAAACAGCAATGGATGGAGCCACCATATTAATTCTCACCACTACCACCCTGATCTAAAAGCAGACCTGCCTGTTCTAGATACTGTATGTTAGTATCTGCTTTTACTATTGAGGGGTTCGTTTTTTTTTCTTTTTTGGGGATAAGTTAGGATTACCTGTATTTATTAGCAGATACTGCTCTCCATGGTTGCTGCGAGCAGACAAGAAGCTCATACACTGAGTCTGAAAGTATCTTTGCCCTGTAGTGTCCCTTTATGCATGCAGTCAGATAGGCAAGTCTGTTTGAAGACACTTTCATGGAAGCCCTACAGAGTCCCTATGTTTGTGCCGGACAATAGCAAGCACTGAGCATGGACCTCACCATTACTCACTCTTTGGATGGGCTTGTGACATCCTAACCACCCACTGAGGCAGGTTCACCATATTATATTTTAATCATTGCACCAAATCCAGAATCCATGGCCTGAGCTTATGTGTGTCTAATTAAAGATCTTTTATAGAAAAAGAATTTCATGTGCTGTCCATAAACATACAATTTATATGGTGCCATTAAATGTTTACTCGTATAGGAGAGCCGACCTCAAGTTTGGAACCAAAGTCAGCGGTTGGGTCCAATCAAGCATTTATGCTCAGGTCAGCTCTGAAAGACATACTGTAGGTGCACACATTTCACAGTGACATTTTCATACATCTTGGGCTACATCTTAGAACATCTTTGGATGTTGGAAGACCTTGCATGAACTAGGAAGTTGGCTAAAAATTATGGCATTTAGCAACAAAGCTTTAGCTGCAATGCAAAAGGGGTTGTTTGCCTTAAAATAAACTTATAGTATGATACACACACTTTAATCTAAGACAATCTGCAATAGGTCTTCTATCTACCTATCTATCTATCTATCTATCTATCTATCTATCTATCTATCTATCATCTATCTATCTATCTATCTATCTATCTATCTATCTATCTATCTATCTATCTATCTATCTATCTATCTATCTATCTATCTATCTACCTATCTATCTATCTATCTATCTATCTATCTATCTATCTATCTATCTATCTGGGAACTATCTACTTTTTGTTGTGAATCTGTTTTTAACAGCTATCTGGTTGCTATAGATTATTTGCTCAACATCCACGCAACAGTTGGGAAGAAATGAAAACATGGAGACCAACTGAGAACTTGCTTAGAACAGGCCTCTCTCTAACACAGTAAAGCTTTAGTAAAGGTTAGCTTCACCTTTAAAATGCCCAACAACATGTGATTCATAAAGACCTTCAGTTGCTCTATGGAATGAAACCACAAACTGTACTTAAAGCATTGGTCTAAACCTGTACAGAAATAATATACATAGTACCTGGAAGAGTTCTATTGTATCTTTTTTGCTTTCTGTTTGTAATTTTATATTAAGAAAATATACAGAGCTACTGGCTGATCTTCAATGGTCCAGAAGAATGTACAAGTATTTGTACTGACACCCTACAGATTTTTGTTCTGGTGTAAAGATTTCCCATCCAAGTCATTTGCTGAATAAGCCATGTGGAATTGATCCTTGAGGATGAAAAAACACTGTTTACTGGCAACCCTTAAGCCCAGAAACATAGGGAGACTCCTGTGGTCTAGATATACTTTCTTGCGGCTGAGAAAAAAATGAGTCCATAAAATCTGGAGCAGGGAGTCCTGAGAGTATTAACATGGACTTGTTCCATATAGTGAAGGTTGGGCATACAGGGAGGATAAAGGAGATCTGGAAGGTGTGCAGGTGGAGGGAATTGGCTGGATCATAGAAGGAAAATGTATTATTGTCATAGTCTAGGAGAACACCTAAGCGTTTCAACTGAGGATTGACATCCAGAAGAGCTTCTTTGTTATTGTGTCTTACAAGAAAATTATTGTTGCATCGAGAGAAGACCCATGAGGAGGTATTCTTCCCAACCCACTCATTCCTTGGAGCGGATTTATATGCGATTCCTATGGCATACCTGGAAGGTGAGAAAAACATATGAAATAAGGTGAAACCAGAACATATATGCTCCTTGTTAAAGTCTTTATGCTTGATTTCATTTTACTTGCCCTGTATTAACGCAAGACAGATTTACAGTGCTACGTGATTTATAGACAAGGATGCAAAGGGTCCGTACTGGAAAAAGAGGCTCCTGTATTGCAATTCAGTTCATTAGTGAGGTATTAGCATGAAGAAACATTCACGTTCTTTAAGCACACAAAAAAAACCTATATTCTCAAGATATAGGACACATTGTGAGCAAGTCTTACTCAATGGCAGCCAAGCTGGATTGTAACTGGGCAGCTAAGGTGACTAAGACCTGGGAAGCTAAAACTTCTAATACAGATCATGATACACCAGTTTACATATACAGCATTGGACTGCCCCATCAGTATACCAGGACTGTTGAGTCGGTACATAAATCCTTCGACTCAAACTCAGTTTATGGTACTTCCGTCTCCTCTGTTTTTAAAGGAACAATAACACCAAAAACTGAAAGTGTATCAAAGTAATTACAATATAATGTACTGTAGCTCTGAACTGGCAAAAGATGTGTGTTTGCTTCAGAAAAACGACTATAGTCTATATAAACAAGCTGTTGTGTAGCCAAGGGGGAGCCATTCAAGCTGCTGAAAAAAAGAAGAATAGGCACAGGTTACATAGCAGATAACAGATAAAACACCATTGTATTCTACAGGGCTTATCTGTAATGTACTATGTAATTTGTGCCTTTTTTCTTGCTTGAATGGCTGCCCCATGGCTACACAGCAGTTTGTTTATATAGACCAGGGATCCCCAACCTTTTGAACTTGTGAGTAACATTCAGAAGTAAAAGGAGTTGGGGAGCAACACAAGCATGAAAAATGTTCTTGGGGTGACAAATAAGTGCCGTGATTGGCCATTTGGTAGCCCTTATGTGGATAGTCAATCTACAGCGAGACTCTATTTGGCAGTGCACCTGGTTTTTATGAAACCAAAACTTGCCTCCAAGCCTGGAATTCAAAAATAAGCCCCTGATTTGAGGCCACTGGGAGCAACATCCAAGGGGTTGGTGAGCAACATGTTGCTCACGAGCTACTGGTTGGGGATCACTGATATAGACTATAGTAGTCTTTCCGAAGCAAACACACAGTTTTACCACTGCATGCTTAAGTATATTGTATGTTAATTACTTTAAAACACTTTCATTTATTGGCGTTACTATTCCTAATGTAATTTCCATGTTGATAGAAAGAAGTCAAGTACACAATATACAAGGCATTTTATCACTGCCACAGTTAAAAAATATAAACCACATCCTTTTGGTAATTCTAAACCAAAATCAAAGATAAACTACATAAACCAAACACAATTAGAAAACCTAAAACTACTTATATTAATTGAACCGGGCATGTAGCTGTAGAATAGCTGTTAAATACAATTTAAAATTAACTAAAGTTTTGTTCTTAGAAATAGAATTACTTCTGCCATATCCTCCTTCATACAAACTCTTAAATCTGATTTGATGATTTTCAGTGCTTTTATCTAAAGTCATTAGGAGTCGGTACATTTTAGGAAACCATGATCAGTATCAATTTCAGTAGGAGAACAAAATCGAGAAATGAAGTGAAGGGCAGAATATTCTAGGGGTCTTTTATTAATTGCAGGGCAGGGGGGCAAAGTGCAAATACTCCATTGCCATAAGTCTCTGCCAACAAAAATGGAGCACAGAGACCTGAGTGTCCTCCCATGAATAAAATCTGGTCTTCATGACGGGCAGGTGGAGGCAAGTATTAAGTACCGATCTGTACCTAGTGCAAGATTTCCAGGTGCATTCCCCGAACAAAAGTGTTTTTAGAAGGAGCATTAAGGGGTGCTTTTCTGCTGTATCTTTAAATGGCCCCTACTATGTAAAGAAACTAGGAGAATGAAAAAAGGTAAGTAAAGACAAGGGAAGCATTATTTTGGAGAGTGAACACCAGGTTCCCCAGTCCAACACTGTACTATATAACACGATAAATAAATTACGTTTTCCCATGAACGAGTTGTGCATCCCTCTTTAAATTATACATCAACCCTTCCTCTTTTGAAACCATTGCTTTAATCTAATTAAGAGTGGAAAAAGAAAATCAATTCACTGTTTATCTGACGAGAAGTGATTTGTCTTAAGTGTCATTTAATGGCAGAAGAAAGTGAACGTTTTGCCTCCGTGTATCTGTACCAAAGCCCTGACTAATGCACAACAATGTTAAAAATGCATTAACCACACACTGTCACCTGAACGGGATCCTGGGTAATGTGTCCGCGCAAATCAAGGATTTTGCTCGTGGGTTTTTATTTTATTAACTCGGCACAACAGATTTTCTTCACGCTGCAACCTGAACGTTACCAACACCTCTCTGCAGAAAGGACTGGGGTAATTTTACGCTTAGGAAGCCTGAAGTGCTATGTACCTTATTAAAAATGAATGTTTGAGGACCACACGCTGCATGTTAAACAGACTCTGGGTGAGATTTTAAAGCCGAGCTGACAGCATCATTGTAATAGGAGTTGTCAGGAACCAACTGACCACATAGTGCAGGACCCTGGGGGGGTAGAGACAGAGTGCAGGATTCACATAGGGCCATTAGAAGTTATAATAACTTGCTCAGACGGGCATTCAATGATTCAGTGTGCAGTGGCGTAATGTAACTGGGCTCCAAAGCAAATTCTTTATAGGGCCACCCCTCCCCACAAACCTCAGGCAAAAGGAATTGCTTTAGTGAAGACCCAATCTCTTGGTTTATAACCAAGGGCACCTGAGTAGGTTTGCCACTTTCCTATAATACCTTTCCTCCCTATAAAATGGAATTGGCATCAGGCACTTTGCTGGTTGGTGGCAATCATACCACTGGGCAACTGCCTCTTTTGCTACAATCTTGCACTGATAATACAGAGAGCAGCACAGACCAGGGCCAGGTATATTTTATGTAAATGGGATAATAAAGTGGTATACAGTACACATTTAGATGAAATGGCAGCAAGCAAACAGAAGCATAACTAGAACCCCCACAAGTACAAAAACCCTTCAGAGGAGCCTGGCACAAAGAGAGTCCATCCTGCCCACCTCCAGGTAGGAGAGCAACTAGAGGGGGATTTTTGTTACAACTATAGAGGAAGCAAATCTTGCTGTCTGGGCCCCTTGCCCCCCAGGCTACCCCACAACATGACATTGGGGTTTGCTTCCTTTATAGTTACGCTAGTGTGGGCAAGGCTGGAGGATGAAATACACAACTACGGGCACATTTGCAGCTCCCCAGCCTATTAACGGCAACATTCAGCTTCCACTGCATTGGCTTTGAAGTATCTAAATGGGACACGGGGGTGAACTGCAGCTGAGAAGCTGACCTAGCATAAAGGAAATTAAATAAATGCAGACATGGGGCCACTAATGCAGCTATCACTAGGGTTAGACTGACCCACTGGGTTCAAAGACTATTAAATGGCTATACATAGCTTTTACAGTGAAATGAGTGCTGTTTATTGTCCATTTATCTTTTTAGTAATTTTTGAGGGAGAAGCCTGTAGTGTCCAAAGATCATTCAATATCGGTCTGTTATCGAGAAAACTCAGAATTATGGGAAGGCCATCTCCCATAGATTCCATTTTAATCAAATAATTCAGATTTGTAAAAATGATTTCCTTTTTCTCTGTAATAATAAAACAGTATCTTGTACTTTATTCCAATTTAGATATAAATAATCCCATATGGAAGCAAAACCAGCCTATTGGGTTATTTAATGTTTACATGATTTCTTAGTTGACTTAATGTAAGAAGATTCAAATTATCCGGAAAACCCCAGGTTCAGAGCATTCTGGATAACAGATCTCATATCTGTATATTTATTTTATAGAATGAAGCAGAGAAACAGCAGAGATTATTTCTATTGCCCTTTATGTCTATAGTCACTTCCGAGACAAGACAAGTCATATATCAAGGACTGTTCTCAACATACAGTATATGATACCCCTATACGATACTCTATTTACTGAATGAACAGTATTCATCTGAAATTATATATTGTACATTTGTTACATTTATCCAGCATTTGTATTTCAATATAAGGTACATTCTGTCAACTCTATTGGTGTCTACTGGCATCTTTTATCTGTTGCCTAAACAACTCTCCCAACAACACTACAATATTAAAAGGGTTAAGGCATTTAAAAAAATAGATCAAACTTGGAAGAAAGTATGCAGAGCTAGAACAAGTGCATAATATAGATGGAGAACAAATGCAGTATTATAGGTAAAACAAATTGCAATTTATTGGCATTTTAGAGCATTGTACTTGCATTCATTAAAGAACCCTTGCAGTTCTAGTAAAGGCAATAACCCCTTTCTGTGAAAACCTCTGAACAAATTGCTTTACTGAACGTCTGGCTGCTTTGTGCATATTCCCTTAATCTTCCACTCAGGCCACATGGTGAGTATGAACCTACATCTGTGCTGGTGCCTCAGTTACACCTAATGATCCACTGACTCATTTGTGCTTATTGGGTCGGATATTGAAGAGAATCTAACAATGTTTCTCTTCCTTCCTTTTAAACAATGGGGACAGCCCACCATCCCAAAACACAACCTCTAAGGTGTTGACAGTGGCAGTGTTAATTTGACAGGCCCATCCCAACCCAAGATTCTTCTCCCCCTTCATTAAGATCACATACTGGATTATATTAAATGCTTTGGCTGAAAAAGGCCACATACTGTTTATTAACATCTGTAAAATGTAGGGCCAATGCAAACAGTTTTATTTATACAATATTTAATAATTAACTTCATGTAACCTCTAATGGTTGCTCAATGCTGTTAAATCCAAGAGCAAAGGCCCAGCCAGTTGTCACTCAAAGGAGAAGCTTTAGTCTATAGACTTAAGCTTCTCCTATGAGTGACTGCTAGATGGGGCATGAGTTATAACTCATGCCCCATCCATGACACCAGGCCTAACCCCACTATGCTCTACACTTCATATTCCTAACACAAACTACACCCCAGGGGAGCCTCTTAATTTGCTACCACCCTTGCTCTGGGGAGGGCAGGTGGGAACCTCTCATGTCTCCACTCCCAGGTTACACAAAAAACACCATCACCCATAATTCCTATTATAAACTCCTCCAGTTCCCTACTTCCTAAACCTGTCAATGTCTGCCATTCCCAGTTCCTGGCTCACTCCCCATGGGCATTTCCCCATAAAATTCAGGCTTGAGGGGACCCTACAGAAAGCACCATCTAAATAAAATATATTACATTTGTGTTTTTAGTGATACCGTTGGTAGGCCATTTTAGGTATATGGACCAAATGATCCTCCTGGACACCAGACTCTGCTGTCTGTCTGTTCTACTATTAAGGAGAGTTTAAAAATTATAATATTAGTAGTGCATGACTTAATGTTAACTGGACATATAAATTAGTACAATGAGACATAGCTTTATATTAAATGTCTATTTGATCTACAGTACCATATTGCTACAAAGCATTGTGTTATCAGCCTTTAGAAGGAGTTGTAGCAAGAATGATTCAGTTTGACCAAACCTACCAAGGATTCTTGGGAACAGTTATTTCTATGTGACCATATTATTATTCTTTTTGAGATCATTCAATTGAAAGCATCATGTAGCCGATTGGCAGGAACCAAATGGCACATCTTAACCCTAAAAACTTCCTCATTCCACAATCTATAACCTTAAAGATTGTAATGAAATTAACATAATGCAACTGCCTGTCACAATCCCAGTTTAATCAGAAAGACAAGTACATGAGCCCTTAACAAATTCTTTGAAATAAATAAACCTAATATTACCCACATCATTTAAATGTGGAAAGAAGAGGCTGTAGCTATGTGTAACACATACAGTTCGTGACCATACTTAATATTTAAGTTGCAAAGTGGGAAAAGGAAATGTGCAAAAAGTGACAGGATTTTAACGTGCAATAAAATGCATTTGGATTTTCAGTAAGAAGATTCCATGAGTGACTAAGGGCTAAATCTGTGCACTGTACTGTGTACTGATAAAGTTAATGTTGAAACATCCTAATATGCCCTTTACCAAGGACAGACTAACCTTTCACTTTCATTTTATTGAAAATATTATTCCTAGGAAATGGCTCAGGTTTTTATAAATGACCAACTGCACAGCAGTATTTCTTTGGCCCGGTTACCATAAGAAAAACAGTGTCTACTCTCATTATGGAAATAAAAAGTGTCTTATGCACAATTAAATCTCAGTACCAGCAGCTTCACTCACCCCCAACTGAGCATGCTCCTTACTGACTCTGTAGCCACTGAACTTTCTGTAGGTTGCCATACACAAACGATAAAGACAGGTGGCAGCTTATTGGCCAGTGTATGCCCCCCCCCCATACAGACAACTTGCAATTGGTTTTCATTTTGTGGTTTTTGTTATTTAGTTTTTTTATTCAGTGGCTCTTCTGTTTGCAATTTCAGCAATCAGTTTGCTTGGGTCAAAATTACCCTATCAATCATGCATTGATGAATAGGAGAGGGCTTGAATAGAAAGATGAGCAATGCAAAGTAGCAATAACAATAAATGTATCCTTACAGAGCATTTGTTTTTTAGATGGGGTCAGTGACCCCATTTGAAAGCTGGAAAGAGTCAGAGAAAGAAGGCAAATAATTCAAAAACTATAATGAAACCATTCCATAACATACTAATAGTTGACTTAGACGTGAACCACCCCTTTAAGTCTCAAAGGTACAAAGATGTAGGAAATATGTGGTTATCCAACCATATAGTAAGATGCCACATAATAATCTTTGTAAACAACATCTTAATTAGTCAGGTACTTACTGAATAAATATTGATTAAGCCAGAGTGTCAAGGGGATAGAAATAAGAATCCAAGTGTCCTTTAACACAGCAACAATATTAAATTCCAGGCAAATACAGAAGGAATAACAGTTTACACTCAGGCTAAACATCTTCCACACAAATTTTATGCAACTTCGCAGGGCAAGTTGCCAATATTTAAAGTAGAAAATTAAAAATTGTAATCAGCAAAGCGGTGTGCCACTCATACGCAGAATTGCTAGCTGGGGAAAGGAAATTGGAAAGCTGATAGAATTACAGGCAGGCATGCCAATGTGTCTGGGGAAGGACAGCAGGAGATATATATATATATTGGGAAAGCAAAAGGTGCTTCTAATTCCCCAGACGGTTCTGCTGGCACCTTCTTTCCTTGTCACCAAAGCTGCAAATCCTTCTCGCTGCAGGAGAATGACGACACGCTCTGTTTCTCAGCCAGAAACTTAAGCTCCATAGAGGGAGTGAAAATAAAATGAGCAAATAAAGTGTGATGCACTGTGTGAAAATGCTGATTTTTCATGCTTTTTCTCAGGTGCGGTGAGTATATATATCGCCATGGCTACAAATTATTGATGTGAACATACACGCATTGGCATGAAGCAACATCAAGGGGCTATGTTAAATTGAAGCAACAGCATCAAGAACCATTGTAACTGGAAAAGATACAATAAGGTGCAGAATAGAAATAGCACATTCACTCAGTCTGCCGTTTCAAATATACACATTTCCTTTGTGTGGCTTAAGCTAAATTGTAAAAAGGCCATTAGTGGTTTTTTTAATTATTTTTCCCTTTCTAATAAGACTATTAAGAAATAACATTAAAATTACCCTTGTGGGCAAAGATATTGGCACAATCACAATGCTATGGTATTCACGTATGTACAGTATTTCTTTTGTTTGCAGTGGAACAACACCAAAGAAAAGCTGGAAAAGATTCAATCTTACTCTACACAGAAATCCTAAAATAGAGTGGACAAAATGAGTTGCACATTTTAGAAGTTGTAAGAAACTTTTAGATTTTTAACATGGAGAAAAGAAATAAAAGCAAAAAACAGTCTGTGGAGGTGTGTGTCAAGTCCACCTCCTGTTTCCAGGGACACTGCAGAGAAGGATGAAATTGTGGTGAAAGAACTTCAACTTTAACGTGGACCTGTCACCCAGACACACAAATCTGTATAATAAACGTCCTTTTCAAATTAAACATGAAATCTAATATCTATTTTTATTAAAGCATTCATAGCTGTTGTAAACTCATTTAAAAATCTCAGCTGTCAATCAAATATTGTCTGCCCCTCCTCTGTGCCTTAGGCATTGAGGCGGGGCAGACAATTACTTTCATTTTCCATTCAGCACTTCCTAGATGTCACTGCTCTCTCCACATTCCCCCGTTCTCTTCACTGTTTAATTGTGCAACCAGGGCATGGGGATGGACATCAGGTCCCCCATTCTAAGATTTTGAGATGATGCAAGGCTTTCCTTAATAACAGTGTCCACAAAATGCTCCTGCCTGCTTGCTGAAGGAAACAAGATTCAAATAATTTATATTGTGTAATTGAAGTTCATTTTGCTTGACTAATGTGATAAAATAGAATTTTGAATGTTTTTTTTTGTGTGACGGGTCCCCTTTAATTTGACTTTGAGACACAAATCTACACCAGTTTCAACTTGTACCATCTATTCACGACTCAATGAAAGGGAGCTCTATGTTATGAGAACCAGAAGGACACAACTGCTGACAGAGAAACATAAGAAAGCCCAACTGGAGTTCACCAAAACACACCTGAACATGCCAAAATCCATTTGGGAGTATGTCCTGTGGACAGACGAGACCAAATTAGAGCTTTTTGGTAAAGTACATCTCTTTGTTTACAGGAAAAATTAAGTCTTCGAGGAACAACACCATCACTACCGTCAGACATGGAGATTTGCTGATGTTTTGTAACTGGGTGCCTTGAGTCTGTATGGCATCATTAAACCAGGAGAATTCAGTCATACAGAAAGATTTGTAGTTGTTACTTGCAGGGTTGTCTGGGGCCCACCAGGGCTGAACTCAGGGAACCTCCTCCTGGCAATCGCCCTCGACCCTACCCATCCCCATACTTGACCCCCTTTTGCCTCTCTCCTCCTTAACTCTACGTCTGACAATCTGGGCAGGGTACGAGTTTGGTGTCCGGGTAGGGGGAGCGAGCTTGGGGTCTGGGCCCTGGCAAGGTTGCAAGAGGCTCCAGGCAGGGAGAGGACATGGGTTCTGGGAGGTGGACCAGGCCTGGGCAAGGCCCACAAAGGGTGGGGCCCACTGGGTATTTTGCCGGTGTCCCGCTGGCCCAGTCCGACACCAGCTGCTTTATGATGCCTAGAAATACATTTCACTATATTCAATATATTTGCTGGAGCAATTCGCCTATTATACTCCATAAAAATCTATAATGTATCCCCTAGCCATCTAGATGTAGCAGTTGATAATCTCTCTGGGTGGCATTAGCCTTAAACCCAGGTCCTCCCAGGTGATCATCCAGATATATCTTCTTTCAAGTGCTCATAATGGGCACAACTGGTGAGCCCCAGTGGAAACATTATAGGAAAACTTAGAACCTACAAAAACATATAAGTAGAGGAATGCAGTTAAAAATGCAAGTGTGATTGAAAGTGCTTGCCAGAAGATAGCAGTATTGGTCAAGAAGCTATGCACGCAGTATTCCCCAGGGTTCAGTAATTAAGATTTATATTAATATTGTTGTGAGATGAAGCTCTAATTCAGCAAAGGCTGGAGGACCATTAGTTGCTCACACTCCTCCTAATTTAATAGCTATAGTGCTTTAGGGCCACCCAAGTCAGGGGTATTCCAAAATACAAGCGACAGATACTAAACACCAAAGTGTTAATCCAATGCCTGAAGTTAAAAAAAATTACAGTTTCAGAGCAAACATAACATGCACTCATTCACATCTTCACCATCTCGACAGTGACAAGTGGCAGTCACACTCGGCTGGATGAAATATTCCTAGTTTGGTGAGAGACGAAACTGCAAGCAAATGTCAGAAAAGTCAGGAAAAAATCTGAGGAGGGAACTAAAAAGCCAGAGCTGAGCTATTAGCATTTATCAAACAGCAGACAAAGCTGCTTAAGCAGATACATACGCTGTAACATGTTCTGTCTGCGGCTTTTTCAAAGTTCTTCGGCTGGCAGGACAGAACATGAATATTTATCGATAAGTTTATGTATGCATAAATTATGCACTTTCCTCCATTTTCTATTACTCAGGCTGTACATAATTTACAGGCTAAATAAGTGATGCACTCAGGAAGAAAATAATTACCAACAAGAAAGAAAAAAAAGCTAAGGGTTCACCTCATTTCGATTTCTCTAATTACTTGGACTAATTTAAGAATATGACTCACTGTATCCCCAAGGAAAGGCTGAGCTCGCTCTTATAATTCATATGTGGGCCCAAATGACTACCTGCACATCCGAGGAAACGTGTTGCCTCTGATCCAACGCACTTTTCCCCTCAGGTGTTCTCTCTGAAGCATGTGTACACTACTGCCTAATGATGCTCCACATACATGCGCTGCTAAAGTAATACTTCTCTCTGAACACGGCATACACCCTAAGTGAATCCCAGCAGTGGCATTTTCTAATAACAAATTCGTTATCAATAAAATTGCTGTTATTGCACACTAAAATTGTTAGTTTTACTATTGTTCAGTGGTGGGCCCTGGGCCCACCGGTGCTTTTGCTTCGGGGCCGCCAAATTGCCACAACCCCAGCTGTGAAGACACCTCAGGTCCCCCACGCCTCAACCCCCCTCCAGCCCCCCATGCCTACCTTTTTTCCTGCTTGCAGCGGTAACCAGGGACCGGAAGGGAGTTTAGGGAGCAGTGCTAATAACGGGTCTGGGCTGGCAGGGCCCACAAGGACCGGGGGCCCACCAGGTTCTTTCCTGGTGTCCAGCCGGCACAGTCCGACCCTGCTGGTCATGGTTTCCCGTGTGCTGTTTGACACAATAAATCCATAGGGGTCTTTCCCCTTTGGCATTCAACTCTGTGTGCCGTTTCCTCAATTGCTTGTTTCCCATGGTCTCCCGTAGCTCATAACAAGATTGTGTAGATAGGGATATACTAACACTATCTAGAGCTTAGTATCACTTCTGCCTTGCAGTGCTGGGGTCTTGAGTTCAATCCCAAGGATTGCAAGGAGTTTGAGAGCATTGGTTAGCACCAAAACTTGGAAGAGGGCCAATTTGACCCATGCTCATCCCAGGCAGGCTCCTCATAGCTTAATTTAACTCAAAATAGAGTGAGTTAAGTCAGAGGGTGGAGTTGCCATCTTGGGATTAGGCAAGGGACAGTTTGCCACCATTTTGGGGGGGTGGTGTTTTGCTTTTTTAGTTTATTATTTTCCTGCTGTCACACATGTGGCCTTGAGGCATGGGGTACAATAGTTGTTAGTTAGTACAGTGGGAGGGCCAGGTAAATTATCAGGTCACTGCTGGCTAGGGTTCCCACCTGGATGGTATTCGACCAGCTGAGCCACCAAATTGCCAGCTAGGGGCAGTACTACAAATTTACCAGCAATGTACCTGCTGGTGAATTTGTAAAACCCTATAATCCCTCCCTACCCTGACCATTTGCACTACCGATCACCCCTTATAAAGAAGAGGCCTGTTTTTACCCTATCTGATTCCCCACCTAGCATGTCCATTTCCCCACCCATCCACCCATTTCATCACACCGCCCCTCCACTCAAATGAGGCGGCAGTCCTTCCGCTGTAGGCAGTGCCTTGTCAGTCTGCCAGGGCGAATTGGTGCTGTCCGGATAGGCATATCTTAGTGTGGTGATTTAACCCCGAAAGTGACCATTATCATGGATGGAGTCCAGGTAAGATGCGGTATTATGATGGCTCCAGTTTAGAGCACTTGCACTGTAGCCAGTGGCTGAAGGAGTACAGACTGTTGGCTTATGCTAAGGTATTACTTCAGGTCACAGAATAGCAGACTGAGAGGGGGCTCAAGTGTTATGATAATGTGTTTTTTACAATGATTTATGCTATTGTTACTGAAGTTGGGTAAAGATGTATGATGTGTTTCGCTATAAAAATGACACTCAGACTGAAATGGGTGAAAAAAATTGTTACACGTCAACAAAAGGTTGACAAGCTACCTCAAGCGGTTAAAAAAAAAAAAACGGTGCCCATAGACTTCAATGAATTTTCACAGTTTGAATTTTCTGCAAAGTGATATGGGTTAGATTCGCCCATCATCAAATTGACCATAGTGCGTGGGAATGTGATAGGGACCTTAGATGACTGATCATCTCTGTACAGTACTGTGGAAATGTGTCGGAGATATATAAATAACAGAAAATAAAGTTAACAAATAAAAAAATAAAACTTCATCATAGTTGTCTTTTAAGCCGGGCTTTCATCTGTATCTAGAATGACAAACTGGCATTCTCTGCAAAAACCACTCAAACTGGCCTAGAGGCTGAGACCCCAGGAGATAAACTGACCATTTCTGGACCCACTAAATATACATTTGCATGCCACAGTACATAGAATTGTAACTATAACTGTATGTCTATTTATTGAAGTGTGAAGATATAACATGATTGACTGAAAACACTGGTAGCTACTTAATAAAGAAAAACTAAAGTACTTTAATTGCTATCCTTTATTTATATATGGCTGACATATTACACATGGCAGTTTAGTCAGTATATGTACATCACTCTGTGGAGATTACATGGGCATGCCAGGAGCTAAATGGAGCTTGTCGCTTTAGTAGCACTCTCGCTGAGAAGAAATTAGCTGCCTGCAGGAATTTACATGTTACATGTGCTGCCACTGAGTGCATTAACCATCAACATCTGAACTTACTGTTGTAAATGGAAGTTTGCCTCTAATTACTGCTGGCATGTTGCACTCTGTGGCACGCTCTATGTCAGTATCAGCAGGGGGTTCAGGCAGCTAGGTAGTGGGGCGGCATGGAGTGTATAATAAAGGTATGGGATCTATTATCTGGAAACCTGTGATCCAGAAAACTACGAAAAAGACATCTTCCATAGATTTTTTTTTTAACATAATTTCCTTTTTTTCTGTAATAATAGAAAAGTAGCTAGTACTTGAGCCAAACTGAGATTAATCAGACAATTGGGTTTATTTAATGATTAAATGGTTTTCTAGTAGACTTAAGGTACAGAGATACAAATTAGGGTAAGTCCACACGAGGAGATTCGGGGGGATTTAGTCGTTTGACAACTAAATGCCTCTTCTTCTGGGTGACAATCTTCCCATCCGCTATAAAGAAAAGTCGCCTGCGCTAAAGCACACGTGGTGCTTCGTTTTCCGAAGTCGCCTCACGAGAAAACTTTGGGCGACTTCGGAAAACCCAATGATCAGATCATAATTAGAAGAAAATGGGTGGTCAGATTGAGGACCGCATCTGTTCATTGATCCAATGGGATCGACATTTCGGTCAGATGTCGATTGGGGAAGCCAGTCGGAGGGCTCCATACACTGGGCAATAAGCTGTTGACTAAATCTGTCGGCAGCTTATATCTGCCTTAAGTCAGAATCAAACCCAAAATT
Organism: Xenopus laevis; assembly: GCF_017654675.1. NCBI lineage: Eukaryota > Metazoa > Chordata > Amphibia > Anura > Pipidae > Xenopus > Xenopus laevis. The sequence goes on from NC_054385.1 coordinate 28,219,982, forward strand.
CCAGGGATTTCAGGTCCGTCCTGTAATAAAAATTTTAAATACAAATTTGAGCTCAATTCAAGGTTCTTATGACCATAAGAAAAGGCAGATTTATAAACCAAACACTTCTGCTGCCTTGTCAGTTGGTACATTTAAGGTACCTGTATAGGGGCAAGACAATTGCATGTACATGTTGGTCCGAGGGCTGTACAATACATATTACAAGACAATTGAGTAATGCATCAATTTTTATTGTCTATTGGAGTGTCTGCAACTAAACCAGTCAAATCCCTTAGTCAAATACAAAGAAATACACCTATAACCAGTTTAGGCAATTTCTCTGTCTGAAAAAGGAATTTTGGGTAAAGGAGAGAATAAGCAATGTGTATAGTTTCATAGTGGAAATCAGGATGTGTAAACAGAGAAAAGGAAAGCAGAAAACCTAATCTTTTGCTAAACCTTAATGACTGCACCTGGCTCCCTATCAAACAGATGAGACTAAAACTTCCTTTGTGCATTTCTGATTGGCTGGGCCATTCCTATGCATGCAGTGACAGATGCTGTATTTCTCTGGGGACTGCCTTGAGTGAGTTTCCCTCTACAAATGTGCCTTTGTTTTGCCACTGACAGTCGTGTATTCATATTTCAAATTCAGCTTTCAGGTGTCTAAGAATTCTTAACAATTAAGAGATTTTATTGATTCACACGCCTAAGGGGCATATTTACAATGCTGTGTAAAATTCTTGGAAAAAATGGTGTAAAAAGCTGTGTAAAATAAATGGTGAATTTATCAAGGTGTGTGTAATTTTACGCCATGAGAATGCTAGATTTGCCGCCGTTATTTTACATTGCTTTCGGTGGAAGTCACTAACCAGTGGAGTAAATCATTACCAGATTTCATCAGTTAGAAAACAAACATTTTATGGTGAGACCATAAATTAGCGCAGTTTCTTCTACTGTTTGTTTGTATGGGATTTGTTATCCAGAAACCAGTTATCCAGATAGCTCAGACAGAGAGGCCCCCACCCAACACTCTATTTTATCCAAATAATCTTTCTTTGTAATAATAAAACAGTACCTTGTACTTGATCCCAACTAAGATATAATTAATCCTTATTGGAAGAAAATCCAGCCTTTTGGGGTTTTTTAATGTTTATATGATTTTCTAGTAGACTTAAGGTATAAAGATCCAAATTACTGAAAGATCCCTTGTCCAGAAAACCCCAGGTCCCAAGCATTCTGGATAACAGGTCCCATACCTGTATGCATTGATTTGTCCAGGTCTGAAATGGAATACACTGAATCAAACTAAACCATTATTATAGATAACTTCACCCAAATGGCACAGGAGGCAAAATCACATAGAAGCCACTGACCAAAGCAGATTAACTTAATATAAAATTAATTATATGTTTAATATTTATTGAATTATCTGCATCTATGGCAAACAAAGAGGCTCAGACAATAAACTCCCTCAATCCACTTCAGCAGATATGATGATTTCATAAATGTTTAATTCTATAATAAATCTGCAATGAGTATCCAAATAATATTTTTGTCTTTGTGTGGCACAAATTGGAACAGCTGACTTTAATTTTACTGTTTAACTAATTGGCTGTATATGGCACCTCCCGGGGTCAGTTTTAACAGGATATATATATATATATATATATATATATATATATATATATATATATATATATATATTTTTTTTTAGGGGTCACCACAAGATCCCGGTTGGACAAAGAAAGAGGAAGAGAGGACACACCAGAAGGGGGAGGTACAAACCCAAGAGGGAAACCCCCACGGGGGAAACGAATGTGATATTCAATTAAAGTCAACATATCCTCACCCCTGGTGAATTCTCTCTCCTCAACAAAGGCCTTTCATTCATACCCTGTAAAACGCCTGAACCAATTGACATCCTGGGGGACATCCATAGATTTCAGCGGAAATTGAAACTTCGGGAGCACTTCAGGCACAAATCTAGAACCACTGCCCCGATCTTTAAAACAGCCAGTAAATTTGACCCTCCAAATACCCCTGCCTCTATATGCACATTCAGCAACATGTTGTCTAAAGAGATGTCTCAAATAATATTGCATTCCAGACCACACCAGAACTTATCGCCCTTAGAGAGACAAGCCATCGGCACACTAACACATGACAATGAACTGGTCATTCGGCCAGCAGACAAGGGAGGCGGGATTGTACTAATGAGCTATGACTATTATAAACAAGAATTACTGAGCCAGCTGGCTGACACTTCGACTTACCGTACCTTACCAGGGGATCCCACGGCAACTTTTAAACGTGAACTGGACAGTTTGCTGCAGTTAGCCCTTTCCACAGGTTGGATAGACCCTGACACACATAAGTTTTTATGCTCAGACTTCCCCCGCATTCCCATTATATATACACTCCCAAAAATACACAAATCCCAGTCTGCACCCCCAGGACGCCCCATCATCTCGGCTAAGGGCTCCCTGTTCCAACCTGTGGCAGAATTTATTGACTATTTCTTACAACCACTTGTCACTGAAATGCCATCTTATACCCGTGACGCGACACACGTAATCAGAACCCTTAAAGCACTGGGGGAACTACCAGATAACTACTTACTAGTAACAATGGACGTAAAAAGTTTATACACTGTTATACCCCATGAACTAGGCATTCATGCCTGCAGGATAGCACTTGAGACACACACAGACAAAACTGTACCAACAGAATTCCTATTACAGTTGTTAGAATTAACACTAACTAGGAACTACTTTAGATTCGAAAATACCTTTTATTTACAGGTATCTGGGACAGCAATGGGAAGTGCCCTAGCTCCTTCCTATGCTAATTTATTTATGTTACAATATGAACAAGAAAACATTGCCACTTGGACTGGGGACAATATCATTTTATACTTACACTACATTGACGATTTGCTGTTTATTTGGAAGGGCGACTCTGTGTCCTTGCTAAACTTTGTGGAAAAACTCAATACACTTGACACCCCTATCAGACTGACACTGAATTTTGATAACCATAGCATTGAGTTCCTGGACCTACTGATATTTAAGACAGAACAGGGCTTAGGTACCAGTCTGTATAGGAAACCAACGGATCGTAATACGATCTTGCATGCTAGCAGCGACCACCCACCAGCCACCTCCAGAGCCATCCCATACTCACAATTCTTACGGACTATACGCAACAACAGTAATCCTCAAAAGACACTGTTACAACTTCGAGAGACATTCACACGTTTTCTAGACAGGGGCTATAATTAGGATCTCTTACACCAGCAACTGCAGAGGGTCCTAACACATACTCAGGAGGACTTGATAAGTGAAAAACCGCATGTTACTAAATCAGAGAATACACAGTTAATTTTCACCACCACATACTCACATCTGTCCAAGGACCTAAAGAAGTGTGTGCAAAAAAATTGGCCAATTATCGCCATGGACGAAACACTTTCCCTACACCATGCCCCAGCACCTATGTTTGGCCACAGCAGGAATCGTAGCCTGAAAGATATTCTGGTGAAAACTGACTTCGTGAACAGAACTAAGGAAGCCCCGAATTGGCTCTCGGCTCAACAGAAATTGGGGTGCTACCGGTGCCCTGACTGCACGACGTGTAGATCTATGCTTACTGGCAAAGACTTCCCCCACCCACATACTGGAAAATGCATAAAAATACAGTATCGCTTGACTTGCACCACATCGTTTGTGGTTTACATTGTAACTTGCCCGTGTGGCCTCTATTATGTAGGCAAAGCCACTACACCACTGAAGGATAGGATCGCAAACCACAGGTCAGCTATAAGTAAAGCCCTAAAAGAAAAAAACACTAAACAACCTGTGGCAAGACATTTTCTACAAATGGGCCACACCCTAACCACTTTCCGTTGTATGGCGATCGATCACCAACCCCCTCTGGCGAGAGGGGGCAACAGAGATTTGGCCCTCCTTAGACGGGAGTCGAGATGGATATATCGCCTAGACACAGTAGCTCCCTGTGGATTGAACGAAACTCTCCCTCTTGGCTGCCTTATATGAATCCTTGGATTGAACTTCTATATGGGGATAGCTTATATCATTAAGTACATAACTCTGGACAATGGCGATATGGATATATTAATAAGACTTTCTCTGACAAGCTTACTAGCTACATTTGTAGCTATCTTTATCTGCTTCAGCTTTATGATTTCTATCGAAACATTTCTTTGTGCTTCCTCCATCCCTTTATCCCCATCTTTCCTATTGTCCATGTGCTGTCCTGTTATCTGTGTTTTTAACCCTACACAGTACTGGGGCACCGGACCGACCAGTAGCCACTAGACTCCTATGTGTTTCCATACGTGACGGGTCCTAGCAACACAGTAGCATGTGGGTTGTGGTCAAAGTACTCTGTGTTTCTGATAGCCACCCACTCCTTGCCGGAGTGGTGCAGCGCCGGGCATACCATCCCCCACCGCAAGTGGGAGTACTGATGTGTACCAACAGTAATCCTTTACCCCGATGACAGGCCTGGAGTCTATTTACCCTCTAGTTCCTTAAACTTTTGTGCAGCGACACTGAGAACCGCTTTGACAGCGATCGTGTCCTGAATACCACACACTTCATGGCTGGGCTGGATAAGTGACACGCAGAACCGCTTGGACAGCGGTCGTGTCCTAATTACTGTATGCTCACTGATAATGTAGAAGTACAGAGACCCGGTAGAAGCATAGTATACACCCACCGCTGCTCAGTGATAGGTCGCCAGGACCGCCTTTGACACGCACTGACAGTTAGAATAGGAGTTGGGGGAGTGGCCTACATACTGACACTGTGCACTCACAGTACTGCGCTCTTGTTTTCTTTTGGTTTCTTTTTCTCTTAATCTTTTTTGTGCGTTTCACCCTGCTGTTACATCTTTCCCCATGTGCCTTTTAGATTATATCACTGGCCAATAGATTTGAGCACTTTCACTAACACCTGTATGGTTGCCTTGCAACAGATTTTGGCGCCATTTCAAGGCTTTATTACCTCTGGGGGGTTGTGGGTGCTGGATGTTTGTTTGTTTTTGCTCCTGACGAAGATCCCTGTGGGGGATCGAAACGTTGAGGCTTAATAATAAAACATTTTTTGTTTTTTCACTAAAACCCTGTGAGTGCCGCAATCCTTTTTCACTGCTTATTTCTCATGCTGGCACCCAGGTATTAATTTTGTCTACGGAGTGCACCATTCCTTTGGTTATATATATATATATATATATATATATATATATGCGGTTGAAATTGGCCTGTCCCAACAGAAAATCAGATTTGCTGTTGTCTTTTCTAGAGGCATGTTTGAGACATATTTACAAAAACAACATAGTAGAAATAATGTTCATAGTACAGGTAGTCCCACGTTAACGCCCAACGTAGCCCTTGCTAATGCAAAGAAGCCCACAAACATGACTAACATCCAACTTTCTGTCTGAGAAATAAAGATGCAAAAACAAGAGATTGTAGTTAAGACATAGTAAGTTAGGGTGATAAAATACATCAAGTTCAACCTTTGAACTATTTTAACCTGCCTAACTGCTAGTTGATCCAGAGGAAGGCAAAAACCCATTTGAAGTCTCTCCAATTTGCCTCAGAGGGGGGAAAAATTCCTTACTGACTCCAAAATCAGACCAGTCCCTGGATCATCTATGAGCTATCTCCCATAACCCTGTATTCCCTCACTTGCTAAAAAGCAATCAAACCCCTTCTTAAATTTATCAAATGTATCAGCCTGTTTGACTGATTCAGGGAGAGAATTCCACATCTTCACAGCTCTCATTGTAAAAAACCCCTTCCGAATATTTAGGCGGAACCTCTTTTCTTCTAATCAGAATGGGTGACCTTGTGTCAGCTGGAAAGACCTACTGGTAAATAAAGTATTAGAGAGATTATTATATGATCCCCATATATATTTATACATAGTTATCATATCACCCCTTAAGCGCCCCTTCTCCAGTGTGAAACCCAACAGACTTTAATTTAGAAAGCAGTCATTTATGGGGCATGGTATCAAACGCTTTGGCAAAATCCAAATAGATCAAATCTACTGCCCCCCCCCCACTGTCCATCATCTTACTTACCTCATCATAAAAAGCAATCACATTTGTCTGACATGACCTATCCTTCATAAAGCCATGCTGACTTCTGCTCATAATACCATTCACTAGGACAACATTTTGAATGTGATCCCTTAACAAGCCTTCAAATAATTTGCCCACCACAGATGTCAAATTTACTGGTCTATAATTGCCAGGCTGAGATCGTAATCCCTTTTTAAATATTGGAATAACATCATCTTTTCTCCAATCCATAGGCACCATACCAGATGAAAGCAAATCTGAGAAAATCAGAAATAGGGGCCAGTCTAAAACTGAACTAAGCTCTCTTAGAACCCAGGGGTGTATGCCATCTGGCCCTGGTGCCTTGTTTACATAAATTTGTATTAAAGCTTTATGAATCATATCCTGAGTCAGCCACTGACTAGTTTGAGCTGAGCCAAAAGTACAGCTATAATGTGATTCCAGGAACTCTGACTCTATTGTATACACTGAAGAAAAGAACTGATTTAGCACATTTGCCTTTTCTGTATCTGTTACAACCAAACTGGTACCATTTACTCTCACTCTCAACCCGCATCTTTTTACTATTAATATACTTAAAATACCTCTCTCTTCTTTCCTATTAACTTCTTTACTTCTATATTAAACCACATAGGGTGATTCTTAGGGCTTCTACATTTACTCCTTGAGGTAATAAATTGAGAACAGTATCAGTTTAATATCATTTGACAATCATTTATCTTGTGCAAAGACTGATCAAGAGCTAACACCCTGGCTTACAGTATTAATATCACTTGCAGCATTTAATAACTCACAAGTCTCCTGTTACAGCAGTGTTCTGATTTGTAGTCCTTTATCTTAGAAAAGAAGACAAATAATAGCAAAAGCCATCTCAGCAGTTTATGCCTATTAGAAAAACTTCCTGTCCAATGTAATGAAGTTGGATTCTGTTAGCGTATAGTATCAATATGGTAATTGATGCAGTTACTTTTTACTTGTCTAGTGCCATTATAACAAAGGAATGCACACATCTAATTATAGGTTTCGAGGAGAGAAATACACTTTTCCACAAATTTCTACATAGTTCACTATTGTTTAGTGGCTTTTGGGCTTTTTCTGCTCAGGACTCATGACCCCCTCCCTTTGTGCTCAAACCCACTTAGTTGATTGTAATATTAAAGATACTGTATATACTCAAGTATAAGCCGACCCGAGTATAAGCCGAGGTACCTAATTTTACCTACAAAAACTGGGAAACCTTATTGACTCGCGTATAAGCCTAGGGTGCATTCCAGTACACACTGTGTTGTGATGTCTGTACGTACTGAGGCAGCAGCTGTCATGCATCCATGCATAGAGGCTCTCTACAGAGTAGGCACAGAAGACAGGAAACATGGGAGATGGCAGGTAAGATGGTGATAGGATGGCAAGATAGTCATGTTGATAAGGCAGGATGGTGACAATTGGGCAAAATGGTAATAGTGGGTTAAGATGGCAGTAGGAAAAGATGCTGACAGTAGGGCAGTGTGTCAACAGAATGGAAAGATGGTGACAGCAGGGAAATTTAAGGTAGTAGGGCAAGACGGTGACAATAGGGCAAGATGATGACAGTAGGCAAACTCCTACTGTGCCCAAAATGGGAATTGTAAAGCAAGATAGCAGATGCAGTTAATGACAGTGACGGTGTAAAATTGAGTCACTAGTGACAGTAACACTGTATATTTGCTCTGCCTGATCTGGGGCCCTTCAGCTGTCAAACTAAGGCAGCGCCGGGCCAAACTCCTACTGTGCCAAAGATAGGACCTGCTAATGGTCATCCTTCCCTTCTGTTTCTCCCATCCACAATACCGTAATTTCACCCGCTGCGTTGCTACTTTGCTAGCCGTGCTACACAAAGTTTGGGTAGGGACAGGTCTGGGGATGAGCAGGACAGAGCCTTGAAGTACTTGAAGCATCGTGGCGCAATCGCAGCATCTCCCAAATCTAAACTACCGGTAAGCCCAGTCCAGCCTTTGGCCCCGACTTCCGGCTTTCAGTTGCTAGGTGACGTGACGTCACTCTCGGAATGCTGCCTCGCTTAGACGGAGGCCTGCGCTTCCTGTGTGGGAGTTGTGAAGCTAGCGTGCCCGCAAGATGAGTACTGCCGGTATGTTTGCAGATACCATTCTGATCGTGTTTATATCAGTGTGCACAGCGTCGCTGGCTGTCGGTGAGGAGTTCATATAAATGACGGGCAGAGGGCAGTTTGTGAGCCGGAAAGCGTGATAGTGTTAGCGGTTGGGTGATTCTGCACATTGACTCGAGTATAAGCCGAGGTACACTTTTTCAGCACATTTTGGGTGCTGAAAAACTCGGCTTATACTCGAGTATATACGGTATATAAAAACCTAGCTGTTTGACCCATAGTTCTGAGGAGCTGTGACTGTGTGGATTTCCCCTGGGTACTATCTATCTATCTATCTATCGAATATATCTCTCATCTATTTATCTCTTATCTATTTATCGATCTCTCATCTATTTATCTATCTATCTTTCTATCAATCTATCTCTCATCTATCTATCGCTCATCCATCTGTCTATTGATCTCTTATCTATCGCTCATCCATCTGTCTATTGATCTCTTATCTATCTCTCATCAATCTGTCATCTATCTATCACTCATCTATCTATCACTCATCCATCTATCTGTCTATTGATCTCCTATCTATCTATCTATCTATCTATCTATCTATCTATCTATCTACTGTATCTATCTACTGTATCTACTGTATCTACTGTATCTATCTATCTATCTATCTATCTATCTATCAGTCTGTACATACTCAGGATCTGCCTGTCTTTGGGGTTCTGTTGCCTTTACAGATATGGGGCCAGTCTGTATTCCCTCCCCAGTGATTGGTGGTTGATGGAAGGTTTCCAGGAGTTTGATATTTCATTCCTCCAATCACAGACATATTGTTCTTTGGATTTGTTTATTTTTTGTGTTATTTAGCCGTTTGTCAGTTGGTGGGAGTCTTGGGTGGGCAGGCTGCTGATGAGTTGTTTCAAGGCTCATGGTTTGCCCTGAGTCTGGTTTTTCAGCCAGGCTTTATGGTGGTAGGTCAAGGGGCTGCTGTCCTGTAGGTTTGTCCAGTATGAGGATGCCCTCTTCTGTATGGCAAACAGTAGGGGAAATCTGTCTATCTCAACCAGACAGGCAGAGTTTGAGGTGCTCTTCTGTACCTGGAGAAGGTGCCTACAGAATTCCAGGTGGAATATTTCTGTTGGGCTAGAATCCCATTTGGATTGGTCTGGGTAAGTGACAGAACCCAACACTTCGCTACCATAGAGGAGAAAAGAAGTGATGACACTGTTGAAGATTCAAAGCCAGAGTCTCACCAATGATTTCAGGTGGTACATGTGTCTTCTGATGGCATAGAAGGTCCTGCATGCCTTGTCTTTTAGGACAACCTCAAGCTGGTTTAAAGCCTGAGGCCAGTGTAGGTATAGCTGTCAGTGCCATTCAGTGTACAGTTGTTTAGTATGAGGGAGGGATTTTGCTTTGCTTGCTCTTCTTTTAGAACATCATGACCTTTGTTTTGTTTGGTCCATCAAGTTCAACCCCTCCAAATGAAAACCCAGCATCCATACACACACCCCTCCCTACTTTTAATTAAATTCTATACCCATACCTATACTAACTATAGAGCTTAGTATCACAATAGCCTTTGATATTATGTCTGTCCAAGAAATCATCCAAGCCATTCTTAAAGGCATTAACTGAATCAGCCATCACAACATCATCCGGCAGTGCATTCCACAACCTCACTGTCCTGACTGTGAAGAACCCCCTACGTTGCTTCAAATGAAAGTTCTTTTCTTCTAGTCTAAAGGGGTGGCCTCTGATACGGTGATGCACTTTATGGTAAAAAGGTCCCCTGCTATTTGTCTATAATGTCCTCTAATGTACTTGTAAAGTGTAATCATGTCCCCTCGCAAGCGCCTTTTTTCCAGAGAAAACAACCCCAACCTTGACAGTCTACCCTCATAATTTAAGTCTTCCGTCCCTCTAACCAATTTAGTCGCACTTAGTCTCTGCACTCTCTCCAGCTCATTTATATCCCTCTTAAGGACTGGAGTCCAAAACTGCACTGCATACTCCAGATGAGGTCTCACCAGGGACCTATAAAGAGGCATAATTATGTTTTCATCCCTTGAGTTAATGCCCTTTTTTATGCAAGACAGAACTTTATTTGCTTTAGTAGCCACAGAATGACACTGCCCAGAATTAGACAACTTGTTATCTACAAAGACCCCTAGATCTTCCTCATTTAAGGAAACTCCCAACACACTGCCATTTAGTGTATAACTTGCAATTATATTATTTTTGCCAAAGTGCATAACCTTGCATTTATCAACATTGAACCTCATTTTCCAGTTTGCTGCCTAGTTTTCCAGTTTAGACAAATCACTCTGCAAAGTGGCAGCATCCTGCATGGAACCTATAGTTCTGCACAATTTAGTATCATCTGCAAAAATAGAAACAGTACTTTCAATGCCCACCTCCTGGTCATTAATAAACAAGTTGAAAAGCAAGGGACCTAGTACAGAGCCCTGCGGTACTCCACTAACAACACTGGTCCAATTAGAAAATGTTCCATTTACCACCACTCTTTGCAGTCTTTTAGCCAGTTGTCTATCCAGGTACAAATACTATGTTCTATGTATACTATGTATACTATGTTGTGCTGTACTTCTCCAGTACTGCCAGGCTGACTTGCAGGCCACTCTCTGTTGATGACAAGAGAAGGAGATCATCGGCATACAGCAGGAACTTCAACTCAGTGTCATGTAATTTCAATCCTGGTGCTGAGGAGGAATCTAATGCTGCTGCCAGTTCATTAATGTAGAATAGTTAAATAGAGTTGGACTCCGTGGTCTTGATGGTCCAGAACCACTCGCTTATCTTCCTGTTAATCTTCATGCTGCATTGGTTCTCAGTATATAACCTCTTTATGACATCACATGTCTTCCCTCCTATTCCACTCTCCAGAAGTCTCAGAAATAGACATGGGTGCCACACTGAGTCGAAAGCCTTTTTAAAATATAAAAAACAGGCAAATATTTTTCCAAGTTTTGTAGTATGGCCCCTGATGAGGCTATGCAGGGTATAGATGTGATCAGTGGTGCGATGGTTTGGTTTAGCATGAACCTTGTTTGGCTCTGGCTGAGCACATGGTGCTGGGTTAGGAATGTGAGGCTTGGCCTATTTAGAATACTGCTGAACAGCTAGCGCAGGGATCTGCAACCTTGGCTCTCCAGCTGTTAAGGAACTACAAGTCCCACAATGCATTTGCCTTTAGACTCCTTCATTAGACTCCTTAATTGCATTGTGGGAGTTGTAGTTCCTTAACAGCTGGAGAGCCAAGGTTGCAGATCCCTGAGCCTATTGTGCTGCCCACACAGATCCCTCTGTATTTGGCAAGAGTCATACCGGTCCCCACTTTAGTAGATGGTGTTATGGGGCCTTGGTTCCATATCTGAGGGAAGTGGCCAACACTAAGGAAAAGGTTAAAGAGTTTTGTTATTACAGCATGTGTTTCTGGGGGGCTGTATTTAATCATCTCCAGCAGGATTCCATCTGTAACGGCGGCTTTTTTACATTGTAGGTCTTTTTCCTCTTTTTTTTTTCTCTGCTAATTCTTGGGGTGTTATTGGTGTATCTGGAGGGGTTTGGAAATCCTTTATTTTTGCTTTCAGAAGATGAAGCTTTGTCTTTAGATGAAGCTTTGTCTTTAACTGCTTTTGTTCCAGGGTTTGTTCAACTAGGGGGATTTCTTTGTACAGATCTTTGAAATAGTTTAGCCAGATGTTGCCATTTTGTATATGGAGGGAATTATTCTTGGGTCGGGTCCCCATGTTTTTCCAGATCTCCCAGAATGAGTTTTCTTGCAGGGCATCCTCCAATTGTTGGAGATTGTTTGAGATGTGATTTTGCTTTTTCTTTCTAAGGATCTGTCTGTATTGGTTCTGTATGTTGTTATGGGCTGCCTTCTGCTATGGGTTGGCTGGCTCTCTATGTTTTTGTTAGAGGCTTTCCTTTGGCGGTACCTTATTGCCTTGCACTCCCTGCCAAACCATTTATTGGGGTTTTTACTGCTTGTTTCTAGCAGCTGGTTCTTTTCAGGTGAGATGGTTCTGCTATGAAGTGTATTTTGTTAAAGGGATACTGTCATGGGAAAAAATTTTTTTTTTCAAAATGAATCAGTTAATAGTGCTGCTCCAGCAGAATTCTGCACTGAAATCCATTTCTCAAAAGAACATACAGATTTTTTTATATTCAGTTTTGAAATCTGACATGGGGCTAGACATATTGTCAATTTCCCCTGCCCCTGGTCATGTGACTTGTGCCTTCTGGCAGGCTGCTGTTTTTCCTTCTCAATGTAACTGAATGTGTCTCAGTGAGACATGGGTTTTTACTATTGAGTGTTGTTCTTAGATCTACCAGGCAGCTGTTATCTTGTGTATCTGGTTACCTTCCCATTGTTCTTTTGTTTGGCTGCTGGGGGGGAAAAGGGAGGGGGGGTGATATCACTCCAACTTGCAGTACAGCAGTAAAGAGTGATTGAAGTTTATCAGAACACAAGTCACTTGGGGCAGCTGGGAAATTGACAATATGCCCCATGTCAGATTTCAAAATTGAATATAAAAAAATCTGTTTGTTCTTTTGAGAAATGGATTTCAGTGCAGAATTCTGCTGGAGCAACACTATTAACTGATTCATTTTGAAAAAATTTTTTTTACCCCATGACAGTATCCCTTTAAGGTTGTTTACTGCTTTGTTCACCCCTTGTAGGGTTCTCTCATATGGGTTGTTTTCGAAGCTTTCAAGCAGTTGTCTGACATCAGATCTTTTGGTGACCTCTCTGTACTTAATGGCAGAGTGTTGGACTCATTTAAAGGGAGAGGGAAGGTTGTAGAGACTGTACTGGTGGGGTTGTGCAGGTGGTTTGTTGCTAGATTTAATATATAGAAGTATTTGATTATGGTCTGACAGGTGGGTTGCTGGAGTCACAGTAAAGGTGATGATGTTTGCAGGGTCCATATCTGTAATAGCATAGTCCACCAAACTGCTACCTATATGAGAGTTAAGTGTATATCACCCTAGTGAGTCTCCTTTGGTGCGATCATTAAGAATAGAAAGTCCAAGGCTTCTGCACAGGTTTAACCGTTTTCTCCCAATTTTGTTTACTGTGCTGTCATAACAGTTTCTTTGGGTCGGTCTCCTCTCATCTCTCAATCATCTATATATTCTATCTCTATATCTATCTATCATCTACCTCTATATTCTATCCATTCTATATCATCTATCTCATCTATCTATCTATCTATCTATCTATCTATCTATCTATCTATCTATCATCCCATCTATCTATCTATCATCCCATCTATCTATCTATCTATCTATCTATCTATCTATCTATCTATCTATCTATCTATCTATCTATCTATCTATCTATCTATCTATCTATCTATCTATCTATCATCCCATCTATCTATCATCCCATCTATCTATCATCCCATCTATCTATCATCCCATCTATCTATCTATCTATCTATCTATCTATCTATCTATCTATCTATCTATCTATCTATCTATCTATCTATCTATCTATCTATCTATCTATCTATCTATCTATCTATCTATCATCCCATCTATCTATCATCCCATCTATCTATCATCCCATCTATCTATCTATCTATCTATCTATCTATCTATCTATCTATCTATCTATCTATCTATCTATCTATCCTGTCTCTATATCTATTGTGACAAGCCATCTGCTTGTACACAGTTTTCAGAGGAAAACCTGCAGCCTAATCAGACAACTACCTATAGCTAGGCAGTTGCAAACACTAAATGGTATGGAATGGAGGACCCACCCTACTCTCCTTCCATTCACTCCAGGGACCCATTTATCTGGCTTTATCTAAGTTGGCAAAAATAATGCAGCCTATTCTATATCTCTTGTCTATCTATTTTACTTCTGTCTATCTATTCTATATCTAGCTATTCCATATCTGTCTCTTACTACTATCTATTCTATATCTATCTATCTATCTATCTATCTATCTATCTATCTATCTACTGTATCTATCTATCTATCATCATTTATCTGCCACTCTCTATTGTCTATTTCAGGCATATCCAAAGTGCGGCCCGGGGTCCATTTGCGGCCCATTTCCAAATTTACACCAGCCCTCAGCCTCCGTCATGAAATTAATAATAATGTGGCCTGCCAGCACAGTTCAGTCAGGAATCGCGTAGCCGTAGCAGTAATATTTGGGCACATTAGTGAAATGATCTGCCACTTGGTCTATACTGCTGCCTGTGTGCCGAAGGTGTTAGTAATAGACACGTACTAGCACAGAGTGACACGCCTCTCTCGCATACTTCTTTAGGGCTGATTTTCTTGTTGGAACCAATTTTACTCATCAGTTAAAAAAACTAATTTTTGAAAGAAATGCTAGCTTTCACAGGTCTAATATAGTTAGAAGTGTGAAATATAATTTCTGGTTGCTATAGGTTGCTTCAATAGAACAAGTTTTCCCCATTTCCCCATATAATTCAAATATATCAAAAGCCATCCGTGAAATGGATTTATTAACAGCCCCTATTCCCTGGCCCCCTGCTTCCTAAGTAATTTAGCATCTATGCAAGTGCATGTAATTTTAAAAACAGGGGGCTTTAGTTAAAAAATTTGTAATCATAACATTGGCAAACCACCATACCACATCACAGTAAACTACCCACCCCAGTGGTAGAAGTTAATTGTGGTGGAAGTGCAGACAAAACAGAACACTGCAGGACGGCATTTAAACATGCTATAAAAGAATTAGCTCATTGTTGTGGGCTGGAACCTGTTATAGATGACTTCAGCCTACTGCATGGAGTCATGGCCATAAAAATCCTTTGGAGTGTCAGATCTGGCCACCGGTAAAATTTATATATATATATACATATATATATATATATAGAGAGAGAGAGAGAGAGAGAGAGAGAGAGAGAGAGATATTCATGTATACTTACATAGGAACATATATAATATTTCAATCTTAATTAAAATGTTAAGAACAAGCAATAATATTAGTTAAACAGGTTTCTAATTAACAAGAATTACAAGAGGAATACATTACAAGCCAGAGAATTATGACAACCCGGGGCTATTCGTGACCTACACTGAACTGAGTGGGGTACGTCCAGTCCAGCAAATCAGTATTCCATGACAGGACTAGTGTTTCCTGAGGCTGTGCTGTTCTCTTTGATGAAATCCTGCACACATGCCGGTGAGATGTCACAGCACATACATATCCCCTTTGTAGTGTACCAAACAAAGAGGCTTTAGAGCGGGGGTTGTTCTGGCTGAGGTTCAGCTACTGTGACTGATATACTGGGCAGACTGGGGCATTTTCTATAGAACGTGTGCCGGAAAGATAATATTATTGTTCCATATAATAGGAGACAGGTGAACACAACCGGACGTAGGCCAATTCCTCCTTTCATGTTCTATATTTATGCAATACAAAAACAAACCTTACTGGTCTCATTTAGCTTACTGTCCTTTCCCCATCTGGCTGGGTTATTCTCCCTGCAGGCACCGGAGCAGCAAGTGCGTAGCACATGGGCCATATTCCCACTAAATTGTGCTCTCATCCGCATCATACAAATAATTGTGCAGCACAAAGAAAAGTTTGTAGGCACACATAGAATTCCATGCTTGCTTTGACATGCCATGATGCGTACAGTTTGGTTGAGGATAATGTAGGTGTGCAATTACCCTGCAGTTGTATAACTATCACCTGTGTGTCTAGGCAAACCACATGACATAGCCATATAATTCTGATACATTTACAATGGAGAATTCTGGCTCATTTATGTACATTTGTTGTGATTTATTTATTTTACAGTTATTTCTTAATCAACGCTGAACATTTGAAACAAAGGCTTTGATCTTTGAATAAGTGGTGAAATCTTACAGGTAGACTTCATACAAAGGATTGGTAATACAGATATGGGACCTGTTATCCAGAATGTTCTGGACTTTGGGTTTTCTGGATAATAGATTTTGCCATAATTTGGATCTTCATACATATATAGATAATCATAAGCTCAGTAGGCTGGTTTTGCATCCAACAGAGTTAATTATATCTTAGTTTGGATCAAGTACAACTTACTATTCATTATTACAGAGAAAAGGGAAATCCTTTTTAAATATTTGAATTGTTTGGATAAAATGTAGTTATCATTGGTTAGATTGAAATGGAATCTTTGGTTTTAATTGGTTTTATAAAAATTTAGTGCTGCCGCCACAACAGGCAGGAATAAATTAAGCAGTTGATAAAACCTTGGCTGCCCAATGTCATGCTTTATGCAGTTTTTTTTTAATGATTAATTTAAAGGAATTGGACCCTATCTACTAACTGTTATCCAGAAACCCATTATCCAGAAAGCTCCGAATTGTGGAAAGGCCATCTTCAATAGTCTCAATTTTAAGCAAATATGCTTTCATATATGATTTCATTTTTTTCTGTAACAATAAAACAGTACCTTCTATTTGATCCCAAATACGATATAATCAATACTTATTGGGGGCCAGGGCCGCCATCAGGGGGGGACAGGGGGCCCGAGGGTAAGGGGGGCCGACCACGCCACACTTACTTGATTACTTGTCTTTCTGAGAGCTGCTGACTTCGGGAAGGCATGGACGTTTAAGGGGACCTGGCCTCCAATTTTCTTATAATGTGGGGGGGGGCGCCCTGGCCACCAATTTTGGCCACCAATTTTTTTTTTCTCATGCGGGGTCCTAGCCACCAATATTTCTAAATGGGGGGGCCCTGGCCACAAATGTTTTTTATGGGGGGCCCTGACCACCAATATCTTTTTATTTTTTATTAACATGTGGGAACCCTAGCCACCAATATTTTTTTTGGTTTTTTACTGTGTGGTGGGGGCAGAACTGTGGGGTGGGGAGGGCCGACCTGTAGGTGGGGCTTGCGTGGGCGCAGCCCAGGGGGCCCAGGAAATTTTGTTGTATGGGGCCCTGCGATTTCTGATGGCGGTCCTGTTGGGGGCTAAAGGGTTTAATTAATGCTTCAGTGATTTTTTAGTAGACCAAGGGTATGGAGATCCAAATTACAGAAAGACCCGTTATCTGGAAAAACCATGCCTCGAGCATTCTGGATAACAGTCCCCATATCTGCATTGCATTTATGTTGAAATTTTACTTCATGAGAAATATGGTACAGTGTATCGTGGGCATTATTGTACATAGTTTCTAATTCCTTCTTTCGTTTTAGTGTTTATACATATGCTTCGAGGCAAATGGGAAAATCTACACAAACGGAATATTCTGCTCATGCAATGTATACATTGATACTTTAATATTTAAAGGAAAAAAGGGAACAATTCATCTGAAAATACCATATACACCATTAATTATGTCTCTTCTCCAGCTCTGAATTGGAAACCGAATCCATAAAGTTTTTGTTTTTTAGTACCCTCTTTCTTTCCTTGTACTTTTGTTTCCCTTAGGTTTTTAAAGATGTTACAGTGACAGTTTCATCTTTATGTACATCTCCATTGTTTAGCCCCGTGTGTTTTATCTATGCCCCAGAGGGAATGGTCGCATCACTATATAGATATAACTGCAGAGCATTCCCTTACGTTTCTTCATAGCCTGTATGGGTAGCTAGTGTATAACTATGCCAGCACAAATATTCCCCTGGACTATGACACAATTCTGCAGGGAAACTGTATGATCAGTGGAGTAAACAGAAGAGCTATTAACTTTAATGGAGAAGTGGCGTCCTGGTGGCGTTCCAATGCCCCAGAGATCCTCCGGCCCCCTAAAAACTAAACATTACCAGGTATGAACAAAGCCAGCTTTAAAATTCATTTTGGCTGTAGTTATTTAAGCACAAGATACATATGGTTTTTTTTCTCGCTCATGTGAAAACAGGCAATTTAATTCTCCTACGTGAATGTAATTCCCCACATAACTATTCAATAAAGCAACATCTGCCAGTGCAGTAATGTTTTCAGAAGCATATGTTCAGCCATCGAGCCCGCAACTAAAAATAGTTGTGATACGCAGTGACGTGTAGTTGGAAACATGGATGGTTGGAAACAAAAAGAACATCTGGGTCTAGCTTTTGGAGCGCTCTCAAAATTCCTCCTTTTCTGAAACAGCACACAGATATCCCTCTTTTGGATAGACAGTAATGCTCTGACACACTCCTGTCTGCACACACACACGCCACGCTCCCCCACTTCATAATTAGCCATGGCTAGCACAGAAGGGCCGATTATTAAACTAGGTAATGAGCCCTCTCCGTTTTCCCCTAGATTTTTCCCCTTGATGCTGAGCTATAAACTGTTTTAAGCCTAAATCCTTCTAATTTAATTTAAGACTGTGGCAAAAATGTGCTTAGCATTTAGATTGTTAGGGAAAAGAAAGCAGGGGAAATGTAGCTTTTAGTAATAATGAAATTCAGAAGTTGTACATCCATCACTTAGATTAGCATTATACTAACTAGCCCTGATCTCAATCTCTAAAGAGAAAAAACATAGCCAATTCTGTAATAGGTTTATCATTTGTTTTGCTTTACCAGTCAGAAAAAAAGTATGAGAAATAGCTCGTTGTTTGTGTGCCTGGAATATATGTTTATTTAAGAAATAATGCCTCTAGATACACAGTCCTGTAACATGTTCCCAACTGGTATACTGTAGCTATGTGGCACATACATACTCCAATGTAATACTCTAACATCTGCTTATGCACAAAACCCCTGTGGTTTGGGCACATCCCCTCCTATCCTAATTAGTGATGGGCAAATTTATTCGCCAGGCGCAAATTCGCTGCGAATTTGCGCAATTCGCCGCCAGCGAATAAATTCTCGAACCGCCCGCAAAAATTCGCCGGCATCAAAAAAATTTTTTGACAGCATCAAAAACGGGCGCCGGCGTAAAAAAAACGGGCGCCATTTCGCCCATCACTAATCCTAATAGTATAACCTAATGCAGACCACTTACTCATTGAAGAACTACCGTGTGGCACAGGAAGGTGATTTCCTTGCGCATTTAGCCCTCCTAAACCCCACTGAACATCCCATTCACCATATATATCATAATTATATATTTTAAAAGATGATATTCCCTCCCTGCTGTGTTTCTTGGCAGCTCCCATAACTGCTAGTGTTCAGAGAAAGGATACTTATACAAACTATTTTATACATAGGATCCTTTATCTAGAAACTCTTATCCAGAAAGCTCCAAATTATGAGAAGGCCATGTCCCATTGACTCCATTATAAACAAATAATCCACATTTTTAAAAATGATTTCCTTTTTTCTCTGTAATAATAAGACAGTGCCTTGTACTTGATGCCAACTAAAATATAATTAATCCTTATTGGAGGCAAAACAAACCCTATTGGGTTTATTTAATGTTTATATGAAATTTAGCAAACTTAACGTAAGACGTTCCGAATTAGGGAAAGGCCCCTTATCTGGAAAACCTCCGGTCCCGAGCATTCCTCATAACAGATCCCATACCTGTACAGTGTAATTTACATATTATATTTTGCTATTGCAAGTGCATCCTATTTACAGCTAACTACCATTTATTTTATTTTAACTAATGTATTAGAATAATTCATACATAGTTTCTCTTTGTATTTACATTTATGCGAACGAGTAGGGAAACCCGCGTTATTGTTTCAGGAAGCTTCTATATGTGCAATATATTGATGACCAAAAGAGGTTACATTACACAGAGGTCTACTAAGAACAACTCTTTTAATGTCAGCCCCATTTATATAACTATTTAAGGGGTGCTTTACCTTTAAAGGGATACTGTCATGGGAAAAAAAAATTTCCAAAATGAATCAGTTAATAGTACTGCTCCAGCAGAATTCTGCACTGAAATCCATTTCTCAAAAGAGCAAACAGATTTTTTATATTCAATTTTGAAATCTGACATGGGGCTGACATATTGTCAATTTCCCAGCTGCCCCAAGTCATGTGACTTATGCTCTGATAAACATCAATCACTCTCTACTGCTGTACTGCAAGTTGGAGTGATATCACCCCCCCTTTCCCCCCCCCCCAGCAGCCTAGGTAACCAGATAACAGCTCCCTAACACAAGATAACAGCTGCCTGGTAGATCTAAGAACAACACTCAATAGTAAAAACCTATGTCCCACTGAGACACATTCAGTTACATTGAGAAGGAAAAACAGCAGCCTGCCAGAAAGCATTTCCCTCCTAAAGTGCAGGCACAAGTCACATGACCAGGGGCAGCTGGGAAATTGACAAAATGTCTAGCCCCATGTCAGATTTCAAAATTGAATATAAAAAAAATCTGTTTGCTCTTTTGAGATATTGATTTCAGTGCAGAATTCTGCTGGAACAGCACTATTTACTGATTTATTTTGAAAATTTTTTTTTTTACCATGACAGTATCCCTTTAACTTTTAGTATGATGTAGAGAGCGATATTCTGAGACAATTTGAGATTGGTTATTTTTTATTATTTGTAGTTTTGAGTTATTTAGCATTCCTGGCCACCTCATGTCAGCAATAGCATATGGGTAGGTACAGTATATTTGGCACAACGAGTCAAGTATTTCTGCTTGTGCAACCTTTCTATGTTTCTTTTGAAGAGCACTGGGGTTGATGGCTGTGATTCTTGAAGCAAATACTCATTGTTGTGTTGCTTGCAGGTCTCATTAAGGAGGAAGTCTGAAAGTGAGAGGTGCTCTGTTGCTAAGTATGTTCCTCCATGGCTATTTATTTTATGGTCTTTATTTAAAGGAGGAGTACTTTATTCATATTTCTATTTGTTCCTTTCTTCTTGTACACTTTCAGCCGGCCATGGCGGAAGCAAATAACAGAAGAAGAAGAAAGGATTCATCTTTGAATTCTTGGGCTGGATGCTTTAATCCCCCCTTTTGTGACACACGTTTGAAGACTGCCAAATCCAGATTCTAGACCGGGAGATCCACTGGTACAAAAGAGGTGTTAAACAAGCATCTATTGTCTGCCATATACAATGCTGTTTTGGCACCTCTCCCTGGAAGTTTTAATAAGACACAAAACTCAAATCTTGCTAATACAATCAACACCTAACCTAATGACATCATTGTGGATTATGATAAACAGGATATATATTCTCGAAGGAAGATTTACAAGTAAAGGTGGCCATAGACGTTGCAGCTTTACCTGCAATATTGGACGAACAAACGGATGTCCCCATCTCCCGATCTGCCACTAACCTTCAGTTTAAATAAAATAGTAAAAGAACAGATTAGGCAATGTTCTACCCTGACAGCAATCGTATGAAAGTTTATGTCCGACAAAAGCTTGTGACAGTCTCCCACTGAAAATTGTCAGATCGGCAATACATGCAGAGATATTATCGGCAGCCGACAGAAATTTTATAACCTGTTTGATCGACTGAACAATTGATCACCATGGCACAAAAATGTCGGGACACTCTACACACGGTCTGAAAATTGTACGAATCGAGGATTCACTGATTTTTATATTTGTACGTCTATGGCCAGCTTTATTCTGGATAGTGATGGGCGAATTTATTTGCGCGATTCACCGCCAGCGAATAAATTAGTGAAACGCCCGTGAAAATTTGCGGCAAAAAGTCGCCGGTGTTACAATTTTTTTTTTTTAAAAAACGGCGTCAAAAATGGGCGCTGGCATCAAAAACGGGCGCTGGCGTCAAAAAAACGGGCGACGGCATCAAAAACGAGACGCCGGCACCGTTTTGCAAATTTTTCGCCATTTCGCACAAATTTTTTCAGCAAAGCGAAACGGCGCAAATTCGCCCATCACTAATTCTGAATTGAGAAAGCCAGTTGGATCACTGGGGAAACGTCTTCAAGGAAAAAACACAGCAAGTCCAGTTGATTTTACTTATTTCTATACAGTAGATATTTCTGTAAGCATGAAGATAATTTGATCCTTTTTATTCAACAGCTCTCCAGTTTGCAATTTCAGCAATCTGGTTGCTAGGGTACAAATTACCCTAGCAACCATGCACTGATTTGAATAAGAGACTGGAATATGAATAGACGAGGGTCTAACTAGAAAGATGAGTAATAAAAACTGCCAATAACAATAAATTTGTAGCCTTGCAGAGCATTTGTTTTTAGATGGGGTCAGTGACCCCCTTTTGAAAGATGGAAAGAGTCAAAAGAAGAAGGGAAATAATTTAAAAACGATATAAAAAGAAAACATGAAGGCTAAAAATTGCTAAGAATTAGCCATTCTATTGCATCAATTCACCACAAAGGTCCCGAATACACAGTACTGAACAAACAAGCGAATTAGGGGTGTCACACACAAGAATTGGTTGCAAAATTCAATCAAATAAATCAAAACTTTTTATACCACGCCAGACAAGTCCATATCCAAGTGACACATGGTCTCAATGCTCTGTCCTCTATATGTTTTGTGCCATTGGGTGTTTCATTGGGCATTTACCAGTCATTTCCTTTATATACCCTCCGAATATATTTCATGTATAGTACAGGGGTGTTTGGTATGGTATGCACAACTTTGATTAATTTGATTGAATTCTGCAACTAATAAATGTTTTTGTATGCTAACTTATAAGAAATAAATATGCTTTGTGTGCATACTATGCTGTACTTAGAATTCATAAGGGCCTGACCACAGAGAAGGCATTTGGGCAACTTTCCTTTATTTGATCCATAAAGCAATAGCCTCTTGTTCTCTGTGAGCATTATTTATGCCCTCACCTAGCATATGGCTCAGCAGCAGCTCACACATAGAGAGTACCTGTTTGCAGAGCTTGATAAGGTTTACAATAATTTATGTGCTGCCTTTTCGTTTAACACTTAAATAAAACGAGCCAACAAAACCATTCTTATTTAGCAGCAGACTGCACCAGCGAAACAGAGATTTCTCCGGTAGAGGGTCCATTAATTCTCTCATTGAAGTTGCCATATCCATTGACAGCTGACATTCATTCTGGTTACCAGCTGCCTTGGCTATGGTTTGCTACAACGCACATTTTTTAAATTGGGTCATATCGGTCACTCCTTCTTAAAAATGCTCTGACTTTCATTTCTCCCAGTAATGCATACCAGTTCTAGAATAAATGGGATGTGCTGTCCCTGACCAAGTAAATCACAGAGTGATGCTCCTTCTCTTAATATTCATGCTCTTCTCCTGGTTTTATAATCATCGTGGGAAGCTTAACTGACTTGTGCGCAGATAAATATGGCAATTTAGGGTTCATTTATAAACACTGGGAAAATTGTTTTGAATAATTTGAACTGGGAAAATTATCCCATAGTCAATAACCCATAACAACCAACCAGGGATTGGTTTTCTTCAGTTAACTGCAGGTTCAGCAATGAAAGCAAACATTTGATTGGTTGCCATGGCTTCAGAGTTGGACTGTGCCGTCATGACATGGGGAAAAAATAAAGTGGGACCTGGCCTTCATGGGCCTCAAAGACTCTGCCGACCCAGGTCCACTTCTTCTGCTGCAGGCACTGGTGGCTCTCTCCCCTGCAATGTATATGTATAGAAAGACGGATCCGCACACACTCTGATTAATGCAGTCGGGGAGTATCCCCTTTTAGCCACCAAACATCAAGTTTCGGAGGGGAAACACCCACCCTTCACCCTGATGAAGGGTGGGTGTTTCCCCCCCGAAACGTTGATGTTTGGTTGCTAAATAAAAGGGGATACTCCCCGACTGCATTAATCAGAGTGTGTGCGGATCCGTCTTTCTATACATATATGTTGCTAGGGGACCCAGCCAGGTCTACGGAAGAGACGCACCACCAGTTGCAGGATTGGTGAACTACAGGTGTGCGGTAGGAGAAATGACATTCTCTCCTCTGCAATCACATATCCAAGTATATGTATTGTCATAAGGTATGTGCTGTGGGACACCTGGAAGGGGGGGTGTTGGTGGTGCTCACAACTGGAGGGTTGGTGGAGCTTGTGACTCAGGTGGGGGGCCTCAGGCAAGAAATGGAGATAAACAGATAAGGCAAATCTGCACCATGCTCCAACATTAAACCCTCCTTTCCCTGGATACTATTCTCTGGTTGTTGCTAGAGAAGATGATGGAGAAAAACTCCTAGTCCTCTAGCTTTTCAAAGGTACTAACTAAAATGAGATGGGTCAAGACAGCATAGTTGATATGGGATCATTCAAAAGCATTGGGATTCTCTGTTCTGCAGGCCTTTCTGTATTATTTATCAGTAAGCAAAGTGAACATGAGTTTTCTGAATTCTACAGCAATATCGCTGACAAGTACAGGTATGGGATCCGTTATCTGAAAAAACATTATCCAGAAATCTCTGAATTACGTCATGTCTATCTCCCATAAGACTCCAATTTAAGGATCTAATTCAGATTTTTTTTTAAATTATTTCCTTATAATAATAATAATAAAACTGTACCTTGAACTTGATATCAACTACAATATAATTAATCATTATTAGAGACAAAACCATCCTATTGGGTTATATTTATGTTTAAAAGTTTTTTAGCAAACTTAAGGAAATATCCCTGTATCCCTGTGGAAATCCACAGGTCCCAATCATTCTGGATAACAGGTCCCATACTTGTAGTTGTAGATGGCAAACCATTAGTGTGTAGCTATGTGGCTTGTCATGCAACTTGATTGAGGCGTGTGCCACCGTGTTCTGCTTGCTGCTTTTTCATTGCAGTGACCCCTGGGAAACCGACATAGCTTCACTATCAGGGATTGTTCTTCATCCCAACCAGCAATACAATTACAGGTTGGGAAGTCAGATTTACAGCTACTGATTTACGGCATTCTCCTTGCAGCAACACCGAAATAACACATTGCAAATCAGATCACCACTATCTATAATTATTTTCCACTGGGATTAAATATGGAAATATAAATGGCTAACACACACACAAATATATATAATGTAATATCTGCCACATATATACACACACTGTCTATAAATATATGATCCCCTCCCCCAAGACATTGCTAAAAAGATTGACTGCTTATTACCCACCCCTGAACATACACAGAGTCTCCCTAAGGAAGGCCCCCAACGGCCCCATGAGAATGTGACAAATCCTAATAATTATGCCTTTTATTTCTGTACATGCTAAAATATTCTCTATAATACTAGACGACCCACTTCAATTATCATACTGATAAAACATATACTATATATTAACAAGAAATGGAACACCTTTTTTCAATTTCTTTGCTACATTTATCCCCGTCTCTTCGTCCCAATTAATTTCAATGCCCCATTCCTTCTACTCATTTCTCTTTAGCCGTGTTTCACAGCTCAGCTCCTATACTAAACAAGCAAAATCAATCATGCAATAGAGGTTGTTATTAATGCCTCAGGTGTGTGGGGGAGTATGAACCCAGTGCCGGAATAAATTCCCTTTCCCTGAAGTAGGGACAATGTAAAGTCATTTTAATAGTAGCAATTATGGACAAGCTTGCAGTTCCTCTACAGTGACACTATCTGCTACAGAGAAAGTCAGCCGAAGGAATCAGCAGCAGAAAAGCAGAATACATTAAATGTTATAGGAGAAAAGGGGCAAATTCACTAACCTGCGGAGTTGCGCTAGCACAAGCTTCACCGCACTTCGCCAGGCGAAGTTTTGCCAGGGCTCCGCTAATTCATTAAAATCCGAAGTTGCGCTCAGGGAGGCAAAAGGAAGCGAAGTTACGCTAGCGTTAATTCGTCAAGCAAAGTTACGCTATGGATGCCTCATTTGCATACGGTGCCAAGTTAAAGTACAATGGACGTATATGTAGCAGCAAATACATTACACTACTCAAGCCCAGGGAAGCTTCATAAAATAAAATAGAGTTGTTATATTGCCATATACATGTGCCCACTGTATAGTTTAGGAAATGTAGGGGGGAAGGAGGGTACCCCCAAAAAAATATATTTTTTCAGCCTATCACCGTTAAAAAAGGAAAAGACGCCAGTGTTTTTTGGGACTTAGAAAAAATCTGGCGCAAGAGATAACGTTCAGTAAAATGCACAAGTTAGTGAATTAGCGTAGTTACATCACTTCGCCATAGCGCAAATTCTCCTGGCCTAAGGGTGCGAAGTAGCGCTAGAGTAGGTCCACTTCACTAGCAAATTTACACCAGCGCCCGTTAGTAAATTGGCGAAGTAACGAAATGACGTCACGCTGGTGAATTTGCACTAGCGTTAGACGCTTTGCACTTTAGTGAATTTGCCCCTAAAAAGTAATATGGCTAAAACTGTTGTATTTTACATACCAAATTTAGTGCACAGTGTATACAGGATACAGTATGTTCAGCATCCCTATAATAATAATGATTCGGGCCTTCAATATTGTGCACAGGAGCTCACCATCTTGGATTTTGTTAGGCGTGTTTGCACATGCTCAGTGTGCTCTGGGAACCTGGGGTTGTCACAAATTATCAAAGAAAAAATAAGGTTTACCTGTCATGTAAGCTGATGTTACAAACTGAACTGGTGTCTGAACTGCCATGTGATACTAATATGTCATATCTAAATAAATTACTAATCAGCCTTGCATCTTGCCTTTCATATTTTCTATATACAGTATATTGTTAATCAGTCCCTAAGCTCAGCCAACTGACAACAATGAAAAAAAGAAGATGGGGAGCTACTGGGGGGCAATTTTGCAGGCTACAGAATCTGAAAACACGTGCAGCATTTCTAGCTTATGATATGTCTTTGTTCAGAGTTAGTTTTACTTTGAAAAAGACTAAGGCCAGTGTCGGACTGGGCTGGCGGGACACCGGAAAAAACCCAGTAGACCTCGGCCCAGTCCTGCTTGCCTGGACCCCAAGTTTGTACCCAGCCTGGACCGTCAGAAGAAACTAGGGATCATTAGTTAGAGAGGTGGGAGGCAAAAGGGGTAGGGAGTTGGCACAGTGGGATGGGGGGGGGGTCGGAGGGCCCTTGAGTTCAGCTCTGGTGGGCCCCAGACGCCTCAATCTGACCAATTTGATTGGTCAAATCCTGTGACAGGGACTATTTGACCCGAGATCTACGTGGTATGCTTTTGCAAAGGGGTCTGAATCCTGCCCCACTGTCAGTCCAGCCCTGCAATAACCCCACTTCAGCTTTCAATATAGTTTTGAATACAAGTAAAGCTCTTACATTGTTAATCTTTTCTCTAACTCCAGCATCAACAATCCCATCAAAGAGTGTAGGGGTATTCAGTAATTATAGCCCAACAACATCTATCTAGCATATTGCTACCTACCTGAAACTACTCTTTCTTTACTCATTTTTTCATACTATATTCTTATCCCCAACTTATTCTGTGTACTAAAATACCCTCATATTTAAAAATGCCCCAAACAGTTCCCTATAGACTTACATTGCAATCGCCTGACAAGTGCTCGTACAAATAGTTGCCTAAAAAAGCATCCATGCTACTGCATCACATATTAAAGCCTCAGAGCCCCGATACTGGACACCGCTATTATAAATACCCATTGAATCCAAGTAAAATACTAAATGGCTTTAATGCCACTATTTTAGGCATGAAATATTATTAAGAGTTATTTTTGTTTCCGAACTGTTCCAGTTAGCGGACATTTCTATATTTCTAGAGTTATTTTCCGACTTGATTTATTCTGTTTACCGTCCTTCTCTCTTCCGCTTGGCTACATAAATCTCTGAAGGCCAAATCTACCTTCACTGATCTGAGCAAAATCATGTCTCGGCATTCTCCTGAGGGATCCATCAGCAGTCAGGGACAATGGCCTTCTATGTGCAGAGAATTTGCAGATGGTTATTCTTCAACCACAGAGAAAAACAAGGCAGAGTACCTAAAATAAGGTGCTGGGAAATAGGAGATAGGAGACAAGTATAACTTAACTCTATTCACTGGCTGCACAATTTTGAACATACCTTCTCTTTCTTCTAACACCACTGAATTTCCATGTATAAGCAGCCTGGCAAAGAATCCTTACTTGTTAGCCAAACCCTTAGTCTGGATGCAAATTACAGTTCATATTCAGTTAGGTATTTGGTCAAATTTTTAAAAGAGTATTTAGAAGAATCCAACAACTATGCATTCAGCGCTTTCATGAGTTGTCAGACTTAAAGGGATTGCTCACCTTTAAATAAACCTTTAGGGGCAAATTCACTAAGCGCCGAAAATGCGCTAGCGACGGCTTCGCTGCACTTCGCCAGGGCTGCTCAAATTCACGAAGATTCAAGAAGTTGCGCACAGGTTACTGAACGCTTGCGATAATACGATAAGCAGTCCGAAGTTACGCTAGCGATGCCTAATTAGCATACGGCGTACAGTTAAAGTACAATGGACGTATATGCTGCAGCAACTACATTACACTACACAAGGCCAGGGAACCTTAATAAAATTTAATAGAGGTCTTATATTGCTCTACACATGTGACCACTGTAAAGTTTAGGCGCCAAATGTAAGGGGGAAGGAGAGTACCCCAAAAAACATTTTCAATCTTTTTCAGCCTATCACCTAGTAAAAAGTAAAAAACGCTAGTGTTTTTTGGGGCTTAGAAAAAATGTCAACTATTTTTAGAGAAACTCCTATCTACTCTATTGCATTTTGCCTGGTCTGAGCTGGCGAAGTAAAATCTGACGCAAGAGGTAACGTTCAGTAAAATCCGCAACTTAGTGAATTAGCGTAGTTACGTCCCTTCGCCAGAGCACAACTTCGCCTGGCATAAGGGTTCGAAGTACCGATAGAGTATGTCTACTTCGCTAGCGAATTTACGCCAGGGACCGTTAGTAAATTGGCGAAGTGGCAAAATGACATCATGCTGGCGAATTTTCGCTAGTGTTAGCCACTTCGTAAAATTTAGTAAATGTGCCCCTTAGTATGATGTAGAGAGTAATATTCTGAGACAATTTGTAATTGGTTTTCATTTTTTAGAATTTGTGTTTTTTGAGTCATTTAGCTTTTTATTCAGCAGCTCTCCAGTTTGCAGTTTCAGCAATCTGGTTGCTAGGGCCAAAATTATCCTAGCAACCATGCACTGATTTGAATAAGACACCGGAATATGAATAGGAGAGGCCTGAATAGAAAGTAGTAAAAACTAGCAATAACAATACATTTGTAGCTTTACAGAGCATTTGTTTTTAGATAGGGGTCCATGACCCCCTTTTTGAAAGCTGAAAAGTGCTAGAAGAAAAAAGAAAATAATTTGAAAACTATAAAAAAAAAAAAAAAAAGAAGATTAATCGAAAAATATCTTAGAACTGGCAATTGTAAAACATACTAAAAGTTAACTAAAAGGTGAACCATTCCTTTAAGTAACTACATATTTACTAATAATTAACAAAATTTAAAATAAAACCTCACATTTGGAAAACCCCAGATCCCAAACATTCTGGATAAAATACAAATATCTTAATATAGCTAATTTAAGCACAAACTATTTTAGGTGTGCACATATTAATTGATTAAATGGGGGAGGGGGAAATAAGGAATGGCAGCCATAAGAATAGGGCCAATAAAAAAAAATCTATTGAGCAAATGAAGCCTGAGAGTTATGGAGGCTAGAGGGTAAGGGTGATCCATATCCATTAGGGTAATGTTGTGGTTATATATATTAGTGTATTGATGAGACACTACTACAAAGGCAATCATGTGGTGACACTATTTGTCAATTTATTACAACCCACATCAGATCTGATGACTGGCTGAAGTTGGGGGGGGGTCAAGTTTTACAAACTGACATATGGGAATAGTTTATGTCCTGCTGTAATTTGACTTATCCTCCTTATTTTATTGGGTTAATTCATTTACCATTCAGTAGCATTCCAATTAAAGTGATAGCTCTAAGACTTGTCCTGTGTGGCAGGCAATGAAAAAACATCAATACATCCAATTAATTAATCCATGCTGTGAAGATGCATTTAATCAATACACACTGTCCTTGTTAAAGCTGATAAGGAGAAATGGAATTATGTCTTACCAAATGTTTTCGTACACTTAGAGAAATATACTAATAGCGTCCAGAAGAATGCAATCCACTTCAGGCTCATTATGTTAAAAGCCTGACTTATGTACTGATTCCATTAAGAATTTTAATGGAATCAGTATATGATTTCCCTTTTCTCTTATAATAAAGCAGTACCTTGAGCTCGATCCCAACTGAAATATAATTAATCATTATTAGAAGCAAAAACAGCTGATTGGGTTTAATTAATGTTTACGTGATTTTAGACAATGTATGAAGTTCCAAATTATGGAAAAATCCCTTATCCAGAAAACCCCAGGACCTGTATGTAAAGGCCAGATCCTTGTGCCTGGGGGAACCGAATCCGAATCCTAATTTGCATATGTAGATTAGGGGCGGGTAGGGAAATCAAGTGACTTTTCATCACAAAAGAAGAATTTTTTCCACTTTTTCCTTTCCTGCCACTAATTTGCATATGCAAATTAGGATTCGGATTTGGTTCGGTATTCGGCCGAATCTTTCACCAAGGATTCCGGGATTCGGTCGAATCCCAAATAGTGGATTCGGTGCATCCCTAATATATATACATAGCGAGAGAGAGCAGATGAAAGAAAATAGCTTTTTAGAGTTTTAAAGGTATGCCATGCCATTCCAAGGAAAAGATACATTAAAGTGGGTTAGCAGTAAAAGTATGAGCTTAACTAGGCTCTATGGTGTGAAAAATCTGCCTTATTTGCAATATGACAGCAGCCATATAAAGCACCGGTGCAGCCATAAGAGGTCATTGTGTTAAAGGGTGGTTCATTTTTAGTATGTCATAGAATGGCTAATTCTAGGCAACTTTTCGATTGGCCTTCTTTCCCCCTTTTTTAAATCATTTTCTTCTTCTTCTTTCAAACTTTCAAACGTGGGTCACTGACCCCCATATAAAAAACCAAATGTTCTGTAAGGCTACATGTGTATAGTTATTGCTATTTTTTAATTTAAAGGTGAACAACCTCTTAGCCAATGGTTCCTATAAAGTAAAAATCATTTTTATACATTTGAAGTTTGTATATGTATGGGGTCACTTTATAGGGGTCATTTGAGAAGCTTAACTGCAGCGTGCAAAGTTGATAAATTTCAAGAGCACAGGATACAGGAGCAGGACACATAAAACTACATTATTTTTAAATGCGAGGAAAGCCATTTACTTTTGCTGCTACTGTCTTTTTAACATGTCTAATCCCTAGTCTCCCCTGTATATGCAAATGATAAGTAAGCAGATGATTTTTAATTAATCAGGTTTCTACAAAATATGGAATGCAGGTCACCCACAGCCTAAAGGCAATCCTTTTTTTGCTCTGTGAAGAATTACTGGAAGAGACTGGAAATCAGTCCTTGGCTTGGTTCTTCGGTTTCATGAAATATAAACTGGAGTCCCTTTAACCAATAAATTGCCATTGATCTTTTGTCAGCGACATTCCGTGCACGGAATTGTTTTTACATATCAGGCTAACAATGGTAGGACCATGGAAGTAATTGCAGGGTGACTGGGCACAAACACAACAAAAAGGAACTAAAGTGATACTGAGAGACCAGAATTACCATTGACTCCAAATCATCCAGAACATGAATTTACTGCTTACTTTATGTCATACGCAACATTTGTAATGAAAAATTCATCCCCTTTCTGCACAATCCTACATATAATACATGGGACTAAATTGCACAATGGAATATTCTTTAATAAGAAAGGGGAGACGGCTCTCCCATAGAAAGAAAATGAATAAGTATTCACTGCAGCTGTTATAACTGAGCCTTACACAAATAACTTCTTGCCATCTACAATACGAACAATACCTGGATTTCACATTAATAAATAACTTTTTATACACTGCTTATGAAAGGCATCTAGCAGCATTAATTAAGATGGATAATGTGCATTCCCAGGACCACCAACCAGGGGTGTAACTATAGAGGAAGCAGACCTTGTATAGGTATAGGGGTCCCACGAGGCCCTAATTCATATACAATTTCAGTCAATATTGGTAAAACAGTTCAATAGTGATGGGAGAATAAATTCGCCAAGAAAATGCAACAATAGTTGTTAGTCCCTCCAAAAACAGCCAAGATTATTAAAAATACAAAAATATTTATTAGGACATAGCAAAAATGGCCTAATGCGTTTTGTGCCTGTTGGGGCATTTACTCATAAGCTAATGGGCATACCCCTGTACAGCTCTTATATAGGGGTGTGTGACCAATCAAGACAACATACATCACAGCCAATCACCAAGTGGGGAGCCAAATTACCACTTTACCCATTTAGATACCTATTTACATACAGGCTTCTTACATAGTGTTACAAAAAATTGAATTTGTATATTCAAGGGAACTTTTACTGTCAACATAAGCATTTCAAATGTGCAAGCGCATATGGTAATGTGCTGTATTGTAGTAATGAAACACTTTCGAAAGCTAAAAAAAAATCTCTGAGCGTTGCAGTCGAACAAGATGGAAACTTTCAGGGTTGATTTTTTTAGAATTTTTATTGATTTTTTTTTTTTTACCATGAAATGGAAGCCTGTCTGAGGGCATACAAAAACATTCTCTACAAAAATCCACTTGGTCTCTAAGTAGTTTTGGTATAATGTTTCTGCCCGTTTCCCCCTTTAGGGTCGGACTGGGGGGCCCGGGGCCCACCGGGGCTGCTGTCCAGGGCCCCCCTCCAGACCCCTATGCTGCGCCGCCGATAGTGTGCACCACCTCCCTCCACGCCGCCCAGTGTGTGCGCTTATGCGCCGGTGAGCATGCGCACCTAGTTTTACAAGCGGCGCAGCAAGAAGCAACTTTAAAAATCACGGATCTGGGTTGGCGCCGGGTTTTTTTCCCGGTGTTCTGCCGCCCCAGTCTGACACTGCCCTTACTGATTTGTCTCTACCTATAACAGCTAATTTGGTGATATCCCCACCATTACAATCATGAAAATGTTTAGCTACATTGGAGTCTGAGTTCCATTTCTTTATTTCTAGATGTTCTCTAATATAATTAAGTGGACGGGAGGTTTGGCCCACATATTGGATATGGCAAACACTATAAATTCATCAGACACAAATCCGCCGCGTCAAAAAAAAATTGATGTGCATCAAAATTGGAGCATGCATAAAATGTATTTCGACGCCCATTGACTTTAATGCATTTGGACCAAAATAGTCATTTGCCCATCACTACAGGTCAACCTCTAGACATTTTGGGGGCCTGGAAAATGATTTGTTAAGGGGCCCAGTAAAATCTAGTTACGCCACTGCCACCAACCATAACAAGTATTCCCCTAGGCTTAGTGTTACTTTCATCTGCTTCAGATGCTACAGATGGAACATTATTTTACTGTGCATTTGGCTTAATGCAGAGCAACATGGCACCCCTGTTTTCCATTGGTATAACTGATGTCCTAATTCACCGTTATTTGTTCAAAAATAGATATGGGACCTGTTACCCAGAATGCTCAGGATCTGGGGTTTCCAGATAAGGAGTATTTCTATAATTTGGATTTCCATACCTGAAGTCTGAAATTATCTTAATATTAATTAAACTCAATAGGATTGTTTTGCCTCCAATAAGGATTAATTATATCTTAGATGAGATCATGTACAATGTACTGTTTTATTATTACAGAGAAAAAGGAAATCATTTTTTAAAAATGTAATTATTTGATTAAAACGGAGTCAATTATGTGAGATGGCCTTCCCGTAATTCGGTATAATGGCGTTCTGGATAATGGGTTTTTGGAAAATACCTTTAATTGACACATGATGCAATCAGAACATATATGCGTTGGAATTCTGCATCAGTGATAAAATGGCCAGTTAAGAGATAACTTATGACAAGAGCGATGAGCGATTTCTTGAATTTGCACTGGTAAAAAAAGTTGACCTTTAGCAAGGGACGACTGGCGCGCAATCTGCTACAAGGCTACAAAGTGGCGCTCATTAGATCTGACTATGCTCTGCAGCTTGTGCTAATCAGGTTCCTGCTAATTGAATATATTGTTGATATATAAATACAAAATGTTTGATAAGCACAAACACAGGAATGTTTACAGTTTTGGAGCTAATGATAAGTAACTGGAGAAGCAAAGTGGAGCCGGAGTACAGCAGGGGTTGCTGGATCAGCCTGGAGTCGACGGTTTATCATGGAACTGCCATCAGCCTGGAGCCAAAGCAAGTCTAACAGAGGCAGTCCAGAACAGGAGCTGGCACTCATACAGACCTGCCAACAATAAACAGCTGAAGCTAAAATGACAGCTTTTATTCCATTAAAGTAGTTAATAGTAGTGTATAGGTCTAAATGGAAAATAAATAATTTGCAAAGTTTTGGGTAAAAGATGGGTTATTTTGTTGCCTCAAAAATAATATATTTTTTAATAAGCAGTTTTATTACATGCAAACAAGATGTGCAATTATAGAAACATGTTATTGTCACCAAACCGTAAAGGTTTCAATAAGTTATCAGTAAGAAATGTATTCTAACATGGAAGGCTTTAATGTGACAACTGCCTCCTAAGTGGAACAACACAGGGCCCAATGCCAACAGAATTGTTCTTAGGTAGCAAATGATATCTGTTAGTAACACTGCAATTTAAGGCCTATTTTCTATCCAATGGGCAGATAAAGGTGAAAAAGATGACTTCTTTGTGTACCCGCTCATACTTTTTTCACTGAGCAATCACCATAAAGATGACAGATGCTGATATGCTACCATTTATGTGCTAAAACTAGAAATAAAGATGGAAAATGGAAAATGGGGCCTCTTCAGTAAAGGTTACAATA
This sequence comes from Xenopus laevis, assembly GCF_017654675.1. NCBI lineage: Eukaryota > Metazoa > Chordata > Amphibia > Anura > Pipidae > Xenopus > Xenopus laevis. The sequence goes on from NC_054385.1 coordinate 28,254,872, forward strand.
TCCCTGAGTAAGGCGGCTCTATCATGCATGCTTTCTATTACTAATATATGTCAGAAATGTAGGAACGTCTTGTAACTGTATAATATTCACTGAACACTGTACTTTCCATAGTGGAGTTCTTTGGTTGCAGAATGATATTGTCCAAGTACAGCCATGTTTCTCCTACTGCCATCTGCTAATTGTCATCTCTATCATTAGTCACTCTACAGAGTGATTGCCTGTTGAGAGATGCAGTTATGCCCCTAACGTGGGAATGGGATAATTTGCATTGTTCTATATTTTAGAATTCCCATTTGTCACTGATTATAAAATGCATGTAAAACCTAGTCTCAGGTTCAAAAGGTTACATAACTGCAAGGGTTATTTTACTCCAGAGGTCCTCAGGTGTTTCTGTCCACTGGAGCCTAATTCAAACGTATAAAATACTACTGCCTAAAAAAGCCTCTGAATTATGAAAACTCACATATTTGTGTTCCACTGCAGGAAAAATCCCTACTGCCCAGATTGCAAGTACTTCAGAACATCTAGGGGCAGATTTATTAAGGTTCGACTTGTGTTTTCCATGAAAATTCAAGTATTCAAGTTGTATTTTTTGTTCAAAACTCACATTTTCGGGTTTAAAAAAAACCTAGAATTTTTCAAGTTTATTTTTAAAAAACCTTGAATTTTCAAGATTTATCATAACCCGACCCTGGAAATAGCTAAAATCCGAAAATACGCCATCTAAAACCTGTCAAGGTCATGTAAGAGTCAATGATAGAGGCACCTTGAACCATTTGAAGATGTTAACAGGCTGCATGATGTTCGATTTTATTTCGGAGGGTTTTGCCAGACAACTCGATTGATTTGAGCAATTCGGGTTTTTCCAGCGGAAAACTAGATTAATTCGAGTTTTGGGTTTCAGGATTCTAACTCGCACAATCAAGTTTTTCCTATTCAAGTTTTTTCTTAAATAACAAACCATTCGAGTTGTGAGTTCATTTAAGGTTTAAAAAACTTTAACACTCAACGTTTCATAAATAACCCCCCTAAAGTGAGGTTGTTGGAAGTAATCGAATGAGGTGGGGAACAGCTCTTGTTAGGGATTACTGTTTTTCATAGATGAATGTCTGGGACACCCAATGATTAGGATTACTGCTAAAGTAACTTTAGTACCTATTTTGGTTTTGGAAGAGGCCTATACAGGTATGGGATCCATGAAACCTGTTGCAGAAAGCTCCAAATTACTGGAAGGCCTTCTCCCATAGACTCCATTTTATCCAAATAATCCAAACTTTTAAAAATGATTTTCTTTTTTTCTCTGTGATAATAAAACTAAGACATAATAAAGCCTATAGGGTTTACTTAATGTTTAGTCTAGTAGACTTAAGGTATAAAGATCCAAATTACTGAAAGATCCCTTTTACGGAAAACCCCATATCCTGAGCATTCTGAATAACGGGTCCCATACCTGTATTACATATATGATTAAGTATACTTTAATTGATGAATTCTCACAACTCACATACGTTTTTCTTCTTGTTGTGGTTTACCTACCGCATACCAGTTGATCTTATGCCAGGATTATGGTAGGATAAGCTAGACAGGGAGATGCCAGTCATAAGTAGTTTACACTTATATGGGCTAAAGCACCCTAATTATTTTACATTCATACCATTGTGACTTACTGAGGGCAGATAATGTACATATTTGTTTGTGTTCCTAATTCTTCTGTATATGCATGCAATCATTGTTTTTTAATACAGGTATGGGACCTGTTATCCAGAATGCTTGGGACCTGGAGTTTGCCGGATAACGGATCTCTCGTAATTTGGATCTTCATACCTTTAGTCTACTAGGGAATCAACCCAATAATCTGGTTTTGCTTCCAATAAGGATTAATTATAGCTTAATTTGGATCAAGTACAAGCTACTGTTTTATCATTGCAGAGAAAAAGGGAATTTTAACAATTTGGGTTATTTGGATAAAATGGAGTCTATGGGCTTTCCATAATTTTGGGCTTTCTGGATAATGGGTTTCCAGATAACGGATCACATACCTGTATATCAAAATGTGTTAACTTTGTGTGGTATATAAAAAAAGTTCTACTTTATAATGAACTCACCAAGTGGAATTTCCTACAGCCACCTCCCAGTAGTGGCACCCGCTGTCAATGAAGATGTTCCCTGTGGCTCCGTAACAACCAGTTCCGCTGAACCTTTCAGGCGTGTGGCTCTTCTTCAGAGAACTCTCCTCCTTTTCCATCTGCATTCCGTCATTGGATATTTTCAGCTTCTTGTGAGCATATTTAGGATCAAGCTTAAAGGGCTGGCCTGCAAAGAGAAGTCAGTTAATCTTAAATCTTACTTAAATGCTACTGACATTTTAGGACCAAGATGATTTTTGATAGTTTGGTTGGCTGTATTGTTAACGTCTTTAATACAAGAGAAATGCAGTACTGCCTCTGCAGATTGTCAACTGCGGAACTGATAAAAAATTGATCTGAAAAAAAAAAAAAAAAAAAAGGCAAGGCTACAGGATTTTGTGCCAAATAAATTGGCACTTTATCAGAGCCATATGTCTTGTATTCCTCAAGCTAAAACTACACCCCTCCCTCCCCATTAACTCTTTCCCTGATTGGCTGGACAGCATGCGGTATTCCTTCCACCTAAATAATCTAATCAGTGTCAGACTGGGATGCCAGGGGCCCACCAGAAAACCTAAGGCTGAAGGCCCACTTTCCAAACTATTATACCTCCTCTCATCACTCATTCTTTTTATTCTCTTAGTCTTTTTTCTCTACATATTATACTCTATTCTTTCATTATTAAGCCTATTTGTTTCCATAAAGAAATAGGGAATGACCATAAAATAGGCAAAATGGTTAGAAACAAGAGTCCACCGGGAGTTTTCCTGGTATTCCGGTGGGCCAGTCTGAATCTAATTGTGGTTACTTTATTCAAAACTAAAATCCATGCAAAAATATAGGACTTGTTATCCAGAATGCTTGGGACCTGAGGTTTTCCAGATAAGGGATATTTTTGTAATTTGGATCTGCCTACCTAAAGTCTACTATAAAATCATGTAAACATTAAATAAACTTAATAGGCTTGTTATGACTCCAATACATCTTTGTTGGGGTCAAGTAAAACCTACTGTTTTATTATTAAAGAGAAAAAGGAAATAATTTTTAAAAATTTTAATTATTTGGATAAAATTGAGTCTGTAGGAGTTGGCCTTCCCGTAATGCAGAGCTTTCTGGATAATGGGGTTCTGGAAAATGGAACTTATTGGAAAAAATGATGTACCACCTAATGAAAAATTAGAAAAGAAGGCTATTGGTCACCTTGTGATCTGTAAAAAGACACTCGGCTTCAAGAGATTTCAGAATCACTTCAAATATCCCAAAAATTTTATAACAGGCATATATATTGTTCTTCAACACTATATATATATATATATATATATATATATATATATATATATATATATATATATATATATAATATCAAAACAGGGGGGTTGTGGGAGCACTCTAAAGGCTTTAAAGTATATATATATATAAGTATAATAAATGCTATTGCATATGTACCCAAAACAGGGGTTATTTTGTTACAAAGTTATGATCATAAAATTGATAAGCCATCATACCACGTCAAGGTAAACCCTTGTATATTTAGCCAGGAGCTGTGGCATAGCTTCAGTGGTCGTAGCACCCCATACCCCCCCTTTAAACTAGTGGTGATCCTATGCTTTTAAAATTGGGCGTTTGTTTTGGGAATATCTCTCCTTTAAAAGCCTGATTGCTGGCTGGGGAGGATTTAGCCCTCAGTGAAAAAACAGCGTTCAACGGACATTGATTACAGGTAATGCTAAAATGCACATAAAATATAAAACAAGTTAGGGACCGCCATTCGGGGTTTACCTTGACGTGGTATGGTGGCTTATCAATTTTATGATCATAACTTTGTAACAAAATAACCCCTGTTTTGGGTACATATGCAATAGCATTTATTATACTTATATATATATACTTTAAAGCCTTTAGAGTGCTCCCACAACCCCCCTGTTTTGATATTATATATATATATATATATATATATATATAATTACACACAAATCCACAGGGAGCTGTATAAATTTGCCTGGGTGCACGATCAAAAACCTCTCAAAACACTTGCAAAGAAGATCAGCACTTCACAGGTCTTAAAAAATAAACTTCATTTATTTAGCAACAGAATGACGTTTCGGGTAACTCCTCAGCCTTTCTCAAAGTGAATATATACAGGGTTCTCACCCTGACGAAGATTCCTGAGAGAGAGAGAGCGAGAAGGATGAAGTTTGCACTCACAGGTCTTACAAAAAGTTTTCAAGTGTTTATTGAATCATAAAAACAACTAACGTTTCGGCTAGCACTCTAGCCTTTCTCGAAGTGCAAGCTTCATCCTTCTCTCTACCTCTACTTTTTGGGCTTGTTGCACCCAGGCAAATACAACCGTTTTACGAGTTGTGCTGGCTTCCAGAACACTCACTCACTCACACTCACTCTCTCTGTCTGTCTCTCTCTCTATATATAGTATTCAAAATGGACCAGCACTCCAATAGACTTCAAACAAATGTGTTTATTGAGTCATCACTCGTGTAACCAAGGTTTCGGCCCTCATTAGGGCCTTTATCATCCTTGATAAAGGCCCCAATGAGGGCCAAAACATTGGTTACACGAGTGATGACTCAATAAACACATTTGTTTGAAGACTATTGGAGTGCTGGTCCATTTTGAATACTACATAATACTTCTTTGACCAACATTGAAACCCAACAGTGAATAATGTAATAAGAGTGCGGGTACGTTTGGACTATATATATATATAGAACATGCAGAATTTCCACAAATGGCATTCCATTACTAGTTTCAAAGCAGTTCCTCAATCTGTATCTATTGCTGAGACCTATCTAATTATCAGTCTGAAAGGGCGCTTATAAACACAACCAAATTGCTTTTCTATTGATTCCAAAGAAGACCACGTCTGAGTTTCTTTGTTTACACTTTGTAATGTCTAACAAAATCAAATGTTTACTCATTTTAATGGCTGACAACATGAGCCGTAGATAATTGACTTAGAAGAACAATCTATCCGTTGTATTTCTTGGAAACTTTGGAAGTGATTTATCCTTATCTCTGTTGCTAATTATATTAGCTGATGGTGAAGCTTCAGTAAGGAAGCCTTCATTGTGTGGTCTTCAATGAATACAGCCCAGGTACTGTATGTATGATTAAAGGAACATTAAACAGGGTGCTCCGCTTTTAAATTAATACATTTTCTATATTGAATAGAACTGTACTGCTGCCTTTAATTAAAATTTTCTGAATTAAGTAAATAGGGCAAGAACAATAATTACCTGGTGTAATTTTGTAGAGGCCATAAGCAAATGTAGGGGGTAGTTGAAAGATGAAAAAACAGTTCTGCTAACTGATCGATCCATAAGACACACCAGATAACATTCATTATTTAAACATTGAATATCTTCCTTAATGACCTGCTCCTTCAAAAAAAAAAAAACACCCATTGCTCCCTGCTTGGGCACCTTGGTCAATAATTGTTATTCAAGAACCTCCAGTCTGGAAAATACAAGTGGCCTCTGCCTCCACCAGAGCCAACTTAGAATACAGTTTTTTTTTTATAATAGTTCAATTCTTCTACGACATGTGGACCAGATCATCTTTCTGTCATTATCTTTGTTTCTGGAATTTTACCTAAATGGGTGGTTCACCTTCAAGGTAACTTTTAGTATATTGAGAGGCAAATACTAAGTAACTTTTTAATTGGTCTTCATTATTTCCTTTTTATAGTTTTTGAATTAATTTGCTGCCTTCTTCTGCGACTTTCCAGCTTTCAAATGGGGGTCACTGACCCTATCTAAAAACAAATGCTCTGTAAGGCTACACATTTTTTTTTTATTTTTTTTTTAACAAACCAAGTTTATTAAGTATATCCGAATAACATCAGTATGACACAGGTAGGTAATGCAAAGTCATATTATAAGTGAATACAGTACAATCAATGATAGCAGGTACAACATACAAATTATAAACCTCAGCTAATCTAACACCTTGCTGTGTCTACCTTGTGTATTGGGTAAGTGGGTTGTTAGATGGTATAGGAGTTCGTATATGCGACGAGTTACTCACCCACTTGCCGCAAGTACTTAAACTTGTACCTTAAACTAACAGGGAGGGATTTTGATACCTGCTTACTCTAACTAAAGAATATGTGAGAATCAGTGGTACTTTGTGTGGTTCCTTGCTTCGCTGTACCATCTGAGGTGGACCTTCTAGTAGATTACAAAGGGGTTATCTAAGAATAGGTACACATTTATTGTTCTTGCTACTTTTTATTACTAATCTTTCTATTCAGGCCTCTCCTATTCATATTCCAGTCTCTTATTCAAATTAATGAATGGTTGCTATAGTAAATTGTACCCTAGCAACCAGATTGCTGAAATTGCAAACTGGAGAGCTGTTGAATAAAAGGCTAAATAACCCAAATAAAAAAACATGAAAACAATTGCAAATTATCCCAGAATATCACTCCCTACATCATACTAAAAGTTCATTTAAAAGTGAACAACCCCTACATTAGCCTTCCTTTACTCTATGTTTTGAATTATTTGCCTTCTTATTTTGACTCTTTCCAGCTTTCAAATAAGGGGTCACTGACCCCAATTAAAAAAACAAATGCTCTGTAAGGCTATATATGTACAATTATTGCTACTTTTTGTAACTCATCTTTCTATTCAGGCCTCTCCTATTCATATTCCAGCCTGTTATTGCAATCATTGCATGGTTGTCAGAGGCGCTGCTGCCATGAAGCAAGTTGAGAAACTTGCCTCAGGTGGCAACAGCACCAATGTTACCGGGGGGGGGGGGCAAAAAGCCACTTCTAGTAACTTTTAGGGTCAAAAGAGTCAAAACTGTCAAATTTGAATTGTGAATTATCCAATCTCTATTCAAGTTTTAATTCAAATTTCGAGATTTATTATACGCTTGCCCTTTAAGAACCAAATTCGACTATTCGCCACCTTAAAAGGGGAACTATTTTGAAAATGAAAATTTATATAAGCTTCATCATACTGAAATAAGAACCTTTCTAAATATTATCAATTAACAATTCTGCATTGTTTCTGAAATAATCAAGTTTATCTTCACTATCCCTCTCTCGGCATCTGTTTCTTTTCAGTCTCTCTTCGTGCAGCAGTTGGGTGTCCTTTCCTAGCAGATGTAACATAGTAAGTAAGGTTGAAAAAAGACACACGTCCATTAAGTTCAACTGCTAGTTGATCCAGAGGAAGGCAAAAAAAAACATCTGAAGCCTCCCCAATTTGCCTCAGATGGGGTAAATTCTTTCCTGACTCCAAAATGGCAATTGGACTAGTCCCTGGACCAACTTGTACTATGAGCTATCTCCCATAACCCTGTATTCCCTCACTTGCTAAAAAACCAACCAACACCTTCTTAAAGCTATCTAATGTATCAGCCTGTACAACTATAAAAAACCCCTTCCCAATATTTAAGCGGAACCTCTTTTCTTCTAATCGGAATAGGTGACCTAGTGTCAGCTGGAAGGACCTACTGGTAAATAAAGCATTAGAGAGATTATCATACGATCCCCTTATATATTAATACAGTTATCATATCACCCCTTAAGCGCCTCTTCTCCAACGTGAACATCCCCAATTTGGCCAGTCTTTCCTCATAGCTAAGATTTTCCATACCTTTTACCAGCTTACTTCCCCTTCTCTGTACCCTCTCTAATACAATAATGTCCTGTTTGAGCGATGGAGACCAAAACTGTACAGCATATTCTAGATGGGGCCTTCCAAGTGCTCTATACAGTGGAAGAATGACCCCCTCCTCCCGTGACTCTATGCCCATTTTAATACAGCTCAAGACCTTATTTGCCCTTGATGCTGGTGACTGGCATTGCTTGCTACAGCCAAGTTTATCATCTACAAGGACTCCAAGGTCCTTTTCCATAATGGATTTGCCTAGTGCAGTCCCATTAAGAGTATAAGTGGCTTGGATATTCTTACATCCCAGGTGCATGACTTTACATTTATCAACATTGAATCTCATTTGCCACTTAGCTGCCCAGATTGCCAGTTTGTCAAGATCCTGTTGCAAGGATGCCACATTCTGGATGGAATTAATTGGGCTGGATAGTTTTGTGTCATCTGCAAACACTGATATATTACTTACAATAAGTCCCCCCTAAGTCATTAATGAACGAGTTAAATAAAAGTGGAACCTGTACCGAGCCCTGAGGGACCCCACTAAGAACCTTACTCCAAGTAGAGAATGTACCATTAACAACCACCCTCTGTACCCGATCCTGTAGCCAGTTTCCTATCCATGTGCAAACGACTTCATTAAGCCCAACAGACCTTAGTTTAGAAAGCAGTCGTTTGTGGGGCACAGTATCAAACGCTTTGGCAAAATCCTAATAGATCACGTCTACTGCCCCCCACTGTCCAGCATCTTACTTACCTCATCATAAAAAGCAATCAAATTTGTCTGACATGACCTATCCTTCATAAAGCCATGCTGATTGCTGCTCATAATGCCATTCACTAGGACACAATTTTGAATGTGATCCCTTAACAAGCCTTCAAATAATTTGCCCACCACAGATGTCAAACTTACTGGCCTATAATTGCCAGGCTGAGATCGTAATCCCTTTTTAAATATTGGAATAACATCAGCTTTTCTTCAATCCATAGGTACCATACCAGATGAAAGTGAATCTGAGAAAATCAGAAATAGGGGCTGGTCTAAAACTGAACTAAGCTCTCTTAGAACCCAGGGGTGTATGCCATCAGGCCCTGGAGCCTTGATTACATTCATTTTTATTAAAGCTTTATGAATCATATCCTGAGTCAGCCACTGACTAGATTGAGCTGAGCCATTAGTGCAGCTATAAAGTGAGCCTTGGAACTCAGACTCCTCTATTGTATACACTGAAGAAAAGAACTGATTTAGCACATTTGCCTTTTCTGTATAACTTACAATCATACTGGTACCATTATTTAATGTAGCAATGCTCTCAACCTGCATCTTTTTACTATTAATATATTTAAAAAACTTTTTAGGGTTAGTTTTCACCTCCACCACAATTAACTCTTCATTTCCTTTCTTTGCCTTCCGGATTGCTGATTTACAACATTTATTACAGTGTTTATATTCATTAAATGCAGCTTCTGTCCCAACAGATTTGTAGTTTTTAAATGCCTTTCTCTTCTTTCTTTCTTTACTTCTGCATTAAGCCATGTGTTAGAGTTCACTCAAATAACTGATTCCAGTACAAACAAAATCTAACAAAATGACTGCCTTTTGCACAAATCCTGCATGAATAGAATGAGCTCTAATACATATTAAGCAAAAGGAACCCCCCTATAAGATATATTGGACCTAACTATCAATGACTATTTGACACCCAACTGCTGCATGAAGAGAAAATAAAGAGAAATAGATGCTGAGAGAGGAATAGTGAAGATGAACTTTATTATTTCAGAAACTGTACATGATTTGTAATTGAATGTATTTAGAAAGTTTCTTATTTCAGTATGCTGAAATTTATAATACATTTTCGTGATAGTTCCCCGATAAAACTGCTAAATTGCTGTATAAGTCAATGGGAGAGGTCCAGGGATCAATTTGGTGATGTTTGCATCCTTCCTGAAATTCAAGTTATTTAAATTTGAATCGAGTTTTTCTAATTCAAACCGAATTTGATTTGAGTTTTCGGTTCGATTCAATTACTCCGAGCTGAGAAAATTTTATCAACAAATTTCGATTGCCTTCAACCCTCAGATGCCCCCCATAGAAGCACCTCTCCAAGTAAGCTTTTCTAAGAGGGTATAATGCATGATGGTCTTCAGCAATCAATATGTGTCTCTTATACACCTTTCCAGCCTTCCCTCGCCTCTTCAATGGGAAACCTTAGTAGGCAGGACCCAATAGTGTTGATGTGTGATATATAAGGAAAGGGTTAATGGTTGGATCAGTAGGTGGAATACAGATGCAGAAGTATACAGCCTCTTGCAAACACAAAAAAGAAGGTAACATCTGATGCCATTAAATATATTTCAGGAGAAGTACAATGGAAAGGAATAACAAGAAGAAATTATAAAGAAATGGCAATGCACATGTTGGTGGAAGAGATAACAGACAAAAGAAACTCCAATAAGAAGTGTATGATAAGAGAGATTATCTATATTATCTGCAATAAAGGATGCTGCCTTATTGTTAAATAAATGGCTAAATCCTATTATGTAGTTAGTGTATACAATACATGCCAAAACTAAAAAGGAAAAGAAAATCGCCATTAGCTGCAGTCAGATAAATCTATTGCCATCTAAAGATACAGCCTCGTTGCTAAATGGACCTGCACGCTCTGCATTTGCCTTGTCAGGCCTCTGATTTGAAATCCTTATTGAGTGTTGAGGCTTTTACAGACGGCTATTATTGTCGTTCTGGTGGGAAGGAAAATGCGTGCATGCGTGCCACCATTCAGTAGATACAAGGGCAGAATCATTTCCTCACCTGGAGAGATAGAATTACATTAAAAAGTTCTTGCAAATAGCTCTTCTATCTCTCTCTCTCTTACTAGTGTCGGGAAATTTTTTTTTTTTTTAAATAGAAAATTCACAACCTCTCTGAGCTGATTTGGTGGGGCTGAATTGTTCTGATATGTCAATAGGTATTTAACAGGCCAGATAAAACATGAAGGGAAATGTGTTCATTTGTGGAGGATAAAGTCCTAAAGTGTGCTGCATATTTTTATGTCATTGCTATTTAAAGGACAGAAGTGGCAAGATGCTTGGTTATATATTTACCTTAATCAGGTTATTCTTAGCACAGATACTGTATATATATATATATATATATATATATATATATATATATATATAAACAGATCCGGCCTGGTGCACTCCCAACCAACTTGGTCCAATGCCTGGGTGCAGGCTTCCACAAAATTATATATACAAATATTAACAAACCGCACTCCAGGGTCTTTGTCCTCTGTGCAAAAAGGTGAGACTTTATTTCAACGTTTCGGAAACGTTGAAATAAAGTCTCACCTTTTTGCACAGAGGACAAAGACCCTGGAGTGCGGTTTGTTAATATTTGTATATATATATATATATATATATATATATATATATATATATATATATATATATATATATATATATATATATTCTCACAAAACTGGAGCACTCATGCATACAAAAACAGCTGCCTGGGTGCAGTATTCAAAAATTATGTAAACCCAAATACTGTACAAAAACCGCACTCACAGGACTTTATAAAGGTGTAAAAAAGATCTGTTTATTTCTTTACGACGTTTCGGCTTCTATTAATGAAGCCTTTCTCAAGACACCACTTGAGAAAGGCTTCAGTAATAGAAGCCTGATATGTCAATAGGTATTTAACAGGCCAGATAAAACATGAAGGGAAATGTGTTCATTTGCTATTCATTGCTATTTAAAGGACAGAAGTGGCAAGATGCTTGGTTATATATTTACCTTAATCAGGTTATTCTTAGCACAGATACTGTGCTAAGAATAACCTAGAAGCCTGATATGTCAATAGGTATTTAACAGGCCAGATAAAACATGAAGGGAAATGTGTTCATTTGTGGAGGATAAAGTCCTAAAGTGTGCTGCATATTTTTATGTCATTGCTATTTAAAGGACAGAAGTGGCAAGATGCTTGGTTATATATTTACCTTAATCAGGTTATTCTTAGCACAGATACTGTATATATATATATATATATATATATATATATATATATATATATATATATATATATATATATTCTCACAAAACTGGAGCACTCGTGCATACAAAAACAGCTGCCTGGGTGCAGTATTCAAAAATTATGTAAACCCAAATACTGTACAAAAACCGCACTCACAGGACTTTATAAAGGTGTAAAAAAGATCTGTTTATTTCTTTACGACGTTTCGGCTTCTATTAATGAAGCCTTTCTCAAGACACCACTTGAGAAAGGCTTCAGTAATAGAAGCCGAAACGTCGTAAAGAAATAAACAGATCTTTTTTGCACCTTTATAAAGTCCTGTGAGTGTGGTTTTTGTACAGTATTTTGGTTTATATATATATATATATATATATATATATATATATATATAATATATATATATATATATATATATATATATATATATATATATATATATATATATACACACAGTGATATCATTAGAGGCAGAGAAAAAGACATAAACAGGGCCATAAGAAGTATCATTGTGATAAAAGACAATTACAGGCTACGGTATAGTACCTGTTATTCAGAATGCTCGGGCCTAGAGGTTTTCCAGATCTTTCCGTAATTTGGATCTCCATACCTTAAGTCTGCTAAAAATCTTTTAAACGTTGATTAAAACCAATAGGCTGAATTTACTTCCAATAAGGATTAATTATATCTTAGTTGGGATCAAGTAAAAGGAACTGTTTTATTATTACAGAGAAAAGAGAATTTATTTGTAAATGTTTGAATCATTTGATTAAAATGGAATGCAAGGGGGTTGCCTTCCCACAATTGCGAAACATTCTGGAAAACAGGTTTTCAAATAACAGATCCTATTCCCGAATAGGGTTATGCAATAATAGATGCAACATTTGCCCAGTTTTAGGTTAAGGATGCACCTAATCCAGGAGCCTTTTTCATCAGTATTGTACTCAGGCAAATTTAAGTACACAGCAAACCAAATCTGAACACTAAGTGGTCTATTTACTAAACCTCAATTTTTTCTGGTCGAGTTTTTACAGGGGAAAATCTCGAATTTTTAGCGGAAAAAAAAACTTTAATTTTTCGAGTTTTATTATACCACGAAGCAGGTTGTACGATTTTGTCGAGGCTTTTCCCGCACTGACTTTTTCTAGCTGATTTTTTGATATATGAAGTAGATTCTTGGATGGGAGTTAGGTCGACTTTAATTTCATACAAAACATGGGAAAAATTTGAGTAAATACCCCCCTAAAAGAAGTACAACAATTTTAACTATAGAAAATTTTTTGCATGTTTTTTAAATCAATCAGAACACTGATTTGGATATGCAAATTAGGGCTCGGATTCAGTTTGCAATTTCTCCAAATCCTGTACAAAAGATTCAGTATTCAGCTGAATCCCAAAAAAAAAAGAAGTGGATTCAGTGCATTTTCAATCAGTATTGCTCACCACTATCAGTATTGTTCACTGCTAATGGGTTACTAGAGCAGTAGCAAACTTTACACCTTTGATTACATTACTCCATATTTCTTTGGTCATATAGGTAAAGAAATACATTTCGTCTAAGATCCAGTAGTTTTGTCTGTCAATCTGTCAATCAGTGCTATTGATATTATTCTTTATTTCTATAGCACAAACATATTCCACATCACGGTACAGCAAATATACATCATTCTCATGAATTCATTCACCTGCCCCTGTGGAGCTTACACTTTTCCCTCGTGGGACTTATAAGACACATAAGTGTTAAGGGACATTGTTAAATGTTACAAGGCCTACCAGTCTGGGGTGCAACCAGCCAAACAGGAATTGTGCTTTTAGTAGTAGGGGCAACTTCCTATGTAATATGTAGTAAGAGGTGCATTTATGGCAGTATATTTATCACCCTGTAGCACAGTTCTACAAGAACATGAGTTAATTATTCTTATGTAAATATGTCTCTACAGATGTTCCATAGTCATTCTAGGATTTAACACTGATGCCAGGTTCTTCTAACTCATAAGATACTTACTGTTAGTCTTCAGTCTTGCAGGATCACTGTGCCTGCTGCCAGCCTGGTTAATGGCTTTGACCAGGAAAATGTACCGTGTGCCGCTCTGGAGCCCATGTACAGTGTAATGGTTCTGCTTGATGTTAGGTACAATCATCCAACTGTCCATTGAACTGTACAGACCTGAAAAATATAAGAAAAGATAAGATATGAGAACAATTTAATGACCTTTGTTTTCCTGTTACAGAATTAGCAAATCTACCATCACCAAGCCAAGCACAATCAAGAACCATTTTTTATAATAGTAGCCATACATAGTTGGCAGTCATTTTGAGGTTCAGAAAATGACCCTTGCAGCCGTCACATAACTTGCTCGAAAAGGAATCCATTCACAGTACATGTATAGAGTCTAGTATCCAGAATGCTCAGAACCAAGGGTTTTTGGATAAGTAGTCTTTCACCATACCTTAAAGGGATCCTGTCATCAGAAAACATATTTTTTTCCCAGCTGACTTGGGGCAGCTGGGAAATTGACAATATGTCTAGCCCCATGTCAGATTTCAAAATTGAATATAAAAAAATCTGTTTGTGCTCTTTTGAGAAATGGATTTCAGTGCAGAATTCTGCTGGAGCAGCACTATTAACTGATGCATTTTTTTAAAAAAAAAATTTCCCATGACAGTATCCCTTTAAAGGTCACCTTTTGTCAAAATATATTATACCCAACCAAAAGTGCAGGCTAATAGAGCACATACTCTGGTTAGGGGTAACAGCAGCTTTTTTTTTTTAAAAAAAAAATTGCCCCCTGCCAACGCTAGGACCCTCGCACCTGGAGGGAGCTCCAGGAGCGAACAGCCATGTCGTTCAAAAAATGGACGCCAGGCACCAAAAACGAACGATGGCGCAGTTTCGCAAAATTTTCGCCGTTTCACGAATTTCACGGGAAATTTGCAAATTTGTCGGTGAAGCGAAACACCCCAAATTCGCCCATCACTATTGATGATTCCTTAAGTAGATAGGGCAATAGAATTGCTGAAACTAATAACACATACATTGACTTCACATATACAACATACTAGAAATACCCAAGCTGCAAAATATATATTAGCCAGTAAAACTCTGAACCTGAGCTGTAGATATGCACAGCCAATTAAATGTAGATGGCAGTAGAGGTTAATTGGGGGGTATATAATCCTAAAATCCCATTAAGCAGATTTTGGTCTTCACTACTGAAATACTGTTAATTAAAAGGAACATACTATGAATCAGATTTATTCCAATCCCTGAAGTAGAAAGATTTTCTAGGCTGTATAACCATTTATAGAGGAAGATCACACTAGACATTTTTTTTTAATACAGATTAGTTCAAATTGACCTTTGGCTCAATACATTGGTGATGGCCACCTTATATTAGATTACTATTTGTATCACTTTCATTACTATTTTACCAGTCCATGTGTTTTTCACTCCAAAATGGTTTGTATATCCATCTTACCATGAATACTGGCAGCTGGTAGGGCCTGCTATAACAAATTCTTCACTGTATGGTGCCTACATTTTTTTTATAATTATAATGTGCTGTCAGGGAAATTACTACATAACAGATTTGGGTTTAGATGTGGTCATATATAGAAACTGGTGCATCGATAGCAACTGGTGGGAGACAAATATCAGCTTTGTAAAGCAAACATTCACAAAACAATGATTAAAAAAGATGAATAGTTTCTCAAACAGACAGAACAAACCTATAATATACAGCACCCTTCTACTGACACAGCCCTAGCAGCTCTAATTAGTCAGACAGGTTTTATGCTTCCATATACCAATGCATAATATATTCACCGTAAAGGAGGTGCTGAATAGAACAGGAATTATACAGTGACAGGAAACTGCCAACATAAAACATGGATTTGATAGTAAAAAAAATAAAATTACACAATATATTATTATTACAGACAAAAGCTCAGCACAACGTGAACCATGTCTAGCTTCAAACATCTCAGGAAATTGTATTTTAAATTCACAGACTGGTTGTCGTTCTTATATTTTCCCTTAACTCTGAAATAAATGTAAGAAAAGCCAACAAGACTTGGATGCCAGTAACATATTCCATTTTGAAAACTTATACAAGTATGGGACCTGTTATCCAGAATACTCGGGACTTGGGGTTTTCCGGATTATAGGTCTTACTGCAATTTGGATCTTCATACCTTAAGTCTACTAGAAACTCCTGTAAATATTAAATAAACCCAATAGGCTGGTTTTGCTTCCAATAAGGATTAATTATATCTTAGTTGGGATCAAGGACCAACTGTATTATTAATACAGAGAAAATGGAAATCTTTTTTATTTTAAATTGGATGATTTGGATAAAATGGAGTCTATGGGAAATTGCCTTCTTGTCATTCTGAGCTTACTGAATAACGGGTTTCCATACCTGTAACAGTAAACTTGGTTGATAAACAAAAGACTGGAGTAGACAAATAGTGAATCAGATCTTAATCATTAATAGATTCATGCAGCAAAGCAGCTTTGAATTCATATATAAACAGATATTTATATTTATATAAAGCAAAATTAGTTTCTACAACCTCTGAGCAACCTTCCAAGATCATTATGGTATTTTAATCTATAAATGTATCACAACCTGGATTTCTAAAGAAAAACAGCAAAGTGGAGAGGTGTCAGGGCGTTTTGTTGCTCAGCAGATCTATACACTCAATTTCTAGTTCTATATATGGCCTGCATCTCACAAAAAGGTGCATCTGAGTGACCCCCAAGAACAGCTTGACCCTTGATTCATGGCCCCAGAATTGTAAATGGGTGGTATATGTAATTAGGTATTGAAGGACGCTAACAGAATGCTAAAACCAGTCAGCAATGAGAGATGTTGCATGACCAGGAATGCTGAGCATCCAACTAGAAGAATTGTTTATGTACACTGTACTTGGTCCCAACAGGTAGCTTGCTACAACACAAATTATAGTAGGTCATAAAGGTATAGGACCTATTAACCAGAATGTTTTGGACCTGAGGTTTTCCAAATAAAGGGTCTTTCTGTAATTTGGATCACCATACATTGTCTTCTAAAAATTGTGTAAATATTAAATAATCTTCTCGTTAATTTATTATAAGGCAGAGACAATGTAATAGGCTTTAGTACAATAGAGAAAGACATATAGACCATGTGACAGACAACTACAAATAAGTACACTGCATTGCTATATAATTCTCTAAACCAGATTAAAGGGATACTGTCATGGGAAAACATGTTTTTTTCAAAATGCATCACTTAATAGTGCTGCTCCATCAGAATTCTGCACTGAAATCTATTTTTCAAAAGAGCAAACCGATTTTTTATGGGAAAGCCATCTCCCACAGACTTCATTTTAATCACATACAGTATTTATCAAATATTAAAAAATGTTGCCTTCATCACTACAGCAGCCTTTAACACTTTGTTATGGAGAAAATCCAGAACATGTAGCTAAGAAGGGGATTTATACTCCAGCAATGCAGTGTACTTATTTGTAGTTGTCTCACACTTGGTCTATAGGTCTCTCTCTTTTATAATGCTATTTTGTCACATATTGTACTAAAGCCTATTACATTGGCTCTGCCTTATAATAAATTAATGAGAAGATCACTGGCTTCCTGCTAGAATAGATTATTGTTCTTTATTCCTCTATAGAAGGATTTTAGCATCTGAAAGGAAAATACCTTTCCTCTAATTGAGACAACTCCAGTTCAGGACTTGTCTCCAGGGTTAAACGTCGGACAAGTCAGGATAAAAGGCCCCTCGCTGTGATCAGCACAGATGAGAATGTTACTGTATGTGCAGCTGTTTATTGCCAGCTCAAATCCAGTTATTAAAAGGATTGTAGAAAGGCCTCTGGGAGTCCATAAGTAAAGCGACTTGATGGATGTCTCTGAAGTGCATGAGGTTTTGATCAATGAAAAGGTCAGACAATGCGAGACACAAGTGCCATATTTACGGAATAATTGGCCAGTCCAACATGTGTTAGAATGATATTAATACACAATGGCCTATGCTTATGGAGAGGCAGCAAACTCGCGGCTGATGGGTATAAAAATGGAGAATCACCGATTTGGTTCAATAATGGCAAAAACGCAGTACGAATATGGCATACATTATCCAGAAACCCATTATCCAGAGAGTTCCCAATTATGGGAAAGCCATCTCCCACAGACTTCATTTTAATCACCTATTATTCAAACATTTAAAAATGATTTTTATATTTTTTTTTTTTTGCTATAATGATACAACAGTACCTTGTACTTGATCTCAACTAAGCTATAATGAATCCTTATGGGAGGAAAAACAATCCTATTGGGTCCATTTGATATTTCAATTATTTTTTAGTAGACTTAAGGTGTGGAGATCCAAATTATGGAAAGATCTATTATCCGGAAACCCCCAGGTCCCGAGCTTTCTGGATAATCCCATACCTGTACAATGTTTTGGCTAGCAGTGCCTTCGTCAAGCACTCGATGTTACAGAGATTGAGGGGCTACTGGAGTCTGACATCGCAGGGAGTTGTTGATTTCATATATCACTATATTTAATCTTAATTTTTTTGCTGCATGTCTCTTCCACCCACCCTGAACCTGCTGCCCTAGGCACTTACTTATGAGTGCCATTATT
Organism: Xenopus laevis; assembly: GCF_017654675.1. Lineage (NCBI taxonomy): Eukaryota > Metazoa > Chordata > Amphibia > Anura > Pipidae > Xenopus > Xenopus laevis. Next base: position 28,273,323 of record NC_054385.1, read on the forward strand.
GAACTGCTTACAGAGTAGTTGAAGGTTTCTGTCAATAATATCATGTTGCCCACTGAATTATTTGCTGGCTGCGTCTCTCTCTTTTCTTTAATTTCCTTCACCTTTCTTATCTTTCCTACTCCACTACTTTATCTGATTAAGTCCTCGTCACGCTGCGTGAGTGGAATTACAATGGTAGAACTTGACACGAGTACAAAAGTCCCTTTTGAAATATTCTTTTTTCCCCCCACATTTTTCTGACATGTTTATTTTGATGATAATGTAGAGATGCACAAAAGGTGCCAAGGGATCAGGTGAGTACCAATTACATCACTCCGGGGGCAATAGACTGATCCAAACTAATTGCTAATTGGTTGCTTTGGTAACCACCGTGATTTAGAAAGGAAGGACACATACAGTAAGGTTTCTATGGATATGATCTCAAAGAAGAAGATAGAGGTCTGCTGTCACTTGCGAAGGAGCAGCTCCTTCTGTTTCTCTAGGTACAGGGATGGTCTAAATCAAAACACGGAATGCAGCATGAAAGCTCATCCAGTCTCAGCTCGCTGCTCTGGGGAAGAAGAAGGCAGTGGAGTGAAACCCGTCAGGGCTTTCATGGCACCATACAATAACTTTTTCTCCTGGCAAACCGCGTTTTAACCTTTTATGGGCTGCATTTCAAGCTTTCACGTATTATCTTCAGAGCAGAGGCACACAAAAGAAATTTGAAGGAACAATTTTTACTTTGGAAATAAAAAAAAAAATCATGTGTACCATTCTTTTTGTGAGCAGCGACAGGAAAGAAGAAAAGTGAAATAAATCTATCTAGTACAGACAAGAGTTACTAGAAATGTCTGATAATGCTGGTATTAAAGGGGTGGGTCACCAATAAATTTACTTTTACTATGTTATAGAACAATCAATTCTAACTTCTTAATCGGTCTTCATTCTTTATCGTTTTTAAATGTTTTCTTTTGACTCTTTCCAGCTGTCAAATGGGGGTCACTGACCCCCATCTTAAATCAAATGCTCTGTTAAGCTACAAATGTATTATTGTCACTCATCTTTCTATTTAGACCATCTACAATATACACATTCCAGTTTCTTATTCAAATCAATGCAGGGTTGCTAGGGTAATTTAAACCCTAGCAACCAGATTGCTGAAATTGCAAACTGGAGAGCTGCTGAACAAGAATATAAATAACTCAAAAACCACAAATAAAAAAAAATGAAAACCATTTGCAACTTGTCAGAATATAACGCTCTACCTCATAATAAAAGTTAATTTAAAGGTGAACAACCAATTTAATGCGATGCCATAAACCTTTCTCTCCCTGCAACAGTGACCCATTCAGTGAAGGACTGAGCATTAGAGAAATGGGACAATTTACCTTGTGCACTTTTCCCCTACAATTTTTGTCTGTATGTTACCTACTTAGACTGTAAGCTCTACAGGACAGGGACCTCATTCCTACTGTTTCTCTTACCGCATAGCACTGAAGCTTTGTGTCCTTATATGAGCTCTGTGCACTGTGTATATTTATTGTATGTATTATGACTTGTCCTCCCTGTGTGCACTTTTATTTCATGTAATTTTATACATTATATTGTACCTTTATGCATTGAATGGTTCTGCGACTCCTTAAAGCAATACTGACATGTTCCTGTAAAAATCGCACGTGTCCGTTTTAAAAAGGTGCTGCACGTTAAATATTTACATCAAAAGCCCCCCAAAGCCCTGTGAAATTTCATAGGCTGGAGTCCTGTTTTCATTGCGCCCCCCCAGCCCATCGTGACTGAAACAACCGCAAAAGATCCATTAGCAGTGTCAGAGAGTTGGCTTCACGAAGGTTTGCGGGGCTAGGGGCGGCTTCTGGGGCTATTGGATGTAAATATTTAGAGTGCAGCACCTCTTTGATACAAACACATTCCTATGAGTTTTATATAATATATGATTTTTTTATAATATATTGTAATATTTTTATATACAGTATACATATATCAGAGATACAATATTACAGACACAGGATCTATCATCTGGAAACCCTTTATCCAAACAGCAATGCATCTTCTAGTTCAGCAGGTGACAGATGACAGCACCACGTGACTAATAGTCATAATAATAATACCAATAATAAAGCTTGCATGAACCAATGCTGAAGGCTAAACATAACAATCCCACAATGACACTGTATGTTCAAATGTTTTAGAAGCTTTAAAAGAGAAAAAAGGCCTAACACACTGGGGGGTACTTTATAAGGCACCTCCCACTTACTAAACATCTCTGCCTTTATAACTGGTGCCACTTCTTCTTTAAAAGTAAAAGGTACATTCCACATGTCATTTTCTCCCCTACTGCTGATTCAAGGTGCAGAAAGATCTAATAAAAATGCTGTAATGAGCATGTGCCCACCCAGGGCATCAAGACAGATACCAGGAATAAAAGGCTCACTGTTTTAGACTTTCATCCACCTTTAAGACAATACAAAAATACTCATTCTCTGGAAAATTCATGGTCCCAAATGTTATAAGGGTGCCATACCTGTACCAACAGAAACGTGTTTATTTCTGTTCTACTATCTAACCTAATAAAAATTCCCAAGGTAACTAATGCATTAGTGTCAATTATTCAAGGAGGCTGAAACAATGAATAATAATCATGCTTCTGAAAAGCAAGATAATGCAATAATCATTTAAAGATTCCTTTTCAAATAGACTTTCTTGTCACTCTCCCATCCATGTGCTCTTCATTCCTTTTTTTTAATTTGGTTCCAGGAGTATGCTCCCTTCATCAGAGAAAGCGAAAATTCGCTGTAAATTAGACAGGCAGGTTTTGCATACCAAATCAAGAACTGGCATTATGGCATAAAAGCCCAGATAATTCTGGATTTGAAAATTGGACTGTGGAAAAATGACATGCAAATGTTATCTGCTTTGTGCCACCAGCATGGTAACATAATGCTAGCTGAAAATCCTCATAACTGCACTGAATTTTGCCTAAATATCCTCATGTTACAAAGAGGATTTATTCTTTTCAGAGCAATAGAAAAAAAAATGTTTGCTCTTTTTTTTTGTCCTCCAAAATCTCTCCATAGGACTCCCAAGTACAGAAACCTGGCCAATCCTTCTAGTAGAGAGCTCTAATAAAACAGAATAGACTGTGGTGCTAGAAATATGCCAGCTACACACAGTTTATCAGGCTCTGTGAGAGAAAGAGGATATTTGCATATTGCTATCAAAAATACTTGGTGCAGACAAGTCCTGCAATATCTTTGGTTTTTATATGTTACTGTCTAAATAGGTTGTAGTTATACATATACTCTAAATGATCAAAGGACTTGGACACCTTTTAAAAGTATCCAGACACTCCATCTAAAATTGAGTTGGAACACTCAGGCAGTTTGATGAAAGACTGGGTTTGGCAGATGCCAGGAGAACACTACCTTCCTGAATGCATAACGCCGACGGTAAAATTCAGCGGAGGTGGACTGTTTTGGGCTGGGGTCCATGGTTCCGGTGAAAGCAAAAAGGCTACAGCGCACATAAGTCTATGGGGACAACTCTTTATTGTTTCAGCACAGTAATGCCTCACAAACAAAGCAATACCCATACAGAATGTATATGCTGAGATCGGGAGGGAAGAACTTGGCCTGTACAGAGTCCAGACCTCAAGTAAAAAAAACATCAGTTGGATGAATTGCAACTGTAACTCAGGCTTAAGGTGGCCATACACGGGCCGATAAAAGCTGCCGACAGACTGTGTCGGCAGCTTATTGGCCCGTGTATGGGGGCCCACGACGGGCTTCCCCGATAGAGATCTGGCCGAAAGTCGGCCAGATCTCGATCGGATGGGTTTAAAAATCCCGTCGGATCGCGGCCGCATCTGTTCGTTGATGCGGTCCCGCGATCCGATCGCCCGTTTGCCGAATGCTAGGATCCGATCGTTGGGCCCTAGGGCCCACGATCGGATCTGCCCGATATTGCCCACCTCAAGGTGGGCATATCGGAGGGAGATCCGCTCGTTTGGCGACATCGCCAAACGAGCGGATGTATCCATGTATGGGGACCTTTAATCACCAACATCAAGGCCCAACCTCACTAAAGCTTTAGAGAAAAGCCTTCCTAGATATTTGGAGGCTATTATAGCTGCAAGGAGAGAACCAGCTTTACACAATATACTTCCTTATAATTTTGCCCATATAGTTGGTTTCCTGTCTTCATCTTCTCTCTTCCCTTTTGTTTTCTAGATGGACTACAGGAGTAATTTGAAGACATACATATATGGGCAAGCTAGACCAATGTGATTATTTGTTCTGCAAGAAATAATCTGTAAGATCAAGAAACAATTATTTGTTCACTAACAGAAGGGGTGGGGTTGTTGGAGCAACCTACCGACATATGCCTTGCCCAAATTCTTCTTGTGAATGTGATGACAATGTTATAGACAAATCTTCCTTAGGCCAATTGCACTTTATTTGCATTTGTGAAATATAAATTTATTTCTCCCTGCTTTGTATTTTCCAAATTAACTAGCAGTCTCCTAGGTAGCCCATTGACTAACCCAGCCCTCATATGAGAGGTCAAATCAGTTCTAATATAAATAAATATTATAGTATTGCCTGCATTACAAAATCCATCTGAGATTCAGAACAAATACAATTGCATTTCCCTGCAGCTACAAACAATATTGCTCTATATAATGTTTCACATGGCAGTGTCTCCAGGGTGACGCATTGAATGTGATTTGGAAATAAATCCGGTTAGTCCAATACTGGATCATGTAAGAGCTGCAAGCAATATAGCCTGAATTAATAATAGAACATTACAATAGTGGTGCAAGCTGCAACATGAAAACAATTTTGCAGAAAAATTAAATACATATAATTTCATCCATTTTTTTACATCCTGCCACATCAAGTAATGTGTAGATGGAGCAAGTTTTATTGGTTCTATTAGTGCCTTCCATTACATGAAACCCCAAGAAAAGAGCTAGGCAGTCTTCTTACCTGAGGCAGGGCAGCACTTATAGTGGACTAAAACCATGACTTCAGCCAATAAAGTAGATGCATGCTGCCCTGCATTTTTACATAAATTGCTACTTTAGCTATGCCATGACTTTAGTTTTAAGGGTAAAATACTGTATTATTTACAGTCAAACCCCGACTGTATGTTTTCTACGGGACCAGAAAATAAATGAGGGTAGATAAATCAGGGTGTGAGTTTATTTTGAATCAATGTCCTGCAAGGAAAGTGGAAGCCTATTTATCAACGGTCTCATTTTAGTGGTTTTTCAAACCACGACTAAACTCACTTTCGCTGAAAATGTCATGAAATGTATTAAAAAGATCTGAACTGAAAATGCATGAAAGGGAAAAGACACAAAACTGATACTTTTTCAACTTGGCACGCAATAACTATGATTTTTTTATTCATATTGTCACACAAAAACCCAAAAACCTCTAAAACCCATCATAGAAAGGGATTCTGAAATGGACATCTGCCATTGACTACATGATTTCAACAGGTTTTAGCGGCGGTATTTTCAGATTTGGAATTGTTTTGAAGCATAACAAATGTAGGAAAAGTCAGGCTTTTTTTTCCCCGCAACTTTTTTTTTTATTTTTGGAGTCAAAAAGTCTGACCCAAAAAAGGTACGGTTTAATCAATTGTTAATTATTGTCATGCCCTTTACTGCTCATTTGCTGAGCACTTGCACCTAAGGCATAGCTGTATTCTGTACCTCTCCACAGAGCAGCTGGTAATTCCAGGATTCCTTTGCTGCTAGGGTGGCCACCTTTTCTGGAAAGAATACCGGCCTTCCTATACATTTCTCTTTTTTCCCTATTTATTACATTGGGATTAACTGTTATTTTTACCAGCCAGATGGCAACCCTATTTGCACCCTGTGCTCTAGAGGGCTCCGTAATTCTGCATCTCCTTGTGCGAGTGTGCACGCATTAGCTAAGATATAATTAATCCTCAATGGAGGCAAAACCAGCCTATTGGGTTTATTTAATGTTTACATGATTTTCTATTAGACGTAAGGTATGAGGATAAATATAACAGAAAGATCCGTTATCTGGAAAAACCTAGGTTTTGAGCACTCTGGATACCAGGTAACATACTTGAACAAACATCCAATTGCTTAAAAGTTACAGAATCATATAAAAAGTCTTGCACAGTTCTAAGGCTAATAGAACACAAGGGCATATTCTTGGCCAGCGGAGAGGCACCCAGGTGGAAACCAACTGATACCAGAGTGACAAGCTGCACAGCAGGACATGGGTGCTTTTCTGAAGTGAATAGGCACCCTTTGACACCGAGCTACTAAATGCAAGTTGCTGGGCTGTGCTAAATACAAAACAACTGAATTTTTTTAAAGCTTTCCCCAATTTTTTTCACATGATCTGGTAACCTCACCTTGCAATGACAGATTGTGACGGGGGAGAAAAAAGCCGGCAAATGAGCTTTCAGTCTGGGAAAAGGTGTTGTTACAAATTCATTTAATAATGATCCTGAATCTGTCACTTAGCAAACAACCGGGGAGGGAAGCTGGCTCTGACTGAGAGAGAGGGAAATTGACTATGAATTTTGTTACAGAAAAACCAAGCATACAGAAGCCCTATAGAGTGAGTGTGGAACAGGTAGAATGGAAAGGGGCATGACAGAGTTAGGTAAAGAGAGTGGGGTAACAGGCAAGAAAGTATGGGAGTTGTATGGGAGTTGAAGTATAGAAGCAGCAAGGAAAAAGGTGGAAAGGACTTAATGTTTTAATAGAGGAGATGAAAGTGTGGGAACCTTTCTAACCTCATGACTGCACGGGAGCAGTCAGTGTTCCCCTCCCACCCGCCTTGTAGGGATGGTTTGGACATAGAGTCGCAGCTCTGGCATGGTGGGGCTGCCCTACTGGGTAGCCAAAAATAGGGCTGTAGTGTTAAGGTGAGGTTGGTGTCGGATAGGCCTGGGACTAGGCTTAGGGGATGGAGGCACAGTAAGAGAGGAAATAGCTGGTGGAGGCTTAGCCTTAGGCTGGAGAACAGGTTGGTTAAGAGGGGTACGGTTAATTTATTGTAAGATGTTGTTAATTGTTATATGCAGCCTTCGGTGGCTAGTGTTTTAAAATGTAAACATGCTATTCATTTGTTATAATAATGTTGGACTGTTGTGGTGGTTAATTTATCGTAAACTTGTGTAATGTGAAGTAATGAATCAAACTGATTCAAAATATCCCTGTATGGCTGGCACCCAGTACTATCAGCAGAACCACCTTGGGGGTTGGGGGTAATGTGAGACTGCTGTCCCAGGCCCAGTGAAATTTTGATCATATTGGACACATAGCCAGTAACGTAACTTGCCACTGATGGGCCTGGGTGAAGGATGTGCACCAGGGCTCAGACAACGCTAATTCACTAACATGCAAAGTTGCGTCCAGGGCGCCGAAGGCAAGTCTGGCGCAAGAGTTAACGTTCAGTAAAATCTGCATCTTAAACTGGCCATAGACGCACAGATCCTATCGTACGAATCAAGGATTCGTACGATTTTCGGATTGTGTGTAGAGAGTGCCGACATCTTTGTCCGGCGGAGATCGGTCGTTTGGTCAATCAGACAGGTTTGATTTTGACCCGACCTCTCCCGCCGGAGACCATTGTGCATCACAATCGGATTGTTTGGCCATACGGCCGAACGTTCAAATTAACCCCGATATAGCCATGCTCATTAATGGCATATTGGGGAAAGATCCACTCGTTTGGCGATGTTGCCAAACGAGCGGATTTTTCATCTATGGAAACCTTTAGTGAATTTGCGCCAGTACCGAAATTATGTCACACTGTCGAATATTCACCAGCGTTAGTCACTTCGCCCTTTAGTAAATTTGCCCCCTGGTATTTACGCCACTACAAGGTGCATAAGTTAGCAACCGGCCCACCCAAACAACCAGCCAATATCTGTCCGAAAAGCGAGCAGATGTCGATCAGGCAGGTTTGATTACTTGTTGCATCAAGGACCACATGTGTAACCATAATAATGCCTAACTCTGTCCTTAAATAAAATTGCTGTATTTAAAGGGGCAGTTAAAATTTTAATTGAATTTTACTATGATGAAAAAGGCTATAAGAGGAAGAATAGGAAAGCAATATGGCTTCAGGTCATACACAGGCCAATAAAAGCTAGGGATTCTGTACATAGGCCTGTCTGTCTTAGGTCTCCTGCACCAACCAACTTTGGGTTTTTGGCTCACTGTATGCCCATACTCCCCTGGAGGCTGTCTTGTGCAAACTATGTAGAATCCAAAATTGATCCCCAAAACAACCTGCCAACCAGACATGACATAAATCCTTATGCAATGTCAACTCACACCCCCATTCATGCTCCATGAATCTGGACCATTGGTAGGTATACCTCTCTGGCCAGTCATGGTCCCTTGAAAGGACTCCCCCTGATGGCAGAATTGGCACACCAGTCTTTTTTATTTATTTTTTATTTTAACACTAAATCCCTTCAAAGCATTCTCATGTCATAGATATACAGTAGTTCCTAACTAGCTGAAACATTTCCCAGATTTTAGTACAATTCCAGGTCATCAGCTTCACCCGACACATATGCCACAGAAGAGAAGAATCTCTAATGACACAGAAAGAATGGGTTGCTGTAACTGGAACAGATTCTTTTCCAGGGGGCACAAACCATATGCCACTAAATAATAAGTACATAAAAATGATGAAAACAGCTGGTCCCTATTTAGTCTTCGGAAAAAAGTTGAACAAAAAACTGTTCAGGTAACATGTTTGTATTGAATGGAATCTCATGAGAGAATTTTCCCAAAAAAACATGAGATTAGTTCTCAAAAATACCTATATTTGCCTTATATAGCAGTTCTATTGCATAGGCATAAAATAAACTGGAAAAAAATGTTCTCATAATGATCTGATAGCTAAGTGCACAGCAGAAGTATAATATGGAAGATGTCACACAGCCAGCCACCGCGTGATAAATCCCAGCTGTATTTCTGTTGCGTTTATGCACAGATGACTCATGGGATGCTCCTATCTGAGTGAGGAACACAAATGGCGGAAGCAAGATAGCTGCAAGAGAATGTGGGAGATCATTTTTATATCAGACATTTACAGTATACAAAATATAAACTATATTTATTAGTATTATTTTGGAACTTTCTAGGAAAGTCCAAAAAATATAGGCAAAACTGAAGGTGGTGAACTTACGGGGTTTGAATAAATATGGGGACAAGGATCTTGCACATACAAAATAAAATAAACATTAAACACAAAGAACCCTTGCAACATAATTGACATAAGGCTGGAAAGTCTATGAAATGGGCCAGATATCTTCCCATGTTCAGTGTATCATGGTGTACTCTCCAACTCAGGCCTCCAATGGGCCAAAAGGTCCAGGTGGATTGAGGTGCACTTGATTGGCATGGGCTATAGGATATTTTCCCATGCTCATGGAGTACTGTCCAAATCGAGAATTTAAGGTAGAGCAAGGTGCCCTTGACTTGGGCCTCCCACACATAACTCTTCTACATTGTAAAATGAATGCAGATAATCCATGGTTTTCCTGCAGACTAATATCCTGTGAAGTTAAAGAACATGCCTACAGACTACGACTCCGCTACTTTCCACTGTAGGCTATTACTTCTTAGCCTTTGACTTGCAGCATATGACTCCTCTATCAGCTCTGAAGCTGCATTTCTGTTATATGACTATCCCTCTGCTATCAAGTGTAGTTGCCAACTTAACATCATCTTTACTAAAATCAGAAGTTTTTACCCCTTTTATCGGCAAATTCACTTAGGACCTCCAGTGTGTTTCTCCTCTACCGACCTCTTTAGAATAAGCCTAAAAGATATTACACCTCTATCAGCCTCTGCCCTACAGACATGTACATTACAATTACAAGTCTGCAGTAGGTAACATCTCCACTATTCTTAAGACTATTTAGCAAGGGCCAGAGTAATGACTTTTTTCCACACCAAAAGAAATGCCACATGGCATCCATCTATGGACGTGTACACTTAAAACGACAAAGCGACATTGTAGGTTGATGACAAGTGGTGTCGCAGTCCCCCTCCTTGATCAGGATGGTTTTTCCACTTTGGCATACATGGCCTCTTACACACCTCTTTCAAACCATCTGTCCTCTCTATCCAAAATGTGCAAATCTCAAGAAAAAAGGGGCACACCTTTGAGGACAGCAACTCGGATGAGTGGTGAAACGTTTTCAAGAAAAACTCTAGTGGGGGAATGTGATATGTTTTGGTAGCGCAAAAAAAACCTGCGTTAGTGTCCTTTTCGACTGATTATAGACTTTGTCGCAACAATTGCAAACAAATGGCTTTTGTGAACATTCACAGGGTATGTAATTCAATTTTGCATGAGCAAAGTCTTTTTAGCAACAAAATATTTCATGAAACTCCAGAGCCGGTAACTCTAAACCTTTGCTTAGGGGCCGATTCACAAACTTTGAGTGAAGGATTCGAAGTTAAAAAGCTTCGAATTTCGAAGTTTTTTTTGGGCTACTTCGACCATCGAATGGGCTACTTCGACCTTCGACTATGACTACGAATTGAAGGATTCGAACTAAAAATCGTTTGACTATTCGACCATTCGATAGTCGAAGTACTGTCTCTTTAAAAAAAACTTCGACCCCCTAGTTCGCCATCTAAAAGCTACCTAAGTCAATGTTAGCCTATGGGGAAGGTCCCCATAGGCTTGGCTAACTTTTTTTGATCGAAGGATATTCCTTCGATCGTTGGATTAAAATCCTTTGAATCGTTCGATTCGAAGGATTTTATCGTTCGATCGAAGGAATTATCCTTCGATCGAAGGAATTATCCTTCGATCGTTCGATCAAACTATCTGCGCTAAATCCTTCGACTCTGATATTCGAAGTCAAAGGATTTTAATTCCTAGTCGAATATCTAAGGTTAATTAACCCTCGATATTCGACCCTTAGGGGCCGATTCATCAATAGTCGAATATCGAGGGTTAATTAACCCTCGATATTCGACTGGGAACTAAAATCGTTCGACTTCGAATATCGAAGTCGAACGATTTTGCGCAAATCCTGCGATCGATCGATCGAAGGATTTTTCGTTCGATCGAACGATTAAATCCTTCGAATCGAACGATTCGAAGGATTTTAACCCAACGATCGAAGGAAAATCCTTCGATCAAAAAATCACAGGCAAGCCTATGGGGACCTTCCCCATAGGCTAACATTGACTTCGGTAGGTTTTATCTACCGAAGTAGGTGGTCGAAGTATTTTTTAAAGAGACAGTACTTCGATTATCGAATGGTCAAATAGTCGAACGATTTTTACTTCGAATCGTTCGAATCGTTCGAATTCGAACGAATTTAACCAATTCGATGGCCGAAGTACCCAAAAAATACTTCGAAATTCGAAGTTTTTTACATTCGAATTCTTCACTCGAATTTTGTAAATCTGCCCCTTAGTGAATCGGCCCCTTAGTGAAATTCACCGACTGGTTTTACATTGGGAGCAGTACTAAATTCGCAAAGACATCATTTTAAATAATGCTTGCAACTTGCTTGCTTGCATACCACCTTAAATGTCCAGTTGCTTTTGATTAAATTCTACTAGATATTAAACAACCTGCAACATCTGATGTACTCTGCACTACATATCCTGCAAAATGTAAATGTGAACTTACCTTTAAAAACAGACCTAAATAACTTTACTCCAATGGCTTGCTAAATAACCATCTTGTAAAACAGACACACACAAAAAAATATCCCTAAAATCTGCAATGAATTCCTAAGTTTTGTATCAATTTGCAAGTTGTCAAAGCAGTACAGTTTGCAAGACCGAGGTACAAATAGTATTTATGCAGTGCTAATTAAAGTTTTACAGTGAACTGTAGATTTGTAGATTAGGGTGCAGAGAACATTCGCGCTTTGCTTATCTAGCACATATCAATATGAGCATCATCTTCTGGATCACTTGACTAAGCTGAGGCATTCAGACTTAGCAGCACCTTCTTGAGGTAAAAAAAAAAATGAAATACATCTGATGTGGGAAAAACATTATGGCAGCGCCCACTTAAATCAACAAATTAAATTATGCAAAGAAGGCCGATATGGTTTGCGCAGAAGCTACACCATCATAAAAAATAAATATAAAATTATTCCAAGTCTTAAAAGATGTATATTCTCCCTTTTAAATTGGATGGGGAATCTGAGCTGCAAGCAAACTATAACTCCTCTTATCCTCAGGCAGCAAAGATAAGAGCTACATGACATGCTCTCCACCTGTGCCTTATAATGCCAGGCAAAATGAAATTTCAGCATGACATAAAATATAAAGATTGCCTTTCTCCAAGACAAGGCATCCTACATGCATGTAAATTATACCCCTCTCAAGTGCAGATATATCTCTCGTCACTAACACATCTCTGTGTGAGTTATTAAATCACTCAGCATGCTGGATCTGTCTGCATGTTATTTCTGTATGTTACTATACCTCTCAGCATTTATTTCCAAGCTAGCACAGGACTAAGTGGAAGTTTCTTAACCTGTCAAGAGGGAGGGAAGGATATAAAAAATTTTCAATTTGCCATTTGTCCACATTTTTCTCTGTAATAATAAAACAGTACTTTTACTTGATCCCAAATAAAACCGAATTAATCCTTACTGGAAGCAAAACGATCCCATTGGATTTCATTAATGTTTAAATGATTTTTTAGTAAACTTTAGGGGCCCATTCACCAAGCTCGGGTGAATGAATAGAGGGAAAAAAGCTTGAATTTCGAGTAGTTTTTTGTGCTCCTCGATTATCGAATTGGCGTAAATTCGCCTGAGTAGAATGATTCGAATAGATTGAGGGCAAAAAAGCTGCGACTATTCGCCCATTCGATAGCCGAAGTACTGGATAGAGCGCAAAAACGCTGCGACTATTCGCCCATTCGATAGTCGAAGTCTCTTTTAAAAATACTTTGACTGCCTACTTCGCCACCTAAAACCTACTGAATTGCTTTAAAAGCCTATGGGAAAGTCCCATAGGCTTGTTTTCTAAGTTTTTGATAGAATAAAAAGGCATTCGATCAAATGAAAATCCTTCGAGCGAATATTCAATCGTGCGCCTATTCGCCTGGCGAATATTCGCCAATTTGACCATTCGCCAGTGCGTAAATTCGCCCGAATTGCCTATTCGATTGTATTCCCCAGTCAAATTTCGAGGGATTTAACCCCTCGAAATTCGACCCTTGATACATCTGCCCCTAAGTGTATGAAGATCCACTTACGGAAAACCCCAGGTCCCGAGCATTCTAGATAACAGGTCCCATACCTGTACTTGAAAATATTTTTTGAAAACTCGAATAGTAGCAATTCATTAAAAACTACACAAAAAGATTTTTTTTCAACTTTCAATACACTCACAATTTAAAAAAAACATGAATGCGACCTTATTTATGAAACTATCTGAATATAAAATCCTTGAATGAAGTAAATCATTGAAAAAAATGAATAGCCTCTAAAAAATAAAGCTTACAAGCTCAAAAATAACCTTGAAAAACTCGAAATTGAAAAAATAGTTCAAATTTTGCCTAGGACAGCTACATGAACTCACAAGCTTTAAGATGCTGAAGTTTTGCCTTCAAGATTTAATTTTTTATTATTTGTGGTTTTAGAGTTATTTGGACTTTTTGTCAGCTCTCCAGTTTGCAATTTCAGCAATCAAGTTGCTAGGGTCCAAATTACCCTAGCAACCATGCATTGATTTGAATAAGAGACTGGAGTATGAATAGGAGAGGCCTGAATAGAAAGATGAGTAATAAAAAGCATCATTAACAATAAATTTGTAGACTTACAGAGCATCTGCTTTTTAGATTGGGTTAGTGACCCCCATTTGACAGTTGGAAAGAGTCAAAAGAAGAAGGCAAATAATTCAAAAACTATAGAAAATAATCAAGACCATTTGAAAAGTTGCTCACAATTGGCCAGTCTATATTATATTATACATTATATATTATACATAGTAAAAATTAGCTTAAAGGTGAACCACCCCTTTAATACATACTTGATTTGAAGTTATAATTCGAGTTTGTGAGTTTTAGAACAAAAATGATGTTGGCAGATGCAATATGGCTGTTTTGAGCTGCAATGTACATCAATTTACTTAAAAATGAAGGGTTATTTTTGCAAATAAACTAAGAGACCCATTTATCTTATTTCATTTAATTATTGTCTGTTGTGGCCTCACCCTAACAGAACATCATATTCCACTTTAATACAGTTTATTTAAATACAAATATATGTGATCTATAGAAGGAGATATATAACAGTGATCCATCGTTCATAACAATTTAAATCTTAAGCTGTGAACTTGACTCCCAAACCTGGGACCTATTAGAAAAAGGTTCAGAAATCCTGGTCTCATTTCCGAATGCAAAACAAATCTCCAGAGAACACTGAGTTTAATCACACATTTTTTAAACGGTTAGCAAAGCAAATTTTTTATGTCTGAAATTACTTTTTTTTCACGGATGAAGTAAAACACATTATCACTGTTGGCAGAATGTTCATGGAGTTGTCTCTAGTCACATTTTCAGCCTTAAATAATAATTTCCCACCATTGTAGAAACTTTTTTTTTTACTAGTACAGACCAGTCTATTATTCTCAAAGGGGGATATTTATCAAAATCCAAATATTTTGAAAACTACTCCTACCAAATCCGCACAGGTTTTTTCCCCTTATTTATCAATACATTTTTCTGAAAATTTCCTATGCGGGAAAAAAATCTTAAAAATTGTGAAAAAAGCGATTCGTACAAAATTTTCTGATTTTCAACCTGAAAACACTGATTTTTTGCATGATTATTGCACACTACCCAGTGCAGATCAGGAAATCTTTCATAATTCTCCCATTGACTTATATACAAGCTTGGCAGGTCTGAGATGCTGGGTTTTCGGATTCTGACTTTTCCCATCCTCGGGGTATAATAAATCCCGAAAAATTTGAGTATTCTTTTCCAGTAAAAGTTCGTATTTTATAGTAAACAAATTTTTGTTTTTATTTTGAGTAAATAAATGTTTTTATTTTGAGTAAATAAATCAAATTTTTTGAGTTTTTGGCATTCGGGCTTTAATTAATAACCTCCAAAATGTTAAGTTACACTATTTGGGATTAATGCGGAAGTTCAGTTACCTAAGACCACTTGTGGTGAAAGACAAAGTTTATTTGACACAAACCACTTGGGTTCTGGATTCACAAAGAAATCACAGGGTAATTATAGACTTTTTATAGTAAAAGGGATTTACCAGTGAGACAGCATAGAGATATTTCTTCACAGCACAGAATTAAAACAAAGAACTGCCCTTACAGCCAAGCAGGTGGCTCTGCCTCAAGGCCAGGGTACTGGTGATTAAGGCTAGCTTGAGAACA
Source organism: Xenopus laevis (assembly GCF_017654675.1). Lineage (NCBI taxonomy): Eukaryota > Metazoa > Chordata > Amphibia > Anura > Pipidae > Xenopus > Xenopus laevis. Next base: position 28,288,726 of record NC_054385.1, read on the forward strand.
GAATCCATCCAAGTCAGCTCCACAATTATCTACTGCATCACTGTTCTGTTGTGATGATCATGGTGGGCATTTCGGGGAAAGATCTTTTAATGACTGCCCATCTAAATTTTCTGTCCCTGGACCTGATAAAATTCCAAAAACAGGGCCCTGAGAAAATGATGGACTTCAGAATGGGGGGCTTGAACCACAAAAACACTGAGGACCTTTGTTCTAGACAAGCTAGAAATATCTTGGAGTAGACTGCCTTCACAGTCATACCTGAAGGTGGCTATGGTAGAAGAAAGCAGATCTGCTCTCCAGGAAAGACACCATATTCAGAGGGGAAAAGTATGTTTTTTAAACATATATTTATAATATTTGTATTTGTTTAACGTAGAATCTGTTAGTTTTAGGGGCACATTTACTTAGCTCGAGTGAATTAATAGAATAAAAAATACTTCGAATTTCGAACGTTTTCTTTGGCTACTTCGACCATCGAATTGGCTACTTCGTGCTTCGACTATGACTTTGAATAGAACGATTCAAACTAAAAATCGTTTGACTATTCGGCCATTCGATACTCAAAGTACTGTCTCTTTAAAAAAAACTTCGACCACCTACTTCGCCACCTAAAACCTACCGAGCATCAATGTTAGCCTATGGGGAAGGTCTCCATAGACTTTCCTGCCAATTTGGGGTCGACGGACAAATCGTTCGATCGATGGATTTAATTCCTTCGATTGTTCGTTCGAACGAATAGCGCTAAATCCTTCAACTTCGATATTCGAAGTCGAAGGATTTAACTTCGAGGGTCAAATATCGAGGGTTAATTTACCCTCGATATTCGACCATTAGTAAATGTGCCCCTTCGTGTCCATTTAATTCTTTCCCTAAAACTTGCATTGACTGGTACACTATAAACTATAATTCCATAATTTTTTGGGAGGTTGCTCTAATAAAATTTGGCTGTAAGATTATTTCTGCCTTACAGTTTCCAGGAACCTTTGGCAGTAAATTGGTTAAGCATCTATCGTAATCTTCTGCTGTAGAGTTCCAAACTCTGGAAGTGCGAGCCGGCTCTCTGTCTGGGACACACTGTGAATGGTAATAAGCAGATCTGTGTCTATGGTGCAGAACACTCCCTAAACCTCTCCCGCTATTCTCTCTTCTTCTTGTCATTCATCACTCGGTTTCCTACTCAACTCAATAACTTCTCTTCAGTATTATGAATTCCCTTGCTGTTTAATATTTTCCTTTTTTCCACCTATTCTGTTTTCTATTTGCTACCTACCACTGCTTTCAGAGGAACATAAATCCTTAGTATATTGTCCTTATCCTTCGTCTCCTTTCTTAGTCTGCATATATTTTACAATATACAGGACCTCTGTTTGTACCGTTCTCTCTCTCCTTAAAACTCATTCCAGCACACTTTCCCTTTCTCTCGTTCTTTCAGTATTTTGAATATATTTCTAATGCCAACATTTTTCAGCTCTGCATAGTGAGTAACCTTACCTTTTCCTTTTTTACATGTTCTTGCAAACACACACATCTATATTTTACCCATGATACTCTCCCTCCAGCCATGATCCTTGTTTCTACAACACACACTTAAATATACAGAACCTAACCCAGCTCCCAGCCCCAACCCTCTTCTCTCAGTTCTGGTTGACTACAAGTCATAAATAAACTGACAACTGAAGTCAGCAGCAGATGTCTACTCAAAAACAAAATTTTCCTCAGATGCTCTAAATTATCCAGCATTTACTATAGTCAGAGCATTTAGAATTCAATTTACATTTAGATTGTTGTAATATACAAATACAATACATGTGCAATACAAGTATTCCATGATATCTGCCAGCTCAACAAACTGATTGATATTAATGAGCAGATTTATCAAAGGTCAAATTTCTAATTCATGTGAATTTTTTTTTACTCGAATAAATCCGAATATACCCAAAATTCAAATGGAAGGTTATTTAAGAAAGCATGCAAACGTCTAAAACTCAAACGAATATTACCAACTCGAAAAACTCAAATTGAATTTGAATCACATTAGAATAAACTCTAATCAAGTTTTTTCTCCGACGAAAACTCGAATGTCAGGAAGGCTATAAACATCTTCAAATGGGTCACTGGACCTTTGCCATTGACTTCTACGTGAACTTGCCAGGTTTAAGGCGGCAAATAGTTAAAATCAATTGTTCCCAGGGTCAAGGTTTGATAAATCTCAAAATTTTAATACGAATAGAGTTTGGATTATTCCCAATTTGAATTTGTGAGTTTTGACCAAAAATACAAATTCATATTTACTATTTGACCCTTAATAAATCTGTCCCTAACTGTTGCAATGACCCTAAGTAGAATCTGTAAGGTTCAGGAGCTGGGGTTTTCCCAAATAAGGGGTCTTTCCAAGGAGCATGTGTCCAGAATCTCTTGGACTTCCAATTCCTGATAATCATCAAGAACAATAGGAGCAGGAGGAAGTTGATCACTAGAAAAAATATTCTTCACAAAAGGTTTGACGAAGGAAACATGGAAATAATTTGAAATGTTCATGCAAGAAGGAAGATCTAGCCTAATGGATACAGGATTTCTTTAATCTTGAATGGTCCAACATAACGAGGTCCAAACTTGGGAGAAGTTTATTGAAGTTCAAAGTGTTTTGTGGACAACCAAACTAAATCCCCGAGTTGATAGGGAGGAGTAGAATGACGGTGCTTATGAGCAGCAGCTTTCTGAGACAAAGAGGCTTTGATAAGAGTTTGATTGGCTTGGGACCAAATGGACTTGAAATTGCGAACAAGTGCATCTGCCGCAGGTATCTCTGTCTTGAAAACACCAGGTGGAAGAGCAGATGGATTATAGCCGAAAACAAAGAAAAATGGAGAGCAACCCAGAGAATCATGCTGAAGTTTATTATGAGCAGAATCAGCCCAGGGAAGAAGTTCAACTCAATTGTCTTGATTTTGAGAAATAAAACATCGTAAGAACTTTTCTAGGATCTGATTGGTCCTCTCTGTCTGACCATTGCTTTGAGGGTGATAAGCTGAAGAAAAGTTTGGGTTTGATACCCAAATGGCCCGTCAGAATCTGGATACAAACTGCACTCCACGATCAGACACAGGAGACTGAGGGATAACATGCAGGTGAAAGATCTCCTTAATGAAAACTTGGGCTAGGCCGGCAGCTGAAGGCAGTTTTTTCAAAGGGACAACATGGGCCATCTTGGAGAATCTATCTACTACTACTAGAATAGTAGTCATTTCAAAAGATCTGGGTAGGTCCACGATAAAGTCCATAGCCACATCCTGCCAGGGTTGGGTAGGAATAGGTAAGAATTGGAGAAACAACTCTTCTGTTGTGCACAGACTGTGCAGGCCGAAACAAAGAGCTTGACATCTTTAGTGAGTGAAGGCCACCAGCAATACCTCGAAACAAACTCATGGGTCTTCTTGATGCCAGTATGACCAGAAACTTTAGACGAATGAACCCATTCAAAGACTTGAGCAACCCTTGGCTGAGGTACAAAAATCTTCCCAGAGGGGCATTCAGGAGAATGTTCCAAGTTGGATAAGTCAGCCAGAGAAGTAGGCGCCACAACTAAGTCAGAGGGAAAAATTGGGGTGGGTGGAACTAGCTTGCCCTCTCTCAACACCATACATCTGGATAAGGCATCCGCTTTTGTATTCTTAGAACCAGGTCAATAGGAAATTAAAAAGTTAAATCTAAAAAAGAACAAAGCCCAGCGAGCCTGACGAGGATTAAGCCTCCTGGCCGAAGAAATATATTCAAGGTTCTTGTGATCCGTAAGAATGGTAATAGGCTCTCTAGCCCCCTCAAGCCGATGGCGCCACTCCTCCAGTGTGAGTTTAAGGGCCAAGAGTTCATGGTTACCCACATCATAATTACTCTCCACAGGAGATAATTTATGAGAAAAATAAGCACAAGGATGAAGGGTCCCTTGAAACTCCGCTCGTTGAGACAAGACGGCACCAACTCCCACCTTAGAAGCATCGACCTCCAGAATAAACGGCCGGCTAGGATGAGGATGAAGAAGAATTGGAGCAGAACTAAAAAGTCTCTTTAGAGTCACAAACGACTCCTGAGCTAGAGAGGTCCAAGAAACTTTACAATATCTTTTTGTGAGAGCCGTAATAGGAGACACTGTCTGGTTTTTAATGAACTTGCGGTAGAAGTTGGCAAAACCTAAGAAGCATTGAATGGCTTTCAAATTCGTTGGAACAGGCCAATCAAGAACAGCAGAAACTTTACTAGGATCCATCTCGAATCCGGGGGATGAAATAACATACCCAAAAAAAGAGATCGTAAACATGTGAAACTCACATTTCTCAAGCTTGGCATAAAAGTGATTCTCCCTTAACTTGAGTAGAACTTGTTTCACTTGACGAAGATGAAGAGACATTGAGAAGGAATAAATTAAGATATTGTCCAAATAAACAATGACACAAGTCTGTAGAAACTTGCGAAGGACATCGTTAATGAGATCTTGAAAAACAGCGGGGGCGTTGTATAAGCCGAACGGCATGACTTAATATTCGTAATGGCCATCCCTGGTGTTGAAGGCTGTTTTTCACTCATCTCCCTGACTAATGCAAATTAGGTTATACGCACCGCGCAAGTATAATTTGGTGAAGACTACAGCTCCTTTCAATCTGTCCAAAAGTTCTTGACTCAACGTTAAAGTATAATGATTCTTAATTGTTATCTTATCCAAGGCTTGATAATCAATGCATGGTCTAACCCTTTTTCTGGACAAAAAAGAAACCAGCTTGCTGGGTACGTGGACTTGATGAAACCTTTGGACAAATTTTCCTGAATGTATTCTTACTTGACTTGGGTTTCAGGTATGGACAAAGGATATGTTCTACCCCTTGAAGGAATGGAGCCAGGGATTAAATCAACAGGACAATCACACGGAAAGGAGGTAGAACTTCTCAAAGACATCAGAAACTCCTTGTAGACATCAGGAAGAAGAGAGTTGGAAGCAGGAAGCAAGGATGAAGCTGCCAGTGAAACGAAAAAATACAATTGGACCGACGAAAGGAACTCCAAGCCGTAAGTTCAGTCAATGGTTGGATTATGAAGTCGGAGCCAAGGAAAACCAAATATAATGGGAGTTTCAGGACATTCAATGAGCAAGAAGGAGATTTTGTCTTCATGAAGAGTGCCCTCATGAAATAGGTCTGCCATCCACAGCCCGAGCAGAAAGAGGAATCTTGAGAGGAACAGGACTTGCCAAAGGTATTGTCAATAATAACATTTCCTGCCTCTCAGGAATCCAGAAAAGATGACGTCAGCGCTGGGCCAATGGCCGCAAGATGGAAGAGACGTGCCGGGAGGAAAGAGAGCTGAAGGATCTCCCAGCGTGTCTTACAAGTGTATAAATAAAAATCCAAGTTTATTTCGGTTTTCTGGTAAAATCATTGCATAACGGCAGACAAATAAAGCAGGCAGGGGTGAGCACGGCTTAATGCATTTCGTGGCTGTGCTAGTCACTGCCTCAGAAACCACCTGTCTCTGGGTAATGGACTCCCATGTAGCGTGCTCTTTCCGCTTATTTTTGAATTCCTGGCTTAGGACAAGTTTTGGTTGCATAACACTGTTATTAAGTTAATGAGTTACCTAGTTATTAGGATGAAAAAAATATGTTTATCAAGCTCGTTGCTTATTATTTAGAAAGGCAAAAAAACAAAATACCATTACTATAATCGGTAATGTAATAAACGGCCATAAAAACAGAAATCAGATGTTTACTTTTACACTGAAGACAAGAAAATGTGACCTGATGATTGGTTGCTATGGGATACTAGAGCCTATGCAAAAGTTATGTGTGTTATTACTTTACCACCCTAAGCATTTTAGATTTTTTAAATGCATTACATTGTTCCACAGTATAAACATTTTGCCCTACACAGCTCATTGAGTGCCATATCTTGTTTGACTCCATCATGCTTGTACATTAGGGAGTTTGAGATTTTTGCACTTTTTTCTTTAAAGTTAATTTTATCTCTACTGATACCTATGTCAAGGTTTCCTGAACATGGTTTATATGATCACTCAGTTATCTACACAATACATAAATTTTTTTTACAGATACGCAAGTGAGAAGATGTTCAGGTTTGAAAGCATTAAAGCAGAACTGTTACTGATATAAATATTTGTTTAGTACATGTATGGGTATGAGATCCGTTATGCAGAAAGCTCCGAATTACAGGAAGACTGTCACACATAGACTCCATTTTATCCAAATAATTCAAATTCTTAAAATGATTCTTTTTCTCTGTAATAATAAAACAGTACCTTATACTTGATCCAAACTGAGATATAATTAACCCTTAATGGAGCTAAAACTAGGCTTTTGGGTTTATTATAGTGTTTTCATGATTTTTAGTAAACTTAACGTATGAAGATCCAAATTACAGAAAGACCACTTATCTGGAAAAATACAGCTCCGGTGCATTTTGCATATCAGGTCCCATACCTGATATCCAAAATATATATTGCAAATTGATCATTTCATATGAAGGTCACTAGCATGCACAAAATTTTGGGAGACCATCATCCCTTCCTCAGATGGACTCCTGAAATATTGTACTGTCTCTTTTCCAGCGAAACCCATTATCCAGAAAACTCCAAATTATGGCCATCTCCCATAGACTCCATTTTATCCAAATAATCAAAAAAATTTTTTTTCTTTTTCTCTGTAATAATAAAACAGTACATTGTACTTGATCCCAACTAAGATATAATGAATCCTTATTGGAAGCAAAAGCAGCCTATTGTGTTTATTTAATGTGTAAATTATTTTCTAGTAGACATGGTATGAAGATCCAAATTACGGAAAGATCCGTTATCTGGAAAACCCCAGGTCCAGAGCATTCTGGATAACAAGTTTCATACCTGAATATGCTTGTCAAAATGAAGTAAAGGAAAACTGCTGCTGGAAGGACTGCCTCAAGTTCATTACTAAATAACATGTGCATTATATGAATCACGGCGGTTGGACTCTGTAGGTACAGAGCACAGAGATCAAACGGAAATTTTTATACTGTGAATACTCAGCATAGCAGGCATTTTCTTGAATTTTATAAAGAGAAACAATGTTTTATTAAGTGCTCATAAAAAGAACATGAAAATATGGGTAAACATAATCCATCAGCTCTGAGCTACCAGGTCCATTGAACGTATTGTATTACTGCAAAGCAAAGACCTGAGATAGGGTTTCCACATCACTTAAAAATGTAAATGTAAATATATATTGAAGGGCTACACTAATTGCATTCATTGCATATAAATTTAATTGAAGTCCGTGCAGCCCTTTCAAGCTGACATTTTTAAATGTGTCCCTGAATGTGGGGGTTATGTAATAAATGGTCTTAAAGGGCCCCTATCACTATTCCCCCACACTCTGGATAGGGAAATTATAAAAAAAATCCTTTATTGATTGCTCTAGCCTCCACACCAGGGTGGAGCTCCCAGTGTGGGTAGCCATGATGGGACACACATATGTGAATAAGGCCTCAGTATTCAAAAGGGGGCTTTTCCTTAAAATCATTTCCCCTATCTAGAGTGCAAACTATGTTAGTCTGCACCTCTGGTGGGGAAAAATATTTAGGTCATAGGTGCACTTTAAGCTTGCTACTTGTTTATTAATCCATAACAACCAATCGGCAGGTAGCATTTATTGGTCAGTTGTTTGAAAACAAACATCTGATTGGTTGATCGGGTTCAGGCCTGGATTTGTGGAAAGGCCACCTAGGCCCGGGCCTAGGGCGGCAGGATTTTAAGGGGGCGGCATGCTGCCCAACCACACCCACATTGGTTCAAAAACACTGGGGATGGGCTGGAGATACAATCATTTTTTAAATTCCCATGCACCAATCCCCATTGCTCCAGTCCAGATGATAACAATTTAATTTGCACAAATAAAGGGGAGGGGACAGGGGCGACAAACGGCAGTGGGCCTAGGGGCACCCACTACGTAAATCCGGCCCTGATCGGGTTACTTTTTTATTATGCTGTGTATAACAAAATTTGCAGAAAAAATGGTGTATTTATCAAGGTGTGTAATTTTGCTGCTGTTACTTTACATTGCTAACGACAGCATAGCATAAAAATGTTATGTTGTTTTTTTTACACGGCAAAGCCTGGTGATGTGTGGTGTATTATCTCACAGCATAATACATATGCCCCTAAGTTACATTACCCTGATTTTCCAGATCCCATTGCTGTCCAACATTTGTTTGGGCCCCTCTTAATGTACAAGAAAGTCATATGAAAACCTTACCAAATCAAACGTTCTAGGGCCACCCAGGACAGTAAATCAGTATTTACATCTTTACAGAAAAATACATTTGACTTAAAATATTAGGGAGGGAAGAAATTTAAAGTCCACACCCTTTGCCAGTTGATGTTTGACTTTGTTGGTTGTTTTTTTTTTCAGGGACCTTCTTAGCTCATAACAAGGTAACAAATATAAGGAGTGCTTGGTGTATAAACCTTTTGGCCATTGCCCTTAAAAATAAGTGCTTACCACAATCTCCACTTAATTCACCTTCTAGCTGGGTTATTAGGGGTATCTAGGAGAACAAGTAGACATTATCACAAAACTATCCTTCACGTTATGTTCAAGTCCCACCACAAAGGTCAGTTTGAGATTGGGCATCAGAGGTCTTCTGTCTAAAGTTAATTCAGAGCAAGAAAGTCTAGTATACCCTTTTCCCATGTCTATTTACATTGGGTGGGGAAATTAATACGTTCACGTAGAGCACATATTCTTAACCTATAGGCTGTTGAGAAGCAGGTCACCAACCTGTTTCCAAAACTTGGCTCCTCTAGATATACAGAGATACAGAGATACAGAGGTTAAAGATCTTATCTAGATCACTACTAACCCAACCCTTTTATTTTTTGGCCCTATCACATTCAAATTACAATTTTTTGCTCAGATTTCCAAATCTGAATTATAAAAGTTCGCAGAATATTAATTTTTCCAAATCATATTTTTAGTTCATAAATGAACACATTTTTTGTATAGTTACCTAATCAATGATTTTTTATTTTTTTTGCAATTTATCGAGTGTAAAACCATAAAATGTACGAATACAAAAGTACAGCGAGTAAAAGATGTCAAAGTCATGTAGAAGATTGCAAAGATCAGCCTTTCTTTCATGGTTGTAGAGGTTTTCGGAGATCAAAACTTTCATTGTTATAAAAAATTTTGTCCGTTCACAAAAAAATTCAGGGGTTTACAAATTTTTTCAACAGCTATTTTCATTTTTTATTCGAATCTTTCAATAACGTTCATTGCATTCGTGATTTTATAGAAAAAAAGTTTCATTGTGGTTCCAAAAAGTTCTAATACCACTAAAATTGAACCTTTAGTAAATTGGCCTCTAAATATATAGGAATCACTGAGCCATTTACAAACACAATGCTTAAAAACCCTGCTGCTCTCTGCAGATGCAGAAGTGGAACTGTACAAAATGATACACTTTGATATGTATATGCTAATGGATGATAAGACTTCTGTTTGACCCCACCAACCATTTATGTTTTTCTCAGCCAAATATATGACATAATTAGAGCATTCTTGTTTAAATACTGGCACTTCTCTAAGGCAGCTGCTCCTGGGACATTACAGTCAGAATAGCTACATCCAATATACCCTAATACTGTCGTTTATCAAAGTGGATGCCTGGTAGTAGAAAAGCCATTGTCATTATAAGGGACATTGTCTACAGGAGAAAAATCAAATTAAAGTGGCTGTTTATAGATTTTAAGACGTGCGCTTCCAATGAACTGACAAATTACATAAATAGCACTGGAACAGAGAGCCATGAACTATGATGCACTGATTCACAGACAGAGAACGAGCACAAAGCCAGCACCAGCTTCCATCCATTTTATACATTTTCATGCACACTGCTAGTTCCAGGGAAGAACATTAGAATGGAATGGTAGAGAATTCACTATATTCTACATATTACAATGCAATAATAAATTATAGTGCTTCATTAATGTGCCAAGTCCTAGAGTTCTGATTATAAGCATTGCCTCACAGTTTCAAGCTACAGAGAATTTTCAATGAATCCTGATGCCGGGTAATGATGCTGGCAATTTATACACCATTAATGAACTTGCTGCTCTACATAAAGAGGATCACTACACAATAAAATGAAATTCATTTGCCATATAATACTTGCAGGGTGCAACAGGCAGGGTTATGCTGCATTGTGAACGACAGGGAAAGGGGAAAGACAAGGAACAGTGATAGGGTTGCTGTTATTATTCCAGATTATAAAGTAGGGATGTGCCAAATCCATCATTTCTGAAATTGGCTGAATACCGAAGCAACCCCTACAGTTTGGACCAAATGCTTAACTGAATCGGAACCTTAATTTATATGATCTGTTGTTGAGAATAAACATGACGTTTAGGGCAGTAGGACCCTCAAAATGGCCTGTTGCGGCCCCTATACCTCCTGGTCACCCTACAGCTGCAGGGTCTACTTGATCAGTAGTTACATCTCTGGTTTAGGGTGTGGATTCAGTGTGGTTGAACATTTAGGGCTTGGTCAGCTCCTAACCCTTAAACTTAAAGGAACAGTATACCGTTATACAGTTTAATGAATAGGGCTTGTGCTGAACATACGTTTTGCCTGTTTTAATCAACAATATCTACAGGTTTGTTATCTCTTAAAATAAGTTGGCAAACAGGGAAACTATATAATTAGATTACCAGTATACAACCCATTCACCCTTTTTTGTTACTGTTTTGCAAGCAGGAGCTCATTATGCAGGGAGATTATTTATTCACTGGCAATCACTGGTAATCTAACTCATTCCATACTGCTAATTGCCTCTACTAGTATGTAAGGAGCATGTACTGTACCAAGTCAGTGGGTTCCCTTTTAGGTCATGGGGCTCAACTGAATTCCCTTGATCCTATTAAACTGCTGTTTTACACAGAAACACTGCACAAAATCAAGTGCTGAAATGATAACTGCTCCTTGGGGGGGGGGGGGCTGGACCTACAATCCCTGCTGTCAAGAGCCTCAAGTTTCTATACATTTCATTAATTACAGTACCGAACAATATAATATGTTTGATTCAATGCCCCTTCAGGAAGCCGAGTATTGGAGAAGCAATACAAATAAAAGCATAACATATCAATAATTGTCTGCACTGCCAGAGAAACATGAGTCTTGTTTGGAGCTAATCTTGTTAATAAACAAGTGGGGGAGAGAGTGAAGCTCTATCACACAGAGACCAGACCACTCATTTCACTGTTACAATAAATAGAACAGACCTTCTGTTTACAAAATGGAAAACCTTTATAGAAATAATAGAAATATACTGCATATAGATACCTATATGTGCATGAACTTTTTTTTATGTTTGGTGCTAATTTGTAATAAATTAATTTAGCCATATAATTAGAATAATTGGTCATGACTTCTCTATTCTGTTCACAGACTCTTAATAAGGTCAGCGGTTCTCCCCAGTGTACCCACCTGAGTGGACCATAAAGCAGCCCAATTATTTCAAATCTGAAATATTTGGAGGTATGGGTCAGAAAGATATACTATCTTTTAATTAATATTTTTTAAAAAAACACTGTACAAAGACAGTTAAAAAAAATCTTGCTATGTTGCTCTGCTCAGAAAAAACATTGAAAGACTCACGGGCGCCATCTTCACTGCGGGATTCTTCAGTAAGTAAGCGGCATATCGGTGCATGCGCAATTGTTTTGATTTTCCAGTCCCCAAAACTGAGCATGCGCCAACAGCCGCAAAAACGGCAGAATGGACCTGAAGATTCCTGAAGTGGTGAATATGGCAGCTTTGAGCTCCGCTGCGCTGACTCTGCATCGAGGGATAACTAAAGACTTAGGGGCATTTACAGGTATTAACACCTGTGCGGGGAGAACAGGGAGGGGGGAGTATGGAGGGTAGGGGTTTTCATTAGGTTGGGGGTTTAGTTCTCCTTTAAGGGGCAAATTTATTATGCCAAATGAAATTTGCAGGCAAAAAGCGGTGTAAAAAAGCTGTGTAAAGTAAACTGCTTATTTATCCAGCTGTGCTTTATCTTATTCCAGACTTTCCACCGTTATCTTTACACTGCTTCAGACCTTTGTAAGTAAGTTCCAGCAGAAGTTGCTTAAATAAAAAGCATGTTAAACAACACACAATTTTTATGCCATTTTTTACATGGCGATGCCTGGAGATTTATTATTATTAAATTAAACATCTAATAAAGCCAATAGGATTGTTTTGCCTCTGAGGATTAATTATATCTTAGTTGGGATCAAGTACAACATATTGTTTCTTTGTTACAGAGAAAAAGGAAGTCATTTTTAAAAATCTTAATTATTTGCTTAAAATTGAGTCTTCTATGGAAGATGGCCTTCCCATAATTAAGAGCTTTCTGGATAACGGATCCAATACCTGTACTATTTTCACAAATTTGCTTGTCATGCCTTAATTCCCAAGAATACCTTTGTGCCTTACTAGCACAACATATCCCATACATTTTGTTTTTTTTGTGCAACAATTAAATGTAAGTGCAATATGTTATTTTGCTGTAAATACTTTATAGCCTATGGATCCTGCATTTCTCAGAGGGAACTAATGAGAGATTGTATTCTACCACTTAACCATATAAACATAGATTTCTGTGTTTGATTTCATATATTATATGAGTCCTCAGGCAGAACTAGACACAAGAGGTGTAAATTTAAATCCCTGAGTTTCCCTGCAAAAATATTTCTGGAACCAGCAGATGCTACCCATGATACAGATCTCGCTTGTATAGCTCTCATCTTATTTCTAGGGGAATTTGATCTTTGCAGGGAGATCTATTTTCGACTGGTCTGTTCCTCCTTCTCTTATGCCGTTTACAAGTAACAACCTAAAGCTGGCCATAGCTGTAAAGATTTTTAAAAGATCCAATCGTCATCGATTATCTCGAAATGATGGTTTAAATGTATGATGTGTCCATCAACTAAAAAGACCATTTTAGGCGATATTGCCAGCAAAACTGAAGAGTAGCTGCCTGCTTGGCCCTGCAAACATAGATAGATTGCACTGGGACCGATAAAGATTTTTAAACCTGGCCGATCAATTTTTTGACAGATGTCGGCTGAAAAATCTTAAGATGTACGATCGTTCAAATCCCACTAACCGCACGATAATTTGATGGATTGGTCGGACTGCACTGAAATCGGTCGTTCACCAAAGAAGAATTGATCTGAGCATCTCTGGCCAACTTGAATTTACCTTTGCTCACTATGTTTAATTGCTTGGACTTTCCGAATGCTGCCTCTGTCCTCTTTTAATCCCCATTACTTTGCTTGAGTGTTTATTTAGAAACATAAGCTTAGATTTGTTCCTTTTTCAATTATCCCCAGAGGATATACACAGCTCATTGTGTGCAGCCAGAATCAATGTAATAATTGACTTGGTTTCTTCTTCAAATTCTTATTCATCTGCTCTAGAAAAAAAGCTGAAAAAAGCACAGAATACATATGCTTAGCAGTAGCACAGCATTTACATGTATGGGGAGATATTAACGGTTGATTGGTCAGTCATATGCACCCTTTGAAATACTTGATGTGAAAAGGGGCAAGGACTGTCTAAGTTTAAAGGTATAGCAACAAAAACAAGTTTTTTGAAGTAATTAAAATATAATTTACTGTTTCCCTGCACTGGAAGAACTGGTGTGTTTGCTTCACTGCTATGTAGTCATAAGGCACAGGCTACATAGCGGATAAAACCAATGCTCTATAATCCTCATGGCTACACAGCAGCGCTGCAGGGAAGTCACGCGGTGTGTCTTTTGACATCAGGGTGTGACTGCTTATATCAGGGGCAGGACTTATTATCTGTCAATTGGAGATTTCCCAATCACTATGTCAATCAATGGGAGTCCAGTCTGGATGTTATTCTCTGGGCAGGCAATTTTGACCCAGACAGCCCCTCCAAAAGCTGGGCTGTCCAGGTAAAAACCAGACAGGTAGCAACCCTAGGGCACACAAGTCGGTTCGCATGTCAAGAATCTGCTCCTCTGCTGCTGCCCCCTGCCCGCTGTGCCTGCACCAAGAAAAATTCTCTCTGCTTGGGTGCCAGCAGACGCAGTGAATTTTGACGCAAAAAAACATGAGATTTTGCATTTCCCATTGAAATCCATCACATCTGTCTGCACCCAAGCAGAAGTAATGTTTCTGGGTGTAGGCAGAAGGCAGCAGTAAAGGAGCGAACTCTCTGCCTGTGTTTCACGCAGGCTGAGAGCCCACTCGTGTGGTCCTAGTTAACATATGTTGTGGCACTGTACTGAAGTATAAGGCTCTCCACTTCAGGGATTTTAACGTGTGTTTGCCACGTGGCACATCTGCGGGTCTGTACTCACGGAAGAAAAACCTGATCAAGACCAGAATGAAATGAATTATGACTTGTGTTGCCATATGGTGTAACTCATGTGGATAAAAGGGAGTTCAACAAGTTCAGTCGATCTTAATTTATCTTACTGTGCTTCCTATGCCTTTTTAACTGTGCCTCTGTATTACGATGCCTTGCAGAACTTGGGTCCTCAGTTCAATGTATTGGGTCAGTATGTTCTCTCTGTGTCTTGGTGGGTTTCCTTTGTGTAGCTTGGCTGCCTTCCACACTCCAAAAACTTGCAAGCAGTTTAATTCACAAAGGGGTAAATTTATCAAAGAGTGAAGTTCCGCCACTAGAGTGAAATTCTGCAGCTCTCAATTCATTTCTATGGGATTTTGAAAGGCGTATTTATCAATGGGTGAAAGTGGGTAAAAATCCCATAGAAATGAATGGAGAGTGGCGGAATTTCACTCTAGTGGCGGAACTTCACTATTAACTTCACTCTTTGATAAATACTGTATAGCCCTAACCCTACTGTAAATGTGCTCATAGTGTAGTAACCCATAGCAATCAACAAGCAAGTGCATTTACTGGTCACCTGTTTGAAAACAAACATATGATTGGTTGCTATGGGTTACTAGACCTGGGCAAATTTTCCACCTTTTATTATAATACCCCCTAGTTGCTGCTGAGGCAGAAACTGATGAACATGGTGTAAAGGATAATAATAATAATAATCATTTACCCATCTTGTTGCCTGAATACAGAATAATACTGTATGCACGACACCTCAAGAATAAAAAATAATACCAAAATACTCAATGTCACTAAGATGCTTTATGTACAAGGTATAGCAATTTCACCACTCTTTCACTTCTGCCCCTCATGTAGCAGGTGATCAGATGTCCATACGCTGTCAAGGTAAACATACCATTCAGGCAATGGAATCAGGCTGCCAGGGAGAATAATGATAAACGACAGGTCATACAGGGAACTCAGGTTACTATGACAGCACGCTTGCTTCAGGCTGTGTACATAACTGCCCTCTCTGCTTCATTAAAGAATCCCGGTTCTGAGTAAACTGCAGGCATTATAATAAAACCTGAACATGCTTAAATACTGCATGAGTTGCAGGCATAAGAAGGTAGGGATGCACAAGCCAGTGCAGACTCAATTAAATCCTTTTAATCCTTTGCTTAGAATGTATTTTAATTGCACAGGGCAATGACATAATTGTGCGTCAGTGTATTTAAGTGTGTTTGTCTGTGCTGGTTTTAAGGTTGCCACCCAGCAGGTAGAATATCAATTTGCAAACCCTATTTGCTCTGCCTCTGGCCCACCCCTGATCCGCCCAAATTCTGCTCCCTACTCCCCAGTCCATTACCTCTTTTAGCCTTTATATCCCCAATTCTTCCTCCGCTTTGGCCCCAGCATCCCTGCTCGGCCCACAATTTATGGCATAATCCCACCCTTGCATTGTCATAGCCCCACCCCTTCTCTGTCCCGCTTCCTCATCCACTTATCGGGCCAGTCAAAACCAAAAGGGGGCAACCCTAGCTGGTTTGTGTTACTTAGGTAATATAGTTTACAAAAGGGAGTGGTGAAACTAGTAAGTATGTGGGTCAGAAGGGTTGCCACCTGCCTGGTTTTGACCAGGACTGCCTGGTCTTTGGAAGGGCTGCATTGGTCAAAACTTCCTGCCTGGTTTTCCAAATTTGGAAATCTGGACAAGACTCTCCCTGATTGGCGTGGTGATCGTCAAATTGTCGAACATCATGTTACAACCCTGCCTCCCCTGATGTCATGGCCTGGTCTCCCAACATCACCTGTTCTGCCCCACAATGTCACTATGCTGCCCCATGATATCACTGCCTTGACCCCTGCCCAGACTTCATTGAACTTAAAGGGGGCAACCCAACACCTACCTGACCACCAATGAATATTTGCAGGGCAGATGTTACAGAGGCAATGTTTATTAAAGGGGCCACTGCAGAGCCGGGCCAACCCGGCCAGGCGCCGGCTCTGTGCGCGCTCGACTGCGCATGCGCGAAAGTGCGCTCCAGTGCGCATGCGCAAAATGTGCGCACGCATGCGCAGAAGCGTATTTACGCCAGTGCCAGACGAGGAGAGACGGGACTAGACACGGGGTAGGCGACAGAGCAGGTACGTGCCATATTCAGATTAGCAGCGCCCACAGAACATGCGCAGTGGATGTAAATTATACCCTATGCGCCTCAAGGGTGCCTCGGGCAGCAGGAAAGTAGAAGATTGTGTAAAGCGTGATGTCACCAAAGTCCTACACTTCAGTCTTCCTATGAGCGCAACTGCTTCCAGATTAGACCAGGGAGAAAACGTTGAAAATGCTAGGTAAATTCTTTGTCCACAAGACTTTGATTAGAGGCCTATTTATCGTTTGCCTTTCCTTCTCCTTTAATATGAAATGTATCTTCCATTTGCTGCTGTAACAGTCTCTACGTTTCTGGGAAGAATTTCATCTAGATCTTGGGGCAGTCTTGATTGGATTTACTTTCATTCAGTCACAAGCAACATTAGTGAGGTTGGAAACTGATGTTGAGGATCAATCCTGGCCCTTAGTTAATGTTCCAGTTCATCATACAGGTGCTCGGGGTTCAGTGCTGGCCAAGTTCAAGTTTGATCTCTATTTCCTATGGGCATTGTTTTGCACACAAACAGGGCACAGCTTTCTTATATCTGTTACCACAATGTAGGAATCACAAAATTATCAAGAATGTCATTGTAGCCTGGTGCTGGTTTGATTTTGGGCTAAAAGTTAATATTATCTTTAAAAATCTCCCTTTATTGGAACTCCCCATAGATCCTCTCTGATCTCTGTCCATGCTTCAAATGAAGGGTTGGTGTGTCCAAACAGTCCCTGCCAGAAGCGCAGTATGAGAGGGCAGCAAATCACAGCCCTGCAGGCACACAAGCAAATACAGACGTCAGGTCCACCTTGCTGCTGATTGGTTCCTATCATACACTGCAGAGTACTGAGAGCTGCTGGCTCCCCTGCACAGCCTGGGAAAGGAGGTAGGGGATCTCTCCTTTAAAGTTTGCATTCAAACTGAACCAGGGGCCCTAGCCCAAACCATAGAATACAGCAAAATAACAGTATTCCTTCTACATTACATGAACTATGCCTTGAGTCAGGTAATGTATACCGGGCATCTGCCAAACACATACTTTTTCATCAAGCTGCCACATAATAAACTGCCAATTATCACTCCAGAGGATACGTTTCCACTGCTCCAGGGTTCAGTGATTGTGACCTTGTTTACACCACTCCAGATGACATTTTTGCATTGTATATGGTGATGTTAGGTTTCTTAGCTTCTGGGGACACATACAAAGCCAGTGCACCCTATCAATGGGGAGTTCATGTTTTAAAAATGCTTCTGGGGACAATTAAGAATTGGCACTGAGTGTCTCAACTGAGGAGATGTGATTTTACAAGGACGTCCAGATACCAACTGGCTTATAATGTACAGGCATTCATAGTTTAGGGCATTTCCCTGGGAGTTTTTGTTTATCAGAATCAAGTATATGGGATTGCCCACAATGTATGATAGAAAACAAGCTGCTTGCTTGCTGTGGTGCATTTAGAACAGGTGCACATCAAGCCCTCAGCACTAGAGTAATTAAAAGAAAAAGCAGATCCTCTTCCTGCAAAAAACAGACCCGAGCTGAAACAGAGCCAAGGAAAATGTCTTCAGTGATGCTGCATAATGTGTATGTATGTATAACTTTCTTTGTAATGTGCTGTTAAGGAGCCACAGCACCGTAGAATGCCTTAACCCTTTCCCTGCCAGCCGTTTTGTCCTAGATGCGAACATCTACTGCCAAGCAGTTTTTAGATATTTTGCACTCTTTCACTTTAAGGGCCTTTCCTGGGGTGGTCTTTTAGTTAACCCAGGAAAACAATATATTGTTTTTTTCAGGACAACCTGAACTTTCACAATATGCAAGAATTTTGGTGTAATTCTACTTCTCTAAAAAAATATTGGATTCTAAGTGTCAAATAAAATGAAAAAAATCATGTTGCACGAAGAACAATCACATATATCAGAAACATCATTCATTTTACGTACGAGAACACAGCTGATTTAGAAAGGTCTATGTCTCCTGAACGCGACAATACCAAATATATATAGTTTTATGGAGATTTCTCACTTGTATAGCTCAAAATCTACAAGCAGTACACAACCAAATTTCCAAAGCAACACTCCCCAAACGGCATACTTTTGATTTCAAGGCCAAACATTCCACTAACAGTAGGTTTACCCAAGAAAACTACCCATTACTAGAAAGAACAGATTCTGGTGAATCAAAAATGGGTAGAAATATCTTTGTACTCCAAACCACCAAGTTGCAATTGTTTCCTAAAGTTATAGTGTTTTATAGAAATTGGTGAATTTTTTGAAAAATGACCTCAAAGCTTCCACTCTACAGCAACATATCTCCCACACATCATTAGGTATCAATGTAAAACACCCCAAATATAAATCCTGGGTCCACTGAACAGTTTGATGCCCAATATGAATAGATGTACCCAAGCACGTGGCATAGGAGGCCCCAAAAGGAAGACCCCCCGTTTGTTCTGTAATTTCAGATACTGCAAAATCAACACATTTACATCGTTTTGGGGGGCGGCAAAGGTAGAAAACAGTACGTTCACCCCAGAAAACCATATATTTTCGGAAAGTACACATTCCCCTGAATCTAAATTGGGTATGCATGTCTTTCTACGCCAAAGTACCAAGCCGCAAATCATTCCTAAATTTGGTGATTTTGGGGACATTTCCAAAAATGACTTCAAAATTTCGACCCTGCAGCATCGTATTACCCACATACTTTTAGGTATCAAGACAAATCACCCCAAATATGAAAGCCTGGGGTCCTCTGAACAGTTTGATGCCCAATATGTATAGGTGTACCCAAGCACGTGGCGTATAGGGGCCCCAAAACGAAGACCCCCATATGGTCTGTCATTTCAGGTACTGCAAAATCAACACATTTACATTGTTTTGAGGGGGGCAAATGTAGAAAAAAGTAAGTTCACCCCAGAAAACCATATATTTTCGGAAAGTACACATTCCCACGGATCTAAATTGGGTATGCATGTCTTTGTACTCCAAAGTACCAAGCCGCAAACCATTCCTAAATTTGGTGATTTTGGGGACATTTCCAAAAATGACTTCAAAATTTCGACCCTGCAGCATCGTATTACCCACATACTTTTAGGTATCAAGACAAATCACCCCAAATATGAAAGCCTGGGGTCCTCTGAACAGTTTGATGCCCAATATGTATAGGTGTACCCAAGCATGTGGCATATAGGGGCCCTAAAAGGAAGACCCCCATATAGTCTGACATTTCAGGTACTGCAAAATCAACACATTTACATTGTTTTGGGGGGGCAAAAGTAGAAAACAGTAAGTTCACCCCAGAAAACCATATATTTTCGGAAAGTACACATTCCCACGAATTCAAATTGGGTATGCATGTCTTTCTACGCCAAAGTACCAAGCCGCAAATCATTCCTAAATTTGGTGATTTTGGTGACATTTCCAAAAATCACCTCAAAATATCTACCCTGCAGCATCGTATTACCCACATACTTTTAGGTATCAAGAGAAATCACCCCAAATATGAAAGCCTAGGGTCCTCTGAACAGTTTGATGCCCGATATGTATAGGTGTACCCAAGCACGTGGCATACAGGGGCCCCAAAAGGAAGACCCCCATATAGTCTGTCATTTCAGGTACTGCAAAATCAACACATTTACATCGTTAGGGGGGGGGCAAAAGTAGAAAACAGTAAGTTCACCCCAGAAAACCATATATTTTCGGAAAGTACACATTCCAACGAATCCAAATTGGGTATGCATGTCTTTCTACGCCAAAGTACCAAGCCGCAAACCATTCCTAAATTTGGTGCTTTAGGTGACATTTCCAAAAATCACCTCAAAATATCTACCCTGCAGCATCGTATTACCCACATACTTTTAGGTATCAAGACAAATCACCCCAAATATGAAAGCCTAGGGTCCTCTGAACAGTTTGATGCCCGATATGTATAGGTGTACCCAAGCACGTGGCATACAGGGGCCCCAAAAGGAAGACCCCCATATAGTCTGTCATTTCAGGTACTGCAAAATCAACACATTTACATTGTTTTGGGGGGGCAAAAGTAGAAAACAGTAAGTTCACCCCAGAAAACCATATATTTTCGGAAAGTACACATTCCCACGAATTCAAATTGGGTATGCATGTCTTTCTACGCCAAAGTACCAAGCCGCAAATCATTCCTAAATTTGGTGATTTTGGTGACATTTCCAAAAATCACCTCAAAATATCTACCCTGCAGCATCGTATTACCCACATACTTTTAGGTATCAAGAGAAATCACCCCCAAATATGAAAGCCTAGGGTCCTCTGAACAGTTTGATGCCCGATATGTATAGGTGTACCCAAGCACGTGGCATACAGGGGCCCCAAAAGGAAGACCCCCATATAGTCTGTCATTTCAGGTACTGCAAAATCAACACATTTACATCGTTAGGGGGGGGGCAAAAGTAGAAAACAGTAAGTTCACCCCAGAAAACCATATATTTTCGGAAAGTACACATTCCAACGAATCCAAATTGGGTATGCATGTCTTTCTACGCCAAAGTACCAAGCCGCAAACCATTCCTAAATTTGGTGCTTTAGGTGACATTTCCAAAAATCACCTCAAAATATCTACCCTGCAGCATCGTATTACCCACATACTTTTAGGTATCAAGACAAATCACCCCAAATATGAAAGCCTAGGGTCCTCTGAACAGTTTGATGCCCGATATGTATAGGTGTACCCAAGCACGTGGCATACAGGGGCCCCAAAAGGAAGACCCCCATATAGTCTGTCATTTCAGGTACTGCAAAATCAACACATTTACATCGATTTGGGGGGGGCAAAAGTAGAAAACAGTAAGTTCACCCCAGAAAACCATATATTTTCGGAAAGTACACATTCCAACGAATCCAAATTGGGTATGCATGTCTTTCTACGCCAAAGTACCAAGCCGCAAATCATTCCTAAATTTGGTGATTTAGGTGACATTTCCAAAAATCACCTCAAAATATCTACCCTGCAGCATCTTATTACACACATACTTTTAGGTATCAAGACAAATCACCCCAAATATGAAAGCCTAGGGTCCTCTGAACAGTTTGATGCCCAATATGTATAGGTGCACCCAAGCATGTGGCATATAGGGGCCCTAAAATGAAGACCCCCATATAGTCTGTCATTTCAGGTACTGCAAAATCAACACATTTACATCGATTTGGGGGGGGCAAAAGTAGAAAACAGTAAGTTCACCCCAGAAAACCATATATTTTCGGAAAGTACACATTCCAACGAATCCAAATTGGGTATGCATGTCTTTCTACGCCAAAGTACCAAGCCGCAAATCATTCCTAAATTTGGTGATTTAGGTGACATTTCCAAAAATCACCTCAAAATATCTACCCTGCAGCATCGTATTACACACATACTTTTAGGTATCAAGACAAATCACCCCAAATATGAAAGCCTAGGGTCCTCTGAACAGTTTGATGCCCAATATGTATAGGTGTACCCAAGCATGTGGCATATAGGGGCCCTAAAATGAAGACCCCCATATAGTCTGTCATTTCAGGTACTGCAAAATCAACACATTTACATCGATTTGGGGGGGGCAAAAGTAGAAAACAGTAAGTTCACCCCAGAAAACCATATATTTTCGGAAAGTACACATTCCAACGAATCCAAATTGGGTATGCATGTCTTTCTACGCCAAAGTACCAAGCCGCAAATCATTCCTAAATTTGGTGATTTAGGTGACATTTCCAAAAATCACCTCAAAATATCTACTCTGCAGCATCGTATTACCCACATACTTTTAGGTATCAAGAGAAATCATCCCAAATATGAAAGCCTAGGGTCCTCTGAACAGTTTGATGCCCAATATGTATAGGTGTACCCAAGCACGTGGCATATAGGGGCCCTAAAAGGAAGACCCCCCCTTGTATGTTCTGTCATTTCAGGTACTGCAAAATCAACACATTTACATCGTTTTGGGGGGGGCAAAGGTAGCAAAAAGTAAGTTCACCCCAGAAAACCATATATTTTCGGAAAGTACACATTCCCACGAATCTAAATTGGGTATGCATGTCTTTCTACTACAAAGTACCAAGCCGCAAACCATTCCTAAATTTGGTGATTTTGGGGACATTTCCAAAAATGACTTCAAAATTTCGACCCTGCAGCATCGTATTACCCACATACTTTTAGGTATCAAGACAAATCACCCCAAATATGAAAGCCTGGGGTCCTCTGAACAGTTTGATGCCCAATATGTATAGGTGTACCCAAGCACGTGGCGTATAGGGGCCCCAAAACGAAGACCCCCATATGGTCTGTCATTTCAGGTACTGCAAAATCAACACATTTACATTGTTTTGAGGGGGGCAAATGTAGAAAAAAGTAAGTTCACCCCAGAAAACCATATATTTTCGGAAAGTACACATTCCCACGGATCTAAATTGGGTATGCATGTCTTTGTACTCCAAAGTACCAAGCCGCAAACCATTCCTAAATTTGGTGATTTTGGGGACATTTCCAAAAATGACTTCAAAATTTCGACCCTGCAGCATCGTATTACCCACATACTTTTAGGTATCAAGACAAATCACCCCAAATATGAAAGCCTGGGGTCCTCTGAACAGTTTGATGCCCAATATGTATAGGTGTACCCAAGCACGTGGCGTATAGGGGCCCCAAAACGAAGACCCCCATATGGTCTGTCATTTCAGGTACTGCAAAATCAACACATTTACATTGTTTTGAGGGGGGAAAATGTAGAAAAAAGTAAGTTCACCCCAGAAAACCATATATTTTCGGAAAGTACACATTCCCACGGATCTAAATTGGGTATGCATGTCTTTGTACTCCAAAGTACCAAGCCGCAAACCATTCCTAAATTTGGTGATTTGGGGGACATTTCCAAAAATGACTTCAAAATTTCGACCCTGCAGCATTGTGTTACCCACATACTTTTAGGTATCAAGACAAATCACCCCAAATATGAAAGCCTGGGGTCCTCTGAACAGTTTGATGCCCAATATGTATAGGTGTACCCAAGCACGTGGCGTATAGGGGCCCCAAAACAAAGACCCCCATATGGTCTGTCATTTCAGGTACTGCAAAATCAACACATTTACATTGTTTTGGGGGGGCAAAGGTAGAAAAAAGTGCGTTCACCCCATAAAACCATATATTTTTGGAAAGTACACATTCCTGCGAATCCAAATTGGGTATGCATGTCTTTGTACTCCAAAGTACCAAGTCGCAAGCCTTTCCTAAATTTGGCGATAAAAGCAACTGTTTTTACATTTCTGAAAATCGCCTAAAAATATTGCAATTGGCCGCATTTATCTCACCCAATTTCTTACATACAATTGTAAAACACCATAAATATTGATGCCAAGGGTCTACTGAACAGTTTGATGCCCAATATGCATAGATATACCAAGGCAGCTGGCATGTGCGGACCCCAAATAAAAATAGTGAATATGAGTTTTCTCCGCTGCCCATTCGCCTTCTGTGAACATAGACCCTTGACTTCATATTATTTGCCTCAAGACCCTCCTAACAGCAATGACCCCCCAAAACCATACATTTTTGGAAAGTACACATTCTGCCGATTCCAACAAAGATAACGACGTCTTTCTACACGAAACTACCAAACTGCAAAGCTTTTCTAAACATATAGGTTTTTACAACATTTCTGAAAATCGCCTAAAAATGTTGCAGTTTGCCGCATTTATCGGACACAATGTTTTACGTACAAAGAAAAATCTCTCTAAATATGGACGTCAGAGGTCTAATAAATAGTTTGATGCCCAATATGTATAGATTTACCAAAGTATGTGTTGTGTATGGACCCCAAATGAAAAACGTAACTATGAATTTTCACGCTAGCCAACTAAGCTGCAGAAAAGAGAACCCTAACTGTACGTTATGTGCCGTAAGACCCCCAAACTGTAAAAAGACCCCCAGAAACCCATATATTTTTGGAAAGCACATATTTTGGCGGATCAAACTAAGTAAAATCTATCTTTCTATACCAAAGCACCAAACAGCAAAACGATACTAAAGATACATAGGGAACAATAATGCAGGGATAAAATTGCAATAAAACCACAAAAATAGCGTAAATCAATGAAATAACAAAATAATTGTTCTGACAGCGTAATTAGTGGCCGAAATCGATTATCCAATAGTCACGCTGCCAAAATAACACGTTTTTAGGCAAAAAAAACAAAAGATAACAGTATAATGAATTCGTAAAAAAAAAAAAAAACACCTGTTTGTGTATACATATTTGTGCACTAATAAAAGTTATCTGAGTGTGCAAATACATGTAAATAAGTGTAAATAAGTGTAAATAACTGTACAAAAGGGACCAAGTGTGCTAAAATTAAAAAAAAAAAATTTAAAAAAATTCCAATCTTTACTAAAATGCATAAATGTACTGTAAGTATGTGTAGGTGCAGGTAAGTGTGTAAAAAAACGTGCACTTACCGTTTTTGGAGCAGGAGAATCGCTGTCTTCTTTGGAGGAGTCCTGGCAGCGTGTCTGCAGAGTTGCTGCGCAGCAGGAAGTGCGTGGGCGGCTCTGCAGGCAGGAAGAAGGTGAGTGTAGTAGCAGACGCTCCATGCGATGCGTCTGCTACTTTGAAGTCGGATCTGCGACAATCGAGTCGCAGATCCGACTTGACAGCCCCCCAGCCTCGTTGCCTAGGGGGCTGTCTTCTCTCCCCACTCTCTGCGGAGGCGGCAAAAGCCGCCGAAGCAGAGAGAGCGCTCAGCTGCTAAAGAACGTACAATGTACGTTCTTGGCAGCCTGAGCATTTGCCTGCCAGCACGTACGCCGTACGTGCTTGGCAGGCAAAGGGTTAAAGTAAAATATAAATGAAAGAACAATATATAAAAGTAAACACAGGGAGGACAAGTGAGACAATAAATTTACACAGAGTTCAGTTGGTTTCAGATTTTTTCCAATTACTTTCTATTTTCAATGTGTGACCGTTTTTCTAATATTGAAGTATAAATCTAATTTTTTACCTTCTATAGCAGCTCTGGGGGTTACATTTCTTTTCTATGTCCATGTTCAGCAGAATCCGAACATTTCATGAAATGCAGCTGTCTAGCTGTATATTGATACAATAGTTGCTAATATTCCACAGATACTGCTGAGAAATTAAACTACAGTAAATGTTGCAAAATTGTAACAATGCAGAATCTGCACCTGAATTAATGAACTGCCAGATTGAAACACCAGCGACAGGTACCGTATATTAAACTTTAAATTTGGATTTTGGAAAAATGGTAAAAAAAAAATATAAATAACGAAAAGTCATTGAAAAAAGTCTTTATTTATGGAGAACAATCTGAAAACAACTCAACTAAAAAAGTGTTTGTAAAGGGGTGGTTCACCTTTAGGTTAACTTTTAGTATGTTATAGAATGGCCAATTCTAAGCAACTTTTCAATTAGTCTTCATTATCTATTTATTTTTTATAGTGTTTGAATTATTTGTCTTCTTCTGACTCTTTCTAGCTTTCAAAATAATCACTGACCCTATCTTAAAACAAATGCTTTGTAAGGCTACAAATGTATTGTTAATGCTACTTTTTATTACTCATCTTTCTATTCAGACCCTCCCCTATGAATATTCCATATTCTCATTCAAATCAATGCTAGGGTAATTTGGCAACCAGATTGCTAAAATTGCAAACTGGAGAGCTGCTGAAAAAAAAACCCTAAATTACTCAAAAACCACAAATAATAATAAACAAAAACCAACTGCAAAAATATCATCCTAAAAGTTAACTAAAAGGTGAATCACTCCTTTAAGTGCTATGTGGTGAGAGACACAGTAAGACAGAGGTCCCTGCCTGTAAGGATTTTAGTTGAGGTTGACAGGTTCCCTCTTGGAAAAGAGCAAGAGGATCCTGGTAGGGGAGTTAAAGATTGATTGGAGGGGAGAGAGGTGGGAGTCAGGTAAGACCAGTTAGTAGGAGATTGCAATAGTCTGAACGGGATAAGATAAAGGCATGGATTCGTGTTTTGGCTGTTGTTTGTAAAATAAAGGGGCATCTATTATCTATATAGTGAAGAAAGAAACATCAGGTTTTGGCAGTAGTATTAATATAAGAAGAGAAGGAGAGTGACTGATCGAAGATGACCCCCCAACTAGAGTGCTGAATAAACAGGGTTAAAAGTCCTGCCATTAAAAGTGAATGCTGAAAAAAGAGATGGGATAGGTTTGTGTGGGAATCAAGTTGAGCTTGAGGTGAAGTTGGTTCATCCAAGAGGATATTGCTAGTAGATTGTTATCTGGGTCTAAATGTCAGTGGTTAGTGAATGGGTGTCTAAATATATCTTGAAGTCATCGGCATACAGGTGGTATTTAAGGTCAAATGTAGATAAAAGGTTTCTTAAAGAGAGAGTGTACAAGGAGAACAGCAGAGGACCAAGTACAGAACTCTGAGAACTCCTACACTAGGATGAACGAGGGGAGAGGATTTGTTAGTAACAAAGAAGGAGCCGTCAGAAAGGTAGTAAAAGAATCAGGATGCAGTTCAAAGGTATCAAAAAACACACAATAAGATAAGTCCAGGAGAATAAGAATAGAGTAATGTCCCTTGGCCTTAGCAGTATGGAAAGAGTTTGAAACTCTACATAAGGCACTTTTCAGTAGAGTGTGCAAGTACAAAGCCAAAGGGTCAAGCAGATTATTGGTGCAGTGAAAGTTAGTAATACAGGAAAAGACAAGACGTTCCAGAAGTTTAGCGGTAAGAGAGAGACAGGGCAGTAGTTAGAGAAACAGGATGGGTCTAGTGTAGCCTTTTTCAGAATGGGCTTGACACAGGCCTGTCTAAACAATGAAGGGAAAGTGCCTGAAGTTGGCGAGGAATTGAATATATGATTAAGTACAGGGGCACACGGTTTTACTAGAGGTGATGGCATAGGATCAAGTGAGCAAGTTGTTTCTAGAGAGGACATTATATGTTTTGAAACATCAGACTCGGTTATAAGATCAAAAGAGTTGGAAAGGGAAAAATGGTTTACTATTAAGTCTATTACCCACTGACTTTATACAGCCATAAAGGCTGCATCTGAATTATATAGGGTAAAACCACATCACTTATATAAATTATACAGATTTCAGCAGTCACTATGTTATAAAAGCACATAGCCGCCAGAAAAAAAACATCCAGCAACTCCAGTGAATTAATAAATACTGCCTTTCATATAAATCCTCACCATATCAACTAAACAATGTTCATTTACACTGGATGGTCTTTTCGCTACTTGTTTTTATTGGCTGTTGCCTGTACACATGATCCCTTTTGGCGAAGGTCTTGTATGATGTATTTTCTTTTGATTGGATAAGGCTTTGTATAATGAAATCCTTTTGACTGGTCATAAACCCTATAAAATTCCTGTACAGGGGTGGGACCACGAGTCTATAAGTATGTGCCCATTAGGCACAAAACGCGTTAGGCCACACATGTCCTAATAAATAATTTAGATTTTTTGGAACAATTCTTCCTATTGCATTTATTACGAGTGGGTCTCTTTCAAGCATCTGGTATTTTGTCATTTATGGCAACCTTTGGACTGAGACTTATGTGTTGAGACCACAGTGTAACTTTTTTCTGATTACATATACATATTTGTTTTTTGAGAGCAAACATACACGTCATTGTATTATTGAACTTTCAGAGTTCTAAGAAGTTATATTTCTGTACCACCCTGATGCCTGCCTTGCTATCTGCCAGGTGCTTTCCTTTGGTAGTTACGTCACTGCCTGTATCTCCCGGGTCCCTGACAGCGGGGTCTGAATCCTCTGTCTGAATCCTCTGTAGTTACGCCACTGATATTAAGCCTTCCAGTGCCACAGATCTTAGAATCTACAATGCTGACACTGGGGCAGTACAATTTCACACTGTGTGTTGCAGCTTGGGTCCACCACTTAATCCAGCACTTAATCAGTTGGTTATCGATTCTCCCAAGCCCAGTAAGGGGTTGAATGCACAGTAGCCCTATTTCATTTACACAGGCCACTTTCTAGTAGACAGCTACTATGTCCTCTGAAGCAGTCTGTTCATTTCTACTTGATGTGCTTCAATCACAGGAGAATTAAAAATGATTATTTGAATCCATTTCCTGACAGGCAAACCAGCACATCATTATGCTGATAATTAAATGGGACAGCGGCATTTTAGAACAACTGCACGCAGACTGTTGCAGCTGAAATAAATTAATTCCATTACCATGCCTTCCACTAGAAAGATAAAGAACAAATATGATTTAACATTGCAGGCCACCAAAATAATGTATAATTTGATTATATATTTTCTTTTTTAGGGAGGAAATGAACCTTCCTTGCTTATTAGCGATGCCTTGTTCTCTCAAAGCAAAAACTCCAACTGGGCTCATTTAAAGAAATGGATCACATTCAATTATCTACTGGAAACTGAAAAGCAGGGGCGTAACTACAGAGGAAGCAGACCCTGCGGCTGCAGCGGGCCCACGAGGTATAAGGGGCCTATGAGGCCCTAATTAATGAGAAATGTCAATATATATTGGTAAAACAGGACAACCTCTGGAAATGTTGGGGGCCCTAAAATTAATTTGCTGTGGGGCCCAGTAGCATCTAGTTACTCCACTGCTGAAAAGTCAATGATCTAATGAGCGAACTGGGAGAGCCAACCCTACATGGCCTTGCTCCAATGAACCCCACTAGGGATGGGCGAATTTTTTCGCCTTGTTTCGCCGTGGAATTGACGCCCATAGACTTGTATGGTGTAGTGCAACAAAAAAAAGACGCGCAACAAAATATTTTTGATGCCCATAGACTTTAATGGGCGTCGGCGACATTTTGGTGGAGGCGAATTTTTGGCGAAACGGGGCAAATTCGCCCATCCCTAAACCCCACAACACTACCCTTATGAGCCACTATGGAAACATATAATAATGTTATGGCATTAATGGCAAACTGGAGAGCTGCTGATATAAAAAGCTAAATAAATCACAAATAATACAAAATGAAAACCAATTGCTAATTGTCTCAGAATATCTCTCTATATCATATTAAAAGTTAACGCAAAGATGAACAAACAATTTCAACAAAACATGCAATAGCAAGCTGGGTTTGTTTTTTTCTTTAGCCATGTCTGTTTAAATTGGTTATTGGCCATTAATTATAGCTCTGCATAGCTGCAGTCGCAACCTTTCGGCCTGGCACTGACCGCACTGTATATTACATTCAGCAGGGCAAGCAGTTATAGACAGTACTAGCTGCAGCTGCAATATACTGTACATACTATTAATTCTGTTCATCTGGGAAAAGAGTTATAGAAGTACTGTACATATTGGTGTCTGCACTGTACACACCATTCAGCTGGGAAGCAGTTACAGATACATATATCTGCTGCCGGGGAAAATTAATGAATAGGCTACACTAGGTTATAGCTTGGGGACCAGAGTAATTAGGGACCCATCTAGCTTTTTTCAATTATTATTTTTCTTTTCTTATAAAAAAATTATTTTTATCTACGATGCTGGGCCAGGGTCTGGACAGGCGCATGGTAGCTGCTAGGAGAAGATTAGGGGAGACGATTAGGAGTGTGTGGGGTGCACCCGAGCGGACCCAGGCCCAGCAGTGCACATAAAATTAGATAGAAAAGAAAATACAAATAATAATTGAAAAAGCTATATGAAGGGCCCCTTGTGTCTCCAGCTGCACCCGTGACCCTGATCAATTGTATATTTCTAAACTTTTGGGAATGGGAGTGGCCTAAAAGGGGGACTTGTGGAAAGTGTAGCCTAGGGGTCTTGCATCTCATTAATCTGCCACTGTCTGCAGCTGCACTATACAATCCATTTGGCTATGCAGGTATGCACAAACATATATAACTACACCTGCACTGTACTGTCCATATGGCAGAGCAGGCATGAATAGAAATGTACAACAGAAGTGTCTGCTAGAAGAAGGAAAATGCTCTTACTAAAGCATCTGCCAAGTCTTTTCCAAATTTAGTATCTGATTTATAATTATCATTTACTGGTTGTTTGAAAGCCAAGGCCTGACGGGCTGCTTTGGGTTTTTAAAATCAGGTGAGCTTTTTGGGTAATGTAAAAAAAGATGCAAAGTTATCTAATGTCAGCAAATAACATTTTTTGAAAACAAACATCTACTGGATTGCTATGGGTTACTAGACCAAGGCAAACGTTGCACCTTTTGTTCCATTACCATTGTGTCTGTTATTGTATTACCTAACACCTAAATCTTGCATCATATTGAATAAACTGTGACTGTTATGTTAAAATGTGATTTTTTTCCTTCTTTTACAGTGACTATTTATGGCCATAAGGAGAAGCTTAGCTTCTGCCAATAAAGTGACACGTACTACCGTAGAGTTTGCACGCAGATAAAGCCAAGGCAGAATCAATAATAGAATTAAGCAGCAGAGTGGGACATATAAATCAGCAGGATCCCAGTACTTAAAAGGATGTAACTTTAACTAAATTGGCAAGAGTAATAAAGAATGAAGGCACACCATATTTTAAGCTAGGTATTTAAAGCTAAACAGGAATATAAAATGTTATGATAATGTCCTTTTAATGCCCAAATTCCTATTCTCATTCCTCAGGATGGATCTGGATTCTTGCACAGTGAGATCAGCTCAGAAAATGTTTGCTTTAAGGTCTATTTAAGTCTGACAGCTGCCTGCGAGTCTGCATGCTGAATGTACAGCTCTTTGTTGAAGACATCCAGCACCATACAGAATGCCCTGCAGAGTGGACATGGCTACTTTCAGTCTAGTACAGGTATGGGACCTGTTATCCCGAATGTTTGGGACCTAGGTGTATAAGTGGCCTGGATCTCCATATCATAAAAGTCTACTTGAAAAAAATTGACAGATTTTATCAGCATGGCCACTGTTAATAAAACAGGTAAATTAATGTATTTGTGAGCTCAGTTTTATATTCTGCCTTGTTAATGTCTGGATAATGCAACAAAACACAGTTAAACGGGGAACTTAAGGCATCTAAAGAATCGTATATGCACAAAGTGTTCTCTTTAACAATGTTTTTTTTTTTTTTTTTTTTTTTTTAAACAAACCATTTAAAGAATCTGCCAGTGCCCAAATGGCCAATTACTATCCCAGATATGGTGGCGGTAGTGAGTCTGAATCAGGTGCCAGAGCTTTTTGCTGGGTTTAGTGAGTCCTACCAGAGCCCAGTGCACCAGGAGGCAGTTTACTCTATGAAGAGTTTCTGCAAGAATTAATTCTCTAATCTGGAGATCTTTTTTCTCGAAAAAGACTCATTAATAGTGATGAGCAAATTCTTTCGCCAGCCATGGATTTGCAACAAAATTCCTCATTTTGCCATCTGCAAAATCTTTTCACGAAACTGCAGCAAAAATTTGGTGCAAGCATAAAAAAATGAAGCAGAGACAAAAAATGACCATTGACTTTAATGCATTTGGAGCGAGAAAAATTGTTCTCCATGTAAAAAAAATTGTCATGTGTAACAAAAATGATGACGCCCATTGATTTTAATGGTTTTTTTCCGGCAAAAAAGATGCAAAACAAATTGAAGTCAATGGGCGTTTTTGATGAATTTTTTGCAAATTTTTCAACAAAACGGCACAGTCGCTCATCACTGCACCATTAAACTAAAAATACAGCAAAAATGCAAAAGTGCGCAGGCGAGTACGTTCTACACATTTTCTTTGGATCATGTAAATAAAGTCTAAAGAGTAATGTGTAAAATAACATTCAATCGGATTTTAACCAGTCCATGTAATCAATGAGGCTGCAACTCGGCAATCTCCTTTAAATACTCATTTAACTAAATACTAATTCCCAACGATTAATGATCTATCTATACTTGAGCTCAATTGAGAAAAATTAAGAAAAATAAAATCACTTAGTCAGTGTTCAATAAACCAGAACAATACTGCTCGGCCTCGTCAAATGTGTTTCTTCACATACTGCAAGCAACATCATCAGGTTTTGGTTGCCACTCAGATTAAAGATTAAAGCCATCCCTGATGTACTGTAAATAGAATGGAGATATGTAACCACAATTTGTGCAATATATATATATATATATATATATATATATATATATATATATATATATATATATATATATATATATATATATATATATATATATATATATATATATAGATGAATCCAGAAAGTTCTCCAGACTCCATTTTAATCAAATAATTTCATTTTTAATTATTTCCTTTTTCTCTGTAATAATAAAACAGTACCTTGTACTTGATCCAAACTTAGATTTAATAAATCCTTATTAGAGGCAAAACTATCATATTGAGTTTACGGTATGCAGAGCCAAATTATTGGAGGACCCCTTATCTGGAAATCCCCAGGTCCCAAGCATTCTGGATAACAGGTCCTATACCTGTACCAACATTTATAGGATCAGTTGGCTGACCAGCTATGCATGTAAAGACATCAATATATGAAATATTATCCAAACAAAAGTGACTGAAATATAACAAATATGCATGGAAAACACACACGACCAGTGACCTGACTAACTTTTCCCTAGGGACTCAAGCCCACCTGCCAGCTATATGTGTATGCATATTGGGTAGAAGATAGAATTATAATGAGACTGGTTCAAGCTGCGTCCCACTAACTCCAGACAGACATTAATGAAGTGTAACAGTATGTACAACTTTCTAATTACAGATAAAAAAAGGAAATTCTCTTTCAAACATACCTCAGTCAAGAAGAATATAAAATAAAATGAACCACATGAAACTGTGGGGTATAGATAAAGAGGCCTTCAATCCGCTCACCGTAAACAACCTCATTTAGAAATGGAATAACAGTGGTCTAACAAACCCAATGAGCCAAATTCAAAAGCAGAGCTTGCTAATTAAATAACTATTTAGGCAGTCTAGTACTGCTAGTGTTTTGCTGTGCGGTATCCCTTACTTTAATTGTTCAATCCTGCGCAATAAGTATCTTTTTATCCCTGGAAAATAATGAGCGCAAATACTGCCAAGTCACACAGCAACTTCATTTCTCTTTTTTTTGTCATTATAATACAATGCCATCAGCTATAAAGACAAGATGTGAAGCTAGCTCTGATGACAAATGGGCAGATTATAAAATACAATACTGTCCAGTCTAATTATCCAAAATGCAATATTTTAGATAAGCAGATGTACAAACGTATAGTTCTTCCTCTGAAAAGTTTCATATCCAGTATAACATACAGGTATGGGATCCATTATCCAGCAAGCTCTGAATTACGGGAAGCCCATCTCCCATAGACTCCATTTTAATCAAATAATTCAGATTTATAAAAACGATTTCCTTTTTCTCTGTAATAATAAAACAGTACTTTGTACTTGATATAATTAATCC
This sequence comes from Xenopus laevis, assembly GCF_017654675.1. NCBI lineage: Eukaryota > Metazoa > Chordata > Amphibia > Anura > Pipidae > Xenopus > Xenopus laevis. The sequence goes on from NC_054385.1 coordinate 28,322,642, forward strand.
TTATTGGAAGGAAAACAATCCTATTGGGTTTATTTATTAAAGTCGAATTTGAGTTTTTTATTACTATAAAATCCGAATTTTTAGTGGAAAAATGTATTTAAAAAAAAGTCAGAATCAAAAAATCTGGCATCTCAGACCTACTGAGGTTGCATATAAGTCAGTGGAAGAGGTTCCTATCCTATTTGGAAGTTTCTGCGGTCTGCGCTAGAATTAGCCCAAAATCCATATTTTTCTGACTTTTCAAGCAAAATTCCCAAAAAATTCAGGCTTTTTGGGAAAAAAAACCCCCCAAAAAACGTACGATTTGGATTTTTGCTCTATTTTTCATGTCTGTCCCTGATCTGATTAAATTGTACTTTTTAAATAATAAATAAGGTCCAATCATGGCTTCTAGTTTAGTATTTTTTTATTAAATTAATCAGAAATATTAGGATTTTGATAAATAAGGGCCCCAATTTTTATATTACTTAGTTGACTTAAAGTATGGAGATTCAAATTATGGAAAGACGCCTTATCCGGAAAACCCAAGATCCCAAGCATTCTGGATAACAGGTAGCCGCTGATTGCATTGTCTCTCCCACTCTCTTACACTAGATTGTAAGCTTTCACAAACAAGGACCCAACCCTATTGTCTCTGAACAACTGCCTGCCCTGTTACACTTACGACCATTCATTAATTAAAGTGCCACATGATTAACTCATTTACTCACTGTTTCCCTGTTGTAGCTGTTTAATAAACATGTATTATAAAAATGTCTTTCTGCAACATATTCAGCAACCCTAAATTAACTGCAGAACCAACTGGTGTCTCCATTGGAAATCTATTGAACACAAGTTTTAATTGAAAATAATGTCTGCTGTCTCAGTTCTTGCAATGCCCTTTATTCAAGCTAATCTAGAGTACTTTTATTTAATAAAAGGAATTTCTCATAGACAGTAAAACATTTGGCTGTTAATTACAGTAGTGATTACTGTGTGTTTTTAATATTTACTCATTGCTTTAATCGGATTAGACAAAGGAAAATCACACACATTAACATTAATACAGGTATAAGACATGACATATCACAGTGTTACGAGAAGATCAAATTTTAATCTGCTGTGCTCATAAATCTTAATAGCTGGGTATTCTTGAGAACTGAATTTAAAGAGTACAGGCTGTTTTTTGCAACATATTCCCAATATGCCAAGTACCACCTGACCTTTGAGTGTGTTGGCTTTATTGCAGCTCCATTAAGAGTCCAGGGGTCATTTATAAACACTAGGCTTATTTGCATCTACCCAGTAACAATTGTGGGGATGTTGTATGCTTTTTTCACATAAAAGATAACTGGAAGGTATAATCAAAGGAAGCGAATTTGTTTGGCACCTCCAGTCATTCCAGTCACTTACCTCCTACCTCATTCTATTTTGTTCTGTGTCCCAGGCTTTCCCTGTGCCTCCCTTGTTTTGTAGATATTCTATAAAAGTCATCAGCTGGACACAAAGAGATGGACACTGGATGGGTTTGGATACTAACCATATATATATATATATATATATATATATATATATATATATATATATATATATATATATGCACCCTTTGCACACTGTTGTGTAAATGTTTTATAGGTATGGGATCAGTTATCTAGAAACCTATCTTGAAAGCTCAGAATTATGGAAAGGCCATCTCCCATAGACTCTATTTTATCCAAATAATCCAAAATTTTTTTAAATTATTTCCCTTTTCTCTGTAATAGTACCCTTGTGCTTGATCCCAGCTAAAATATTAATAATCCTTATTGGAAGCAAAACCAGCCTATTGAGTTTATTTAATGTTTACATGATTTTCTAGTAGACCAAATGTATGAAGATCCAAATTACAGAAAGATCCATTATCTGAACACCCCAGGTCCTGAGCATTCTGGATAACAAGTCCCATACCTGTACTATCACTTTATCAGTCTATGGGTCTATGAAACAGAATGCAGATGGCTGTGTAAGCATGAAGGATTGGTAAGAACATTTATTAATCAACACAAACATGGGTAGATGGGCAGGTCATTGTATCAGGATACTTAATTATGGTTCTTCGGATATAGCAGGGATATGATTGATTTCAGTGTCTGTGGCATAAAATAAACTATTAATCTTTTTTAAGACTTCTGTCAAAAACCATGTTTTTTGTGCCATGTAAATAATATTAGCTGTTTTATACTGAAACTCTCTTAAGAGCTGCTGTGCCGGTGGCCCAAAGGTTAGCTGAATATATAGGCAAAGTCTCTAATAGCATACTACTTTGTACAATGCTGTCACTGCAATCTTGGGATTTCAGAGCTGTATGGAAAGACAGAGGAAAGAAGTCTCTTCCATGCAGCCAAGCACACCTTTCTGAAACCACAGTTATTGGGTCCTGTCAGTGATCTCAAACAGATGGACCCATTGTGCCCACACAGTTAGTGAGGTAAGAACATCTGGTTTAAGTTAGATTGCTTAAAGGACCCCATTTCAGAAGTTAGGCTTTAGGGAGCAAACTCCTTCTCTTTAGCAGCCAATACAGCTCTAAAATACCCCAGTGGACAGAGAGAGCAATGTGTACAACAGTATCTTATTGGGGACACCATCTGCAGGTTCCGGTAAACTGTGGGTTTCTTCCACAATCAGTTTCTGACCTGTTTAGGTTACAACCTATATTTAGTTTTGAGCCACACAGAAGGCCAATGTTTCAAGGACAATACACAGAATCTAACAAAGACATTATAAGGTCAAAGTCAGGATTCTTCAGTAAGAAGATCACACTCAGCATCATCCAGGTAAAGACTGTATTTCAGGCATGAAGCAGTGAATGTTATGTAGCAGAAATGTCCAACTGGAGGCCTAAGTTCCAGATGAGGCCCTCCAAGAGATTTTAAGACACCCCCCCAGACATTCCATAGATTCACTAACCTATTTAGATGACATCATTATTTTAATATAATCTGTTCCCAGAACATATAATATAGTGAATAATTGGTTCACTAAACCAAAAAAGATAGACAGCATTATAGAGCACCAAAGAGTGGGTGAAGGAGTTTGAGACTAACCACAATTGGGCATAAGAGGGTAGACAATTCTCTTTCCTCCTTCATTATTTACATTTATATTTGATTCATTAATTAATTACCCAGAACCCTAAAAAGTACTGATAAAGTGAAACCCCAGTTTATCTACAGTGTAAAAGGGGGTGGGCCACATTTAACTTACAGACTGAAAACTCTCTTGGGGCCTCGGATTAGGAGTGGGCCACAATATCAGTCTGATGTGTCTGTTCTGTAAATTAAAGGTCTTAAAATGTTCACTCTTTTGTGCACAGGCTCCAGGCATAATGAATGGCCTAACACAATAACCTGCCACTTCTGCCAAATGATTATCAAAAACAAATTCAAAGAGTACAAGAAATCCAACAACGTGATATACACCAGAACTGCAGTTATTTGCAAAGGCTTCTGATTGTATCTTTAAATGAATGAAGACCATAGCTCATTTTATTCTGACAAACACTTGGCAAAGAAATGGCAATATTCTCTTAAACTGATTACTACTGCAAAATGCCTGCAGTTCTGCATTTAATTATTCTACTATGTATTTACCAACATTTGATATATTTATGTTTTTAATTATCTCCATGTAGCTAAATCTGCTTATGCCTTTACACTGTGTATTGTAATATTTGTGTGTCACAGTACAGAGAGGTTCAGCATGATTAACAAAATAACACCCGCTAATATTGCAGACAACTGTAGATAAAGACTTACTGATGAAGTTGGCTTGTCCAGTATAAATGGTGTATTGAAGCTCATAGGAGCCCACACTGAATTCATCATCCGACATCCAGTGGACTGTTATGGTGTCATGGGATGCAGTGCACAGCTCCTCTCTGATAGATGGAGGGTTGGGAGCTGCGGAGATAGAAAATATCCATCTAAAGCAGAGAAAGCAACGCTTCATGCCTCATCTTAACTGGCTCCAGTGCACTGCAATAAATTACACACAGTTCTGATGGATTTTTAAGAAACGGTTTGGCATCTTAGTTGCTACAAACCCATATTGATAAAAATACATTTATGGGATCTATTCTCCTTGGGTTTTCTGGATAAAGGGTCTGTGGAGCACCTAGCTTAAAGGATAATGAAAGACCTTTAAAAAATGTTTGTTTATTTATTAGGGATACATGCTAGCTTGGTTAACATCAAGTACAAGTCAGTGACTTATGCTTAAAGAAAAAAGCAAATCAATAGAAAGTGAAAAAATATTTAAATCGGACACTATGAAAAATGACAGTCTGGCAATCAAGTAGTTGCATAGTGGTTCAAAAAAAAATGCAACCCATCTTATTTGTACATGTTCAGGTTTGGGGACTGTTATCTACAATGCTTGGGACCTGTGGGGGGTGTTTTGCCTCCAATAAGGATTAATTATATCTAGGCTTGGATAAAGTACAAGGTACTGTTTTATTACTACAAAGGAAAAAGGAAAATTGTTTTTAAAAATGTGAATTATTTGATTGAAATGGAGTCTATGACAGCCATCCCCTAATTTGAAGCTTTCCGGATGACACAATTCTGGATAATGGATCCCATACTTGTACACACACTGCAAAAATAATGTTCTTTCTTACAATAGGAAGTGGGATTGTGTAGAAGAATAGAAATTGGTAGTAAAGAGAAAAGAGATGGGGAAATGGAAAGGAGGGTAGAAGGAAGACCATTTGTGAAAGGGGAGAGAAGAAGCAAGGGAGCCAGGGAATGGTAGAGTAGGACAGAAGATAGCAGGAGGCATAAGGGAGAGAGGAGGAGGAGGAAAGTGAATGGTGGGATCCAGAGCTAAAGGCTCCTAAGGCAATACTATAATGGCCTAGTGCCGCACCAGACTTCCCCCCACCACTTGCTTACTAACGCACATCCCCCATTGGAATTGTGCTGACTCCCCCAATTGTGCCCCAGTTTCTGCTGCCTACCCCTAGTTCTGGCCCTGGTGGATCTACAGTACAAAAGAAAGTAAAAGAAAAAAAGAAGTGGGATGGGATGAAGAAAACGAGTGGAGGCAGTAAAGGAGTAGATTAGAATAAGTGATAAGATGAGAAGTGAAGAAAGATTGAATTGATGTGGAAGTAAAAAGCAGATCTGGAAAAGGAAGAAAAGAAAGTAGCAGTGAAAATAAGAGGGGGGGAGAAGGGAAAGGGGCAAAGAAGATGAGAGGTGTAGAAGATTAAGAGTTGGAAAGACTTTCTGCTAAATGTTGGCATGTCACTGGTGAAACTTGTTTCCATTCAGCCACTAGACCATAAAAGTATTTGGACACTGATGTTGGGCCTTGCTCGCACTTGCCAGTTCTAATTCAGCCCACAAATGTGCAGCTGGGTCAGAATTAAACATCCATCTTAGCAATAGATTTCCTACTAACATCTATTTGACCATGGACATCATTGCATTCACTAGAACCAGGGGCCCCAAGTCCAAACCATTAAAAAACAGACCCAGAACTGTATTTTTCTTCCTCCCAACTTTATAGTTGGGATTATACATTTTGTCACTTAGCATAAGCATAACCCGGACTGCTGCAAACACTATATTAATAAATAATATAAAACATATATATATCAAAAAGTATATACTTTTAAAATGTGCAAGCAGGCTGTCAGGGGATGCTGGGAGTCGTAGGCAGCATGAACTGAGAAAGTGCCTAGACATGAACTTTTTGATATTCTTACCAGTTACATAGTCAAGACCTTCAAGCAATTTCTTCTCTCTGGAGAAATCCAAAGCAAAATTCTCAAAGGCGTCGTTTAAGTTGACATCATGCATTGGAATTTGAGAGGAGGTTGTTGTCATGGAGATTCTGTAGTAAAATAAGAATGGTGTTAAATATAAGGGCTGTTCCTTGACTTTTAACAAAAGGTGTGCAACAAAGAAAACGACTTCAATAAAAGTGATATTAGGCTATTATCATGAGTTCATGGTGTGGCAGTTTGTATTCTGTATTCCTTACAAAGAGATGCTGCATATTCTGTCATTTACAGCAGACCTATTCGGCAGATGAGGCTTTCACTGGTATTTGCCATGGGCAAATTATTTGGCATCAGCATATCTATGAAAACTTATACAGGTATGTGGTATGGGATCCCTCATCCAGACACTCATTATCCAGAAAGTTCAGAATTACAGGAAAGTAGTCTCCCATGTTAATCAAATAATTCAGATTCTCTGTAATAAAGAAACAGTACCTTGTGCTTGATCCAAATATAATATATTATTAATCCTTATTGGTGGCAAAACAATTCTTTTGGGTTTATTTAATTATAAATTTATTTAAAAAATTTATTTTTTTAGATTTAAAATTTTTATTATTTTAGATTTACGGTATGGAGATCCAAATTGTGTTAAGATCCCTTATCCTGAAAACTAGGTGCAGAGCATTCTGGATGATAGGTCCCATAACTATAGTGGAGAAAGCTGTACATAGCAGCTATAAAGCACATTACCTCCAAAATTCCCCATATTTATCTATCATGGCCATGTCCAGTTACTCTCAACCATGCCCTTGATACATTTGGAACTCTACCCAGTTTGGGTTAAGCTATGCCCCTTTTTAGGTTTATTTAGGTTAAACAGGATCTCATATACAGAACTTCACCTGCAGCTCTGTGTAATGTTTCCTTTAAGCAGCTGATTTAAGCACACGGTTAAAAAAAAAAAAAAAATCACAGCATATAACATAAAAGAATTAACATTACCCCATTCCATTAAAAATTGATAGTTCATAGAGCAAACGGGACTGATGCATAATTTAGTACCTGCTCAGATCAAACTACCTTGCTGCATGCTGATAAAATAACATTCTTGCAAAGAGTACAAGTAATTATAAGGTACACTAGCAGGCAACACAATAGAAACTGTCAGAAATGCACTTTCCCTAAGAGAAGAGTCATTCCCATGCAATAGCAATCAAATGTATGTACCGTTATTGAGTCAGCTACTTGTGTGCATATTGCTTCCACCATCAAAAAGACATACCATTTCTCAAGATATTCCTTTTTATTCCAGTGTTTCTTCTGCATTTCCTCTTCATACCTTACCAACAATAATGTTTCCTCTTATAAGGTCAGGGATGTTACATATTGCACCTAAGAAATAATGTTCTTTTTTTTTTTTTTTTTTTTTTTTTTAATTGCGGTCTATTTTTATTAAACCAGTTTTCTATGTTCTATCACTATAAATGTGTTTTTGCAACACTCTGGTTGAAGAAATATTATGTCACGGTGAGTACTGGGGGTGGGGTTGGCGGTGCATATTCCTGGTGTGGACAGCAATGCTAGGGCACATGCATGTGCAAAGTGATTAGTCCTGGAGCCCAAGGGGCATCTTGGGCAATATGCATGTAACATAAAATTCGGGTGACATGATTGCAAACACTGGGCTTCACTTTGTCCTATTGAATGTGCATATGAGAGGGCCCCATTATGGAACCTCCACCAGGAACAGGTAACTGATATAGACTGCTGCAGTACTCCAGAGTGCAGGATTTGTCAGCCTGCAGCTTCAGTGGGGTAAGCAATTTTCATAATGATAGGTGCCCTTCTGGCCAGGCACCATTCTGCCCCCCCCCCAGCGTGAAAGTTACGAGAAAGGCTGACCACGTTAGAATTGTTTACAAGGGAGAAGAAACCCCTAAGAGGAATAGATCATTATGCATAAATATATATCAGACCATGCAATAAACTCTACATAGTAACACAGCAGATAAGGTTAAAAAAAAAGAGTAAGACCCATCACCATAAAGTTCAACCTTTTTGAATGAAACTGAAGTGAAACCTGCCTAACTCCTAGCTGATCTAGAGGAAGATGTAGAAAAAAAAACAATTTGGGGGAAACATTCTTTACGGACTCCAAGACGGCAATTGGACCAGTTCCTGGATAAACTTTGTGCAAAAATATAATTTCAGTAACTTTGTATTTTCTCACTTCTTTAAAGCCCCCAATCTTCATGGAAGCTATTTAATGCATCTGCCAGTACAACTGGGAGAGAATTCCACAACTTCACAGCTCTCGCTGCAAAAAAACATCAGCTTTCCCATATTAATATAGAACTTCCTTTCTTGTAATTGGAATGGGTGCCCTTGTGCCTGCTGGAAGGACCTACTGGTCCTCCTTAACTGGGGCCGTCTTCACTCTCCTGAAGACGGCCCCAGTTAAGGAGCCGAAACGTTGAGAATAAAACTTCACCTTTATTTTTCAAAATGAAGTCCTTGGAGTGCGGCTTCTTTGTTCACTGCATACTAATGTGTTGACCAGCACCCAGGCAGCTGTGGATTTTTAAGAGTGCACAAGCTAAGCATATTGAATATATATATATATATATATATATATATATATATATATATATATATATATATATATATATATATATATATACAGTGTATATATATATATATGCTTAGCTGGTGCTGGTGGCTGATGACGGCTCGAGTCTAAGAGCCGAAACGTTGAATAAACCCATTTTTTTCTTCACAAAAGACCTATGAGTGCAGATTTCTTTGCTCTATAGATTTTGATATATGTTCCAGCACCTAGGCATTTCCATTGTTTTCTGAGTGCACCTATCCAGTATATATATTCCATTGATTTCTGAGTGCACCTATCCAGTATGTATGTATATATATATATATATATATATATATATATATATATACACACACACACACACACACACACACACACACACACACACACACACATTGTCATGACATATATAGTCATCCTTGTTTGAAATTTATAATGTTCCTTTAATATCTACAGAGACGTCATCTTCTGTGCTGACCCAGATCTGTCCCAGTTAGTTATATCTACTAAGTACAGAAACTTTGTTAAACATATGGCCTTCTAGACGTATGGCATCATCTTTAAACACATGAAAAAATACTTCTCCTGTTTAATGACAAAATAACACATGCTGTTATCTACTAACCTACCTTTTTCCATCTATATTAAGTAGCAATTAGTGAGTAAGGATCAGTTACAAGACATTTTCCAATTATTACACTGGAACACTGAATCAGGCAACAATGAAGTATTGTTTTAATAAAAAACACACTGTGAGGAACAGCATTGCCAGTATGGAGCCTTGTGGAATAAAGATCCCATACCTACAACTAAACGAAGAGAAGGTAAAAAAACCCTGTATTTGTAGTAATCAAACATTCAATGCAAAGAATTATTATAAAAATAAATATTGCCTCTTCATCTGGCATACAATATATTATATATATATATCTATATCTATATATATATATATATATATATATATATATATATATATATATATATATATATATATATATATATATATATATAAAATACACAAAAGCTATGAATTTCTTGTAAATTATATCTTAATAAACGGTGAGTTCTGATGTCATCAGTTATAAACGGTGAGTAAACTGTAAGGTGCGAGCAGTGGGGGCCTAGGGGTGCAGCATCTTGAAATATGGCCCTGCATTTGTGAATGTGGTGTTTGTAATGTATCTGTGTGGTGTAAATGGGTACTGGTCCCACACTGTTGATCCAGCAATCAGCAGTTATGCCACTGACTATTAATAAGTTAATTTGACCAAGTCAATCACAAATCAATCAAAGATCAAATGAATAGGAATCTTACAGAATTCCTTATTTAATTTTCGATAAATGGAACCCACGACTATTAAAACTGGGATTCTGAAACAATGAGTCCCTTAGCTGGTCAGATGGGCCTAATTTGCCCTAAAATGGTTTTAAAAATATCTTTTCTAACTCCACAAATGTCAATCAAACCAGGTGTTAGCTCAACAAACTACATCATTTAGAATTAACTAAAAATGTCTCATTAAGAATGTAACAAAAAATAAAACACACAAGGTGATGTTATGACCTAGGGCTTGTAAGGCTGAATACATTACAGTTTCCAGTGGTGAAATGGAATGGCAAACACACACACACACACTTGTGTACACACATATACAAACATAAAGGTTCAGTGCATGAAATGCACCAGGAAAGAAAAACGTCTCCATCTTTAAGAAGCTTTTTGTAACCTCTCTATTTCTGTAACAGTCTGTGCCTTCATTGACAGTCCAGGGGAAAATAAATCTGTTAAAATCAGCTATTTAAACACACACACACGTTACATAAATATAAGTTCAGTGGAGTCATGTAAAAGATGGCATACACGCCCTGCACCTCACAATCCGGCTTTTCACACGCAAGCAACATTTCCATAAACATTACTGGTCCTATAAAAAGTCTCTCTTATTGCAGAAGAGTCCAAGAGAAGAGGTACTAAAGAGGCACTGTTCACAGAAAATGAAATAACTGACACAGAACTTAATGTTCCCTCTAAACTGTGCACTTGTGCACACAAGTTAGACCATACACCTACAGAAAAATATGTATGCACAAAAGCAGAATATTAAAGGGGTGATTCACCTTGGAATTAACTTTTAGTATGTTACAGAATGAGCAACTTTTCGATTTGGTCTTTATTTTTTAGAGTTTATGAATTATTTGCTTCCTACTTATGACTCTTTCCAGTTTTCATATGGGGGTCACTTTTAGGCTGCTTTAAGGCTACTTTTTATTACTCATCTTTCTATTTAGCCCTCTCTTATTCATACACCATGTATCTTTTTCAAATCAATGCATGGTTGCTAGGGTAATTTGGACCCTAGCAACCAGATAGCTGAAATTGCAAACTGGAGATCTGCTGAATAAAAAGCTAAATAACCTAAACCAAAAATAAAAACCAATTGCAAATTGTTACAAAATATCACTATCATACCAAAGGTTAACTCAAAGGTGAACAACCCCTTTAAACGTTTTCCCTTATCTTTTTGCCACTTTAATGTAACTGGACTTTGTATGTATTTGTATTTATCATTTGTTTATGTATTTTGCATCGAGTATTTCTGCCTGTGCGCTGGAATTTCTAGCACAGAAAAAGGGTTCATAATCATTTCGGTATTTGTTCGAATCCATAACCATGTATTTAGGGATTCGGTCAAACCCTGAAAAGCAGGGTATGGGGCATCCCTACAAATTATGGAAAGATCCCTTATCCAGAAAACCCAAGGTCCCAAGCATTCTGGATAATAGATTCTATACCTGTATTAATTGATTTCATGCTACCCAGGGACATATAGACCAATGGCAAAAGCAATGAAAATGTTTTTTTTAAAAAAACTTTGAGCTTGTGTATTAATTAAAGCACAAAGTGCTAAAATCACCATGTTTTTGCCAACAATGTCGTATTTTTTCCCCAGAATTCCAGAACTGCTGGCACCCACTAAATACAGTGTACCGTACCTCACACACAATTTACTAGGGGTAAATTGTGTTACCGTGCAGTTCTTTAGGGGCGAGGCAGTTGCACGTGGAAGTACCAACTACTCAATGAAATGTGGATTTTCATTATTTGAAATGAAACAAAATTAATGTGACTAAGGGGCCGATTCACTAAGCTCGAGTGAAGGATTCGAATGAAAAATACTTCGAATTTCGAAGTATTTTTTGGGTACTTCGACCATCGAATTGGTTAAATTCGTTCGAATTCGAACGAAATCGAACGAATCGAACGAAAAATCATTCGACTATTCGACCATTCGATAGTCGAAGTACTTTCCCTTTAAAAAAAACTTCGACCCCCTACTTCGGCAGGTAAAACCTACCGAAGTCAATGTTAGCCTATGGGGAAGGTCCCCATTGGTTTGCTAACCTTTTTTTGATCGAAGGATTTTCCTTCGATCGTTGGATTAAAATCGTTCGAATCGTTCGATTCGAAGGATTTAATCGTTCGATCGAACGAAAAATCCTTCGATCGATCGATCGCAGGATTAGCGCTAAATCCTTCGACTTCGATATTCGAAGTCGAAGGATTTCAATTCGAGGGTCGAATTTCGAAGTATTTTTAACTAATGAATTAATGAATCTGCCCCTTAAAGTTGGATACTGACTATGGAAAGCAATTCTTGGATTACAGGGTCAAGTTGAAGTAAGCTATTTCTATATAAAAATTGTACTGCAGCCTCCATCATGCACAATGTGCCCTCCTGGCCTCCAGACCCTGTGCCCCTCTGAGTGGAAATGTTAAATGAATTCCCAGGTTTGTCCTTTCAAGGCAATTTCATTTGCTGCTGTGAGTCTGAGACATGAACTGCAAGCCCTGACTGCTATAATTGATTGAAAAATAACAGAGGCTAAAGAAGAGAATGGGCCTGGAAGTAATCAAGTAATAGCACAGTTAGCGTGAGCTAAGGGCTGAGCAATCATTGGAGCAGTAATAGAAAGTTCAAATGCCTAGGGCCCAAGCAAAGACAGATTAGATTATGCCAGTAGGGGTGAATGTGTCACATATCACAAAATATGATTAACCAAAGGGGTAGTGGAACATACAGTACCTGCACATGGTTATTTTAAGTGATATAACATTTAGCAAGGCCTGTTTACCTCCATGGAAATACATTTTGATTAGGCGGGGCAAAACTTTGAAGGGCAAAAAGTCCAGAATTATACAAATCTTTGCTGGCAATGTATAAGTGCATTCTTCTCTTCATAGTCATATACAGTATAAAGGACCAAACTGTGATATTAGTACAGGTATGGGACCCGTTATCCAGAATGCTCGGGACCTGGGGTTTTCCAGATGATGGATCTTTCCATAATTTGGATCTTCGTACCTTAAGTCTAATAGAAAATCATGTAAACATTAAATAAACCCAATAGGCTGGTTTTTAGTCCAATAAGGAATAATTATATCTTAGTTTGGATCAAGTACAAGGTACTATCTTATTATTACAGTGAAAATTATTTGGATAAAATAATAGGAGACGTTTCTGTAATTAGGAGCTTTCTGGATAATGGGTTTCTGGATTATGGATATCATGTACCTGTACAGAGAAGCATCCCCAACTGAAGGTTCCACGGAGAGGACTTGGGGTAGCACTGCTCTCTTTAAACTGTGTGCTTGCAAACACAATAAACACTATCAGTTATGAAGTTCTCATAAAATGTTGTTATGTACTCACACAATTCAGTACTGGGACCCAGCCACCATGGGTTTTTTATTAAAATGTGTACAGAAAAAGAAAAGGTGCTCCAGAATATCAATATAAATAGCTTACCAAGTACACTCAGTGGTCCAGATGCACCAGACCCTCAGCTTCAGGGAGCGGCAAACCAGTATGTGCAAGTAGAATAAAACAGGGCTGACCAACACTCAAAGGAATCCACAGGGACAGAAAATATTAAGTAAAAAATGATATGCATTAGTAGAAATTAAAAATTACACACCTCCATGGGCCCTACGCGTTTTGTACCCTAAGGGCACTTAGTCATGTTAAACGTCCTTAGGGTACGAAATTAGTAGGGCCCATGTAGATTTGTAATTTTTCATTTCTACGAATAAATATAATGTTTTACATACTTTTTTCTAGCCATGTGGATTCCTTTGAGTGTCGGTTAGCCCTGTTTTTTTTTTTTTTTTATAAAACGTGTCCAAAATGTTGTTTTGTGTAATAATTTTATGTAGCTACAATATATAGGAAAGTGTAAAAACCTGGCACTAATGGCTGGGATGTTCCAAAATAGGCACCCACAGTAATTCTAGTCATCTACCTCCTACCCTAGGCCTCCCCTCTTTTCCTTGAGGAAATGTTCCCAGTTTCTGTATCTTAAATAAGTGCATGGTATTCCTTGTAACAGAGTAGAGTTGGTGAGTGCACACTCTGCTGTAAACACCACCCACTGCTGCATTTTTAAAGAAGCCAAATGCCAGCCCGGGGGAGGAGGTAAGTGATTTGAATCACTGGAGGGTGACCAACAAAACCACATATTGCAACACTGCATAACAAGTGTTTGTATTCAAATGTTTAAGCTGCTTTTAATATAAACCCTGACTTAGGCCAGAGTCAATCATGGCTAATTTACTAATTCAAATGAAACATTCAGTCACTTGTAGCAACCAATCAGATCTTTCATTTTGTAACTTGTAGCTGATTTATCCAATGTCAAGATTAATTGCTGATTGGTTATTATATTATTTAAACATTGGCTGCTCATTGACTTTGGTATTCATTGAGAAGATCCAGCTAGCAAATATGGTGGCCAACACACACTAATATCTCTGGCTCATGCCCATTTGTCCCACGTGGCTTGGCATTTGCACCTAAAGATATTCAAAGCAAGTATGTCCAATTCATGTTGAATCTTCAAAATAAATCTGCACGCACTCCTGCAACCATGGCCATGGAGGTTAAAAATGTAACTTTATTCCATATTAGTTAAAAGGTATGCGTCCTAACGCGTTTCGTATCAACAGATACGTAATCATAGGCACAAGTCTGTGCCTATGACTACGTATCTGTTGATACGAAACGCGTTAGGACGCATACCTTTTAACTAATATGGAATAAAGTTACATTTTTAACCTCCATGGCCATGGTTGCAGGAGTGCGTGCAGATTTATTTTGAAGATTGATTTTGCCTAAGCTGCGGGTTCGGGGCACGGCACCCGGGCCATCCGGCTAACTCGGTGAGTGAAAAGCTCTTTGGCTGTTTTCTACTACCTAAAGTAATTCGAGTGACGGGCCTGGGGTATGGACACCCAGGTCAGATATTTCCGCTTGGTAAGGATTACCCAGTGGTTCATATCGATATAATTATTTAATTATTTAAGCAATTAATGGGGATTATACCCACAAGTTCAAAAGTGGTTTTGCTCTATGTATATAAAAAAATTAGTCCAGAAGAGATTGGAGCCGGCATTTTCTTTTTGTTTATATCAATTCATGTTGAAGCCAACATGCTAATGCACGATTTAACGAATCGGCTGCAATTAAGTCAGGTGCTTGGCCACTTTGAGGTCACTATTACTCTCGAAATGTGGAGAAAAGCTGCATGGTGCAATTGCACTTGCAGTCATAAATGAGCCCTATGCTATTGGCCATTACTGATCCACAGATAGAAACATTTCATATGTCTTGTCATTGGATAACTCACATTCACAGCCTTGCCATGACCTGCTGGGTCAATTCATTGTTTCTAAACTGCAGTTCCCAATTTTCCTGTTAATGAAAATATCCAGTGTCATACTGACGACACAACCCTTGTCACCGACCCAGACCCACGTCCCTGGTCATGATTGCAAGGATAGAAGATGCAAAATGTGCATGAGTGGGGGGCAGGAGTTCTATATATATCTATATCTATCTATCTATCTATATATATATATATTTGTTCTTGAGCCACAGAATGAATGCTGCAATGTTCAAAGCTTCCAGTCGCTTTATGAATGTGATCAAACTGCCCGTTCCTTGTTCTGCTTTACCAATTAATTTCTTCGGAAAGCACATATAACATCCCCAGCAGTTCTCTTCTCGCTCCGCTAAGTGAACTTTGCCAGTGAAGTTAGTTTTTACAAAATGGAATAGCAAAGCTTTTATACAAAAGGCAGAGACATCAATTAACTCCGGGTCACTAGTGAGATAATAAAATCCAAGTCCTGAAATGTTTAACACCCTCCTACATATTCAAGGAAAAAAGGGCAAATAAATGTTTTTTACAGCGCAGGATTGTAATCGTTATATGTGATTTATGCTGTTTGCAATAGAGAACATCTTAATGGGCAATATAGATAATTTACTGAGGAATGAGGATGTTATACAAAGTAATATCCTATAATAAAGAGGAATCATTTTATGTTTTGTGTCTGCATGTGTTCTTAACACATCTTTGGGGTAGCTATAGATTCACAACTATACAGTACATACACTATATGGCACTATAAATACAGCCTTTATACCCCTCATTGCCGACAAAGGTATAACCCCAGTGTGTTTGAGACAAACAGGGCAAGTTACCAGTATACATTAATAACTTCTTATGAATCCTTGCTGGAAAAGTAACATTAATTTCCTAACGGGGAGGTTTTACATTCTTCTCCTGGCCTTTAATAATTTACAAAACAAAATTATTTATGAAGGGCCCAAAATTCCTGCAGTAGGAACCCGTACCTTTGTGTGCAACAATGTAGTTCTCTGAATTCAAACAAGCTAAAAAATTAATCAGACAGCAAACACAAATATTGTTTTAAAGACAATGTCACTTGCTTTGGAGTCATAGAATGAATTATTAACAATAAAAAATAGCTGAAAACACAATTTTTTCCATGTGCAACCTTTTAATTCTTTGCAAAAAAACAGCCTGAAGAAAAATAGACAATTTTTTTTTGCAAAAGAGGATGAGGAAAAGAAAAAAACATGAGTGAGTTCTGCCATTTTTGCCCAAAAACAATAATCAATCATTAACATCCTGCTACATATTATGGTGGCAGAAAAAGGAAATGCACACACAGCTTGGGTAAGCTTTTGTTCAATAAAACTATACAGCATTGCTTTGCTCAGCAGGCACACACACACACAATTCCAGGCAACTGCCATACAACAATACAATACAATACAATATCATATCTTACAAGTAGGAATGCCTCCCACTGACACTTAGCTTCTCATCTAACTCAAGCATAATCTTCTCCAGAATGAACCCCACCCTTGCCACTATTCATTCAATGCTAACAAATTAAAAATGGGCATAATTGTTTGCCTTTAAAAATGCACTTCGGGTTTGTATTAAATTAACTGGCATCGTCCTAGTCTGTCCAAGAATGCAC
The DNA here is from genome assembly GCF_017654675.1 of Xenopus laevis. Classification (NCBI taxonomy): domain Eukaryota; kingdom Metazoa; phylum Chordata; class Amphibia; order Anura; family Pipidae; genus Xenopus; species Xenopus laevis. The sequence goes on from NC_054385.1 coordinate 28,339,355, forward strand.
AAGAAGAAATCTCCACCCGACCAGCAGTGACGATGCTTGTGCCCTTTCCATCTGTTCACTTTCATTTTTAAAGTTAAAAAAAAGGACTGCCAGAGGGTGTGCATTTAAAACAGTTTCTAAACATAATCAGCGCAATCTGGCTGTAGGTCATAGGAAAGCTTTGTTGGCTGCACTTATTCTCATTGCTGTAGAGCTTATATGGAAATTCCTTAACTGTTCTTTTTCATGTTTTCTTTCTGTGCGTCACTTGAGATAACTACATTTATGCTCATTTATATAACAGTGCAAAAGGGTATCATTTTCATATTCCAGTGTCATTGCTCCATAAAATGCGTGTATGAAGCTATTTGCTCCTGATGTGTCAATCCTTAGCATTAAAGTTGTGCCAGTTTGGTAAATGAAATGCAAACTGCCTTGGTGTCAATGTGCATCATCATAAAAATACTAGGGAAGCACTGATTCCAGGATTCAGTTCGGGATTCGGCTGAATCCTCATGAATGGCCAAACTGAACCCTAATTTGCATATGTAAATTAGGGGCATGAAGGGAAATCACATGACTTTTTGTCACAAAACAAGGAAACAAAAATTTTTTTTTCCACTTTTCCCTTTCCTGACAATAATTTGCAGTTTGCCAATATGCATATGCAAATTCAGATTCGGTTCTGTATTCGGCAGAATCTTTCATGAAGGGAATCCCAAATAGTGGATTCGGTGCATCCCTAAAATTTACCACCGGCGAGGGAAAAATGCATATTATTTTCCCAAGTACAGAGAAGTTCATATGTATGTATATAGAAGATGACAGGTATTGGATCTGTTATCCAGAACGCTTGAGATTTGGGGTCTTCCAGAAAATGGATCTTTCAGTAATTTGGATCTTCAAACCTTAAAGGAACAGTAACATCAAAAAATTAAAGTGTCTTAAAGTAATGAAACTATAATTTACCTTTGCCCTGCACTGGTAAAACGGATCAGTTTGCTTCATAAACACTACTATAGTTCATATAAACAAGCTGCTGTGTAGCAATGGGGGAAATTGAAGAAAGGCTATATGGCACAGGTTAAATAGTGGATAACAGATAACACCATTATGTTCAACAGAGCTTATCTACTATCTACTGTGTAACCTGAACATTTTCTCCTTTGAATGGCTGCCCCATTGTACACAGCAGCATATTTATATAAACAATAGTAGTTTTCCTGAAGCAAACACAGCAGTTTTACCAGTGAAGAGCAACGTTGCATTATATTTTTATTACTTTAAAACACTTTCATTTTTTGATGTTACTGTTCCTTTACGTCTACTTGAAAATAATGTAAAAATTAAATAATGGTTCCAATAAGGATTAATGATATTTTAGTTTGGATCAAGTACAAGTTACTTTTATGGATGGAATTCATATGGATGGCATTCTGAGCACATCAAGTCTAGCAATCACAAATGTCAGTTAAAGGAGAAACAAACCCCTTTATTTAAAAAAATCCTACCCCCTACCCCACATAGACCCCCAATCCCTCCTCCCCTCCAGCCTAGCTGCTACCCCAGGCAAATGCCCCTAACATTTTACTTACCCCTCTGTGCAGATTCAGGGATCGGAGTCAGCCATCTTCCGTTTCTTTATGTCTTCTTCCGGTGATTCGACAATTTCCGGCAATTTCGGAGCATGCACAGTTGCCCCGAACTGGGGAATTGCTCCATCTGCGCATGTGCCACCACCCTGGTCTCATTCTAAGATTACAGAAGACCCGGTAGATGTGAACTCCGATCCCTGAATTTTCACCGAGGGGTAAGTAAAAAGTTAGGGGCATTTGCCCGGGGTAGCAGCTAGGTTGGGGGGAGGAAGAAGGGGGGTCTATGTGGGGTAGGGTTTTCTTTAATAAGGGTTTTGTTTCTCCTTTAAAACAAAGGCAACAGCATTTTAAAAAGAAGCAACCACACCCCCAACTATAGTGCTGCACAGTGGATATGGCAGAAGCCATTTTTGGCCACTTTCAGCTGCTCTGCACTAAAAGCCAGGACCAGATAGGCTTCCAGTGTACATGCACATGTCCGGCAATCAGCTCTGCCTTCCAAGGACAACTATGGATGAGCAGGACCATTTCAGGAGTGTCATTGTTGTAGTTAGGGGTTTTATGTGGTTTACTAAAAACAAAAAGAGATCAGGCCGACATTGAGACAGACAGAAAAAATATTATAAAAAATCACGTCCCCCACATCAGCCAACTGGCCAGATGTCCTGACAAAGGTCTGTTCATCTTAGCAAATACCGTCTCAGTCTAATGCAGAGTCAAGGCATTTGCTACCAATGTCCCGAAGGTGCTAAAGAAAAAAACACAACTATAAACAAATGCTGCTCCCAGTGGTCTATATAAGCCAGATCCAAACTAGAAAACTTTTCCACAAACACCAAGTCCCAAGTAACAATTAAATTGTCAGGGCCTTATGGCTCAGATGATGGAGAAGTCCGGAACAAGGAGGAAGCACCGGATTCAAAAAGTTCAGTTGCCGGTATCCAAAGGGTTAAGAAGAGACTTGTCGTAATTTGGGCAAAGGGGTAAAGGCAGGCAGCAAAGGATCAAAGTCAGTCAAAGCAGCAGGTCAAAGTCCAGGAATCAGAAATAATATTTAGGAGCACCCAGGAACACCCGTTATTGGGACCTAAAATCGGACATTTAACCTGCGTCCTTTTATTTTCAAATTTCGCGCCGGTTTTCGGCATGATGATGTCATGTGCCCTGGGTGCCGCAATCTTGATTCCTGAAGTGGAGCTCTCCGCAACCAAGTGCTTCTGACATATATTAAGAAAAAGTTATTTGATTTAAAAGCCTAAAAGAACCATGTAGTTGCTTGTGTAACCCATTGCTAGCCAACTCAATGAAGAGTCAACATGATATCAAACAAGCAGCAAAATAAGGCTAAAATACTAATGGAATGGAAGTTTGAAGTTTCCTTTGAAGTATTGCCCTTACCATATTGTGTTTGCAAAGTTCCAATAGTCTGTATAGTTTCCTTTTAAATAATGTAATTTAGCATTCACATTATATTATATAATGTGATATAATAAATAATATATGTGATAATAATATACGTATTTTTTTAAGCAGAGTCCCACAAGTACTTTTACTTGTACTTTCAAATGATGACATATAAACAGCAAGTCATGCTTGCCAGAACACTGAATATAAAGTCATTGCTGTCCTTATATAGTCCCCATAAAACCCATTCATGGATATCAGCAATAAGCAGACCCAGAGGTTTTTATCTGCATGTTGTACAAAATACTATTTTTGATTTGCTTTTTTAAGCAGACCTATTTTTTTTGCACATCACCAGCTGGAGAACATTGCTTTGACAGCAATGGTCTAGCTGTGATCACAGCCTTAATATTACTGACCTCACCTTGGTGTTTTTTAAAAAGGGGACCTCCTGTTCATATTTTCTCAGCTACACTAAAGGTTCTGCACCCCCCCCCCACCACCACCACCACTGGAATCACAGCTTTTGATTAATACTTTTATCTAAAGCTGAAATAGTTATTGGGCTATATATTGGAGACCCACATGCCATTATGAGATTAATTAATCTTAATAATGAACCCAGGCCATCTACAGGGTTTATAAACCAAACCGTTAATTTGTCTAGAAGAAGAGAGACTACATTCTGCGTTGTGTTTTATGTGTCACAAATGAGAATCAAAGGGGATTACACATTTTAACCCAATGCTGCCACAATGCTACCTCCATGTCACATATCCACATAAAAGTATTTTAGAATATATACAATATATGTAAGTGACTCTTTATGGCCCCAAATGGTACCCCCTAGAAGTATAGCCGGTTGAACTTGTTTTGAGCTCCAACCAAATATTAGATCACAAAGGGAAAGGGTATACATTTCCCAAACTCCTTTATTTGCCTTGTACTTCCTATGATTAATAAACATTAGTTGTTGCCATAGACATCTGATAAGAACTATAACTATGAGACTTCATCACATGCCAATCAGTAAAGGAAAAGGAAGCTTGATGTCAGGTACAGTTCTATGACTAAGTGCCCCTATGGCACGAAACGCGTAAGGCCTTTGCTGTGATGTTTTTGCTTTAATAAAAATACTTTTTACTACCGGTACATCTATTTTTGGAGTGTGATCCGGTTTGTGCCAGCCCATCACTATCTTTTATTTGCTACTTTGCCTTTCTGAGCTGAAGGTTTGGGGCTAAAGCACCTGGATCCCCCGCTTGTTTGGGTATGTTAACCCCATCATTACTGCTCATTACATTGACACTGAAGATTTTTCTATATATATTCACAGGTACAGTTCTATTCCCTCACACCACAGCAATGCATACGTTAATTGCTCTTCTTTCCCAATGGAAAAATATGCTGTGGGTTTTAACAGAAAAATAAACTGAATAAAGAGTACAGCTTGCTGTAGACGTTGCATTTCTCTAGGGCTCACTGCATCTCAGAGGCCCTTGAACAATTTTTTGTCATCCTCGGATGTCCACACCTTCCTGCATTGTCAAGGGGTCCCTCCTCTTCCAACCCCACATCTAACCAAGGCCCATCTGTTTTTTGCCATAGTTAATATCCCAGACACCGAATCCCAGGTTTTTTCCTAAATACCATTGAACACCCTTTTTTTTTTATATGCAAGGTTCACTGCAACTACAGGTTCAATTTTGGATTTAAATCTCGGCATACTGTAACAGAGAAATATTTCCAGAGGAAGAGCTGCTGGCTGAGCAACCCCCAGATCTCAAACTCAAATATTTTCTGACATTGCCCCAGGCCAGACTGATGTCTGTTTTAAAAACCTGTTAAACAAAAGCAGTCTACTGTTAAAAAGAAATGTCTGTATACAAATGCATAAGTAGGCCAAGCAACGTGTGAGCTTCCACCAATGCACAGAGGATAAGTATTCATAAAGAATATTGGTAATGCTATCCAAACAGCTGCGCAAGAGCTTATGCTCTCCAATAAAGGAGTCATTCACCTTAACATGAACTTTTAATATAAAGTAGAAAGCCGTATTCTAAAACAATTTACAACTGAAGTGATTTTTTAAAAAAAATACTTACATATTTTGTTCTGCAGCTTTTGGGTTTGGAATTTCAACTGCTATTTGGTAGGTAGGGCTTAATTACCCTAGAAACCAGGTAGCAGTTTATTCAGAAAGGAACATGTCTGAAAAGAAAACCCTCACACTGCAAGTGTGTTTTTGGTTGCTGGGGTCGGAGACCCTGTAAACAAGACAGCCTTTTCAGTTGCAGTCAGGAAATCAGCATACTAGGAGTACCAAACAAAAAGCACAACTTATAAATAGTGAATCCCCTTACTATTCCATGCACTAACATTCTGACCAACTCAGTGACAGTTTTTGAGTGTTTGGATGAGCAAAGTTGGGATATAACCAGGTTTTTTTTTTTGCATTGGTTGCTTCTATGTACACCAAAATGCATTTAATATTCTGGATGAACAACATGTTCCACTCTTAATAAAGAAGAATAATTATTCTCTATTAACAATCCAAGGCACAAAAGAGACAGATTCCTTCCTATCAAAGCAATGCTGCTTCAATTCCTCTGTCAAAAGAAACATCACATTTCTTTCCTTCTATTGTGTACACATATTGTGTATCAGACTTCCTTCTTTCAGCTTAAAGGAAAACTATACCCCCAAAATGAACACAAGCATATCATCATATTAAGTGGCATATTAAAGAATCTTACCAAACTGGTCTATATATTTAAGTAAATCTTGCCCTTTTACATCTCTTGCCTCGGGCCACCATTTCGTGATGGTCTCTGGCAGGCTGCAGCCTCTGAGATCACCTGACCAGAAATACTACAACTCTAACTGTAACAGGAAAAAGTGTTAAAGCAAAAGACAGAACTCTGTCTGTTAATTGGCTCATGTGAACTAACAAGTATGGTTTGTTGGTATGTTTGTGTGCACTGTGAATCGTACGATTCCAGGGGTGGCCCTTATTTTTTAAAATAGCAATTTTCTATTTATGATTACCCAATGGCACATACTACTAGAAAAGTATATTATTATGAAAATGGTTTAGTTACTTAAAGCAGGGTTTTACATATGAGCTGTTTTATGCAATATCTTTTTATAGAGACCTACATTGTTTGGGGGGTATCGTCCAGGGCACGGCTTGAGCATGCTCAGTTTGATCCTCTCTCCCTCCCTTCTCCCTCTTCCCCTTCCTGCTGTAATATGAGACCAGTAGCAATGTGTTGGTCTAGAAAACCTTGCCCGGCACCCGCCTCCCCCTCCATTTATAGACCCGTACCCACCTGACGGTGATGTCACAAAAGGGGCGGGGCAGGGCAGGCAGGAGTCTATAAAACAGGAAGCCAAGTCGGAAGCCAGCAGTCTAAGGGTGCGGGTGGGGAGAGCAGGCAGAAGAGCTCAACCCAAACCCGCCCGCAGCCTACAAGAGGAGCAGTGTGGTCGGTCCAAAAACCTGTGCTATTAGGCTGGCCCGCACATCACTAGAGCCCAGAGCCATAAGCAGCAGGGAGAGACTCAGGCGGGAAGTTATGGTAAAGCATTCTACAGAATAAATAACATTCTAGCTTGCACTATTGTGGCAATAAACTGCCTTGGTAGCTTTCCTTCTCCTTTTAAGTTTAAAACAGGAGTGCATTTATTTCTTATAACAATATGTAAGGAATGTAAGGAATAATTTTTTGCATTAATGGTTCATTATGAAGGTTTTTCGATTATTTCATGTTAGCAAGTGCTCACATGCATGCCTTCTATATTTTATTCTGCCAGGATACTATTGAATCTGATGTTATAGACTGACTACTAAGAGTATATTTCTTTGTATATTGTGATTGTGATTAAGTTATATACATCTCTGTTGAATGAATCAGCTCAAACCCTAAAAATGGCTGGGAACAATCATCAAATTGCCTCTACTCATCTTTTATAGCTAGCCCAAACTAGCTATAAAGATGAGTACATATATTACTGTTGTCATACTGTTGTCATATTGGATTAAAAATTATATTTAGCAACCCTACGGGCCAAATTTACTTATGGTCGAATATTGAGGGTTAATTAACCCTCGATATTCGACTGCCGAATTGAGATCCTTCAACTTCGAATATCCATCGATCGAACGATTTTTCTTCGACCAAAAAATACTAAGAAAGCCTATGGGGACCTTCCCCATAGGCTAACATTGACTTCGGTAGGTTTTGGGTGGCGAACTGGGGGGTCGAAGGTTTTTTTAAAGAGACAGTACTTCGACTATAGAATGGTCGAATAGTCGAAAGTTTTTTAGTTCGAATCGTTCGATTCAAGGTCGTAGTCCAATGTTGGAGTAGCCCATTCGATGGTCGAAGTAGCCAAAAAAAACATTCGAAATTTTTTTTTCTTCTATTCTATTTACTCGAGCTAAGTAAATTGGCCCCTACATGTCAGTTCCATTTATGTCAGTTCCACTTTCATATAGGTATAAAATAGTTAATAAAACATAAGTTCAAGACTGATGCGCTGTCAAAATGTATATATTCCTCATTCCCCAGGGGTGAAAATACATTCGATAGTTAACCTTTTAAGCATCAATAGTAGGAAAAATTGGATCTACTCACACTGTGTCTTTTACAGTAGTTGTTATGCATATCACAGGTGCATTGCCTCCCAGCACCTGTGATATGCATAACAACTAAAAGACGCAGTGTGAGTGGATCCGATTTTGCTTACTATTGATGCTTAAAATGTATTTTCACCCCTAGGGACTGAGGAATATATACATTTTTTCTGACAGCGCATCAGTCTTTGAACTTATATATTTTTTTGAACTGTGGATGAGTGGGTCCACAGACATTAATGCTGGTGCTGCTTTAGAAAGATTTGGACTAAGTACTGAGCTTTTTTTCTGATGAATTGATTATACTGAGCACGCAGTTTACCTATGTTATATTGACTTTTAAGTTCATAAAACATATTTCCCTTACAAAAATGAAGTTAGATTAGATTCCTATTAAACCATACTAAGGCTGAGAATAGAAACACTATTACTAAATGGAAGAGAATAGTAATGCATCAGAAGATCATGATTATGCAGGCAATGGCTGTGAAATGTCTAATGGGTTGAAAGTTCAGTCCCACTGGGAGGAATTCATGACAATCAATTAGAGTTAATGGTTTCTTAATTTTTGACTTAATCTGCCAACAGCTACTATCAGCCAGCAATGCCTGTCAAATAAGAAAAGCTCAGTCAATTCATTTACAAAATTATTATTCAATAACGCATTCAGGAAAATAATAGTTGGGAGGTGAGATGGACAGTCTTTGCAAGCCAAATATATTCAAAGGGTGATAGCCAAAAAATGGTAGACTGGCTGTATTTAACCCTGAACAATATTTAGATACGCTACAACATAAAAGGATAGGTTTGCTCACCTCTCTGCTACAGTTTTCGCTCCCTGCAGAAACCTTGCATGGTCGCTCTCCTTGAGTATATGGTCTGTTTGGTTGATTAACACTGTTGAACGTTCCAGCCGTTGACGGCAATTGGCAATTTGTTGAGCAAGTTTTCTTAACTTCATGACCTTTGAGATATTACAGCAGGTATTAGGAAGAGATTTAAACTACTCACTGCACATCATATACATTATGCCAGCTGCATCTCAGATTATTTGATGCACAGGACCCTGGGATTAATATGCACAGTGATAACATGGTCCCCATGGGATAGGTTGAAGCATGCAATGATTTGAAACCAAATCCACAAATCAAACGGGATTAGGAAAAGTTGTTTTGTTATTTGAAAGTAAACTAATTCAGTAGCTTCCCCAGTAACAAAGTTGCTAGCTTTCTGTTTACTCGGTTATGCTACGGGGAGACTAGATTTTTGCTGTTATTCAATAAAACCTTATTGGCATTCAGCTTGTCCTGCAACTGTATTTGGAAGACAAACTGTAGATGTGCTTTCAGAACCAATTGGGAGAACTGTAATATGAGTGCTTGATCAAATGTTGGATTGGAATTCCAATGGCGAGTCTTTGTGAACTAGGACACATCACTTAAAAGAGACATATTGTGTAAAAATCAAGAATGTGCCATTGCATTATACTCCTCTAGACAGAGAAGGAAGAAAAGTTTAGTTTCAATAGAAAATTTCCCCCGGAAATCTTAATAGTCCTGTCCCTCTGTTCCACTTCCTGATGGCTGATTTCCCAGGCTGTGTAGGGAAGCCAGCAGCTTGTAGCACCGTAGGATAGGAACCAATCAGCAACTAGGCGTACCTGACAGGGAATCAAAGCCTGTCTTTGCTTGTGTGACAGCAGGGCTGTTATTGGCAACCCACCCTCTCCTATGCCCCAGGCTGAGACTGTAAGGGCATGACCACCAGTTATTTGAAACACGCACAGGGAACAAATAAGATCTAAGGGGAGCTCCAATAAAGATAATGGTATTTTTTAGCCCAAAGTGTAACCATACCATATAATATTCATAATTGCCTTCAAGATTAGGGGGATTTTGAGTTAAGGTGGTCATACATGGCCAGATCTACTCGTTTAGCGAGATCACCAAACAAGCTGATCTGGGCCTAATTTGGCAATCCCCATGCTGGGCCAAATCAGGCTGATCTATAGCTTGACCCTAGGGCCGACGATCATCTACCCAGCCCTACAGAGACCTGTCAGACAAGGACAACATCAACATGATGCTCCACTGTTTGGGCAAATGTAAAATCATATGAAAATCCCATTGGATATTTTTTTGGTCAGATAAGGGTTCTGGTGGGACCCATACATACATCTGCTTGTGTGTGGCCAACTTTATGCTATATGTTTCCTTTAATCTACTGGCACATTTCTTACACTTACATATGTCAGTTACTTTAATAACAAGAACACTGAGCAGAAGAAAAACATTATATAAATATTTTCTATTCTGTTAAAGTAGAATCAGTACATGAAAGTAAATTTTACATAAACTCTTACTTTTGTCTCTTTGATTTTCACGGCTATCATTTGCTTTCTTCTCTGAATGATATCCATTAGCTCATCACATTCTTCATTCAGTTTTGCTTCATGCATGCTGGTATTTACCTGTGAGACAAAATGAAACCCAAAGGTTTTAGACAAGATGCACCCTGATTATTCTGGTTGTTAGGCGAATGTGACCTTGTAGCAGCAGCATGTTTAATGGATTCTTAATACAGTCGTTTCACGTTGACAAATTGCTCCATATCACTTGAATACATAATTTCCATCTCAGTAAGACATGCCATCATTAGCATATTTTTAATCTTTTAAACATCCCTTTATTTTTCTCTAAATCCAAAGTAATTCTGGTGTCACTTACATAATGTATAGTTTCAAGACTGGCTAAAGATGATGTAGCACATCTGCCCATCAGGGGTGCTCCAGCCATGAGGCAAGTTGAGAAAAAACTCACTTTTTTAAACTGGAATTTCATCTCTACTAGTGCAGCAATGGCGTTGCCCTTGCCCTGTTTCAAAGCTGAAAAGTTAAGCACTGGGAGGAGGGGGGCAGCAACATGTTGGGCACCTTATGGCAGCACAGGGCCCTGAATTGCCCCTGCTCTGCACAGTAATGATTTAAGAACTTTGTTGTTTGCTGTCACAGAACACAAACGTTTTGCTGTTTTTTAGCTTTTATGCAACTTGTTCTAAGCTACTTGTTCATGCTTAGACGTGAAATTCCAGTTTAAAAAACCTTGAAAGGACCAATTCAATTTCCCTCTGTCTAAAACACCATACATTTTTGTGGTTAAAACAGGCAATCTTAATCTTAATAGGGCTCATTAAGGAGCATAGGTGTGTAAAAGTGTGCCCTTTTAACAGAACTTGCATCCCCATGGTTGTGCAATAAATTGCAATTACTGCTTTTTTTTTTGCACTTTGCACAATGTGTTTCATTGTGACCCCTAATATCATGTATACCACAAGGCTAAGTCATGGTATTGAGGCTTCATTAACCAACTGCTTTATAATTGTCAAACTTAATTGTAAATTAATTAAATTAATGAATTGATTCAATTAATTAATTGTAAACATTTAGAAGAGGATCTGCAAAAATAGAACAATACTTGAAGGGGTAGTATACCCACTTGTTCAAAATGCAATGAACAGGGCTCGTGCTGAACATACGTTTTGCCTGTTTTAACCACAAAAAATGTATGGTGTTTTAGACAGAAAGAGGGAAATTGAATTGGTCCTTTCAAGGTTTTTTAAACTGGAATTTCACCTCTATTAGTGCGGCAATGGCGTTGCCCTCAGGCCCGGATTTGTGGAAAGGCCACCTAGGCCCGGACCTAGGGCGGCAGGATTTTAGGGGGCGGCATGCTGCCCAACCACACCCACACTGGTTCAAAAACACTGGGAATATGCTGGAAATACAATAATTTTTTAAATCCACATTGCTCCGGTACAGATGATGAAAATTTGCACGAATAAAGGGGAGGGGACATGGGCGACAAACAGCAGTGGGCCTAGGGGCGCCCACTATCTAAATCCGGCCCTGGTTGCCCTTGCCCTGTTTCAAAGCTGAAAAGTTAAGCACTGGGAGGAGGGGGGCAGCAACATGTTGGGCACCTTATGGCAGCACAGGGCCCTGAATTGCCCCTGCTCTGCACAGTAATGATTTAAGAACTTTGTTGTTTGCTGTCACAGAACACAAAAGCGATGCTGTTTTGCTGTTTTTTAGCTTTTATGCAACTATGTCTAAGCTACTTGTTCATGCTTAGAGGCGTTGTTCACCTTTGAGCTAACTTGTAATTTGTTTTCATTTTTTTATTATTTCTAGTTCTTGAGTTATTTAAATGTTTATTCTGCAGCTCTCCAGTTTGCAATCTGGTTGCTAGGATCCAAATTACCCTAGCAATCATGCACTGATTTGAACAAGAGACTGGACTGTATATATGAAACAATCCATTTGTAGCCTTACAGAGCATTTGTTTTTAGATGGGGTAAGTGGCCCCCTTTTAAAATTTGTAAAGATTTGGAAGAAGTCAAATAAATAATTATAAAAACATAAAACAAATTAAGATCAATTGAAAAGTTGCTTAGAATTGACAATTCTATAAAAGTTAACTTAAATGTGATCCATCCCTTTAAAGGCAGACAAGTAAAGTTCCCCCCATGCAGTTTTGTCATATTCAGTATTTGTATCCAAACATCCACAAGACTTAAAATGTTAATTCTCATTATTTCAAGAAGGGGGTTTACCTCTGGTATTTGAAGAAGGAGACAAAAAATAAACCACAGACTTGCCTCCAGATTAAAGATGAGCTAGAAAATGAATGCAACAGATACTTTGTATTGTACTTTATTCCAATCAATAACAGTAGAGATCAGTTCCAAATGGTAAATCAAGTTTTGTCGCCTTTACCCATTAACATGGTACTGTATCAAAATATCTGACAAGGATCCAGTGTCAGGTGAAATAAGCAAACAAATCAATATGATGTAAAGTAGCTCACTGTGAAATACAGCAATGTCTTCCCCTGCCTAAGGAAATCACATCCGCAATGTATCGGCTCATTTTATAGTTGAGGCTAAATTAAATGTTTTTCAATGGTACCCTTACCATTGAAGGGGATTTCAAGTTCAGTCTGAGGCCTTACGTTTTCACAAATAAAAACGTAAGGCCTCAGACTGAATGTTACCAATGGATTGCCCATTGGTAACATGAATTTCAAGTTCAGGTTCATTTGGTGTTCACCATAATCTTTTGTGAAGTATTTGTTATTTGGCTGAATACAAGTTTTGGAGTAGTAATACATGCAGAATTCTGTCTTCATGTTTTCGGCCCCTTTGCTGCAGTTACAATACCAGTGTATGCAATCTAAGGTGAAAGGTGCTGTCCAGTGCTGAACTCTCCATAGAAACAGGTTCCAGTCCCGCTATTTTGAATAAGTGCCAATAAATGGTAATCAAATTATCTCGCATTCACAGAATCCCCTCATAGAATGAAATTAACTTCAAATGGCTCATTTATAAGCTGTCGGGAGCATAAGTGCAAAAGCGTGGCCTTTAGTGCTCATTTAACAGAACTTGGGTCCCCCATGGTTGTGCAATAAATTGCAATTACTGCTTTTTTTTGCACTTTGCACTATGTGTTTCATTGTGACCCCTAATATCATGTATACCACAAGGCTAAGTCATGGTATTGAGGCTTCATTTAACCAACTGCTTTATAATTGTAAATTTTAATTGTAAATGAATTAAATTAATTGATTCAATTAATTAATTGTAAACATTTAGAAGAGGATCTGCATAAATAGAACAATATTTGAAGGGGTAGTATAGCCACTTGTTCAATATAAATGCAATGAACAGGGCATATATACGCCACTGGGGTATACTGTCACAAAGGGACACAAAGTGACATTTCAAATTATATATGGGATTTTACAGCATTCCATATTAATATTGAAGAAGTTTCAAAAGGCATTGTTTAGGGCCCACACACAGCCAGAACCCTTTAGCAGCCATCCCGTTCCTCTCCCACCTGTACCTCACTCCCACTAATAGAAAGCTTAACTAAAGAAGTAGATAGAAATGTTGTACAATAGGTTTTTTATCTGTACCAGCCCAAGGCAACATCAGCCCTTTAGTGGAGAAGATCTGTGTCTCCAAATATGCCCCAGTAGCTCCTGATCTTCTTTTCTGCTGATTCACTGCACATGTTCTGTGATGTTGTCACTTACTAAACTTAGGGACCGATGCACAATATGCTCTATATATGTAATATAAATGTCACTAAACAAGGCAGATTAGTTATTAATACAGCTAATTACTACATGGCAGCTCAGAAACCATAGCAACTAGCATCAGAATGTAATAATCCGAATTGTAGCATCATCTTATATTACAGACAAACCTCATTTGCGACAACCCCTAAGCTTCTCAACAGCTGCTCAGAGCCCACTGAACATGAAAGTGTCGCAGACACCTTCCAAGATGGTGACCCCTGTGACAGGTTTGAAGTCCTGGATCATTGCTGCTATTTAGAAGCTGAAACTTTAGGCTGCTGCAATTAGTTCAATATATACTGTAAAATATGGCATTTTAGCCACATTCATTTTTAGGGTTTATTTCTCATTTAACAAAAGCAGGTAGGACCATGAGGTGTATTTGCAGAAGCGGATTTTCCTTCTGGCTTCTAAAAAAATAGGCATGCTAAGGAGGAAGGGAATAGGTTAGCTTTTATTTCTTATCCCCACCCACCTCTTTTTTGTTTTTTTCTGGGGAGAACATTGTAAGAGGTTGATGAAAATTGGAAGCCAATATCGTACCCTAGATTGCTAGACTCATATTCATGCTTGGTAGTTTTTTTTGTCTCCCGACTTAATAATAAATTCACACTTTGTTTTTGTCTACCTACTTAATAATACTGCCATTCCTGCTATTCCACAAAAGAAGTGTGGCCAAAAGTATTGTGGTCTACTAGAAGATCTTGACCAGTAGAGCACAGCAGCCCATGTCCACGCACATTTCCTTTAAATTTTCTGGTCTGTCTTATTATTCAGTTGATAAAGGACCACGCCAGGAAAACATGATTTTGTACAAATTTAAATATAATGCAGTGTTCTCCTATCTTTGTATGTTTACTTTAGATACACTTCTATGGTTTAAAAAATAAGCTGATGTGCAGCTATAGAGACAGGACTTCAAGCTAAAACAGGTTAAAGGGAACATGTTTACATAGTACAGGGCTGTTGTGGCCATCTGGACCCCAGCTTGACTATGGACTACTGCTGTGTATGACATATTGTAAAGCCTATGAGCATGTAGAATGTTAGCTTATTGGCCCAAAACATGGCAAAATTTGGACAGCAGGAAACCGATAAATTGTGTCGAATACAAAGATTTTAGTCTTTGCACAGCAAGATAAACAGGGGTCAAATGTTAATTATAGGTCTCTATTGAACTATATAATGAAACCTTATCACCAATAAAACACAACCATTGCTACGATAAATTGGTTTATTAGAAGGTGTTGTGTGAACACATACAACAGATACAGATGGCCTTTAAATGCAACAGAATCTGTTAAAAAAACACAGGCACTGATCCTTCTTTATGCTACTAGTAATGACTTCATAGTTGTTGTTCACAGAGCATACAGCATCATAGAAAAGAAAGAACTTTCATGGTACAAAGTCCCCTGAGCCCAATAAATAAAATGTAGCATTTATAGGCTATAGAAAAAAAAGCTAAAAGCTGGGATAATGTGCCCAAAGCCTGGTAGGCTCCTCTTATCAAGCCATACATTCTGGTGCCTGTTAGAAAAGTAAAAAATATAACAATTCAAATAGAGACAGTATCACTCTATCAGCCCGAGGTATTATTGTCGGAAGTAGGTCCAAGAAATATAAATGATTCAAGCAGCAAATATAAAAAGGAAGGAGAGCAGGAGATACGTGGTTAATAAACACTAACATCATGGGCAACATAAACAAAAGTTATTTGGTTATTAAAGTAAAGGTGGAATCATCATTTGGGGCAAGGCTGTTTTAATGCACTCAGGGGCTCAGGACAAACACAGAGATATTCTAAGATCATTTTATTTTTTTTGCAGTTTTTATTTTTATGCTTTCTGAATTATTTACATTCCTGTTTTGCAGTTTTCTCACTTGGAATTTTTACCTCTCTTTGGTAGCTAGCAACTTTTAAGAAATCAGAATGCGAGATAAACAGTATCGGAGCAGAATTATAGTGAATTAAAAAAATGACAACAAAAAAAGTTAAAGCCTCACACCTGATATGGTTTTGGTTACCAGTGTTAGTGACCACAATAACCATACAACAGTTGGAGATTCAGTCTGTAAAGAGGCAAAACTCATGACGACAATAAAATGTTGCTCAAAATAGGTCCAGTGTCAGACTGGGGGGGTCTGGGCCCACCTGGGTTGCCACATCAGGGCCCCCTGCCCACCCCAGTGTGGCTTTGTGGCAATATTTTTTTTTTTTTACATTATATGTATATTTATGAAAAACCACTAATACCAATGTTTTCCACACATGGGTATTCGTGTTTTTTCATAAATAAATATGAATATCTGTAGGTGTGTTTTTTCTGTGCTCCTTCTAGCTTTGCCTTGATTCTAGTAGGACCAGTTGTCTGTAGTTAAAGTGCTGAGATTAGTACAGTGGCACTAGAACCTACAGAGTTTTAGGGGGTTATTTATCAAAGGTCGAATTTTAGAGCTTTTTTATACCTCAAATTAACTCAACTCAAATGGTTTATTATTTAAGAAAAAACTTGAATGTAAAAAACTAAATTCAGCAAATTTGAGTTGCAAATCCGTCGCTAAAAAATTTTTTTTCAGGCAAAACCCTCTATAAAAAAATCGAAAATCATGCAGGCTATTTACATCTTCAAATGGTTCAAGTGACCTCTGCCATTGACTCCTACATGACCTCGACATGTTTTAGATGGTGTATTATCGGATTTGAACTATTTCCAGAGTCTGGGTATTATAAATCTGGAAAAATGTAAGCTTTTTTAACCCAAAAAAACATCAAATGCGAGTTGCATTCTTCCCACTGAAGTGTTGAATCACACACTCACAAGACTCAATTCTGACTCGATTTGTCCAATCATAGCACTTGTACCCACTTACAGCACAGTTGGCCTTAATGCAATGAGGCTGAGGGTAGTGGAAATGGTTCTAGAAAATAATGACAACACAACTGCATACTGTCCTTCATTCTCAGGGACAGTCTGATTTTTCTGAAACTATGTACTGGTAGACTATCTTGATTTATTTTTGATTGTGGTTTCATATTGTATAACGTTTTATAGTAATAAACTCAATGAGGAAGTATATTTGCTGTGTAATTGCAAGCCTTTTTCACTTACACCAAAATTACTGCTCACTGCTCCAATTAGGCAGGGGCCCATAGTACATGCATGGGTGTTATCTGCATGGCAACAGCTTCAAAAGTGGCAGCATTGCGGTCTTGTAGAGCCAGGGTATAACAGTAAGAATACACCACTTCTGCAATTATATAAACCTTATTTTGGTAATGACGGTGGGAAAAGCAGCCCACCCAAGGGGCTGAGCATCTGTTTATAAATAGCAGACAAGAAGCGGTAATTCTAATTTTTTTAGGCATGTCCAGTTGTAGACGGCTTAATTCTACAATATGCTACGCCAAAACTGGATTATGACAATAAAAATGAAGTGCTTGCAGTGTTAAGTGTTAGCATTGCCTGTGTGTCCCTTCTTAGTTGCAATTTCAGCATGTTCCTTAAACAATCTAGACACATGCAAATAGGGGGGGGGGAGACTGACACAGGGACTTTAGGAATGCTGGGAGTCTTCAACTTCAAACAACTGTCCAGCCTCCATTTGTACTTATAGGTTCACAATGGCGAACTGTATTTCAGAAGCAAAGTACTAAAAATATATAAAATTTATTACACAATAGCCCTGGGCAACCATCCACTCTTCACCGCCATAACAGGCTACGGCTGTAAATGACTTGATGAGTTATATTGATTTAAAGGCTTTAAGCTACGTCAGATCTCCATTACGCTTTCATTGTCTCTGACTTTATTGCTGAAAGCATCACTGACATGAACTGCTATAAAATAAATCACTGCTGTCGGTGTGTAAAAATAAATATATATATATATATATATATATATATATATACACACACACACACATACAAAACATATGCTGTAGAGCAAGCATACTCAAGCTCACGTTTTTTAATGAAATAATATAAAGCAGGCAACTGCTTGACATTGCCATGGTGAGGTTCCTATTATAATGACAGTTCAGTATAAAGTTTTCATTACAGTGTCTAGCAATGCATGCATTCCATATTTTTCCCTAGAAGAACAGGAAAGGAATGGAAGGGAAAATCATTAAATCCCATATAATTGATGATTGGGGATTGCATTGCTTCTGAGGCTTGGTGAAAAGTAAAAGGATTTTTACTTACATTTTCAAAGTGTCAGGGTATCAGTGGTGTAGTGTCGTACACAATCGTTGGAGTTATTTGTCTAACTGACAGAGCAAATACTGCAGCTGATGTAAGGCCAATGGGCTGAAGCTATAGCACAGAATTGCTGTTCCATACAGAACCCCATTGTCTCAGGCACTGTTCACTTAAAAAATGAGATGTTTGTTCTGACAATCGCTGAATTACTTTTTCTGGCTTTCCATTCTATACTTAGAATATAAATAATTAGGTATTTCATGGCCCTCAAGCAGATAGCAGCAATATGCTTGTTATGCTTTCTTTTAATGTTGTCAAAGGCCATATTTAACTATTTCTGCACTAGAATAGTAGTTTTGGCACATGTGCATCTCTGATGTGTAAACTGTCCAGTACTTAAATAAATATAAAAGGAGACAAAAAATAACTTTGGTTTCAAAAGGGATTTGATATCAAAAAATACAGTACATAACCCTTTAACTCTTTTAGCTTCAGAAATCAGAAATCAAAGCAGTAGGCTGATGGCACATGATTTTCCCCGTTAAAACATTAGTCAAATCAACCTCTGTGTTTGGATTAATGAGTGAGTAAACAACGTGGCTGTAAAGAAGTCAATTTTTCATTCTGAGAGAAGATATACATAGATATGTGAAAAATGTTCATTGCCATAACTACAGAGGAAGCAGACCCTGCAGCTGCAGGGGGACACAGGAGGTATATCTGCCCCATGAGGCCCTAATTCATATCAAATTTCAATAAATAGTTGTAAAACAGGTCAACCATTAGACATTTTTGGGGCCTGAAAAATAATTTGCTGTGGGGCCCAGTAAAATTTAGTTACATGTATATTCTACTGATCCTTTTGCTTAAGCCACAGGAGGCAGTGTAGTGTCAGCCTGATACTGAGAAAACATCTACTGTAACGCTGGCTCCAAGTCCATTTTTCTTAAATCATACCCACTATCCAGCTGTAGCTTGTTAAAGCTAAAGTGCAGCACAACAGTACATTACATTTTCATTACTTAAATTTTTTGGTGTTACTGTAAAGCCGTTTCCCCTTCTCCCCATTGCTGGATCATTGGCCAACCTGCCTTATCCTCGACTTGTGTAATGTTCCTGATCTTGATTTGCTTTGGTTCCTGTGATCTTGTTCCTGTCCCTGTTCCTGCAACCTTGTTCCTGATTCCCTGCTCCTTGTAAGGCCTGCTCCTGTCCTTGTTCTCTTTAGTTCTGACTCCCCGATTTAACCTCAGTCTGTTTCTTGACTCCACAAGTCCTCTGCCTGTCCCAACATTTGGCCTGTCCCAACCTTTGGCCTGTTCCTGGTTACATTTGTCTGCTGCCCGCCGTTGCCTTGTTTCCTGCCTGCCCTTATTTGTGCTCATCTGCAGGGGTCTTTGTACATTTTTTTTAAACTGAATAATTAATCAGCACATCGTTTAATTTCCATTTAATTGCCAGCAATATTCCTAACAGAATGATTCAGCCTAATATAATGGAGCCTGCTGGTAACTTTAATATGCTGCACATAGCTCAACTGCCGGGCAGCTCCCTGCTATTAAAAGGTATGCAGAGCAAAAGGACTTTCTAGTTTTGTGCAAAAGACTGTCCTGCAAACCATGTGTATATGAGAAGTAGGTTCATTGCCCTGTGCTCAGAATTGAGCTGAACAGGACAGGACCCATCTTGTATGATCCCTGTATTTTTCTATCCCTAATGAAAATACATTTTATACGGGGCTTATGGCCAGTTGCATAAGATTTATTTTCTTCTGTCTCAGCTGAACTGCTGAACTGCTGAACCACCAGCTGCCCTGTTCTGTAACGTTATCCAAACAAGTGCAGGCTCCCCAAAAGCTGCCTCTGCCTGTTCCCATTCTGGCTTCCCTAAAGCTACCTAAATTCTGCCCTGGCATCCGGGCATAAGGACAAAACTATCATCCAATATCTATGGGATGATTTGAAGCAGACTGTCCATGCTCGGCAGCCATCAAATTTAACTAAACTGGAGAGATTTTGTATGAACGAATGGTCAAAAATACGGCCAACCAGAATCCAGACACTCATCAAATGGAGGCGTCTAGAGGCTGTTGCATTTGCAAAAGGAGGTTCTACTAAGTATTGATGTAATATCTCTGTTGGGGTGCCCAAATTTATGCACCTGTCTAATTGTTATGATGCATATTGCATATTTTCTGTTAATCCAATAAACATTATGCCACTGCTGAAATACTACTGTTTCCATAAGGCATGTTATATATTAAAAGGAAGTTTGCTACTTTGAAAGCTCAGACAATGATAAACAAAACTCCAAGGAATTCAGAAGGATCCCCAAACTTTTTCATATGACTGTATTTGTAAATGTAACTGCTATGAAAAGTATTATCTGCCGGTTACTTTCTGTTCTCTGCACTGATGGTTTTGAAAACTGAAACAGTGTAATAGAAGCCAGTTGATTAACACGTCTGGGAAGAAGCATGCAGGGTATTGCCAGAAATGAGGGGTCATTTACTTGTGCAACATCAGTGTCCAAAGTGTAATTTCAGGTGCAAATCACCATAGCTTTTTACCTATAATGTGGTTTCTCCTTATAATTCCAGTGTAATTGCAGAGACCCTCTAAGCTGCATTCACCACTATTGCTCTGGATTGCATTTGCTCTAACTGAGCAAGTTGCACCTAGCAATTTTATAGTGGGGATGTGGTTGAATATAAAACTGTGTTTGCATCTGATTTGGTTTGACACACCTATTGACAACACTGTGGGAACCTGGGAGGTACTACTAGTTCCAGAATGGCAGCAGCGTCAATAGAGGCAGCTGCATGTACCTAAATGAAGTGCATCAATACTGCATCCATTGTGCATGGGTGCTTTTGTAAATGACTCACATGAAATCTTGGCTGCAGGAGTGCTGATGTCTGCACCATTGTTTCAGAAAAATGGAGTGCAGAAAAGGACAGATAAATACTAATTTTAGTTGCAAGGTGGTTTTACTGAGAAACAATTATTTGAACATACATTAATTAAGAACTGTAACAAACTGGGTTTTTTAAACGGACTGTTCCAAACACTTTTTTCAAACACTTTTTCAAACACTTTTTCAATTGCTTTCCAATTACTTTCCGGTTTTTCGAAGTTGAAGTTCAAAGTTGAATGTTACTGTCTCTGATTGTTGCTACATTAGATACAAGCAGGGCTAAAGATAAGAAATGTAATGTATCAGATTAAAACATTTCCCAGAGCTACTTCAGAAAGGAGGAGAAAAATCTAATTTTAATATTAGAAAAACAGTCACAAATAGAAAAATGCAAATAATTTAAAAAGTCTTTTTCTGATTTCTATTGAACTATCTGAAAACAATTGAACTCAAGTATTGGAAGGTGAACAACCCCTTTACTAAAACCATCTAATACCACTACAGGGGTCCCCAACCTTTTTTTACTCATGAGCCACATTCAAAAATAAAGAGTTGGGGAGCAACACAAACATGCAAAAAGTTCCTTGGGTGCCAAATACGGACTGTGATTGGCCATTTGGTAGCCCCTATGTGGACTGGCAGCTTACAGGAGACTCTATTTGACAATACACCTGATTTTTATGCAACCAAAACTTGCTTGGAGCTTGGAATTCAAACATAAGCCCCTACTTTGAGGCCACTGAGAGCAACAAACAAGGGGTTGGAGAGCAACATGTTGCTCGCAAGCTACTGGTTGGGGATCCCTGCACTACACTGAGGATAGGAGAGATGATTTGTATACTATTCACCCAGATGTTTTGTATACTATTTAACCACAAAGCTTCCATTTTCCATTGCACATTATAATTAACCCATGGTACACAGATGAACATATCCCTTGACTCTGTGCACAAGGAACAGATATATTACATTTTTTTTAAATGTTTAATCTTTAAGCGAACATCAGAATCTTATGTATTTGACTTTCACAAGGAGAAACACATTTGCCCTAAATTTTATAACTCTCTGAGAAAATTGTATTGTATGAAAACACAGTTTAACAAGGGTAAGAGTATATTCCTCTGTGTATTTCTTAATGCTGCCATTCAAACCATCACGCAGTCTAAATGTCAATTTCCATATAAAAGAACAGACCAAGCAATGCTTTTCTTTGCAGGCAATATTCCACCAAAGTAGCCATAACAATAGGACATTTTCCCTTGAATATCTTGCTGACCTAAATCAAATATTGTCATGACTACCTTAGAAAGAAATGATCCATGGTTCTGTATATGAAAGGTGACATTCAGCGTGTCCTATAACCTGACAGGCAGCATTTAGAGAAAGCAGTGCTTTGAGAGAAGCTGTCTCACACAATAGAGTTAGAGTCGCTGCAATATCATGATATAACAATATGTTTTTGTAAACTGTAATTTTGGTGCCTTTCTAGCAATGTATTGGGTTATGAAACATCACCTGTTAAAAGATTTTTTTATAGGGTTATGGCTTTCTAAAATGGAAACTGAGTATTGCAGGTGTCTAAAAATACAGTATATCACGTAAATCAGCCCATATGTAAAACACTTTCATATAAATTAAGCACATTTATTTAAAAATATACTTTTGTAATAGTATGTAGTAGTTTTATAGTTAGGGATGAACTGAATCCACTATTTGGGATTCGGACGAATCAGAAAGCCTTCATGATAGATTCGGACGAAAACCGACCAGAATCCGGGTCATTCTAAGGGTTAAATGTAATGAAAAATGATACATTTGCTACAAGTAATCACCTATACAATTAAACAGCAGGAACACTTTACTGGTCAGCTATTGTATGTACTATAAGCCTTTGTTTATTTTTATTTCTGATTTTGCTTCAGTAAGGTCCATAGTTTGGTTCTTAGGCAATCAAACCACTGTAGCATTAGGCATGGAAATAACATCTGTTTTAATAAGGCTTTTGCTGCATTAAAAAAAACAATCACATTACATTAATTATGCTTTTAATGTATTTATATACTTTGTCTGTGACTGTGCTAGTTAGTATGATTTATTCCCTTTGTAACATTCTGATGGATTACAGCATGTATAGGGCACAGCTGTGCTCTCTGGTGGGTTTATACATACAGTATATATATTTATATAATGTTTGGTGGCATTATTACTAGAGAAATGTTAGGCTGGTGGTTAGTGACAGTGAGTGTGATTGAACTGCATGATCAAACCTGCAGTAGCTTGAGGGTGATGGGGACATTGCATTAATAATTCATGTATTACACTGGCTTCTACCAATAGTTTGAAATCTACTTTTTAATGTATATTTTTTACTTCTGTAGCTGAATTTTGAAGGCAAAGTGTATCAACGCCTTTCCCATTTCATTTAGGACCCAATGCCTGTCTACACTTTGCAGGTTAGCTATTTGATAAATAGGCTCCTATAAAGGGCACTCCAGCCTGCCTGCCTACTAGTGTGATATCCATGCCAGGCCACTCCCATTGGTTAATTCTGCTTCATTAAAGCTGGCCATAGATGTTGAGATTTTTAAAAGATCCGATCCTCATCGTGAGACCACGATTTTCTCGGAACGATCGTACGAATTTACCATCAACTAAAAAGACCAATTTGCCAGGAAAACAAAGGGGAGCTGCCTGCTTGGCCCTGCAAACATAGATAGATTGCACTGGGACCGACAAAGATTTTTTGACCTGGCGGATCAATTTCCTGACACTTGTCGGCCGAATAATCGTATGATGTGCAATCATTCGAATCCCACTAACCGCACAATAATTTCGAAGGATTGTTCGGGCTTCCCTAAAATCGGTCGTTCGGCAAGAAGAATCGTCGCGTCTATGGGGAGCTTAAAGCTGCTGAGTTATTCTTATCTGCAGTTGTACAGATCTCTGTCCTCAGCACTTGCATTGTCAGGGAGGAGGCAGGGGAAATAGGATGTGCCTAAATCCCAACTGTTATCCGTTTAATTGTTACACATTGGTACAAAGAATAATGTTTTTTTACATGACAGTGCCAGAATTAAGGTGGCCATAGACATAACAATTATGACCTTTCCAAGAAATATCATTCATTTCAATACACATGTAGCACTGAATCATCAAAAATGCAGGTAGAAACAATAGAATTCTTCCTGTATCTGACGATTCAGCACTAACAATGGCCAATGTTCGGGTGACTCCAAAGGCGCCCAAGCAAAATTTTCCGGCTGGGCCGATCGACGAGCTGACAGATATACAAGTCTTCTGCCAATACCCGTCAGCTCGTCTCCCACCATACATGCACCGAATATCGCACAAAAATGTGTTTCTTACAATATTATCGGTGCGTCTATGGACACCTTTAGGAGTAGGCAAAAGAGGCACATGCCCAGGGTGTGCTAGGAATGTACCTCTTCTGTCTGTCAACCCCTAGTTCATAGCACCTGGAGGATCTTCACACCACTCACTCATCCTCCCTGCACTCCTCCACCATATAAAGACGCAGGTGTGCACACATTCTATTGCACGCATGTGCAGATCCCGGCACTGATACATGGGCATAAAAAGCACTGCCCTTACCTCGACCTGCTGGCAAATCTGAATAAGTTTTGTCATCTGGCTTTCGAGTTCACTGCTGTGCTTGACCAAGATGGAAAAATTGGATTCCAAAGTTTGCTGAAACAAAAAAAAAAAAAAAAAACACTTGAAACACAGTATCTCTTTTATGTAAAATACACAGAACTCCACTAATTCTATAATGACCGTTTTAACAGATATTACAAACTGCATTTCTTCAAAAACTCTGCCTCTTACCTTATTGTTTGCTAAAGGTCTCAGGATCAATAACAGACCAACAGTAATATAACAAATAAAGCAACTTTTTTTTTGCATGACTAGGGAACCCCAATGAAAGTGACAACGGTATTCAATTTGATTCTGCACGTAGGGGATGTGTGCTAAATAGTGATGGGTGAATACATTTGCGTTTCGCTGGCAGCGAATAAATTTGTAAACCTGTGACGAAAATTTGTCGCGTGTCAAAATTGTCACGCGACAAAATTATTCTGATGCCCATCGACATTAATGCATTTGGACAAAATAGTAGCATGTATAAAAAATGTTGCTCGCGTCAAATTTGTAGCGCATCATAATTATTTTGAGAACTATTGACTTCAATGCTTTTTGCAAATTTTTCACCCTTCTACGAATTTTCGGGTAAATTTTCCAATTTTTCAGCAAAGCGAAATGCTATAACTAGTGCTAAACTATATAATCAGATAAATATCACGCATTCAGGGGAATTTTATCTTTGCTACAGACTTGTCTTTGAGAGATTTAGAGGGCCGTCCACTGAAAGAACAGAAACAACTAGGAGATCCCTTAAACCCAAAAATAGAAGTTTAAAGTGAAAGTAAATAGAGGTAGGAGATTCATTATATGGAAACTCGCTATCTAGAAAGTGCTGAATTAAGGACTCCATTTTATCCAAATGATTCAGGTAGTCATGAAAATGTGTTTCTTTTTCACTGTAATAATAAAACAGTACCTTCTATTTCAAACTAAGAAATAACCAGTCCTTATTGGAGGCAAAAACCAGTCTATTTGGATTCATTAATGTTTAAATGATGTAGATGTAGTATGAAGATCCAAATTACAGAAAGGTCCAATATCTGGAAAACCCAAGGTCCCAAGCATTCTGAAAAACAGGTCCCATACCTGTACCATTAAGGATTTATTGGATAACATCAAATAATATTTTAGTCTCTTTGTAGCACCACTGAGTAAACTAAAAGCTAACTGTTACTGTGAAAGCTAATACATTAGTTGACTTATACTTAAAAAACGTTACCTAGAACCTTTTTTATTTTGGATTTAGACTTCCAAATCTACACAGCCTATTCAATAGGGACCAGGGAAATATCTGTGTTAGCACTGTGTATATTAATACCAGGGTCTGATTCAATAGAATGCAGCCTATCTCTTGATATTCAATATATTGGCTGTAGTAGTTCTGACTACAGGTATTGGATCCCTTATCCGGAAACCTGTTATCCAGAAAGCTCCGAATTACGGAATGGCCATCTCCCATAGACTCCATTATAATGAAATTTTTAAAACTGATTTCCTTTTTCTCTGTAATAATAAAACAGTAGCTTGTACTTGATCCCAACTAAGATATAATTAATCCTTATTGGAAGCAAAACCAGCCTATTGAGTTTATTTAAGGTTTACATGATTTTGTAGAAGATTTAAGGCATGAAGATCCAAATTATGGAAAGATCTGTTATCCGGCAAACCCCAGGTCCCGAGCATTCTGGATAACAGGTCCCATACCTGTATTACAACAAAGTAGCAGAATCCAGCCTTACTCCACCGCTTTAGGCAAACGTTACAATTCCAGTGTTCTGCACCTATGGACACCTTTAAATAATGCAAGGCAAAATGACTGAGTATCCCCAGAGACAAGATGCATGAATAACTATGTTACTATGATATAGACCCATATATATATGTTTGCAGGCTGATGTTAGACATTGGCAAGATTATGTGAGTCCTTGCTTAGGTTTCTTTGTTTGAATAAACTAGTTGCAGCCCCAGGCTGAATATATTCTAGCTTAACTTGTCCCCTGCTATGGCAACTGTGACTGTCGAAAAACAACTTTGATTTTTAAATTAATAAAATAAAATAGAGGAATGTTAAATATTGCTACACACACATATGTATATATATATATATATATATATATATATATATATATATATATATATATATATATATATATATATATATATATATATATTAGTCCTAAATTGTATTCACACGTGTGTTTTATTTTTACTTCTACAAATAGACAATTTTAAAATAAAGCAACATGGGAAAATAAACAAAAGTAACATTTATTCTTCTGCTACCAGACAAGTCTGGTTCATTGGCAGCCTGAATATCTCAAAAACCTGTTTCAATTCAGGAAAATGACCAATATTTAACTCACACTGTAATTACGTGTTTTTTTCTCTGCTCTACCAGGACTGCACAAGCTCATCCCATACTTTCTAATTCTTACTTCCTGAACAAAGAAATCCCACCCAGCTGTACCCATTTATTACACGTTAAGACTCATTAAAGAGGTGGTTCACATTTGAGTTAACTTTCAGAATGTTACCGAATGTCTAATATGAAGTAACTTTTCAATCGGTCTTTATTTGTCTTTTTTAATAGTTTTTGAATTATTTGACTACTTACTTTTTCACAGCTTTCAAACGGGGGTCACTGACCCCTTCTAAAAAACAAATGCTCTGTAAGGTTACAACTGTTAAGTTATTGCTTCTTTTTATTACTCATCTTTCTATTCTGACTCCTCTTTTCATTTTCCAGTCTCTTATTTAAATGAATGAATGGTTGCTATAGTAATGTGTGCCCTAGCAACCAGAAATTGCAAAAATGCTGAATACAAAGCTAAAAACCATAAATAATAAAAAAAATTAAAAACCAATTGCAAACTGTCTCAGAATGTCACTCTTTATATCATACTAAAAGTTTAAAGGTGATCAACCCTTTTAATTCCAGCACCTGTACTGGCTTGTCAGCCTGAGTGAACATAGCCCCTGTTATTCTCCACATTTTCTGCGTCTCATAGAGCATTCTGTGAGAGACACTACTGTTTTTACAGTTGCTATGCCACACTATATACACACATTATTATAATAGCAAAAGCTTGATAATGCACAAATGTACAACAGAGCATGTACGGGAAATATAATGAGATGCAGAAATCAGCAAACGGGCCGAGATGTCAGAATGAGATAATCACAGAATAGCAGGCTCAGGGACGCCATCACAGGCAGAGCTGCGCAACATTTTAAGTGACGCGGTTATACAGTTTCTTCGTTCACATCTGTCTTGGGCCTTAAAATCACTCAACAGGTAATGTTTACGTTCTCGGAATGTGGAAAGATATGAATACATTTACATAAATGTGGGTCCTCTTCAACGGAGCTGTCATTTAGCAAACCGTACGCCACTTTAGCCACTGTTTATCTGCCCACTGTGCACTATGCAACATTTATAAGGGCAGGGCAGAGCTTAGAGGAGCTAAAGATACTCCATTTGAAAGTATACTTCTGGTCACAGCAGACCATAGAAACATCAATAATTCAAGGGACATAGAATTCCCATTAAATGATGTGGTTTTGGCTATGAGGCAAGGCAATGCTGCTTTAGCTATCACGTAAGTGATACCTTATTAATAGTTAAAACCTTCCATGAAATTAATTCTTTATAATTCAGAGGCAAAGATTTCAAGTATCCACCGCGGCACAAAATTAAATGATGTGGAGTGAATCAATTATCTGGAACTCCCAGTTGGGAATCCTGAAGAACCAGAATA
Organism: Xenopus laevis; assembly: GCF_017654675.1. Taxonomy (NCBI): domain Eukaryota; kingdom Metazoa; phylum Chordata; class Amphibia; order Anura; family Pipidae; genus Xenopus; species Xenopus laevis. The sequence goes on from NC_054385.1 coordinate 28,367,653, forward strand.
ATTCTTTCCTGGGAACAGAGTGTAGGAGTACAGTACCGAAAATCAGTGACTTCATGTGAAGACAGAGCCATCTAGAAACCAACAGCACTAATAATAGATATGCTTAAGGGCAAGATACTTCTCTTGGTTTTGCCCTTCTTTATAATCTGTATGTACCAGTAAACCCCCGATTCTCTAAAGAATCGTTAATGAAAGAATGGTAACAACAGTGAGGCAGCAAAATGCGATGGGTGCTGATTCACTCGGCATCCCCAGGCAGCAACTGGCGACGCTAATTTGTGGGGATGTAGAGTGAATCTGTGCCTATTGCTTGTTATTACCTATCTGCTATTAGAATTCTTAAATTTTGAGTTTATTGGTAGTAAAGTGTTACTGAAAAATTTCTTTATAAACAACATTTTTTGTGAAAATGTTCTCCTGTCCTTGAATGAGTTCTCCCTGGTGAGCTGTACTTAAAATCTTGACTTTAACATCAGATGAACGCTGCACTCTTGAAAATGCAACATAAAGTTGACCATGACCAAACACAGGCTCAGATAGGTAAATGCCGACTTTATCCAATGTTTGTCCTTGTGATTTGTTGATTGTCATGGCAAATGCAGCCTTAATGGGGAATTGTCGTCGTTTAAGTTTAAAAGGTAATTCCTGGTCAGAACTGGTAAGGTCAATTCTGGGAATCAAAACAGTATCACCGCTATGGGATCCTGTAAGCACTTCTGCCTTGATAACATTTTGTCTCATGCTCTTCACAACCAACCGTGTACCGTTACATAAACCTTGCTTAGTGTTAGGGTAGGGGCACACGGCGCGATTTCGCCGCGATTCTGCGCTGGGCGAGTTGTCGCTGCGTTTTTTAAGCCGAAATAGCTTTGCTAACTTTGGCGCTGGCGTCAATGCAAATCGCGGCGAAATCGCTGCGCTAATTCACACGCGGCAATTCTTTTTCTACTGTCGCCCGGAAACGCTCAGCGAGGCAACTTCGGACGACAATAGAAAACGAATCGCCGCGTGTGAATTAGCGCAGCGATTTCGCCGCGATTTGCATTGACGCCAGCGCCAAAGTTAGCAAAGCTATTTCGGCTTAAAAAACGCAGCGACAACTCGCTTAGCGCAGAATCGCGGCGAAATCGCGCCGTGTGCCCCTACCCTTAAGGTTTCTTAACAGCATGACTATTGTTCCTACTTTGAGTATAAGATTGTGTTGTGGTAATCCAGCATTGTTGATAGTGTTTAAATATTCTAATGGGAAGTTAAGTTTCTCACTTTCGTCCTCAGAATCAATACAGTCAGTACTCAGAAAGACACAGCTTTGTCCAGGAAGTAATGCAATCACTTGGTTGTTTATCATGTCAACATCAATATTTTTTGGAGATAATATAGCCCGTTTTGCTAAAAATGGCCACCCACGCAGGTACGCAACCGGTTCCCCTCCTAGAGTGACGCTAGCGCCGCCATTAGACAAACTTGCAAAGGAGTAGCAAGATGGCCGACGCTTATACAGACTTTAGTGGGCGGATGACAAACTCGCAGAGGAGTAGCAAGATGGCCGACGCTTATACAGACTTTAGTGGGCGGATTTGGCAGTGGGCGGATGACAAAGTCGCAGAGGAGTAGCAAGATGGCCGACGCTTATACAGACTTTCGTGCAGGTACGCAACCGGTTCCCCTCCTAGAGTGACGCTAGCGCCGCCATTAGACAAACTTGCAAAGGAGTAGCAAGATGGCCGATGCTTATACAGACTTTAGTGGGCGGATGACAAACTCGCAGAGGAGTAGCAAGATGGCCGACGCTTATACAGACTTTAGTGGGCGGATTTGGCAGTGGGCGGATGACAAAGTCGCAGAGGAGTAGCAAGATGGCCGACGCTTATACAGACTTTCGTGCAGGTACGCAACCGGTTCCCCTAGTGTGACGGTGAGCGCATCTGCCTCCCTAGATCCTAACCTTCCAGCGGTCGCCGCCTGAGTGAGCAGGAAAGAAGAGGCGGCGGGAGGCAGAAGGAGACGGTGAGCGCATCTGCCTCCCTAGATCCTAACCTTCCAGCGCATCTGCCTCCCCGATCCTAACCTGTTCTGATCCTAACCTTCCAGCACATCTGCTAATCGAAGGCCGCATCTATGTCTTTCGGCTGAAGTTGCGCGCGCATCTCATAGATCCTAACCGAAGTTGCGTGCGCATCTGCCTCCCCTCCACTCGGGACATAGATAGGCCTTCGGTTAGTATATAGGATATTTTTATTAACATAGCGCTACTTATGCACAAAGCACTATACAGCATAACAATCAATCAATAGAACAAACAGGGAGTACCTATACAACCATAAATACAAAGTACAGTTAAAATAAAGTTTAAGATTCGGGGAGATTTAGTCGCCTGGCGACTAATCACCTCTTCTTCGGGGTGACAATCTCCCCGAACTGCCTTCCCCCTGCTAAAATGAAAAAATGCCTGTGGCAATGCACTCGCGGTACTTCGATTTCCGAAGTCGCCCAAAGGTTTCTCATGCGGCAACTTCTCGCGACTTCGGAAATCGAAGCGCCGCAAGTGCATTGCCACAGGGTTTTTTTCATTTTAGCAGGCGGAAGGCCGGGGGAAGGTAGTTCGGGGAGATTGTCGCCCCGAAGAAGAGGCAATTAGTCGCCAGGCGATCTCCCCGAATCTGCCTGTGTGCTAAAGCCCTTAGAGCTGTCAAAGAGACAAGAGGATGGAGGCTTTGTGCACTTGCACATTTGACACCCCAAGTGCACAAAGCCTTTCCGTCTCCTTTAATGGAAAAGGGAAAATCAATAAAAAGGATAGGTCAATAGGGGTGAATATAGACTGTAATGTACCAATAGAATGAACCAGTAGCTGTTAAGCTGTTAAAGAGCAGATCATTGACCACAAACAGCTGCATTTATCCCTCTGCCTGCACCTGGGCAAAGACAATGCTTCCAGGTGCAGGCACATCGGACAGGACAGCAGGAGCAGAGGAGTGAATTTCAAATGGTGGTCACTGACCCCAGCATCCAAAAAACTGTTGCTCTCTATGGCTACAATTTCATTGTACTGTTAGGTTAGTGATAGACTAGGCGCATCTCAGCCTGTGGAGAAACGCAGGCCAAGAATCCGCTCCTCTTCTGCTGTTGTCCTGATTGATGTGCCTGCACCGAGAAGCACTGTCTCTGTCTGGGTGTTGACAGGTGTGGCGAATTTCGGCTGTGACATACAAACTCTCGCAGTTTTTGGCTGATATCCACCAGCAGCAGCAGAGGAGCTGATCCTCTGCCTACGTTTCTCCAAAGACCAATATCAATTTGTCTCAGGATATCTCCATCTGACTCGTACCAAAAGTTTATTTAAAGGTGAACTACCACTTAAACTTAATTTAATGATTAATACTTGAAACAGGATTCAAGATGGACTTTAGGTGACTTCATTCTTGCCACCCTAACACACAGGTCAGATTTGACTAGCCTTAGCCTTGTAGTCATAAATCCTGTAGCTCTTTCAAATTTGGAATTGACCGCCTTTCTGGACAGTCTCCGGGTAGCCCAGTACTCCACAGTGAACAGCCTGACCTAGAATGGCATCCACAAACACTTTAAGGGCAAATTATGAATCCCCCAGGTAGAACTGCTAGATCCCAGAAATAAAAAAGTACACCCCTTAGTGCTCATTCAGGCAGCACATCTACTCAGGGGGATAACTGTGCATCTTGATTTTAGGGAGTGTAAGAGGGAGCAGGCCAACCCATTTGCAGTCTATGCCCTCCCTACCACTCACCAACTCCAGAACAGAGTTCCACTGCACCCATTTTTGATCTTTGCACACTGCCCATGTGGTCACAATTGACCCCTTTAACTTGAGCCTGCTCCTGCTGTTCTCGCCAACAATCTGTGCCTTTGTTAATAAAATGTGAATAGGTAATTAAGAAGGCATTTTAGCTTGAAGCCTTGTATTACATCAAGAGTGGCACTTACAAAAGAAAATCATTAAACCATTTTTAAATCTTTAATTTCTCATCATAATTTATTTAAGCAGTGGCAGCAGGTTTCTTAAAGTTGCAAACAAGGGTTAAATAACAAAATGGTAGGATTAGAAGTCTCTGCTCTCAAGAGCTTATTTCAAGGTTTTTTTTTTTAAAAAAATTATTAAACAAGCCAAAAACCTTAGGTCTTACGCTAATCCAAAAGCACAATGTGTCAAAACCAATTTGCTACACATTCCTCCATGAGAGCCCCTCAACCAATGCAATAAACAATGCCCTCCCTGCTCAGTGATGTAACTGTTGCTCCATTGCTTAGGCTGCTTATAAAGCAGCAAGACTTTGATTGACAATTTCCCTGTCTCAACAGGAGAATGATCACAGGTATCCTGCAATATCCTCCTTTCCTGTATGTGAAGCTAACCTTTTTATTTCAGGAGTAAGGGGAACAAATCTTACAAATAGTTATGTATGTCCTAGAACACAGGCTAAGGGTCTCTAACAACATACAATCCCATGGAAGTGTTGCTTCCCCTATCTTCCCATCTACCTGCTGGAACTGTCAGTTTTGCATTTCACCAGTTGTCTATCACAGAACGTGTCTGCGTATCTAAGTATTTAATATATCCCAGACGCAGTAAATCCAAACTAGCACCGGGTTAAACTGATCTTGTTTTTATAAATGTCAGACACAGAGCACTGTGACTCCCACTTTCAGATCATGGCATGCCAACCCTTCTAGCAAACACTTTAAGTGTGCCAGTCCGGGCTTGGCCAGATAATAAAATCAGAAACTCTGATTTAACCCCGTGGCAGCAAGAGTTACCTTTGCAATTTCTGGGGCATTCCTCTGCTCAGATGAACAGACAGCATCTGTGACAGGCAAGGTGATGAAATTAAATGTGACAGGTCTGGAAGGTGGATGGGAAGATAGGGTAATCTGCACTTCCACTGGGACTGTATGCTGTTGAAGACCCTCGGGCTGCTTTTCCAAGACATAAATAGCAGCTTAATATATTTGTACCCCTAACTCCTGAAGAGTTTATCTGCTATTATATCTGAGCTGCTGCCCTGATTTTCCATTCACTTCTTACTTCACTACATAGTGCATAGTTTAGTATGACAGCATGGCTCTATTCTGATAATCTAATTGGGGATACATCCCAATGAAAGGCCCATATATGTTGGATGTCTCCAGACCAGAAACATTATTACAGAGGAAGCAGACCCTGTGGTTGCTGGGGGCCCAGGAGGTATAGGGGTCCCATGAAGCCCTAATTCAGAAACTATTTCAATAGATATTGGTAAACTTCTAGACATTTTGGGGGCCTGAAAAATAATTTGCTGTAAGGGCCAAGTAATATCTAGTTACGCCACTGGAAGAGGCAGTCGTAGTACAGGTAAGGGAATGCTCTGGACCTGGGATAAGGGGTCTTTCCGTAATTTGGATCGCCAAACCTAATCTCTACTAAAAAATCATTTGAACATTAAATAAAATCAATGGGATTGTTTTGCTTCCAGTATTAATTATTTATATCTTAGTTTGGATCAAGTAGCATAGTAACATAAGTTAGTTTGTAAAAAGACACACGTCCATCAAGTTCAAACTTTTGACTTTTTTTTAACCTACCTATCTGCCAGTTGATCCAGAGGAAGGCAAAAAAACCCCATCTGAAGCCTCTCCAATTTGCCTCAGAGGGGGAAAAAATTCCTTCCTGACTCCAAAACGGCAATCAGACTAGTCCCTGGATCAACTTGTACTAAGCTATCTTCCATAACCCTGAATTCCCTTACTTGCTAAAAAGCTATCCAACCCCTTCTTAAAGCTATCTAATGTATCAGCCTGTACAACTGATTCAGGGAGAGAATTCCACATCTTCACAGCTCTCACTGTAAAAAACCCCTTCTGAATATTTAGGCGGAACCTCTTTTCTTCTAATCGGAATGGGTGTCAGCTGGAAAGACCTACTGGTAAATAAAGCATTAGAGAGATTATTATATGATCCCCTTATATATTTATACATAGTTATCATATCTCGCCTTAAGCAATTCGTGAGCATCCCCAATTTGGCCCGTCTTTCTGTATTTTACTTGTTTTATTATTACAGATATGAGTATCCAGAAAGCTCTGATTTACGGAATGGCCGTCTCCCATAGACTCTGTTTTATCCAATTAATCCAAATTTATAAAAATAATTTCCTTTTTCTCTGTAATAATAAAAAAGTACCTCCAAACTAAGATATAATTACTTAATGTTTACATGATTTTTTAGTAGACTTAAGGTATAATTTGCTAGACTTAAGGTATAAAAAAGATCTGTTATCTGGATAACCCCAGGTCCCAAGCATCCTGAATAACATGTTCCTTACCTGTACACAGAAATGGGCAAATTTTTGATTAAAATAGAGAGAATATGATATATGGCCTTCCCATAATTTGAAACTTTCTGGATAACAGGTTTCTGGATAACTTATCCCATACCTGTAATACATCTGTAACTATTTTTACTGACCCTTAGCCTTGCTTTACTCCCTCCCCATATACAAGCACTGGACTACCTGTTTTGTGGTCAACACTTTTTGGTATTCTAAACATAAGTACCACATTTGCAGATTTATACTTAATTTGAAAGGAGCTAATCTACTAATGGGAGGCGCAGATCAGACCCCATGAGCTGTCTGGGGATTATCCCTCTTCAAAAACTGTAAATCTTTATCAGACAGATTTCAAAAATGAAATACCATATTTAAATATGTTGAAGAATGCTAGCACAATCTAACAGTTTCTATTTTTCCAGTTTAAAGAAATAATATATTTTAACTGTTTATGCTGGATTGTTTTTTTATGTCACAAAAACAGACTGAGACAGATGTTAAGGGACCATGAAATCCCACTCCAAAATCTGCAAGTATACATATGCAAGGGAACTAGAATTCTCCAAGCAAAGTCAATCTACATAAAGCTTTTCTTAATTCGTGCACAACTGTACTCTAGATCGCCTCTCTCTTTAAGAGAAAGTCTAGAAACCATTTAGCTTCGAGGCTGGCTAATAGGTCACATCACCACAATATATATATATATACATGATGGCTGCTCAATGGACTTGTAGTACCAAAAAACAAACACCTAATATCATCTAATTAAACAATTGAACAACTAGATATACCACAGGTTAAATCCCCTGAGGTTTGTTTACTTGGTCTAATTGATTGATGACTCAAAGTCACACAAGGGTTATGGCAAGATCAGTCTTATTCTATGTCATAATCATCATGACATTAATGAGTAACATGCCCCTCACTGTGGAGGATTGGGTGACGCTGGCAAACAAAACTCTCCCACTGATTCAGTGGCGTAACTAGATATCACTGGGCCCCACAGCAAATTATTTTTCAGGCCCCCAAAATGTCTAGAGGTTTACTAGTCTTGCCAATATTTATTGAAATTGCATATTAGGGTTTCTCGGGGGCCCCTATACCTCAGAGGGCCTGCTTCCTCTGTAGTTACACCCCTGCACTGATTAGGATAGCATATTTTGCCAGGGGCTCCCCTCAAACGTTTGATAAAATTTGGACCCCCCGGTTGGAAGCTAATCCAACCCCAGAACTCCTCAGTGACCCTTCATAATAAGGGACTTCCCCGGACTACTAGGTGTATATCCATCCCTAAGACAGGTATTAGAAGTGAAGGAGGCAACCAGGGCCCGCCCCCCTCTAGTTACGGTACTGCCCACAATCTGGTATACTGATTCTCTGATCGTTGGAATAATCTATGGATATATACTACTGTGTATGTACCCCGTGTATGTAAACCAAGTTTATGTTTGTTAAAAAACAAAAATAAAAACTTTAAAAAAAGTACTAAATGACAGATAATATTCTTTTTTAATTCCCCTTTGTATTTAAAGGGTTTTTTTTTTTACCTTCCAAACACTATTTTCAGTTCATTTGTTTTCAGATTGTTCACCAGAAATAAAGATTTTTTTCAACTGCTTTCCATCTTTTTTTTTACAGTTTTTCCAAAATTGAAGTTTATGTCCCTGTCTCTGGTGTTTCAGTCTGGCTGGTCAGTGATCCAGGTGCAAATTCTGAACTGTTACAATTTCCAACATTTCTCAGCAGCATCTGTGGAATACTAGTAACTAAACAGTTGCCTTTAATGAAGCTCAGGGATTGTGCGGGACCAAACGCAAGAAATGTATCAACTAATGAAATATGAAACGTTCCGCTTGGTTACAAACAGAAAATTGAAAGTAACTGGAAAAGCTTTTTATTTCTGGTGAATTATCAGAACACAACCGAAAGGAAAAAAAGTGTTTGAAGATGAACAACCCCTACCAGTCTACTAAAAAAGAATATAAATATTAATTAAACCCGATAGGATTGGTTTGTCACCAATAAGGATTTACTTCATCTTAGCTGAGATACAGTTCAAGGTACTGCTTTCTCATTACAGAGAAAAAGCAAAGCATTTTTAAACATTTGAATTATTTGATTATAATGGAGTCTATGGGAGATGACCTTCCCGCAACATAGAGTTTTCTGGATAATAGGCTTTTAGACAGGGGTGATCCTGGCCCCTCTGCCACCTGAGCTGGCTTGCTGGTCTTGGCACCGGAGGAGGCCCAGCAGGGTCCACAATGCTGCCAGAGGGGGTCCAGGGGGTTCAAGAATGCTAGTGCAGAGAGCATAATTGAAAACCAGAAATTTGGCTCTTAAAGTAACCAGGAGCAGCATTTTTGCCACCCCTTGTAATCAGTGGTAAGGAACATTGGTGCAGTGCCCCTGCTTACAGATAACATATCCCATAGCTAGAGTTGAAGCCTGTCCACTTTCACCATACAGCCCAGTTTTCTGATGGGCTGTCCAGATAAAAACAGCCTGTCCAGATTTCAACATTAGGACTGGACATTAAATTTCAGAACCCGGACATCATAGATATGACATTTGGGGGGGTTATTTACTAAACTCCGAATGCAAAAATCACGAAAAAATTGTGATTTTTTTATATAAAATCAGACTTTTAAAAAAATCACCAATTTTTCGGAATTTATTAAACCACGAGGATGGAAAAGTCTTTATCTGAAAATCCAGCATCTCAGACCTGTCAAGGTTGCATATATGTCAATGGGAGAAGTCCCAATGATTTTTTGATGTGCGCTGGGTTTCGGGCAATACCCCAATTTTTTTCAGGTGAAAATTACGAAAAAATCTTGGATATCGGATGAAAAAGTCCGAAAAATTTATGAAAATCTGATTTGATTTTTTTCCAGCAAACCAAATTTTTGGGAAAATGTAATAATAAATATACGTAAAAAACCCGAGCGGATTTGATTGTAGTTTGTAGCAGAAAATATTGAGATAAATTTGTACTTTGATAAATAACCCCCATAATGTCACGTGCTCTACCCCCTGACATCACTCACCCTGTTGCTGATATCATCTTCCCCACCCTCTGCCCATTGCAAAAGGTGGCAATTTGTTTATAGCAATACTTCCTAAATACAACCAAATACAACCAAAAGCAATACAACCAAAACGTTGTAAGTATAAGAAATGGTTCTACCAGTATTATACTTCGCCCCATACACGTTATGGGCCAGATTTAAATCAACGAGGAAAAATTATTTTATGGTTTATCATAACTTATGGGTGAGATTCAATTTGAAGAGAAAAGTCTTTTTCTTCGCAAATTAAATATCAAATTGAAGATTTTCTTGAATTTGGTCCTCCAATGAACCAGATCTGAAAGGTCACTAAATCTAAAATACAAGGTGTAATTTGTTATACAGGTACTTGTTATCCAGAATACTCGGGACCTGTGTTTTTCCAGATAAGGGTTGTTTTCGTAATTTGGGTCACCATACTTTTTCTCAACTAAAAAATCATTTAAACATTAAATAAACTCAACAGGATTGTGTTGTCTCCAATAATGATTAATTATTAGGATCAAGAACAAGGTACTGCTTTATCATTGCAGATAAAAAAGAAAACTTTTTTGTTGTATTATTTGATTAAAATGGGAGATGGCCTTCCTGGATGTTGGACTTTCTGGATAACGGGTTTGGGGATAATGGAACCTGTTTTAACATATGCTTATTTTAAAACAAAATGGCAATTACACTTGTTTTTCTAGAAGTACTTTGTTTCTAATTTTCTAACGTCATATTTATGCTTCCTTCCAGGCAGAAAGGCTCAGTAGTACTGCTATGTTTCAGCACTGGAATCTTGAGTCTATCTGAGGGAGCTAAAGTGGTTACTGCTTATTTTTTTTTAACAAAAAATGGGTACCAATTTGCATAGAAATGTTTCCCCCATTTATAAAAACATGAAGCCGATATAATTTGCCTGTGTAGAATGTATTTTTCACCAAATAATGATGCTGCTCTAGATCAGTTAAAATCCATTAGAATGAATGGGAGATATCTTCGGTCCAATGTCCGCAAGGTCTAACCCTGTTGTGTTCCTCACTACTCCCTTCTGTAAAACATGTGGCATCCTGTCTCAAAGACTTTTCCCAGGGAAAAAAACACCATGACAAAATGGTAGGGATTATATCAGAGGAAAGCAATACCTATAATTATGGTGAATACAAATTAGCAAAGCAATAAAAATCCTCTCTATATGCCAAAACATTCTCATTTAGTAGTCGTATTCACCTGACTCCAATCTATATTGTACTTCAGTGCAAGTTGTGACTGGGGGGTTTGTTCTCTCTCTTTGGTTTATTCACCAATAATAAGAGAAACCATAGAGAGAGCCAGGACAAGTAGCATTGGTGCCCAAGGCAATACTAATTAGTTGTTGCTCTGCCAGCCTAAAACCCTTTTGCTCACACCACCACCTCCCCCCCCAAGCCACCTCCACATCTCTCCCCAAATAGTGAAACCCACCACCACCACCCTCCTGGCTGACAATTGCTCACTCCCTTCCCATAGGAGCTCACTTTGAAACTCTGAAATGCAGCCACAAGCAATGTGCCCTAGGTGGGTGCCTTTCCAACCTACCCCTAGCTCTGGCCTTGCTGTTTGGATGTTTGCATATAGCCTATTCTCCACCATTTCTGGCACAGGTAGGGTTGCCACCTTTTCCCAAAAAAAATTCCGGCTGGTGGGGGCGGGTACAAAAAGGGGGCGTGGAGTGACGTCAAAGGGGCGGGGTTATTCCACAAAGGGGCGGGGCCACTGCGCGGCCAGGACAAGAACCGAAGGACAAGGTAAGTTTTGCAAGGGATTGGGGGCTGGCCGAGGGGGTCTTTTTAAGGGTATTACAAATTTACCGGCAGCTACATTGCCGGTAAATTTGTAATACCGGCCCCGGCCTTGGCAGGTGTTTTACCGGCTAGGCCAGTAAAATACCGGCCGGGTGGCAACCCTAAGCACAGGTATAGCAAAAAATCTCATTCCCTAGGTTTATCTGTCAACTATAAGCAAAAATTGAGCAATTCCAGTAATCTGACACCCCATTACTTAAAAGAACAATCAAACCACACAATCAACTCCTCTCTACCCTTTTGGGAGTTAGGATAATGCTATGCAAAGGCCTGAAAGACTCTAAAGTAGGTGAGCAGATCTACAAAATACCGCAAATACAACCTTCCGAAACTGCATAGATTTACAACAGCAGGTGTGTTGGGAAGGGGAAAAGGTGGATTATTAGTATCTGTTATTTTTCATGCTTAAATTCCAGAATAATGGTGCAGCTTGCTGATATCTTTCAAATCCTAATGCATTCAGCGTATGGAGCAATGTATTAAGTTATTATCAGATTACAGTTTCAAAACTTGTCTGGCAATGTAGCACCCACCACACCAGGAAACCCCAAATAATTATATCACATTTCTACTTATTAACATACTCCACCCTCCTTGGGCCAACGCTTCATATGGAAACATTTTCTAAATATGTGCTTCTGTAGTGCTCGGGGTAAATCAAGAGAAAAGCTGGAGATCTGGAAGGAGCAAACCTTTATTTATTTGCTTTAACTGGATTTGTTTTCCAGCTCGCCAGTTAAAGGGATTGTTACTTTTAATTTAAATGTTTGCTTGTTACAGAATGCCCTATTCTTGGCAACTTTTCAACTGGTCACCATTTTTTATTTTTTGATCATTATTTAATTATTTGCCCTATTCTTGTACCTCTATGCAGCTTTCAGATGGGGCAAAAAGAGGCTCGCTACAAAAAATAACATATCAATACTGGAAACAATAGAATCATATTGGATTAAATTAATGTTGAAATCGTTTTTTTAATAGACAAAGTATGGTGAGCCAAATTACGGAAAGATCTGTTATCTGGAAACATCAGGTCCTGAGCATTCTGGATAGCAGGTCCCATACCTGAACTGTGTTTCATGTCAACAGAAGCTGGAGTACTGAAGGAACAAGAAAGGTGCTAAACTGAATATGAGCCTGTCCGAGTGGCTATGGGGCACCCAGGAGCTATACACCATAATCACAAGGAGATCAAAAGAGACCTAATAAAATCATTCGCAAAGAGATGATAGCATACCCCTTAATAACAGTCCTACGTTTATTATTTGAATGTTTAGTCACCCTTAGGGATTGCTGAACCAATTAAACATCAATGTCTTAACTCACTTTGCCACAATTTAACATGACATTACGATGTTTCTGGGGGAAAGCAGCAGTGACAGATGTTGAACAGATATTATTCTGGAGTAATGCAGAGTCTCATAGTGTAATTTGAGCAATTTGATGTCTCCGCTGGGAGCCATTTAACACCGCAGTCCTTATGAATTGAATAAAGCCCTGATATCTTGCTGGTAATAACTGTGATTTATACAGAATATTATGTACACACAGAAGGGAAGCTGTAGCTTGGGCAGGACAGTGGTACAGCAACAGAACAAATTATTGCTGAACAAGCAGGTGAGTTGGATAACACAGAGTGTCTGGCTATAAAAAAAAGAAAACTTAGGATCTAGATAGACAGGTGCGATCCAACCAATCAGATGATTGCTTTCAGTGTTCAAACTACAGCTGACTGAAAAAAATCTAATCGCTGATTGGTTGCTATGAGTTACTGCCCAGGTGCAAATTTGCCCAGTGTTTATAAATGAGACCCACTATGGCCCCAAGCATTTCATGACCCCAATAATTTCATGGCTCTGTGGACCCCATGCATTTCATGCACAATGGTGGCCTCCCAAGTATTATTGGGGCTTATTCATCAAAACTCTGCTAATTTGCACCTGGGCAACCAATCAGTGATTAGTTTTGTTCAGTCAGCTGCAGGTTGAACACTGAAAGTAATCATCTGATTGGTTGACAAGGGTTACTGTCCAGGAGTAATTTTACCCAGTGTTTATAAATGGGGGTGGTTCTAAGCATTTTTATGGCAGACACAGTTGTGACCTCCAAGCATTTCATAACTCTGTAGACCCCAAGCATTTCATGACAGACACACTGCAAGTCCATGCCCCATCAGCACTCCCCATTCTCTTATATCCAGGCAGCTGCGAGTACCCTCCCAGTCTCATGTACCAAGATTATTATGGGATGGCAGGAGAACAGGACATTCAAGGGACAATCTGCAGCAAAAATCTGGACTTTTCTGTGAAATGTAAACACAAAATGTTTGGGTTCTGACTATTTGCAGATGGAACAGAAGGCACTATACATCACTACCCTGTAAAAAAAAAACGGCACACTTGGCAGCACCAAATGTCCCTCTCCAGACCAGCTTTATACATTGTGTTGCTCAAGTATTCAACCCCTTGGATTTTTTTCCTACAACCTAACACAACGCAAAATGGAGTCAATAATGGATCTTTACAACTGACCTGCACAGAATAACCCTGAATGTTGAAGTGCAAAAAACACAGGTTTAGCTACAAATAAAAATTTGAAAAAGACTTGACACTGATAGTATTCACCACCTTTGCTCTGAAACCTCTAAATAAGCTCTGGCACAACCAACTCCTTTAAAAAGCCACATCATTGATTAGATGAAATTCCCCAAGGTGCAATTAAAGTGTCACATAATCTCAAAATAAATACTATATACCCATTATTAGAAGAGCCCAGAGTTTGTTTGAGGATATATCTAAACACACAGCATTTTAAAGGGCAAGTCAATCCCCAAAATAAAAATGTGCCTAAAAGAAAAGCAACTTTCCAATATATATTTATTAAAACATTTCAGTGCCTTTTAAGTTATTTGTAAAAGCTACATGGACTGAGTGGCAGCAGGGTGGAGGCAGCACTACTACTTGGTCTAATTTGCAGCTTGCAGTTTCTGCCTTGCCTTGTTTACAGACTCCTTATCACCTCTCACAACCCTATTGTTCTATTATAATCCCCAAACTAGAAACAACCATTCAAGGGTGAAGATCTTATATCATTAGGAAAAATAATGACTAAATACTGTAGCTCTTTAAATGAAACTCCTTAGAGTCTTCTCAGAGCTTGAACAGAGAGAGTCCTTAAAACTATGTCAGTGCTTTCTACTCCTGCACGCAACTGGAGGGAAATGTGAGGGCATAGTGGGCCTTTTTGTGCTTTCTCCAAGGTCACAAGCAGCTGACACAGATATTTAATCTTCAGTCCCAGCATGAAAACAAGAGTCACAGTGAGAGCACTTAACCTCTGGGCTCGCTCTTGCTCTCTGCTTCTCATGTAAAAATACAGCTATTTAAAGAGGACATTCTGGTGTTCATTTTCTCATTACTTCATGAAAGGATAAGTAATATCTTGCTGAATTGCATTAATATATATATATATTCCCCTAGCATATAGGACATACACCCTGACTGTAGACTTACGATCAATCACCACCTAAGAGTTTTGACTTTGATTCTGGCTGATTTTAACCATTCTTATTTCTCTGGAAGGCAACAAGGCCAAGGAAAAGTGAAATGAGCAATATATAACCCCTATAACAGGGGATGGGGCTGAGGCAACGGCATGCACACACAAGTGCTCATTGACTAAAATAGGTGCTAAATAATCAGGTCTTTGTGCAAAATAAATTGTTCATTGGTTGCTCTTTTATTAGTACCTACAGTATGTACGTTAATAAGCCTCATAAAGAGAAAGTTCTAATGCACCTTGCAAAGGCTGGATGCACAGAGCATTTCAACTCAACAGCCTCCTTCCTGGACCCCCAAAATTCCTAGTAAAGGCTCATATATATGCATTTAAGCATTGATTTTAATGCACTTACACCAGAGATGCCAAATAGTGATGAGCGAATCTGACGCGTTTGGTTTCACTAAAAAACTGGCAAGACTGCTGGAAAAATTGCAAAATATCAATGGACATTTTTTTGCGGCAACATTTTTGCACAAAATACATTTCAAAAATATTTGCTGCTGGTGAAATGCAAAATTTCCCCTAGAATTCATACCTGCTGAAAAATTATCCTCATCAATAGAATCAAACCACCCTTACATATATGCAGTTTATAATTAAACATAAAGGGGGTTATTTATCAAAGGTCAAATTTTTTAGTATTTTTGTACCTCAAATGAACTCACAACTAATATGGTTCCCAATTTAAGAAAAAACTCAAATCTTTGAGTTCAGGTTTAAAAACACGAAACTCCTGACAACTCAAAAAAAACTTGAATCGCTCAAATTGATCGAGTTTTTGGACAAAACCATCTGAAAAAAAACTTGAACATCATGAAGGCTATTAACATCTTCAAATGGTTCAAGGGAACGCTCTGCCATTCTACATGACCTCGACAGGTTTTAGATGGTGTATTTTCAGATTTAAGCTATTTCCAGAGTTGGGGTATAATAAATATTGATAAATTTGAGGGTTTTTTTACCCAAAAAAATTATTTTTGACTGCAAAATAACCTCTAAAACTTTTTTTTATGGAAAACACAACTTAATAAATCTGCCCCTGTCTGTCGCCTGCCTTTTTTACTGCTTGACACTATATTGAAGGCGCATGACTCGGATTCTTCTTTGGATAGAGACACTAGATGAATGAACTGTATAAAATCTTCTTTTATTATATAAACTTGGTTAAAAACACAGAAATCCGAATGAGTAGGGCAGGGGAGTGCATGGCTCAACGCGTTTCGTGACTACAGCGGTCACTTCATCAGAAGCTTGTTCTGACTACTCAAACAATGTAGCAGTGGTCAGCTAATAAAAGATATGCAATGTTTTGTTTAAAACAGAGTTTTGGCTGATTACCGGTACATCGTTTCAAAAGTCTAAACCAGCAGTGTAGAAAGAGTTTGACGAATGCTGCAATACCATTTGCAATTAACTTTGAAACCACAGACAATGTTTAATCAAATTATAATAAATGCACAATGGAAAGCCTTCCCGTTACTGGAAATTATTATTTATATCCCCCTTAAGAAAAGTCATGGAATGTGAAATGCTAAAATATAAAGGACATTTCAAAATGTCATAGCGTAGAATGTGTTACTCAGTAAAATGAAAATGGGTCATGGGTCTGAATACATTAACAAGGCACTTTAGTTGTATCAGGCACAGAACTAAAGAGTAGAAACAAGCACAAATATTATACACTGTTATGGCATTGCACTGATGGTGACAGTTGTAGCCCTCCCAAAACAACATAATCACTCTTAATCTGCACTGCTTGACTGCCATACAGAGAACTCTTTCCAGTCCATCTGATAAAAGCACTTGACGTAAATGGCTGGATATGTCTGCGTGCGGATCTGTTCGGCTAGCTTAACTGAATGTGCCAATTCCCTGAGAAATTTCAGTTTCAGTAATAGGGAGATCTCGGATAAGGTTGCTGAATGGCATCACTCATTTAGGACACAGTAGGCCAAACACTGAGTGTTTCAGAAAAGGAGGTGGGATCGACACACTGGCAACACAAGCAACTATAAGTGCAAGGAGTGTCTTTATTCACCTATTATGTTTGAGGTTTGATTTACTATAAAAAAATCTGTTCATACCTCCCAACATTTGGAAATTGTAGAAAGGGACAAAAAGTTCTCCCGCAGCATGGAAACTGTTTGACCATGTCCATTTTTTGGCCACACCCCCTAAATTCCATGTCCATTTTAAAAATGTGGCACGTTATGGAAGGTCTGAATACAATTCTGGGGGTTTTAGGGTCATGTTTTATGTTATTATAGTTTTTCTAATGAAAATGGATTGCCCTTTAAGCTGCCTCAGTTCGCCCAAAAGACTTTCTCATCCCAAATACTTACAACTGCTTGTCTTAAATAGTTACAAATGCATCTAATTGCAGGTGCTGAGTATTCTGGACTCTGCCAAAAAGCCTCTTATTTATTAAGCTTTAACATTTTTTTATCGTTTTCTGCCATCAGTGCAGGAGATCAAAGAGAAACTTGGGACATTTCAGTTCATTGGGGGGGGTGAGCTGTTAAAATTGGGACTGTCCTGTGAAAAACGGGACAGTTAGAGTCCTTCATCAGGTACCCGCAGAATACCCACTAAGTGTCTGGTTTTGGGCAGAGAGACCACAATTCCTGGAGCATGCAGGTAGTCCACAGGTACCCTGCCTGGATGCCCGGGCCCATTGCAGCCATGCATTGCCTCCACTTCCTAAAGTTAAAAGTAACTTCCTCCCCCTGATCTGGTTGATCCACCTCTGAAGCAACATCATATCCGCCCACCAGTGACTTCACTTCTAATGTGTGTAGGTCCCAGGTTGGGTTAACGTTTCAAATAGGTTAGGGATACGGGGACAGGGTGCCCCAACAGGCACGAAACACGTTAGGCCTTTGCCATATATATAAAATTTTTACTTGCCAACCTATTTTTCGGGGGGAACTCACAATTATCGTTACTGGATGCGGGGACAGGGCCCTTTATAGCAGACCAGCGGGTCTAGGTTGGGGACAAGTCTGGAGGATTCTACCCCCAGTAGCTCCAACCTTCATTTCTACTGAGTCACAGCAAGTTAGTTAGTAATTCATTCAGATTTGCTTTACAGGCCAGCTCAGAAACCAGTGGATTCTGCATTAGAATATATATATATATATATATATATATATATATATATATATATATATATATATATATATATATATATATATATATATATATATATATATATATACACCAATAGTTTCCAAACCAGCACTCCCTTTGGTGAAAAAATTAAATTTTTATTTTTACATAGTATCTATTTCCCTATGAAAATCTGAGGATCCGTAAACCAAGCCTGAACTACAAATTAACAACATGTCTTGAATATGATAAAATAATAATGGATCATACGGCAGAAATGCATCTCTGAATATCTTTCCCATACAAGCTTACGGAAAACAACGAGACACATTGTACCTGTATTAGATGTAGGTGCTGACAACACAAGTCCACCTATAACATGTTAATACAGGTTATGATTAATTTCATCATATGTGGTAACAAGAGATGCATTGTAAACTGAGACAGCATCATCATAGTGTATAGGAGCTAAATGTATGAATTTCACAGAGGCGCTTCTCACACATTCCATAGACATCTGATCCTGTCGGAGCTGGCGTACCTCGCTGCTCACAGTGAACATTCTAAAGCTCTGATTGGCCGCTTGCACTGGTCACATGAACATGCTAGCACAACATTGTGATGCAAAAGATTCATTATAAGCGCCTTTTTGTATTTGTGCAGAATTCAGGAACACTGCAGCCACTTCCCACAGGACCACAGTTTTGTCAAAGAAAAGTAATAAGTATCTACAATGTATTACAATTCCAATGTCTAGTAAAGGTATACTGCCACAGGTATGGGATCCATTATCTGGAAGCCCATTATTCAAATAACTTTGAGTTACGGGAAGGCTATCTTCCCTAAACTTTGCTATATTTATATTCAAACAAATGATTACAATTTTCAAATGTTTTTTTTCTGTAAAAATAAAACTTTATCTTGTGTTGATCTCAACTAAGACATAATTAATCCTTAATGGAGGCAAAACGTATTAGGTGTATTTAACGTTTATATGATTTTTAGATTTTAGGTACAGTATGTGGATCCAAATTAAGTAAAGGACACATACCTGTACTTTCTTTAATCTTGAGGATCATTGGTATGGTACCGCATGGTGCCTTTTGTAAGGGTATTTCTAAGGATTTAAAACATTCTTGTTGGTCTCTTTGATTCAGCATGGCTTAAGAAGGGCTGTGAGTGTGACCCAACAATTTAGGCAGGTTCTCCATGGAGGAAAAAGCTCTATGTAAAGCTGGCCATACACGGGCAGATAAAAGCTGCTGACAGACCGAGTCTGCAGCTTATTGGCCCGTGTATGGGGCCTCCCGTTGGATCGCGGCCGCATCTATTCTTTGATGCGGTCCCACGATCCGACCGCCCATTACCATTCGTTAGGATCAGATCGTTGGGCCCTAGGGCCCAAGATTGGATCAGCCTGATATTGCCCACCTCAAGGTGGGCATAGGGAGAGATCCGCTCGTTTGGCGACATCGCCAAATGAGTGGATCTCTCCGTGTATGGCCACCTTAAGGATAATTTCTGCACTTTCATGAGAGCTGGAGGGACAAAACTGCTTCCCTCTAGCCAGTGTTTTTAAGATCACCAATGTGGCCCTCTCCTAAGATATAATAGAGAGTCATGGAAAGCTTAAGGAAAGATTTTCTTCTTTCTTTCATCTCCATATACACTTAGTTGCAGATAGCGTTCTGGTCTGGATTGAACCCAAGACACATCTAAACTCTGCGCCACCATGTATATATCGCTAAAGCCACTAAAAACCATCAGGTTATTGTATTTAATTCCACAGTGTTTTTCCAGTACTGACATCAGCAGCTTCAAGAGGACATGTATTGAAAGGGCACAAAGTCCCTTGTATCTATATTATCACTGACTGTCATCTACACCTATTCTTTAAAGAAACACTAAAACCAAATGTTTTTAATGCTTTATTTCACCCAAAACAGCTATAATAATAACAGGTAAGTCTTCCTTTCCCTTGAATTCTTTGAAATCTTCAGTTTGAATTTGACTTTCTTTTAAGTGCCCTATAGGAGAATGGCGTCAGCAGCTTGAATTCTTCTATGTGCAGAACCGGAAGTAAGCTTCATACCAGAAACCTGAAGCCCCTATGCTTTTTTCAGTGTCTGCAGCTAAAATATATGCTCACATCATTACCCCCAAAGCAGTATGAAGAAATAGAAACATAAATTTAAGCTGCACTGAGAAAAGCCTAGGTGCTTTTAGGTTATCCATATGAAGCGGACTTCCGGTTGAGCGCACAGAGGGATTCAAGCTGCTGAAGCCTTTTCCACTTTCTCCTAGGGCATTTTGAAAGTCAAATTCAAGATTTAAAAAAATCCAAGGGGAAGTAAGATTTACCTATTATTATAGCTGTTTTGGGGGAATTAAGCATACAAAAATTGGTGTTACTGTTTCTTTAAAGTATTGGTGGAGATCACGGTCAGTGGTAAGATAAACACAATGGACTTTGTCCTCTTGTAGCGGCTGCAATAGATGTCAGTACTGGAAAAGCCCTTTGGTACAAAGCTGGTTCAGCGCACAGAGGAATTCACGCCTTTTTGCCTTTCTCCTATTGCAAGTCAAATTCAGGCTAAAGATTTGAAAAAAGCCAAGGGGAAGTAAGCCTTACCTATTATTATAGCTATTTTGGGGAGGAAATAACTTGAAAAAAATTGGTGTTACTGGTCCTTTAAATCCGAAAAACAAAAAAGGGGAAAGAGAATGGGCAAATCTTTGATGTCAAATACCACCCTAGCATCTGCTGTGTCTCTGAGTCTTGACACATTTAAAAACAGTTATGGTAAAATCCTTGCCTCCTGCGATACAAGCCATGTGGAATAAATTCTCAAGCAACAGAAGGAGTTATCAGCAGAAGTTTAAGGATAGTGTATTGGTTACGGGAACACACAGAATTAGGATTTATAAGGGGTGCTCACAGGATATCAAGCAATAAAACCAGCAATAGAGTGAGTTATAAACATTATATGAAGTACTTTATATAGTTATTGCAGTTGAGCAAATACTCCCTCAGTTTCCTACCTTGAGTTTTTCATATCTGTCAGTTAAAGAAGCCACCTGGTGCTCCCTGTGCCTACCAACCAGTTTGCATAAGGCACAGATGAGCTGATCGTCTGTCGTACAGTACATGTTGACTTTTTCATTCTCGTGCTCTAGACAAGCCAGGCCACGGAAATGACCGTCTGGAATTGGTTCCACCAGTCTGTGGCTAGTGAAGGGCTTTTTATTGGGGTGAGTGGCCCTCAGACAGCGATCACAGTAGGACACCTCACAGGTGATACATGTTTTCACGGCATCCCGTGGCGGCTCGGTCTCACAGAACTGGCAAGAAATCCTTTCGGAGGCCATAATGGGGACACTCCTATAGATTTTTTCCCTGTGATCTTCACTGGGAGAGTTGGGAACACTTAAGGAAGCTTTCTGAAAGCGATCAATAATGTTCTGCAAGGTAACGTTGCGCTTTAAACCCTCCAGACCGCGGTGATTTAAAGATATGACATATCTGCAAGTGGGACACTGAAAAGCTGGCACTGGCTCAGCTATTTCGTTGGAAGCACATCCGGAAGTGAGGATACGATGGGCGCAGCTGAAGCACAAGCTATGGGCACAAGGGAGAAGCAGCGGGTCCTCAAATAACTCCAGGCAGATTGGACAGGTCAGTTCTGACTCCAGTGTTTCCATTTTTAGTTAAAACATTTGGTTTAGAATGAGGCAGGGCTGTGTCATTCACCTGCAGGGAAACAACAGTAGCAAAATTAAAGGACTTGCCATTGTATTTTGGGGTGCATTTTTAAACTCTCAATAGACAATTCACAAGTTGATTGAGCAGGTATGGGACCTGTTTTCCAGAATGCTCAGGACCTGGGGTTTTCCGTATAAGGGATCTATCTGTAATTTGGATCACCATACCTTAAGTGTACTAAAAAAATAGTTTAAACATTAGATAATCCCAATAGGCTGGTTTTGCCTTCAGTAAGGCTTAATTATATCTTAGCATCTGGAATTATCAATTAAAATGTACTGTTTTATTATTACAGAGAAAAGGGAAAACAAAATAAAAATGTAAATTAATTGATTAAAATGGAGTCTATGGGAGATGGCATCCCGTAAATTCAGAGCTTTCTGGATAACGGTTCCCAAACCTGGATATATAGGAAGGATTAATAGACATATGCAGACATGTTAAGAGGATGTTCTGTGCAATCAGCTAATTAATGATCATACCTACAATAAAAAATAGACTATCTTCCCCTTTAAATAAACTTCCAGCAGCAAATGGATGCAAGGTAATCCAGTCAACGGCATTACAAATGTTTTATACTGTATAATACAGACATATTAAGGAATAAATAACATAGCAAGTGTGACATGTCCAAGTAAATTCTCCCACCGTGTGCCTCACCAGCTATTTGTGATCTTTAAATTTGAGATTCCCCTTACTGCCAATCACAAAACCAATGCGACAAGACAAACTATGACCATGTTCCTTTATGACTCTTGAAGACTGTGTACCTAAGGCATTTTAAATAGACGTTCAAGGATTTCTTTCAAGATGTAGCGTCGTACAGTGAATGCATCGTACAGTGTCCAAGCTGGTACCCAATAGTGGGTCAACTTGCTGAAAAGCGGAAATCACTGGTTTTACACTTGATCCCATCATCTTGGTTCTTTAAAACAATCATGGGAGAAGGAGGAGTTAGTTCAGTTCCCAGCTCATGATTAAAATCTATGAATGAACTGCTCCTTATCTATAAAAGTGAGACAAAACAAATATATAGGAGAATTTGTTTATACTGAGCTCATTATTGCTACTTAAACTAACTTGCTTTTATTCAATTTATTATAAATAAAGGTTTTTTTAACATATGCAAAACTTCTGTTGACTTTAAGTATGGTGTAGACAAGTCTAAAACAATGTAGAATCTGTCTTTATTTTATCCGTTGTGGTAACATGGTAAATGAGGTTGAAAAAAGACTTGTGTCTATCAAGTTTAACCTCTTTGTCTAAGTGAAACCTTCCTCAGTACTAGTTTATTTAGAAGAAACATTTCAAACCTTTTGGCTTACAGCAGAAAAAAATTGCCTTCTGACACCCAAGATGGCAATCTGACCAGTCCCTGGATTGACTTTGTACTGAGACTTCATTTAAAATTTTTTAATTATTTAAATTTTTTATTCTGCAGCTTTGAAGCTTGGAATTCAAACAGTAATCTGGTAGCTAGGGGTTAATAACCCTAGCAACCAGGAAGCAGTGTTTTAAATCAAGAAATAGAATGAATAGAAGATACATAATAAGCGATAAAAAAAACAGAATAAAATTTAATGTCATCTGTGTTTTGGTTGCTGGGACAGCGACCCACATAAGCAGATAGCAGCTGGAAGCAGGAAAGAGCCAGAATAGGAACAACTGTAATTCATAAAAAATAAATAAAGAAAAACAACTGAAACATTGCTTAGAATAAGTCCATCTATACCATGATGTTACTGTAAATGTGAACTTCCTCTTTAAACACAATATTATAAAGCATTTAGCATTCTAGATTAAAGTGCTTAGCAGTGGGGCTAACATTTAGGGGTTTCCTGAATGTTATAATCAATGTTTAGGGTTAACGTTTAGAATTAAGAGGGTTTCCTGAAAGAGGCACATATAGGCATAAGCAGAAACTGGAAGAATGTATGTGTTGCTTCATAAGTAATGAATGAGTGATGTCACGATGGTGCGTAATATTTCCATTGTGACGTTATAACATTTGAGAGGGAAGTCACTTTTAATAACTCGTTCATTTTATACAAAGACAGTAATCTAATTATCACACAGGATCATACAAGCAACATGAATATTATACTATCATAAACTCTTGTATTTTCCTCTATAACCACGTTAAATCAAAAATACAAATAAAATACGTCAGATATAAAGTGGCTGTTTATAGCGCTAGGGGGCCCAGTAATATTAGGCTTTATGAGTTAAATGATTCCACGGAGTAGAATCTGCCCATAACCACAGGCTGTCAGAGATCCAGGCAATTTATTAATTCATTTTAAGCCAGCAATCCTCCCCCCCCAGTAAGCTCGTAATTTGCTAGTCAAAACAACCGACCCAATGATAACATATACATATGGTAAATTGACCAAATTTGTTATTATCTCCCAGATGGCAACAGGCAGCATGAAAACAACAGGACAACAAATATGAGATTTGGCTTTCATCCTAGGCTATTGGAGTGTTGCGTCCCAGTATAATCAGACTGTGCTCATTAAATAAAAATACAAACCCACTATACAATATTTGTGCACATGCCAAGAACGTTTGTGCTTGCATGTAGTTGTACTGTGCATGAAGTCACAGCAGCTGTGTGACAGACGGAGGCACGCCAGATAATATATGGACAGACACACAGATCTCATTACATTGTATTGAGAGTATAAGTGTATAGTCCTTGCTAATATACACAGGCTGGGAGCCAATGTGATGCCCTAGACCTGCTGTGATGTGGCCAGAAAACCCCCATGCCCCCTGCCATGTGTCCTTCACCTGCCCATTTACACATATGCACATCATGAATTACCCGTAACTTTCCCGACAGCTGCCCATCTTCAGTGGAGAGCGAGAGCAAGGTGCAGTCAGTCGCAGAAGAAGCAGTGATGGGCGCAATGAGATTCACAGGGAGAGAGGTGCTGGCTTGGCTGTCCAGGGGGTATCAGACAGGGCTTTGCACAAATCCAGAGCTACTGAGTCGGAGCAGGCACTGAGCTGTCACCTCCGTGCCCAGGGCTAGTGCCCATATGCCTGTCCCAGTGCTGATGGGCTAGAGCCAACAGTGTGGAGCAATCAGGGGGTGCAAAGTGACTGGCAGGCAGCACACAGTTATTGCTGAGTACATGCATAGCCCAAAAGCTGCCAGCATGGGACCAATGCACTGTGCCAGGCTCTAATAATAGCAAAATCCACAGTAATGATTATGCAGAGCAGGGCAAGGGACCCAGGGTGCAATACACACAGACGGACAGATCCAGTGTGCTATGCCAGGCTGCCCAGACATCCCTGGCAATTTCCCCCAAAAATCCAGGAAGGGATCAAGTCTCTCCCAAGTAAAGGGCAGGCTGTCACTTGCCTGTGTGTCTATGCCAAGAGGAAGGAGAGCAGGATCCAGTGCTCAGAGCGCCAGACACTCTCACGTCGCTATCTCTGAGAGGGAGGGAGTAACAGGCAGTGCAGTTACTTCCAGGATCGATCCATCTTCACTCCCACTCCCTGGCACGTTCGGAAGTCACACGTTCACGGGTTCCCTTAGAAGGGGAGAAGGCTCCCTCTGCTGGTAGCAGCGCCACAGTGCAGCCAACTTTCCTTTGGTGGAAAAGCAATAACAGGGAGCACGTTGTAGGAGGGATAGCGCAGGGAATGCTGGGTAGCAGCATATATTAAAAGTGCAGCACTGCTTTGCTTTTCTGACTTTTTGGATAAGATAAAGTGTAGTAACTACACTCACATTCTCCTTGTTATGTCTAGTAATGTATTTCGAAAAAGGCATTGCAGCACAAATATTATTATATTGTTTTTTTTAATTTATATAATAAAGTATTATTTTTTATCTGTTTTGGGGTGTTGTCTCTTCACCTCTTTAATACCAGCCACATATTGAATTCACAGCCTGTATGGCTAATTAGCAATTCATTTAGACTTAAGGTATGGAGTTTCAAATTACAGAAAGTCCACTTATCCAGATAACCCTAGGTATTGAGATTTTTGAATAACAGGTCCCATTATCAGTACCTGCTTCTACAGTCTGTCCATGGATTGTAATCACATAGGCATATGTAGTTTTCTTTATTGGACCAGAATATCCAACTGCTTTTTTATTTATGTTAAAGGTGTACATAAACCTTATCCCTCACCAGCAGTTGTTCATCAGCATGTACACTCTTTCTGAAGACATCTTGGGGTATATTTATCAAAGAGTGAAGTTAATGGTGAAGTTCTGCCACTAGAGTGAAATTCCGCCACTTTCCATTAATTTCTATGGGATTTTTAAAGGCGTATTTATCAAAGGGTGAACTTTCACTTTCACCCATTCATAAATATGCCTTTCAAAATCCCATAGAAATGAATTGTGAGCTGCGGAATTTCACTCTAGTGGCGGAACTTCACTCTTTGATAAATTTACCCCCTTGGGTTTGAAGAGCCTAGGTCCAGCTGAGATTTTATCCACAGCCACAGAGTTGAAAAAATGTTCAGATTGTATCTTGCCCTTGCTGAACACCTCCCACACGAACACTTCTAAAGGAGAGAGAAAAGAAAGGTATGATTAGACCTGGGCTAAACACTGACCCACACTTCACTTTATATTCTTGAAACCATGTTATGATGAAACAACGATACACCAATATTTTACTATTCCTGTACCCATTTCATGAGCTAAAGGGGCACTGGCCAGAGGATGGACCTTCAAGTGAGGCTTATATTAATAAAGTATGACAACCGCTGCTTTATACAGTAATTTATGGTGGAGTTTGAAATTGTCTCTGAAACTGAAATTAGTTGCACTTACCTGGCCAACCTAAAATTTGAAACCATAACAACCAGTAATTCCCCACCAGGCAATTGCAAGCAGCCAATTGGAGAAATGGAGAAAACTACGTTTGGCTCACATGATGGAAACAAAAAAGTTTATCGGTTCTGAAGGAATTAAAAAGGCAGAATATGGACAGGTGATGGTCACAACTACATCACTAGTTGCTATGGGTTACAGGGTTTGGGCAAATTCTCAGATTTTATAAATGATCAGCATCTTGGCCTCCCCCACAAAGTCAGCCTCAGACATCATCCCTTCCCAAATCATCTTTACTGCCATTCTGTGAACCTTCATAAATTCTTATGGATCAAGGTGATAGAAACAGTTTTTGGGGGAGTAAGATGGTACATGAAGGAAGGTTCACAAACTAATCTATCCCCTGCCTCTATACTTTCCTGTGTCCCCATGGTTCTGTTGTCTGACCAATGAGTCTCTGCATAGCACAATTAAAAGGGAAATAAAGTTTTATAAACCAAAAACAACTAGAGCAGCAGCAGTGATTGAATCCATGGCTGAAGAATTCATGGATCAAAAAGATATGGCAGCACAGTAACTGCACTGGCTCAATAGGCCACACATACAAAGCAATGCTCTGTGTACGTAACAAGCTATGTATGTACTGCACATCTAAGTGGAAATAAATGCAATATGAACATTACTCTTATGAACCCTACTTACAGGGTACACTTCCCCTTTAAGAGCAGGAAACAGAGTTGACTTCCAACCTATTGCTGTGGCAGTTGGTTCAGTCTGTTGGTTGCCATCGTGGTGAGTGGTAAGTGTATATTCCCTCTGGGAGATATTCCTTGTCAAATAATGCTTATTTTAATGAAAAAAGAGGGGAAATTGTTGGGCGACATCCCAGACTAACAGATATTGATCCTCTTACTGATTTTAGAAACATTTAGAAAATTTTCCCCTAAAAATGGGCTTCGAAGACACCTTTAATCCTAGTGCTGGTTGGGAAACACAGACTCGGGATTTGGCAGCTATACAGAGCTGACAGCAAATTTACATGTTTTTTACAGTAACTCCATAAGAAGGTAGCATTTGGGGACCCCTGTGCCTCATGATAAAATACTTATTTTTATGCCCAGTATTGACAAGCTCCTTAGAGATTTGCACCTCAGCCCCTTGGGTATCTGCCCTGCTCTTATGTTCCAACCTTAACATGTAACTGAATTTAATGGAATAAATAGCAATGCTTCTTCTTTTTACACAATGACATTCATTTATAAGTCTCATGGTTTAACAGCAGAGATGAGAGGTGACTTTACCCCAAGTGATTTGACAGTTGGTTTGGTCCGTTGGTTGGTTGGAGTGGTAAATGTGAGAGATTTTTTTGGCAAATAACCCTTATTTTAATAAAAAGGAGGGAAATAGTTGTGTTATGCCCACCCAGACTAGCGGATTTTGTTCCTCTTACTTATTTTAGAGAATTTTCACCTAAAATGGGATTTGGAGATGCCTTTAATCATAGTGCAGGGATGAGAGGTGACTTTACCTATAGGGATTTGACAGTTGGTTTGGTCCGTTGGTTGGTTGGAGTGATAAATGTGAGAGATTTTTTGACCAATAACCCTTATTTTAGTAAAATAAGGGGGGACAGACAAGCGGATGGTGATCCTCTTACAGATTTTAGAGAATTTTCCCCTAAAATGGGCTTTAGAGACGAATTTAATCTTAGTGCTGATTGAGGGACACAGACCCAGGATTTGACAGTTATACAGGGGCTGTCAGGAAATATTAACTTTTTCCCACTTGGAGCCCAGATAACATATGGGGACCCCTGTGCCTCACTATAAATACTTTATTTGTATGCCCAATATTAACAGGCTCCTTACAGTTTTGCCCCTCTGCCCCATGGTATCTAACCTGTTCTGATATACCAACCTTAACATGAATTTAATGGAATACATAGCAATGTTTTTTCCTTTCATGTCTCATGTCCTTTCCCCTCAAATGTCCCGGCTGTGGGGGGGCAACAGGGTATATTGTAGGGCCAGTATTGATTACAATGATATTTAATTGCTATTCCTTAAATACTTCCTATAGCAGGGGGGGGTAGGCAAAGATGAACACTGGACAATCTGCACCTGGCCAGTGATCTTATGTACAATGTATTAAGTGCCAGTACCACTGGGAGTTACACAAAGCTCACATTTAGATCTCTGCTTTCCTTTATAGGAAATATTAAGTGTTAAATGCATTATCCTAGAAGCTAATTTGTCAATTTATTCTCTTTCCTATACAGATTGCTACAGTGGACGGATTGCTACTTTTTTTTAGCAAATTACCAGCGATATTGCATTGTTTTTTTCCTGGCATCTCCTTAGTTCAGATTACAACATTCTTTTCTGAACATAAATAAGGAGAGCCAGTATTTAAAGAGGGAGACCCCCTGGGGTACCCCGGCCTTGTGCCGGCCCCTCTATTTTAGCCAAAAAGCCAGAACACCTCAGGCGTTTGGTTTTTTTTTTTTGGTTTTTTTTAAACATCATCGGACATCTGAAGAGCTTGTTTTAAGAGGTATTCTTGCAAATCAAATTGATATGATTTCTTTTACAGCAAGCCTGCCCTAAATTCAGGAGGGGGAGGGCAATTTGTAAGGTCCCACATCTCTTTCCCAGGCCTGTGCTCGTCTTCTTCAAAAAGTGAAATGCACCTACCCAGGGTAGTTTTCTGCAGGTCAGACTGGCAATCTAACTGACAGAATTAAAACAGAAAGGGACATGCGAATTCAAAAGAGTTTAAAAATTGACTAATTTCTTGATATTTTGTATGGTCACTCCCAGACTTGGAAAGTCCAAAGCACTGTGGCACACTGATAAGATGAATGTGTTTATATTCGTGGCATTTATTGGCTCCAATTCAAGTAGACAAAGGGCAACATTTCAGGCCTCACAGGGCCCGAAACGTTGCCGTCTGTCTACTTGAATTGGAGCCAATAAATGACACGAATATAAACACATTCATCTTGTCAGTGTGCCGCAGTGCTTTGGACTTTGCATGTGTATTCCCTAACCCATAGCAGGTGGGATATTTTACTGCTGAGAACCTGATTTCGAAAGAAAGCATACACAGGTAGAGCACTTCAACATTGTGTGACTCCCAGACTTGGAGTGATAGTTGTTGTTTAGTTGCTAGGGCTTAATTACCCTAACAACCACACATCAGTTTGGAAATAACATTGGGAGATGAATAGTAGATGGTCTGGAAAGAAATAATGACACCAGTAACAAGAACACAACGTGAAAATGATAGCACCACTTTGTACCAAAATCTGGCCTTAAATAAGTGTCCATTTGGGGAGGGTACAAATACTATTGTTAGAAACAAACTAGTGCCTTAATCCCCATTTTTTTTGGGTTATATGGCTCATTAAAAAGAGACTATTTAAAAACGGTTCTTTTTTACTTACTGAAATCTGTCATTGTTTCATGGTGGCGTTTTACTTATTTATTGTGGTAAAGTTTCTGAAATATTTATTGCACAAAAGCATTTTATCTCATTTACACTTGATGCACATTATTTAACATAATCCTTGGTCCTTAAGGCAACCCTTATTATTTTTACACATTTTATGTCTCTGCATTTGACTCGCTGCCACTCCCAATAACGGATTCTAATATTTTCTAATATTTCCTAAAAATGTCTTTCCCTTTACTAACCTGTAGAATTCTGTACGTAAAACACATGATGGGATCCACCATTATCTCTGGAAACTGCCTTCTGCTTCTGTACTTCTAGCGTTTAGGCCGGATTACCCACAAATCCACGGTTTAGTTAGGGGACAATTGCCCCCATGTTCCACAGCCCTAAAGTGATGTAAAACAATAGTTTTCAATTCCTATTGCCACTCCTATTATGGCTCATTCTTTCTCTATATGTAACCTTTAACAAGTTTAACAGCCACTTTTCCAATATTAAACTCACTACTCCAATATTATGCAAGTAGAAAAACGATTTTCTGTCTGTTTTATTAACTCCATTTGCTATGTCTTATGTTGTGGTGCAGGGACACTAATCAGAACAGAGCTGGTTATGGGAAGCAGGCACATTGGGTACATGCAGGGAGAAGTGGATTCTATGGGAACATTAAGATGATCCCTTCATAATATGACTGAGGTGCATGATGGGATCTATTGTCCTGTCACAGTCCAGCCCTGATCATGACATTATAAGCAATACAATTCTAACTACCTCTTATAGACATAATTTCCCCCTCTCTATAATGTGTGTACGGTATCACTCCTGTTCGGTAGGAGTTCCATATTGCTCATTATACTTTTAAAATAGTAACTCTTATCATCTAACCCCAAAGTAATTCAATGAGGGACTCGTACTCTGGCATACATTGCCAATTTCAGTAATGTATAACATTTAAACATACATTTCTGACATTAACAATGGCAGCTGTGAAATGATTGGTTGCTCTGACTAGTCCGGTTTAAACCAATGGGGATAAGAAGTGTGATATAAGCATAATATTAGCACTTTGCCTATATCAGCTTCCCTTTCCCTACCTGCTCAGGTGTGTAGCTGTGAGGTTACAGAGAGGTGCTTGTCTTCAGCTTATCCTTTACAAGCAGCTACACACACTTGTATTCTTTATCTCCACTAAAGCAGTGACTTATACCAACCTTTCTTTTCTTGTACAGGAGTTTCAAGATGGGCGCCAAAGTGTGTGGCATCTCATGTCGGGACCGGCATACCGAGGTAAGGCAGATGGAAATATAAAGCTGTTCTTTTTTACCTTATGAAATAAAAGGGAACTGTCAATGCAAAGAGAATTGCCTCAGCTTCCAATGATTTTTTTTTTACATTTCTCTGATGTTCTTCACAAATATCATGTTTCGTTGTACAATATTCATGATAGTTTGGGAGAATATCAAGCGCTTAATAATTTTTTCTACATTTTTTCCATTCTCTATAGACTTTTGACATCAGTCAGTCTTTTGAATTTTTGGGGCCCTCAGTAAGTATGCGTAAGTATCTTTTAGATATGAAGCAGGAGCTGCTAATTACTATCCAGAAGGAAATGCGGATAGCAGCAGGGGCGGAAAAGCTGTTCCGTTTCACCAAGGACAGGAAGACGAGAGCCCGGATAAAGGAGCTGAGGAACAGCAGCGAGAAAAAGGTGAAAGACCTTTACACCTCTCTCCACAAGCTGAATGAGGAGATAGCGCAGTGGAGGGAAGAAGAGAATGTTCCAGGTGAGATATAACAGTCTCTGGCCTCTTTCCTATTGCCATCATGTGGAACCTGTGTGTCATCATAACTTCACATCCTTATATCTCTCAATTTGCTATATTTTCAGAGGCAGTTCACGAGACAACTGAGAATGCTGGAGATATCTGTGTAGCATTCCCAAGAGAGGTCACTGAGCCTGAGGTTCAGGTTGTTTTACAACCCGCCAGTGACTCCTCCCAAGTGAGTACATTACACTGATGCCATTCATTTCTTGGGCTGAACACAAGCATTGCCCTTTTCATCACTACATTCATTATGAGAAGAGGATACACTGGGTACATGCAAGGAGAAGTGGATTCTATGGGAATATTGATCCCTGAGATGACTGTAATTCTGTATTAGGATTCCCTGTGGTATGGGTGCAGGGGCACTGAGCAGAACAGTGCTACAATTGTGATTAATGTGCCAATAAGTGTTATAGGGTTACCACAGTAATACCACTAGTTAAGATGAAAAAATGTGCATTGAGTTTAAAGTTATTTCATTTGGCTTTTACAGGCTGCGTTCAGAAAAGGCACCTACCGACAGAACAATCAATTGTGTATTCAAGTAAGAATACTCCAATGACAACAGTGCCTTCTCCTCTATCCCTTATAATTCTACCACTATCACCTTCTGCCTATTACCTTCTTACTAGTATGCCTCTCTTTCTATCCACCATAATATCCACATCAGCAGCGCCCCCCTTGTACTAATCAAAGTTACCTCTGCTTTCTACCAAAATATGGCATCATAACCAGGAAAACCCTTAAGTCACTCGGTAGATCCTGCATTTCTTTTCACTCCATCCCTCAGACTGTAGAAGCCGGGTCTGCAGGCTATTTGGGGACCAATAGAATGAAGAGGAATGCAGTATTCACCTAGTAGTTTAATGGGGCTCCTGTGTATGCAGCCAAATTGTTTTTTTTCCCCTTGACTGTATTTCCTCCAGCGGTGCCTTCTCTTTCTCCATAAATATGTTTTATACACAGGTGCACCTTTAAGCCACTCGGTAGATCCTGCATTCCTTTTCACTCCATCCCTCAGACTGTAGAAGCCGGGTCTGCAGGCTATTTGGGGACCAATAGAATGAAGAGGAATGCAGTATTCACCTAGTAGTTTAATGGGGCTCCTGTGTATGCAGCCAAATTGTTTTTTTTTTCCCTTGACTGTATTTCCTCCAGCGGTGCCTTCTCTTTCTCCACAAATATGTTTTTATACACAGGTGCACCTTTAAGCCACTCGGTAGATCCTGCATTCCTTTTCACTCCATCCCTCAGACTGCAGAAGCCGGGTCTGTAGGCTGCCTGAGGGCCAATAGAATGAAGCGCAATGCAGTATTCACCTAGTAGCTTAACGGGGTACCTGTGTATGCAGCCATATTACTTTCTGTTTCCCTACTTTTTACTGCTTTTCCCCCAATGGTGCTTTCTCCTCCCAAAATGTAGTTTTTTTTACACAGGTGCACCTTTAAGCCGCTCTGTTGATACTGCATTCCTTTTCATTCCATCTCTCAGACTGTAGAAGCCGGGCCTGCAGGTTGTCTGGGATCAAACGGAATGGAAAGGAATGCAGCATTCACTTTGCGGCTTAAAGATGCTTGTGTGTATGTTACCATATTCCCTTCTATTTCCCTCACCCTGGTTCCCTTGAATTTATTTTGGAGCATTGATCCTGGGAGCAAATCCGATCGCTGTTAAGGGGTCAGGAAGGAATTTTTCCCTCTAGTGAAGCCCAAAGATTCACAAGAGGTTTTTTGCCTTCTTCAGGATCAAAAAGCGCAGTTTATTCAATTTATCATTAATAAAACTGTGTCTTGCACAGATTTAAAATCAAGTCACTGTGTGTGTCTTTATTCTGGATACTGGTCTCATTTGAGCGACGTGTTGGTTCCCTGTGTCGATAAAGGGGCGGGTGGTTGGTTTCGCTGTGTGGGTAAAGGGGCGGGCGTGTTCCCTGTGTGGGTACAGGGGCAGGCTGGTTCCCTGTGTGGGTACAGGGGCAGGCTGGTTCCCTGTGTGGGTACAGGGGCGTGCTGGTTCCCTGTGTGGGTACAGGGGCGTGCGGGTTCCATGTGTGGGTAAAGGGGCGGGCGGGGCGGACTCCCTGGGTGGGTAAGGGGGTGGGCATGCTCCCTGTGTGGGAAAAGGGGTGGACAGGTTCCATGTGTGGGTAAAGGGGCGGAAGGGTTCCATGTGTGGGTAAAGGGGCAGGTAAGCTCCCTGTGTGGGTAAAGGGGCGGGCTCCCTGTGTGGTTAAAGGGGAGGATGGGCTCCTTGTGTGGGTTAAGGTTTGCTGTAAGGGTAAATTAGCGGGCAGGCTCCCTGTGTGATAAAGGGGCTGGTGGGCTCCCTGTGCGGGTAAAGGGGCTGGCGACCTTCCAGTGCGGGTAAAAGTGTGGGCAGCTCCCTGTGCGGGTACAGGGACGGGCTCCCTGTATGAGTAAAAGGGCAGATAGGCTCCCTGTGCGGGTAAAAGTGTGGGCGGGCTCCATGTGCGGGCACAGAGCGGGCTGGTTCCCTGCATAGGTACAGGGGTGAGCTGGCTCCATGTGTGGGTAAAGGGGCAGGCGGGCGGACTCCCTGGGTGGGTAAAGTGGCGGGTGGGCTGAATGGGAAAAGGGGCAGGCTCCCTGTATGGGTAAAGGGGAGGGAGAGCTCCCTGTGTTTGTAAAGAGGCACGCAGGCACTCACTGTGTGGGTAAAGGGGTGGGTTCCCTGTGTGGGTAAAGAAGAGGATGGGTGGGTTCCCTGTGTGGGTAAAGGGGAGGGATATAACAAGCCCCAGGGCAAACTGTGCCAAGTGAATAAAGTAAGCAAGAGTTGTATCTGAGAAACTGAGTCTATTAATTAGAGGGAAATCAATGCTAGCAGAGCCACTGTAAAGGGACTGCATTATGCTGTATGGCCTCCCTCTGTCTCCTGCAGAAACTATTAGAAAACCTAATGAGCCCTCCAGCCATCAACGGATCTCCACTGTCCTGAACAAGTGATGTATCTCTATATATCAGCAATACATTGCACCTAATATGGGAGCTATGGTAAAGAGAGTGTCAGAGCTCCCACAGTGAGAGCTGTGAAGATGTGGAATTCTCTCCCTGCAATAACTAATGCAGCCATTGAGGGAAGCTGAAACTGCCTTTTCCATTCAGTACCATGGACAGCACTCTGTGGCTGCAGCTCCTATTGATTGACACACTGGTTGGTGGCAGCAAGCTGTCACGGCAACGATCCAGTTCTATACACCTACAGATAACAGTTTTATGAAATTATTCCTATTAGATATCTTTTCATTTTGGGGTGACACAAACAACACAACCCACACTGTCCCCACAGCTACTCTGAACTACAGCCCCCAAAAGGCACACTTACCTTGTCACCATCTTTCGAATCACAGAGACGCAAAGTGCAAAGAAGTCACCCCCTTTGTCATTTTACCTAGAGTTTTCTGTGCAGGGGGCTCATTGAAATCTTCTCCTCGGAGCTTCGCAATCGAAGTCTAGCAGGGGGAGTCCCTGGGGAACCTACACAAAAACAAAAGTGATGAGTTAGGTTATAGGTTTGGCGCAAATAAAATTTGGCCGAGTGAGATTAAAGATTGAGGCGTAAGAACGAGAGCAGCATGACTACCTGTCTATAAACTCTTTTTGGTGTGCAACCATGATTAATGTGGATATGGTCTAGTGATAGCGTGGCTTTGGTTTAAGGTAGGTGTGGTTTAAAGTGGGTGCGGTTTAAAACAGGGAGTGGTCAACACTGGTTTCTATTATCCACCATGAAGGCCCGAATAATTCCGGCCCTCGTAACCACAGCAGTTGGACAACACTGCTCTAAAATGCATTTATCACACAAATTGGATGGTAATATGCTGAAAATGTTGCAATGTTCTGATTTCCGGGGGAAGTATGCTGCTGCGGATTCCACTGCCTCAATAGGTTCACTACACATTATTCATCAGAAGAGCTAGCAAAATGAGAGCATTAAATGTAGGGTTATTAAATAGAGTTGTTCTTGATCCAAATATTGCAGCAGCACCAGCAGCAGTGACACAGAGAGCAAAGGAAGTAGAGAGAAAGGAAGGAAGGTGTGGGAGTTAATGAGAGAGCAAGAGCATTTATTCTTCTGCTGTATCCATAGCCTGCATTTTCAGCTACAAGTATTGTAAGAAAAAAATACCAAATACACAGACACTCATTTAATAGGTTTGATTACCTTGCTGCATATCACTATAGAGCGATGTGTATTTTGTGTTTGCACTATGTTTAGCTGCCAAGAATGGTTTTGTGACTGGGGATTAGTTAGGATATGACTATTAGGCCAAAAGTCTTCCCATAATTCCAAGGTACTTGGCCCGGACTAGCAATGTGTAGAAGGGGCACCAGAAGGGGCTGCTGTAAGACAGACACTGGCTATTAATTGGGCCTGTGGGGGAGTTGTATCTTGGAATAGACCTGCTAGATATAGTTCTGCCGTGTCACCCTGGCTGGGGTGTACTGAGCATAATTAACATATAACAGATCCTGTACAGACATGTCAACTACACTGTATTTGTCAGGAGTCTCCCAATTCAAGTCCCTTTTCCCCATTCTCCTGCATTAACTGGTCCATCTCTCACTCTCAGTAATTTACCCCCCCCCCCCAAACCAAAATTACCCACTTCATTGCTAGGCATTCAATTCAATAGGCACCCAGGTTATAACAAATCAGGTAGGAAAACACCAGACAAAAGCAAAAGCCCTCAACCTGAGGAGTCTTTTCCTATATCTTTCCATATCTCACACCAATACGGGAAATAGAGCAGTGGCGGCGTTGGACATTGCCAAGGAATTCAACACAGTTAAATGGTCATACCTGTGGGAAGTAATGGCCAGGAATGGCATAGGTCCAAGGTTCACGGCCTTAGGAAAGCTTCTATATAATAAGCTGTCAACATCCCTCAGGGTAAATGCTGAGACAACTGACCCCTTTAACCTAGCCAGAAGAACCAGACAGGGGGTCCCCCTGTTGCCCCTCCTCTTTGCCCTAGCTATTGAGCCCTTTGCACAGGCAGTGAGGCAACAACCCCAGATAGCAGGATGGGAGATGGCAGGGAGAAAATCCAAAAAAAATAATCCAATTATACGCGGATGATACGCTGGTATATATGGGTGACAGGGGCACCTCCCTAAAGGCCCTGATGGAACTAACCTGACACTTTGGTGATATGTCAGGGTTGCAGGTGGGCCCTAGCAAGTCAGTCCTCTTTCTCTTACTCTCTTTCCCTTGCACCACACGAGGATCTTAGTAGCTACAGCTAGTGGACAAATTTACCTAACTGGGGATACAAGTTATTCTTCCATTGAGAAAATATGTTGAACTAAATGTGGACCCAGTACTGACATGGGCAAAAGCCAAAACAGAACTGTGGGCTACTCTCCCCCTAGGCCCAATGGGCCGGAACCAATTTACAAAAATGATCATTAGCCCTAAAGTCCAATGTGTACTGTCATTCAACCGTGTGGATTAGTAAAAACCTTTTTGTAGCACTCAATAATTTATATGGGGAAAGAGCAGAGGTAGACTCTTGCTGGAAACACTCCAACTGCCCCAGGGAGCAGGATGCCAAGCCTTCCCTGATATAATGGTGTATTTCTTAACTGCCCAACTTACTCATTGTAGACAAATAGTCTTGGGACATGCCGAGCCTGGCATCATTAACCTTTGAAAGGCAATATTATGAGCTTGTACAACCTGGACATCATCCCGTTACAACCAGAGATATTTGTGAGGCTTCAACCACAATGTTTTTAACTTGGTTCCTTTTCCGCATCATCCTAATAGTATGTATGCCAACCATGGGAGTTAGTCAGCCCCTTAGTGTTGTGTAGAG
Organism: Xenopus laevis; assembly: GCF_017654675.1. Taxonomy (NCBI): domain Eukaryota; kingdom Metazoa; phylum Chordata; class Amphibia; order Anura; family Pipidae; genus Xenopus; species Xenopus laevis. Next base: position 28,405,257 of record NC_054385.1, read on the forward strand.
TAGAGAAGGGCAATCTGGCTCCTCGGTCCTTGTTAAATACTCTGTGGTCATGTGAAAACCTGGAGAGCTACAGGTCTAAAATTCTGACAACCCTCTCAGCACAACTAGGTTGCCTTATTGACTGCAGAACCAACACGACAATCCTCACAGAACCCCAGCAAACGGTTTATGATGACTGGCCTAAATTGCATAACTACTGTATAGATGCAAACTAAACTTTCTACCTTCCAGCTTGCACTATATCACCCAGCTCATCGGCACATAATATGCACTCGGCAAAGCCAACAGCACAAGCATTAGTGGATCAAGGGACATCTCAGTTAAAGAGCTTCCTCCCTCCTCTCGGCCTGTTTCAGGTCCAGCTGACAGAGTTCCCCCCTTTGTATGTGCCCACTAAAGCTAGTGGACAAATTAACCAATCTGGGGATACAAGTTAAGGTGGCCATACACGGGCAGATAAAGTTGCCGATATCGGTCATTTAGACCAATTTGACATCTTATCTGAGGGATTCCGACAGGTCTTCCCGATCGATATCTAGCCACGATATCGATCGGGAAGGTTTGATTTTTACCCGACCGACCCGTCGGAGACCCTTGGTGTATTTCTTATCTACCCAACTTACTCAATGTAGACATATAGTCTTGGGCCGGGCCGAGCCTGGCATCATTAACCTTTGGAAGGCAATAACATCCCCCTTTAGCTCCCAGCTTAGAGGACTGCTGGCCAGCAGCACAAAGAGACAGGATACTATACTAAACCCTCTCTTAGTGCTGAAGAGGAAAGTCTGGACCACAGCTCCCAGGCTAACAAAACACCAAGCTTTAAACCCTGAAATTCCACTACTCAACAACTGTGAATTTTTTACATTTGAAAAATATGAGGCACCAATGCTGGGTTGAGAGGGGCTTGGGCGTAATAGGCAGCCTCTAGGAGGGCAACCGCCCAGTGGCCTTTGCTACTCTACACAACACTAAGGGGCTGACATACTCCCAGTGGTTGTCATACAGCACTATTAGGATGTTGCGTTAAAGTAACCAAGTTAAAAACAATGTGGTTGAAGCCTCACAAATATCTCTGGTTGTAACGGGATAAACAAAAAGGGACGATGTCTAGGTTGTACAAGCTCATAATAACGCAGCAGCGCGGTACAAATGAAACAATCTTGCCTTACTATACACACTATCCCACAGTTACAGTTACTACCCTGAAAAACATATTGCCTACTATACACACAATACCACAGTTACAGCCTCTACCCTAGAACATTGTGCCATATACACACTGGTGGGTAGGAGTGTGTGTGGTTGTGTCAGTGAGAGGGTGGAAGGGTGAGATTGCAACAGTTTGTGAAACAAAAAAGCACATTCTATGATTTACTTACCTTGCGTCTCCTACATGCAGTAAAAACATTGATCCCTAGACATTGTCTCAGCCCCCAACACACTCCCAATAGATTGTCCTGGGAGAGGAAATACGAAAATGAGAAGAAATAACACATTTCATACACAATAAAAGGAATGCCTATTGGAAAACATTGGAACACTAATGTAACTGAAGAGGAAGCAGATCTGTTTCCTCTATAACGTTGAAATCCACATCCCGCTGCTTTTATTTTCTTTAAATTGACTAGCTCGCTCCTCCCAATCGGCGGAGGGCAGGGGGAAGGTAGAGTGTGTAAATTTAAGTTTTGTCATTTGCTATTATTATTATTATCCATATATCACCATTATTACAGAGCAGTTATTACTTGTAGTCTAGTATCCTTCCATTTTTTCCAGGAAGCAAATTCATTCTATAGGCTGTGACTGTACTGCGCCACATCTCACGTTTCATACATGTTTTGCAGACAAATCCACTGATGTCTAAATACTTTCAGAATGAAGCATGTCTGGAAATGGCAATGATCTTATTTTATTTAACTGGAACATCTTTGAAATATATGGCTCCTTTATCTATCCTATTACTTTTTAATAGTTGGGGGAGGGTCCGGTTGAACATGGACAGGGTTTTGACATTATGGGGCATAACTATGTGTACGCGTGGCTTTTATTCACTGGGGCTTCATTCAATGTTGGACTGGGACACCAGGGCCCCACCCAAAAACATTAGTCCAGGGGCCCACCCAAAAACCTTAGACCATGGGACCACTCTCAGTACTAATATTCTAAATCTCCTCAATCAACCTCTATTCTCCTAGTCTGTTTTCTTTATACTATAATATATTATTCCAGCTATTTAGCCTCATTGTTCTCATAGAAATATAGGGAATGGCCATGAAATAGGCCAAAAGTTTAGCAGCATGATGACCCACTGACACCTGGGCCCACCAGGCATTTTCCTGGTACCCCAGTGGACCAGTCCTACACAGGCTTCATTTTACTTGACCAGGTAGCCACAATGATCAGTGAGCTTATAATTGGGGCACCTAGGGGAAGAGGGACCTGCTAACTTAGTAGTATGGAGCCCTACCTTTACTCTCATTTAGGAGCTTAATAAATTTTAATTTCATGAACCAAAGTGTTTTTCCAGCCTTGATGATCATGTATGAAACATACATAGTAAACAAAAAAGCTGGATGAAATCTATACACTGGTAAAAAAAAAAGCAGTATAAATAAGAAAACAATAGGCACAACCTGCTTTTTTATATAAGTCTAACAAATCATATAGACAATTTGCGTGGCTGATTCAGGAAGTATTTCAAACACAAAGAAAAAAAATTCTGTTGTATTCAACCTCACACAGAGAGAGAGAGATAAATGTAATGGTCAGGGCCACCATCAGAAATCATAGGGTCCACCTACCCCCACACCACAGACATAAGTGCTAAAACAGTAATGTGGTGTGTTTTACCTGTCAGTTGATATCAAAAAAACTAGGTAAAAACCCATTGGTGGTCAGCCCCCAATAAGAAAAAAAAAACATTGCTAGCCAGTGTCCCCTCTATAAGTAAAAAAACATTGGTGGACAGGGCCCCAGTAAAAGTAAAAAAATAAAAAAAACACTAGTGCTTAGAGCCTCCCTTACAAGTTAAAAAAACAAACATTGGTGGGCAGGAGTTTAAAAAAAAAATGGTGTTCGATGGAACTTACCGTCTTTCTTTTTCCTCCTTGGCAATTTCTTCATTCTCCTCGGTGGCTTTGGCTCCCTTTGGCGGCTACCCGGGCCCCTCCTAAAACTTGAAAGCCATCAACGGGATGTCTGTAAATAAATCAAAACAGAACCAAAATAAAAAATATTAAAATAAAGCAGATAAACATAGACATATAAGTAAAGTAGAAAACTAATTTACAATAAAATATCCCCATTTAATGAGGCAGGTATTGTAGTAATATGTTTGTTCTTGCACCATAGTAATACTGAAAAGTCAAGCACCTCCTTGAGAAACGACCAGGGAAGATTGTCTGGGATCAAATAGTGAGGTGTTAGTATATATTCTGTAAATATTCTGCAAAGGAATGATGAACAAACCACATAAAACCCCAAAGTATTTAAGTACTAACCGGCTCCCTTGCACTGAACTGTTCCGGACTGTGCCGCACCTCAATTCATTCCATAAACTGCAGGAAAAAGAGTGAACACAAGATGGCGCAAAAGTTCCATAAAATCACATCATTCAGGAGTAAATGGAAATGGACACCAGATGGCACTGAAGTGACAGTTAAAGGAGAAGTCAACCTGTACGGGGGGGGGGAACCCTCCCCCCCGGCCTACCTGCCCCCCGTGCAAATGCCGAAAGTCGAAGTTTTCTGAAAAAAAGATCGAAAACTTCGTGACTTTCGGGCACATGCGCAGTAGCTCTGTACCGGCAAATGCCTCCAACTGTGCATGCGCCCGAAAGTCACAAAGTTTCCAATCTTTTTTTCCTGGAAACTTTGTGACTTTCGGCACATGCACAGAAGATCCTTACCGTTAAATGGCTCGTACTGCACATGCACCAAAAAAACGCCGGTCAAAGCAGGAAGAACGCTCGGAGAGAAGATGGCGCCAGTGAACTCCGCAGCAGAGGACCTGCGCTGAAGGTTGAGTAACAAGTTAGAGGCAGTTAACATTCAATACTTCAATCACATGTGAAAAGCACCAAAGAAATCTTTAGGTGTAATTCTAGACCCTGAATTGTAGGACAATTACATTCGGTATTGATCCACTAAGTAGTGTAATATCATATTAAGATGTTGGTGAAAAGGGCCGGAGCAGTGGGAAGGGATCAGAGGCATTGTTCAATGGAGCTTATAGTTTGGCCACCATCATCAACCATGGCATTAGAGGAGATTTCTTTAGTAACTCCATCCCCTTGTGTCATTTTAGGGGTAAGAGAGGTGGGTTAGATCCAGTGATCAGCATCAAACCCCTGCCTTACATAATCTCACTACTTTATAAGAGGCACATTACACAAGATCTGTCCCATAATACATCCTGTACATCACTTAATTATTGCTCTCGACTTGACCCATTTCAGTTACAACACTGTATATCAAGTCACTAGTAAAAATTTGCAACTCGAACCCAAAGGAAGCAGCGTGAGTGGAACCATACCTCCCAACTGTCCCGATTTAAGCGAAAAATCACCTCTTTGGACAGCTCAACCCGCAGGTACGAGTTTGTACTGGAAAGTCCCGATTTTCTCGGCACCGAACAGCTAAAAAAAGATACAAGTTTCTAACTTAACTGGCTTTTGGAAAAGAGCCCAGAACAGCCACAAGGTGCAGATAAAATACTATGTAACAATTTTGAGAAAAGCAATTACAGTAAGTAATTGTAACAATTTAGATAAGGAGGTCCCTTAGGAAATGTTAGACTCACAGCTCAAATGCAATTCACCTTCATTAGCAAAACTGTAATAACTGAAAAAAAAAACACAGAAATATGTTTAAACTTTCATAACCTGCCAAATTTTTGTAAAATGAACATGGTAATTTAGGGGGTGGCCAAAAATTTGCCGCGCTTGGCACGCCACATTTTTTGTCCCTCTTTTTATTTCCAAAATGTTGGGAGGTATGTGGAACTACAGCAAAATCCCACAGTAAGGGACAGAAAAGTACAGTAATAAAGTGGATATGGCGAAGAACATGCCCCTATTCCTGAGAACATCTGGCCATACTACACACACTATCCCATAGTTATATCTACTACCAGTAAGGTCATCTTGCCTTACTATACACTCTATCCCACAGTTACAATCTCTGTTCATAAGACCATCTTGCTGTATGATGCACATTATGCCACAATTACAGCCACTACCCCAGAGACCATCTTGACTACACAAACTATCCCATGGTTACAGTCCTTATTCCTGAGACCATCTTGCTTTACTATACTCACTATCCCACAGTTCATCATTCCACTGACACGATCTTGCCTCACTATACACACTATCTCACTGTTACAGTCTCTACCCTGCAGAAAATTGTGCCATACAGGCCCATAAGGCCTAGGGTGGCAGAATTTTAGTGGGGTGGCATGCTGCCCAACCACACCCACATTGGTCCCTAAGCACTGGGGATTCGCAGGAGATACAGGGGTGTTTCAGCCATGAGGCAACGTGAGCACCTTGCCTCAGGCGGCAGCTCTGCAGACGTTACCAGGGACGGCAAAAAGCCGATCCTAGTAATTTAAAGAGCCGAATTTCTGGTTTTTAAACCGGAAATCTGGCTATTCTAGTGCAGAGAGCGCAATTTCAACGTGGACTCCACTGGACCCCTCGTCGGCTATTAAAGTGAGGGTGACGGGTGGCAGGGGGGCCGCATTGCAAATGCCCGAAACGCCCCTGAGGAGATACAACAGTTTTTAAAATTTCCTGTGCCCCAATCCGCAGTTTTTAAAATTCCCTGTCCACCAATCCCAAGAACTCTGGAACCCAATGCTAAAAATTTGCGCATGTGCAAAAAGGAAGATGAGGGAATAGGGGTGATGAACAGCAGCAAGCCTAGGGGTGCCAGCTATGTAAATCCGGCCCTGGTGCCATATACACATTATCCCACAGTTAAAAATTCTACTCCAAATAATATCTTGCCTTACTAGTCACACTATCCAATAGTTACAGTCCTTTCCCCTGAGAACCTCTTGCCTTACTATACACACTATTCCCCAATTACAGCTCATTCCCCTCATCTTTTTTTTTCATTATAGCTTTATGGAGTATTCAAGGAAAGAGAAGTTGGAAGAGAAAGAATGAGAGAGGAAACAGAGAAAATGGAATAATGGGAGGAGAGTGAAGAAAGGGTGATGGTGAATGAGGGAAAAGGAGGATGGGGCATTTTTGTCAAGTCAAAGAAATTGATTTAACCCTTCGACCCTCAGAGAGACCTGCAGTGCCCAGCAGATATATTTGTACTCCAGTCTAATGTCTTACCCCTCTCTGTACACTACTTCTGTGCACCTGAAGACGGAATCTTTCCAAGTGGAGGAGTAAAGTACTTCCCCAGTCTGACCCACACCAAACTCAAACCCACAGCAGTCGCCCAAATTTCCACCCGAACCCCCCCAACATGTGGATTTTAAAGGGGACCTGTCACCCAAAGAAATAATTTCAAATTCTTTTCTATCATGTTAGTTGAGCAAAATAAATTTACTTACACTGTATTTATTATTTAAATTTTGTTTCCTTATGTCTTGGAATTATACAATCACAGCAAGCAGGCAGCAGCCATTTTGTGGACACGGTTATTAAGGGAAATTGTGTATCACCCCAAAATCATGTGTATGCACCAGAATGGGGGGCCTAATGTCCATGTGCAGTGCCCTACACAATTATAGAGCCTGAGGAGGGAAGGGGGAATGTGAGGAGAGCAGTGATATGTAGGAAGTGCTGAATGGAAAGTGAAAGTAATTGACTGCCCCTCCTCTATGCCACGGGCATAGAGGCGGGGCAGGTAATATTTGATTGACAGTTTAGATATTTAAACACCTTTATAACAGGTATGGATGTTTTAATGAAATTTTTTTTTGGAGTTTCATATTTAATTTGCAAAGGACTTTCATTATGCAGCTTTTTATGTGTAGGTGACAGGTCCACTTTAAGTCAACCAGCACATCACTACAGGGGAAGAGTCAAATATGTTTGGTATAACATGGGGGCAGCCGTGTGTTTTAGGTGTAGGTCATTTGGTGCAGTATAACTTGATGGCAAATTAAGAAAATAACCCTTTATTCACCCATTACCATTAGAAGAAAGGAGGTTCTGCCTAAATATTCAGAAGGGTTTTTTTACAGTGAGAGCTGTGAAGATGTGGAATTCTCTCCCTGAATCAGTGGTACAGGTTGATACATTAAATAGCTTTAAGAAGGGGTTGGATGCTGTTTAGCAAGTGAGGGAATACAGGGTTATGGAAGATACAACACAGTACAAGTTGATCCAGGGACTGTTTTTGGAGTCAGGAAGGCATTTTTTTCCCCTCTGAGGCAAATTGGAGAGGCTTCAGATGGGGTATTTTGCTTTTCTCTGCATCAACTAGCAGTTAGGCAGGTTAAAATAGAGTTAAAAGTTTGAACTTGATAGGCGTGTGTCTTTTGTAAACTTAACTTACTATGTTACACTGATTATAAATACAATAATGCATGTGGGGCTGCAGGAAAGCTGCAATTGCCCCATTAGCTGTGTTGTATCACCTGCAATTTCTTGAGAAATCAGCGGTTCTATGATCCGGAAGCCAACTAAACTGACATGTTCTTAGATGGAACACTCACTGCTGAGTTCTAAACTGTCTCTGGAAGCAATATCAGCACAAAACAAACATAAAGAACACACAACCGGCACACGGAATTGCATCTTCCACGAGGGGCTGATCCCCTGAGTCTATTGTATCAAACGGCTGCAAACACCTTTGGATGAGTTTGTATGTGCTGGAGCTACTGGAGCATATTTGGAGACACAGATATTTAAAACTGACAACCAATTTGGTACTTTTGTTGCCAGAGAGGTTTTGAACATTTTGAACTCTTTTCCTTTAGGGATGTTTCCTGGGAAGGTCTTTGCGTTTACCCAGGAAAGTGATTTTTTTCAGGACAACATTAGCTTTCAAACTCTACTAGAATGTTGGTGTCATTCCACTTCTGTAATAAGATATAGGCTTCTGAGTGTCCAACATTTTTTGAAAAGAATGTTTCCCATAAAATAAACACATATATCAGAGACATAAATTAGTTTATGCATAAAAACACAACAGATTAGGAAATTTCAATGTCTCCTAAATGCACCAATACCAAATATGTATAGTTTGTGACTAAATTGATTTGTATAAAAATTTGTGGAATTGTTGAAAAATTACCAAAGCTTCCAGTCCACAGCATGTCTCCTACAGGTCACCGGGAACCAAGCTAAAACACCCAAAATATGAATGCCAGGAATCCGCTGAACAGTTTGATGCCCAATGTGCTTAGGTTAACCTACGTTTGTGGCATATAGGGGCCACTAAATGAAGACACCCCAAATAATCACTTATGCCACTTAAGTTACTGCAAAATCAACACATTTACAGCATTTCATGATGGGTAAAGCAACAAAAAAAGCACACTCACCCCAGAAAGTTGTATATTTTTGGAAAGCTCACATTCCCCCAAATTCAAAATGGATACAAGTCTTTCAACTCCAAAGTACTAAGCCACAAAGCTTTCCTAATGTTGGCAATTTTGATAACATTTCAAGAAATCACCAGAATCTTCACATTTACAACATCTTACAGTATCTCCCACATATCGTTAGGTACTAAGATAAAACACCCTAAATATAGGCCTTTCAACTCCCAAAACAATAGCCAGAAGGAGCATTCAGAACCCACATCAGGCTAGACTGAAAACTGAACGACCAAACCTGCACCATGTCGCCCTTTCTCAAAAATCAGCACAAACTGAAAGGTCTGTGTCTTTTCAAGATGCTGGCGAAGTAGAGCTGGAATGTGCCTCTCTTTCACCTGCTTCTTCTTATAGTGGTAGCGACAATCCAACACCACTTTCACTAGGTCAGTCTCAATCAGCACCATTACTCTGACCAGAAATTTGCAAATACAGCCTGTTACCTGCCAAATACTAGCAGAACAGCTCAGAGTCATGCACGGAAGAGCTATTCTGGGGCGCAAGTCTAGTGCCAGGTCTGGTCTAGGAGTAGGCAGAAGAGGTAGCTGACCAGTGCCCCCCAATTGTTGTGCCCTAGGCAGCTGCATCTTCGGCCTACCCCTAGTTCTGGCCCTGGAAAAGCTACATAACTTACAACAAAGGCTAACTGACTCTATTAGTAAGACTTTTACCAAAGTTATACAGCAGAGCGGATATTAGCGATCTAGGCGAGAAACAGACAAAGTGGAAGCTATCACAGATGAGCTGGCCCAATGCTACACAGTAATAGAAGATGACAATATAGCTTTAAGAGAGGAACTTGAGAATCAGGGGGATGCCAATGGATGTGAGCCCACAGAGATTGCAGCAATATTTAAAAGGCTTATTTATCCATCTTTGTCCCCTTGCCGTCTTGATGAAGCACATTGTGCATTAGTTGCTAAGCCACCAGCCTCCAAACCACCAAGAGACGTAGTAGTTCACTATTATGAATCCAAGGAAGCCATTTTTACAAAGAGTCACCAACAAACAGAGCTGTTCTTCTGAAATGCTAAAATATCAATATTTATGGATCTCTCTCCAATGACTCAAGAAGTACGCAAAAACAATATCCCCTACAGCTATTTCGCAACGTGCGTATCTATTTAATAAGACGTCGAGGCAGCTGAAGGAGAGGATAGCCATGCATAGGGCACGCATTCCAGCAGCCCTAGATCCAGACAGGAAGGTTATAACTAAGGAGGGCAAAAAGAAGCAAGATATCGCACAGCAGCCAGTGGCGAAGGACTGGGACAAGCATGATGCATCAGCATTTAGGTGCATTCTTATTGATGTAGTTAAACCTACACCTAGAGGGGGTGATATCGAAAATGAGCTATAACGCAGAGAGGCCTTCTAGATCCATACATTAGATTGTATAGCACCAAAAGGGTTAAATGGGCAAACAGCATACAACTGCTTCCTAACTTAAAACACCATAGATCTGAGAGTATTTATTCTTTAGATAAAACATCCGTTTGAAATGGCTTATTAAATAGATACGAATGTTCTGAAATAGATAATGGGTTTCTATAAGATGGAAAAATATGTGGCAAGCAGTATTTGGATAAATTGTTGTAACATAGTATTTTGTTATGTTTTTATTTCATAGGATATTTTATTGAGCAGATTGCGACACCTACTGACAACACGGTATATTGCACATATTTAAGTAAATTCTAAAGAATTTTTACTGCAATTTTTAACACATGCAATAATTGATTTATGTAAATTAGATGGAACACTATTGGTTACAAATTGTTGAACCCTATGAGGTCACGTTGGCGCCATTTTGTATTGTGATCACTATATAAAGTTTTATTGCACATTGTTACTATCCTTGAGAAATGTTCCAAGAGGTACTGAAACGTTGGAACACTGTGATGTGTGTAAAATAAAAAAAACACTTGTTTCACTAAGGGAAGTGCTGGCCCAGGAATGCTTTATTCCAAACTTTGCAAAAGCATCAAACCATCTTGCCTTACTATACACACTATCCCACAGTTACAGCAACAATCCTGTAGACCATTTTGCCTTGCTATACACACTATCCCACCATTACAACATCAATACTAGTGACCATCTTGCCCTACTATTCACACTATCCCATAGATACAGCAACAATCCTGGAGACAATCTTGCCTTGCTATAAACACTATCCCACATTTACAGCAATAATATTCATACTCACACAGACACAGGCAGAATTAACATTTCACCCACATGGAAGCAGCACCATTTTGTCAATCTGTCTCTCACACACAGCATCATGTGATCAGGGTGGGACTCTAAAAAGATACAAAGTAAAATGTATGGAGCTGGTGCCAGGCAGAAACAGCTGTTTTCTGGAGAGAGAGAGAGAGAGAAAGGCTGTATAGTTGTCCTGTTTGTTGGAAAAAAACAGGGGGTCACGTGCGCCCTTTATGGATGCCTACTGTATGTCAGAGGTTCTAGAACTTAGTGACAGGAAGGCTCCCACCACTTTTTACTTACCGCTCGGTGCAGATTCAGGGATCAGAGCTCACGGCAGCCATCTTCTGGGTCTTTGGTAATCTGAGAATGAGACTGGCAGCACATGTGCAGTTGGAGCAATTTCCCGGTGTGCAACAACTGCGCATGCGCTGAAATGGACAGAAATTGCAGAAGCGCCGGAAGAAGAAAGGAAGACCCAGAAGAGGGCTGCCGTGAACTGCAATCCCTGAATCTGCACCGAGGGGTAAGTAAAAAGTTAGGGGCATTTTCCCAGGTAAGTAAAAAGGAAGGGTTGTGTGAGACTGTGTATGCATGTGCATGTATCAACTAAATGTATCCATTTAGAATAGTTTACCTTCTAGAGTTGCTTCAGAAAGTGAAAAATTACACTTCAATATTAGAAAAACTGTCACACATAGACGGAAAATAGAAAATATTTCCGAAAATATGACTATGAAGATTTTCATTCATCCAGGTCATAGTATATCTATGACCTGGCTGAAGAAGCTGCTCGGATGAGTAGTGAAACGTCTTCATTGATTACTCAGCAAGTCCAGTTGTTTTTAGATTGACCTATACTAGATATTTCCGAAAATAGTAAGTCATTGGAAAAAATAGTTATTTCTGGTGATCAATCTGTAAACAACTAGTTGCTTGAAGGTGAACCACCCCTTTAAAGAAGAAATGTTATATAAAGCTACCTATGTTACAACATGATGCACGAGGGAAGTAAAATTACGATATTCCAAGATGTATCCTAGGAAACCTTGGCTAAAAGAAATGTTTTAAAATCGCTCACTGACATTTTAAGAGAAACTGGCTTCACTTCTCCCCTGTCCTGATAACAGTGCTAAATTAAGGAGAGAGGTATGCAGGACTGTCGAGCACACTGGGGGAGAGGGGCGAGTTTGAGCATCAGAAGACGGGCCCTTCAGTTCCCATGGAGGCAGAGGCAGGCCAAGCTGGCCGGCAGCACTAGGCAACCCAAGTGGCCAGCTCCTAGCCCCACCTGCAACGCACACACGAGTGTGTACATACTAATGACCCACCTGCTGCGCATGCTGGTGACCTGGCATTTAAATACCCAGCAAGCAGTGGTGGTACAAGACCCCGAACATGGGTAGGCAGCAGATGAGGTACGTGCCTAGTGCCCCCCCCCCCCTGGATTCTGCACCTAGGCACTTGTCTCTTCTGCTTACCCCTAGTTGAGCCATTCCTGGTGGGTCCAGGAATTTCCATCCCAACGCTGCCTTTCCCCTCATCATAAAAACAAATGGCAGCAACATTGTCTATGTTCTCCTTAAGATACAGAGGAGTTTTCCTACAAGTCAAGGTTAGATGTCTCCACGTACCTGCCTGGGATCCAACAAGCTCCCTGGGGATAGAATCCTAAAAAAGAAGGAGACATAACACACTACTGCCAGATACAAGAAATGGTATGTACAGTACACCTAGAACAAGAGAAGAAAAAGACACTTGAGTAACATTTACATTCCTGACCCCTCTTTTATGTATAGTTATCCTTCTATCTATACATCCCTATACACTATTCAGCTTGAATACAAACAAGAAATTCCATTGCAAGAAAAACAAAGCTAATATTGTGTTCCTTCAAGAACCCCATTTTAGAGAGAATTCTGTCCTGTCACTGTCACATACAACTTGTGATAAGTCTATTCGGGCAATGATAGTATTAAGAAAACCGTCCTAGAGTATCAATTATGATCCATAAATACTTCCTCTCACTGTATCCCTTTCAATGCCAGGCAATTTGGGGCTTTTGGTACTATTAATGAGTTTTTACACATTTTGTGCACTTTTGGGCGCATTTGATGGGACTTTTAGTTTTACTAGGAAAACTATAAACCATTTCAGCATTCAAAAAAAACTTTTTTGTGTAATTCCCCTTCTGTAACAAGATGTAGGCTGCAGTCTGAAAAAAAATCATATTTCCAAAAACTTAAAGACATACATCACAAAAAAATACATTTATGTTCACAATTACAGCTGATTTGTAAAGTCCCATTGCTCCTGAAAGTGCCAATACCCAATATGTATAGTTCTATAGAAATTAATGACAGGTCAAAAATCTCCAGCAGCAACTACAACATTTTACATTGATCCACAGCATGGAGAGAGTTAAGGAAGAGAAGGTTTTAACACCAGTAGCTGCCAGTCTTTTGACTAAATGTAATTGTAGCGTAGAGGGGGTGAATATGATGAGTTTGAAAAATATATATCCCTGGCCAAAGGGATGTGACATAGAACGGATCATTTTAAATCAGGATACAGGCTTACTTGGATTTGTGGGTTAATTGTCCTGATGTTAAAACAATTTTTAACACCAATAGTCCTTTAGATATGGTTTTCTATACCCACTTTGTACTATATACTATACTTTGTCAAAGTTGCATATTCATACACTTATGCATTGTGGTGATGCACAACATTCAATTGAATAAGGCCATTTAATATATAATTGATCCGTTTAATTGCTCTACATCACAGAATATAGTGTGTATAATCAGGGGAGCTCTGGACTGCCATACGCATGTAAGTTATAGATTGTACTGGTGCATATGTGTCAGACATTTCTTGCTGGCCTCATCAATCAAGGTTGTTTGGGCATAAATTTTCGTTGGTCGCTTTCTGGTGCACACACTTTGAGGGTGCCTGCGCACTTTCTGCCTCATACACACGGTGCGTAAATGGTCACAAAGGCCCACACTCCAGTACAAGGTGGTCGTTTCACAGATCGACACTGATCGTTTCTTCATGATTCCTGGTTTGAATTTTGCCTTGTTTTCTACTACTCTTTGGATTTGCCTGGTTGTCCTGATCCAGGTCCTGATCCTGACCTTGGACTGGCTGACTTCGCTCCTTGCCTGAATCCAATTTCTGCCTCCGGTTACAGTTAAGTGTCTACAGCCTGTCTTTATTACTCTGAATCCTGCCTTATTTCTGTTAACACCTCGGCTCTAAGTCCCACGAGAGGCATAGGGGAGGCGATTACTGATCTGCCAAGGAACTCTGATAATAGAGAGCACCAAGATGCTGTCACTGCATTTCAGAGTATAGAAAGGAGCAAGACCATGGGCCCCACATAACTCTGCCAGTCTTTAGATATCTCTGCTTTTGCCATCAACAAAGAAGTCCCGAATGCAACCAACAGATCTTAGACCAAGGAATTCTGCCCAGACCTCAAGGGAAAGCTGTATGTCTTCTCTAGGTTCAGGCCGTCCCTCCAGATACATTTTCCCTTCAATGTCAAGAATTTCCCTTACACCCCCATCGACTGTTAACGGAGACAGAACCTGTTGAAAGTTCAAAAAGGAGCAGATAAGCAAAAAAGGAAAGATACCATTAAATAGAAATGCAACAAATATAAAACAATCTTGAAGCAAATTAATGAGCATAAGCAGGGTAGCAATAATTATAAAAATGTCTCCAGAATAAGAGAATAAGAATTTCTTGTAATTTCTGTAAATTATTGTAAATCGCATAAAAGAATTATAAAAAAAGAAGTGTCAGATGGGCTAAAGTTAATAAAAAGCGTATGAAATAGTAAGAAATATGCAATATGCATGAAGAGCTTGCCATAGTAAGAATCTGAAGTTAGTCAGGCTTTTCCACCTTTCTGCCTAACAGTTTTCTGGTTGTGGCATTAATTGGTTCACCAATGGTACCTGCATTAAACAACGTATATGGATTTTTCAGCACAACTCCACAAAAATAAATTTGCCTCTTGCATGAGATATCAGCAATAAAACAGAGTATGCTTTACCAAAAGGTGGCAGTCTTGCCCTTTTAAATGTGGTGTCTTTTCTGGATCATGACCAACTATGCATCAGACCTGCTACTGGGAAAGATAAAATTAGTCTTTCTAATGCCATATCAGGATAATATCCCTCGGCTGTAAGATGCAGGAATTGGAAGGCCAACTAAATACAAAGCTACTATAAGCTTTAAAGTATTAACTAACTAATGGAAAATAGAGAAATATTAAAGTTGAACTGCCATTTTTTGAACGAAAGTACAGGTATGGGTCCTGTTATTCAGAATGCTCAGGACCTGGGGTTTTCCAGATAATGGATCTTTCCGTAATTTGAATGTTCATACTTCGTCTACTAGAAAAGCATGTAAACATTGAATGAACCCTATAGGCTGGTTTTGCTTCCAATAAGGATTAATCTTAGTTGGAACCAAGTACAAGGCAGTGTTACACACTGTATCTGGAGTTACATATAAATGCCCCTAATAGGTGATATGATGAGTGAGTCCCATCAATTTAAAAATATATAAATATATAAGGCTATGAGGAGGGCTTATGCTTTCCACTACACAGCAACACAGGGGATAAGTAATTTCATTCCACCCATCCCATGGAAGCAAACCCCAATACTATTCACAAGAAATATATCAATAAAGAGCAATATTTTTTAATTGTTTAGTGTCAGTTACCATGAATACTGGGCCGAATGAAATCCATTATAACTTGAGGAATGCATAAGACAGTGCCTCATTTGCAAATGCAATCATATACACCCATGGACAGAAAGTCTAACACCAGCCCAACTATATGGAACAAGGGGACACATTTATTTTCAATTGTAAAACAGTCGACTGGAAATGACTGAAGCCAGTTCTATATAAAGGAAGAGCTGAACTGGTTGTTATAATGCAAAGGTGGGTCAAAGGTGCTCACCAAGGGAAGGAATAAAGAGGTGCAGCAGAGCAGGGAGCAAGAACAGAGCACGGTCATCAGAACAGCAAGAATGGATTTAATTCCGTGGGCCACTGAATCACTGTAGCTAGGAGCTGTGTTATGCGCCTCTCATAGAGACAGCCTCACGGTGCAGGTCATTGCCAGCAAATAAACTTTAATGTTTAGTGTGTTCTGTACCCTGAGAACTGATCTGTTACAGATCAAAACAATCGGTTTTTGAAGAGATGCTTGAATAACATGTTCTTAACTTTTCCATCACTGCCTGAAGTTTTGTACCAACCCCTAGGTAGCTGTCTGCCAACACTCACCCAGGGGCGATCCTGGCCCCCCCGCCACCTGAGGCAGCAGCAGTTGCTGCTGCTGCCCCCCTTCCCCCATGTGCTTACCTTTTTGCACCTGAGGGGATCCAAAAGGGCGGCAGAGAGGGCCAGTATGCTAGCGCAGAGAGCCTAACTGCGCTCTCTGCGTTAAAAAGAGCCAAATTTCCTGTTTGAAAACAGGAAATTCGGCTCTTAACCTACCAGGAGCGCCATTTTTGCCGCCCCTGGTACCTAGTGGGGGGCTGCCACCTGAGGTGACAGCCTCAACTCGCCTCATTGGCGAAGCGCCCCTGAACTCATCTGCTTACTGTGTAGCACTGGCCATAAGCATGGCACTGTACATGCACATCAAAATTGATTGTTTTCACAAAATCATCAGCTTTATCGGTACCTGTTAAATACATTTCTTGTTCCAGCACTGTGTCATTGGGCTCCTTTAAACAGCCAGTATATTATTTCCCTCCTGTATGTGTTGTATATTGCCTGTCTTAGTGCCCCAGCAACTTTTTGTTCATGGATCCGCGCACACACAAATTTCTGCAGTGGGGAAAGAGCCCCTCCCGTGACAAAAAGTTGCTGTTGCTATGGGACAGTGCCGGGTCAAAGGAGAACCAGCACCACTACTGCAGAGTGAATAAACTCCGGGTGTGCAGTGTATCTATTACATTACTTTGGACTATCTTATTGCACAACAAAATATACTGTAGTACAACCCTTTTTACAACAGTCAGCCGTAAATACTTAAGGTCGCCTTAATTAAGGATACTTTACATCAGTTGAATCTTTAATCAAAAAAGCAGAACAGGTTCCAAGGTTAAACCGTGTCATTTGAAAATGACTTTGTGCGTTCTAACTGTGATGTTTTGGTGAATGACACAAAGTCAATGAGTCAGCATATTGTAGGAGGTAACCGTGTCCCTATAGGCCTCTAGCTGCAAAGAGAGAAAGAAAGGGAAGACCAAAGCCGAGAGATCTGTGCCAAAACGAGCTCCTGAGGAATTTCAGAACATAAGCAGAGGGCTTCTTTGCAATCCATCCTTCTCTCAGCAGGTAGCTGTAGCATATAAATAATTTTAGGGGCCCTTTCAAACAGAATGCCAGGGCTAGAAGGAACGGGAAGCAGAGATGGGTAGAGTAGTATTTCCAGGTGTTTTCCAAGAAGACACTTCCAAATAGAGGCCACTTAGGAACTCATTAACCTACATGATAAGGCTCAGAGAGCTGCTGAAGGAGAGATACAGAATCTGATACTTGAGAACTGATCTCTGGGAATGAAAAATTGCATAGAAGAAGAAGAAAAAAAGAATAGGCATTGAAACATTAGTTTGTCAACTGCATGAAAGAAGCTCAGTGTCCACCAAGCCCTAACACAACAATTGGCTGGTCCCAGACCAGAGAAAAGGGTTCAATGCTCTAGAACTAATTAACTGCTTAATTAACTTCCATTATATACCTTGCAGCCATGGTACTAATGTGATGCCTGCACACAATCACAGTGACATGAGAACAGCTATGTTGGTAGTCTTTTTTTGGCAGCCAAGGACAAAAACAGCATGAATGAATTACATTACAAACTATCTCTTAACAAATGCTTTGCAGATGATTCTGATGCAAGTCTATAGGAAGTTGTTATGGCACAAAGTATCAATGTGCCCCTAACATAAAAAACATAAAGATGCAGATCAGTGCATAAAACTGAATATGCGCAAGTAACTGCTTGTGATGGAAGTACTCGTTCTGAGCTGTATCTACATGGGCTCCACCCTTTGACTGGAACACCTGACTAGCACTGCTTTCACACAGTGCCAAAACTTGGGATTTCAAATAATGTATCTGGTCTTACAAAGAAATGAGGGAAACAGATTCCAGCCTAGTATGATTGATATCATAAGTGTTTGTCCTTGCAAGGTAGATATAATACCAGTCTACTTATCTATAAGACAGTAGTCTCAACTAAGGTTGACGGCAGGGGGTTGTTCATACAGAGCTCAGTATCTCTAGTTAACTGATCCAATAATTCACAGTTATTGATTTATAATACAAATAACAAGGAAATGTACACATTTAGTTAAAAGATTGGGCAGAATGTATTTTAAGTTGTTCTATTTATTTTTCTCATGCTGAAAATGTTGCATAAAAGTGCAGATTGATCCTTCAAAATGCTGCCAGCTGTCATGACGGGGACTTGGCTGACCAAACAGACAAATTTCCATAGTATGTTTTGCCACTAATATACAACTCATATGTCTCATGTATTATTCCACTTCTCTCTGGATACTCAGTGTTCCCTTGTTTTTAAGTGCATTTGATAACTGTGATGGGTATATCAGTGTTATGTGGGCTTCTTTATCAAATTTGGGTTGGGAAGCCAGAGTTTCCTTTTAATGAAGCTCAGGGATTCTGCTCAGCAGGGACAACAATAAGAAATGTATCAGCTAAATGTTTCAATTTAAAATAGTTTACAGGGTCGGCGACCACCCCCCCCTTCCCAGAGCTGCTTTAGAAGGTGAAACATGACACTTTACACTTTAATATTAGAAAAACAGTCACACATAGAAAATAGAAAGCAATTGGAAAAAGTCTTTATTTCGGATGAAATCTGAAGTCCCTGCACCAGTGGAGCTTACAGTCTAACATCCATTATCTCATTCTCACACGCAGTAAAGTAGATTTTATCAGGAGCCAAGTAACTGCCTGTTCTTGAAGTGTGGGAGAAAACTGAAGAACTAAACTAAAAGTTTTTCTTAGTTTTGGTTCTGGTTTAGGTTTGTAGCCATTGTGGGGCTTGCTCAGGCTGGTACTGGCTGGCTGAAGGCAGACAGGAGAAAGCAAAGCTAAATCATATTAAAGTAGTATTCTCACTGTACTTAATTATCAGCAGTGCAACTTTGAAATAAAAAGTTCAGTAAAATAGTCACGTCCCCAAAGGTTCTGGGTAAATTTGATGAAGGACCCTCATTCCTTGGGGCCTATATGGATTTTTCCACCCAGACATGGTATTTGCTACCTTTCTGTCCGATCCCCTCTGCTGCAGCTCTCCAGAGAGTCACCTTCTCTCTCACCAGTCAGTAGACAGACTTTCACAGTACCTGCCTCCAAACAGGTTGCCAGAGTAGACACATTTGGAAAACACACTGTGACAACATGTTGTGTTAAACTTTTGCGTTTCTTCCTTTGTGATGATGTTCTACCATGCTGATTTTATTTATTATGTTTATGTCCTTCCTCTTCGATTTATTATAGACATCTCCATGTTGTTCCTAACTCTTTTCTTGTTTATGCAGGTCTTTATGTTTCACCTACCTTTATTTATTATCTTGGTTCCATGTTGAACCTTCCTTATTACTTTGGGCTTCATTAGGAATGCTGGTCTCTTGGAACTTGGTGCTACCTTAGTCTCCATGCTGCAACTTCTGCTTGTCTTTACTAGATTGGTTTCCATGTTTTAACTTTTACTTATGTTTGTTATGCAGGTCTCAACATTGTAAATTCCACTAACCTTTGTTAAACTCATTTTCATATCGTAGCTTTTACCTTGTCTTGATGATGTTGTTTTACCATTTCTGTAGGTTAAAGAAGCTTCTTATTTGAATTAGTTAATATAAAAGGGTGGAACTAGAAGAGATGTCAACCCTACCAGATAAGATTTAGAGAAATGGTTGTTGAAATGGTGATGATGGTCCAGCACAAAAATAGTGGGCACATTGAATCAAGAGTTTAGAAATATGGAAGGAGCTACTTTGTTATGGGTCTTGAATTTGAGCATTTTGAATTTGATTTGAGATAAAACTGAAGCCTGTGAAGGGACCTGCATAGCTGGTAATGAATGATGAAAATGATGGAATAGTCTAGTGGCAGTGTTTAGAACAGACTGAAATTATGAAAGATGGTATATACTGGAATGTCTGCAAGGCTCGCTGTGGTGCTTCACAGTGAGAACATTGATGTTGTTGAATGCACTGCCAGGTGATGCTGATTCTGTTAATGCTTTTAAGATGGACTTGGATTATATTTGGACAGACTATTGTGATACTAAACTCTATAGTTAAATTATATATACCCATATCTATATTATGTGCGAGTAGTTGTGTGTGTATGGATGCTGGGTTTTCTTTTGGAGGGGTTGAACTTGATGGATTTTGTCTTTTTTTAACCTGATTTAACTATGTAAATATATTGCAGCAGTCATGTTTGGAAATAACAGGAAACTGGGTGTTTCTATACTAAGGTAAAGTCACAGATACAGTACTAGCAAAAGGATTTTGAAAAGTATCACTATGAGCCGTAAAAAAAGACAAGAGTCAACAATAATAGCCACCCTCTTACTTACCTTTAGTAGGTGTCCCTCTTGCGCATGTGCAGTAGAGTAACATTTACATATATTACTGTACAATCTGCACTAGGGTCTCCTGGGAAATGTAAGTATCATAACCTTGATTTCAAGCTCCACCAATGTGAAAAATGTATAATCTCCGTTAACAACTGCTGTGCATTAAAAATAACAGCTAATAAATATTAATTGCAGTTCTGAATTTATTTATTTTTCCTGGGGTTGATGCATTTTTTCCTAAAACAATGTACTGGGGTAAAAATTATTCAATTTATCTAAATTTTAAAGAACAATGAAACGCCAGTTCACTGGCAGGGGTGCGATATGTTCAACGCTTCCCCGGTGTATTAGTGTTCTTCATCAATTTAGGGATCAATCCGAATCTGTAAAATTTTAAAAGATTGAAGTCTATGATAGTTTGTTATATAACTATAGGAAAGGAGAGCAGCAAAAGAGAATCACCACCATATTATAAAACAGAAAGTTATTGCTGACGTAGTGACCGCATAATATGGAGTGTCTTTAGATTTAAAGCTCCTAAGAGAGTTGAGCAACAATACATTAGATGCCCACCAAGGACAACTACAGACAAGTTGATTTTCTTGTAAGAGGAAAACTTCTGAATTTTTTCTTGTTTTATCATGTAATATCTATGATGACATTGACAACAGCGTCACCTGCTGTTAAATTTGGCCGACAATAGACAGTAAAAAAAAAAAAAGTCAGAAAATTAACTGCAATGTTTTTCTGCTTAGCAGTGCTAATATCTCTCAATTTTCTATGCTGCTGTGATCCAATGAGGTAATCCAGAATAAACAGTCAATGATATGCTTGCCTTTTTCTCCAGAAGTGGAATGGTCAAAATGAATAGCAGATTATACCTGGGATATGTTATGGAAAGGGTTATTACACCAGGGCAAATCAGATCAATTTTCTGCATATGACAATATTTGCTAATTAACTGCATAGGAATAACAAATTAGGCAAGAATAATAAATTCTGCATTTCGACAAAACTTTGGGAAGCAGAGTCCCGCCAGTTTTTAGTGTTTCATCATAAAAAATAAAAAGTGGTTAGCAACAGGCATCCATTAAAACTGTCAGATACGTATCACCAATATAACAGAAACTCCCATAGATCAAACGACATTGCAGCTAGAGAGTTTTATATTTACTCACTTGGTCTTGTTAAGTTTGCTCTGAATGGTAAAATCTGTAAAATTAAAAAGCAATATTAAAATACACCTAAAGAACTCTGGCAACAGTTTGAATATAAGCCTTTAATTTTCCCATTTGTTAGAAACATAAACATTGCTTTGTGGTGATTTTTTTGTTTACCGTCAATTAGAATTTGTTGCTGCTGCACTCTGGTTGCATAAAAACCAGGTGTACTGCAAACAGAGCCTTCTATAGGCTGTCAGTTCATATAGAGGCTACTGAATAGTCAATCACTTACAGTATTTGACATTCCCATGCACTTTTTTCATGCTTGTGTTGCTCTCCAAGTCTTTTTACCTTTAAATGTGGCTGACAAGTAAAAAGGTTGGGGACCCATGGCTTACTGGATACTCCAGGCCAGCGCTCCAGTTATCAGAAAACTGCATTGGTCCAGTGCAGATGTTCTCAGGTACAATTGTTCCTCTCCTCTGAGCAAGGGCATGCGCACTACAGTGAAAAGCTGGTGTTTCTAATTTTGGGTTTCACTCTATTGCTCATGCGCCTGCCAGAACCTGAATGAAAAACAGATGGAAGAATCTGCAGAGGTACCCTGGGCTGGTGCAGTTTTTTGTAAACAGTAACACCAGCCTAAGGTATCAAGTAAGGGATTTTAATAACTGGGCGTTGCCTAACATTTGGTAGAGCCCCCCCCAATGATTTAAACTTTAGTTCTTCTTTAATACAGGGAGAGTAAAGAGTTGCATCTGAGTGACAGGCACAATTCAGTGGCACAGAGCACTTTGGGTTTTACCTTTCCAACTCATTGTTAATAAACCCTATATTTTTTTTCAAAGCATACTGGGTTATGATGAGCCGCTTGCCTCAGGTGGCAGTGAACCGCCAGTTACAAGGGGCGGCAAAAAGTCGCCTCCTGTAACTTTAAGAGCCGAAATTCTGGTTTTTAAACCGGAAATTCGGCTCTGCTAGTGCAGAAAGCGCAGTACACGCTCGTTGCGCTAGCGATGCAGACCCTTTTGACCTGCTCCGATGCTAAACTTTTTAAGCGCGGAGAGGGGGGCAGCATTGAGGTAGCTGCCTCAGTGGGCAGCAGCACACAAATCACCCCTGTCAACAGTTCATATATTTCAATGATAAAAAAGTCCCATTATATTTTAACCCATGTGACAACATCTGACTTGTAGGATGTGTTTTGTTGATCCAACACCATCCTACAAAAGCGCTCCTGGAGTTCAGGCCTTACTGAATAACTGATCCTATAATTTTGCTTACACAAGTCCTAGTAAGATAGCAATGTTTCATATAGCATATTATTATATAATTGTAAAGCCTTTGGGATTAATAGTTATAGTTGCTACATACAGATGCTCAGATGACAGACTGCAGACTCTTGCTTTTAAACTATAAACAAGAATTTTCTTTTCCCTCGGACAGGGTGCATATTTCCACAGTAATAACAAACGGACTGTCTAGGGAGGCTATGCTCCGCCTGATGAAATGCAAGTGCACCTTCTTTGATATCATTATGTTAAAGGAAACAGAACATCTGTTTTAACCCTATTGTATAGCTGTCCCATGATTGGTAATAGACATATATATACTAACTGGATTTGGTTAAACTCTTACCCTATTTAAAGTATAATACAAAAAAAACCCCATCAGATTAGCCAGATGGATAATGTTCTGTAGCATTCAATACCTACACTGGCATAGATAAATAGTGTCTCTTTCTGGTTATGAAAAAGCCTGAGAAGTTGGTAAGGAGGGTTCAATCAATGGCAATATTGGGCCATGTCATTTTTTGGCTTTTTATAAGGACGGAGCTAAGCAACTGAAGATACTTGATCTGCACTTCAGATCCCCCTCCATATACTCCATAAACATCTTTTTAAGGCATCATTTTAATGCCACTGGGCCCTTAAAGGAAAACAAGAGGTATAATCGCTGGGGGGTGCCAAATTGTTAGGCACCCCAAATCAATTATAATCCCTTACCTAATTCTCAAGGCTAGTACTCTTGTTCAATAAACATTGCACTAGCCCAGGGTATTTCTGTAGAAGCTCTTTGTCGTCATCTTTTTCAGCTTGTCTATTTTTCATTTTGGTCCGAGCTGGGGCATGTGTGGGATACCAAGTTACGTGATTATGATAACTGGAGGGGGCCCCCCCAAGTAATTTTATCTTCTTTCTGCCTTAAACAGAAGGCACGGAGTTGGGGGATTATAGAACAATAGAATGTGGTAAAAATTATGCTTGATGCTAATGTAATTAATAGGGAAGAAAAAAAAATATAGGAAGTCATGTCCCATCTTGAGAGTCCATTGAAACTTACCATTATAACACCTTGTTTAAATAACTATATATGACACACTGGCCTGAGATGTGCTGTGTGATATCAAAACAAAATTTGCTTCACCTTTGTCTTGTTTTAAAGCAAAGCTGGGGGGGCACCAGGCACGTACCTGCTCTGTCGCCTACTCCATGTCCGGTCCCATCTCTCCCTGGTATTTTTTGTGTAAATGCGCATGCTCATGCGCGCTCGAGTGCAGTTTAGCGCATGCGCGTTTGAGAGCACACTCAGCCAGCACCATGGCTGTCCAGGTTGCCTAGGGCGTCTGTCCGAGTTGGCCCAGCTCTGACTGTAAGCAGTCATAAATTAAATGATATACTGTACATCCATTGAGCCTATATATATTCACATGAGTTACATGTTATGAAGCATTTGTCATTACCAAAGCATAATCAACCAGATAGAAAGGAACTACAAGTAGGCCATCCATACTCGGATAAAAGCGGATAACTCAAAATAACCAAAAAAGTAAACAAACAGAAAGTACAAAAGATCTTCCTTTGTGGTATGTGGATTGGAGTATTGATGGCTGTGGCTCCCCCCCTTAGTTATCCCTTTCAGGCCTAGATCTTGTTCCATTTGGTCATGGATGTCGGAATGCTAAAGTGACCAAGAGATCGATCTAGATCAGGACAGTACCTATACCACCCGAATAAGCATCCCAAGCAGTCCAAATTTTGTCAAAACTGTGCACAGTATCATTTCTAAGTGCTGTTAGATATTCCATTCTCCTAATGAATCTGACTCTTTCTAAAAAGTCTGTTTCAGAAGGGGGGTGGGTGCTTTTCCATTTCATGTAGGGGGTTAGGTGGGTGAGAAAGCCAATCCACACACTTTGGATAAAAATCACTGTCCAGCTTTATTGAAGAAATTAAAACAACAGACAGGCATCTTTAGCAGTTGTACTCCTACCCTATGACATGTAGAATCACCTGACGCGTTTCATGCCCCCTTCTGGCACTTCATCAGAGGTGAGGTCACAGGATATCCTGTGCCTTATATACCTGTGTTCATTAAAAGAATCTCAATTATAAAACAAAACAAACAAAAAATATAGAAAGATTTTTCGTTTGTTACAAGTCATATAGGTCACAGCCAATATTATCATAATATCATATAAGCCATACAATGATTTTACACTTATCTAACAGCGATGTTATTCACTCTTAAATCATTATGACATCATATTATCAGGTTACTACTGACACATTATGGCTAAAAGGAACATTATGGCTGAAAAAAGCATGTTACTTCCCAGTCATTATTGAGACCATGTGGATGTCTAGTCTTTAAAGTGAAAATCCAAAAGATTTCCCTTTGGTCAATTATTTTCTTGATATCACCTCCACGTGGTCCCAATTTGACATGTTCTATGCCCTGAAATTTAATGTGTGAATAATCACCCCAATGTCTACACATTATATGTTTACTAACAGCAGATGTGCGCTTATTTGAAAAATTTGTTTCTTCCATTCTGTCCAAATCAATGGGTGTAAGATGTTCCCTTGCCCTCTCCTTCAGTGACCTGTACGTTCTGCCCACATATTGAGCACCACAACTACAGGTCGCCAGGTAAATAAGGCCCCTTGAATCACAGTTTATATAACTTCTTATGGGATAGATCTCCCCAGATGTGGTACTCTTAAAGAAATTTTGAACCAATATATGTTTACACACTTTGCATCTGTTTTTACCACATTTGAACGATCCTTGCTTCACTAACCAGTTTTTGTTCGTTTGCAACTGTTTATTTTTAGGTTGATACAGACTAGCTGACAAGTCATTTGAAATGGTCCTACTCTTTTTGAATACATACTTTAAACCTCCCAGCACTTCTCTATCTAACAAGGGATCTACCTTCAAGACATCCAATCTCTTGTTTATGATTCTCCTTATTTGGTCGGCCTGGTTGCTGTACTTGGTAATAAAGTATAAATTAGATCCACTCTGTTTTTTGTTCCCTTTCTTGTTTTTAAATGTTCTACTCTTGTTGTTCTGGTATTTAACTGGATACAAGAGTTCTTCCCTGGAGGTACTGACTGCTCTTTCATAAGCTTTCTTTATTACAGTAACATCATATTTTCTCTCGATCAATTTATCCCAAAGTATCATCGCCTGTTTGTTAAAGGTATCCCATGTGGTACATATGCGTCTAAGTCGCAAGAATTGTCCCACCGGGATTCCCCCCAAAACAGGACGAGGATGGCAACTATCAGCTCTTAATAGAGTGTTCCTAGCTATTGGTTTTACATAGAGGTCACAGCGTATTTCGCCAGTTTCCATTCCTTCCAACTTGATGTCTAAAAAATCAATCACTTTATTGTGGATAGAATGGGTAAAGCGTAGATTAAATTCATTCTGATTGCAATATTCCAAAAATTTGGCACTATCTTCTTGGGTGCCATTCCAAATAAATATTAAATCATCTATAAAACGGTGATAGGTAATAATTCTATGTCTGTAGGGGTTCCCACATCCATAGACGCGGCACCGCTCCCACCAACCCATGACGAGGTTGGCATAGGTTGGGGCATGGCTCCTAATATTTGAATTCCTCCTCAGTTGCGGGACACTGTACTAACCCGGATAAGGAGGACTGGAACGCACATTTGCAGGAACAGCGACACGTGGTGAGAGACTTTAACAATATGTTCAAGTATGTTTTGGGGCTCTGCTACTTATATTTTCTAATACTTCTAGCCCTACAAGACTGTCTGATATTTGACAACAGATATTGGACTTAGATCAAGCAACTCTACACTTTTATTATATTTGCTGTGAAGCACATGCACCATATCCATGTATTATAATAACCTTCTGGGAAACAAAAGAGTCAGGATTATATATGAGGACCATTGTGGCATTGCAATATCAACTAAAGAGTGTATTTTATATATTACAGATATGTTACAGTTTCCACTTTCTGTTACCCCTCTTCTTCTTGCTCCCATTAATTTATAATTCGTTACTGGAAGGATTTATTTCATTTTACCTACTTTGACTTATTATATTTGAAAGAGACATGTTTATATTTATGAGTTTATATGCATATATTTTAACACAGCTAAACACAATGGAGGAACAGGCTTCACAGCAGATTATGGAAACACAGGACACAGCAGTATTCTGTATGAATGATATTGATACATTGAACCTTACACGGGAGAACAGAGCGGATGTTCTATTTACAAGTGGAACTTTTGTCCAACATGATGTGGGTACAAAACCTATGCCATTATTGTTTAATGATATGGAGAAACTCATGTTGATGGAACAGAAAACTTGGTGGGATTTTACCACGATGCAACGATATTTAAATGAGGGAAGAATACCTAGGGGACTGAGAATTAATAAATACCCCTCCTTTTATGTGGATTCACATGACCAGGACTTCATTACATCTTGGAATGAGGTTTTAACACAATGTTCTATGTCTCTTATGGGTTTAATAGTGAGCCGAGAAAAAAACAAACATGCAGGATTGAAAACTGAGATCAACCTATTACAGACAGAGATAAATAGTTTACCAAAGAATAATGATTTTTTGCAACGTGATAAAAAATTGAGAACAAAATTGAATTTAAATGAGAACAATATTATGCAGTCCAAACAGCAGAAATATAATCGCGATAAATTAGATTTTGACAACGACAATGTGTATACCTGGCACAAAGAAAGATTGTCGCGGTCTCCCAAACCTGTAATTAAACAGAGAACCTATGGGAATGGGAAAAAGAAATCTAAATCCAAAACTGCACAGGTTGACATGTCTTCTACCCGGGTCTCATTCTCAGATATGGCTAATACAAGTGATGAGGACTCTGAGCCTAGTTTGAGAGAGAAACCCAGGTTCCTACAGAATGCTAAAAGGAAGAGATTTTTGGAGGGTGGGCCCACCACTGGGGAAAAAAACTAGAAGTGCCCAACACTGAAAAATGTAATGAGAAAAGTAATATTATAAATGTATCGTCACATGTATTAACAGATGCACAACATTCCCTTTTAAATAAGGGTTTAAATTTTGCACCCAATAATGATTTTTCACTTTTTTCCACTATTTTAGATTTGAATAAGTTCACTAGGAAACTTACTTTAAAGAGATATTTTCACCGGCACATTGGAGGGCAGTCTGATTCCACATCTGTGGAGGCATTAGCACCTATTGAACACATCAGTGATGAACACATAGACACAGAAATAACACTTTCTCAAATTATTTCTCCTTCTTTATCTTTCTTTGAGCACTGCAACACTATAGACACTGATTTAGATAGAACTAGATACACAGATCTTCCCACCAATGTTATAAGGGTACACACCCACTCTTCCTTTTACCCAGCCTCCAATAGAGGACACTATATAGACTTGTTTCAAAGACTTGTGGAACAAGACCTCATTACATTAGCTCAAAATATCGAAGATGGGTCCAGAAATAGAAAGGGGCATGATAATCTAAATAGAGCAGAACGTATGGCATTAAAACAGTTAAAGGATAACTTGGACATCATTATTAAAGATTCAGATAAGGGTGGTTCGGTAGTCATAATGAATCGTTTGGACTATTTTAAAGAATGTTCTAGACAACTGGATGATTGTGAAACATATGAACCCCTACAATGTAATCCGACTAGTGAGTACCAGACTTTATTGAAACAAATATTTCACTTTGGTGTAATTGCCAAAGTATTTAGTATAGACCAATTGAAGGACATAGTGGTTAATACCCCAAAGATACCGATTTTCCATATATTACCCAAGGTTCACAAAGGATTAGAGAACATAAAAGGGAGACCGATTATCTCAGGCATAGATGGACTTAATGAAAAATTGTCAAATATAATTGATATAATGTTACAACCTATTGTCAAAGCCCTACCCTCATACCTAAGGGATACGGGACATAGTTACATAGTTACATAGTTAAATTGGGTTGAAAAAAGACAAAGTCCATCAAGTTCAACCCCTCCAAATGAAAACCCAGCATCCATACACACACCCCTCCCTACTTTTAATTAAAATTCTATATACCCATACCTATATTAACTATAGAGTTTAGTATCACAATAGCCTTTAATATTATGTCTGTCCAAAAAATCATCCAAGCCATTCTTAAAGGCATTAACTGAATCAGCCATCACAACATCACCCGGCAGTGCATTCCACAACCTCACTGTCCTGACTGTGAAGAACCCTCTACGTTGCTTCAAATGAAAGTTCTTTTCTTCTAGTCTAAAGGGGTGGCCTCTGGTACGGTGATCCACTTTATGGGTAAAAAGGTCCCCTGCCATTTGTCTATAATGTCCTCTAATGTACTTGTAAAGTGTAATCATGTCCCCTCGCAAGCGCCTTTTTTCCAGAGAAAACAACCCCAACCTTGACAGTCTACCCTCATAATTTAAGTCTTCCGTCCCTCTAACCAATTTAGTTGCACGTCTCTGCACTCTCTCCAGCTCATTTATATCCCTCTTAAGGACTGGAGTCCAAAACTGAACTGCATACTCCAGATGAGGCCTTACCAGGGACCTATAAAGAGGCATAATTATGTTTTCATCCCTTGAGTTAATGCCCTTTTTTATGCAAGACAGAACTTTATTTGCTTTAGTAGCCACAGAATGACACTGCCCAGAATTAGACAACGTGTTATCTACAAAGACCCCTAGATCCTTTTCATTTAAGGAAACTCCCAACACATTGCCATTTAGTGTATAACTTGCATTTATATTATTTTTGCCAAAGTGCATAACCTTGCATTTATCAACATTGAACCTCATTTTCCAGTTTGCTGCCCAGTTTTCCAGTTTAGACAGATCACTTTGCAAAGTGGCAGCATCCTGCATGGAACCTATAGTTCTGCACAATTTAGTATCATCTGCAAAAATAGAAACAGTACTTTCAATGCCCACCTCCAGGTCATTAATAAACAAGTTGAAAAGCAAGGGACCTAGTACAGAGCCCTGCGGTACTCCACTAACAACACTGGTCCAATTAGAAAATGTTCCATTTACCACCACTCTTTGTAGTCTATCTTTTAGCCAGTTCGCTATCCAGGTACAAATACTATGTTCCAGGCCAACATTCCTTAATTTAACCAGTAACCTTTTGTGTGGCACTGTATCAAATGCTTTAGCAAAGTCTAAGTAAATCACATCCACTGCCATCCCAGAATCGAGGTCTCTACTTACATTCTCGTAAAAAGAAATTAAGTTAGTCTGGCAAGATCTATTACGCATAAAACCATGCTGGCACAAACTCATAGTATTATGATTTGCTATGAAGTCCAGTATCTTATCCTTTATTAACCCTTCGAAAAGCTTTCCTAATACTGACGTCAGACTAACTGGCCTATAGTTTTGAGGCTGAGAACGGGATCCTTTTTTGAATAGAGGCACCACATTAGCAATTCGCCAGTCTCTTGGCACAATACCAGATCTCAATGAATCCTGAAAAATTAAGTAAAGAGGTTTGGCAATCACAGAGCTAAGCTCGCTAATTACCCTGGGATGAATACCATCTGGCCCTGGACCTTTGTTAATCTTAACCTGTTCAAGTCTCTTTTGAATTTCTTCTTGTGTGAACCATGCATCATTAGTTGTATTACTAGAATTGGGAGTGTTAAGAAGGAAACCTTCACTTACTGGTTCTTCATTTGTGTAAACAGATGAAAAATACGAGTTCAGAATCTGCGCTTTTATTTTGTTTTCATCAACCAGCTGATCCCCCTCTGATAGTAAGGGTCCCACCCCTTCCTGCTTCATTTTTTTACTATTGACATATTTAAAAAATAATTTGGGATTTTTTTTACTGCTTGCTGCAATATCCTTTTCTATAGCAATTTTAGCTTGCCTTATAGCTTCTTTGCATGATTTATTGGCCTCCTTGTACCTTATAAATGTTTCGGCTGTACCAGCTAACTTGAAAGCCTTAAAAGCACGTCTTTTCTTACCCACCTCAACACAAACGCTTCTATTGAACCAAAAAGGTTTTGCTTTGCAACGACGTTCCTTGCTTACAAGTGGAATATACTGACAAGTATATTTATTAAGCAGCATTTTAAAGACTTCCCATTTTTGTTCTGTGTTTAACCCTGTGAAAAGCATTTCCCACTTAATATGTTGCAGAGATGCCCTTATACTGTCAAAGTTTGCACGTCTGAAATTTAGTGTTTTAGTTACTCCCTTATAGAATTGCTTCTGCAACAGAATCTCAAAGGAGACCATGTTATGATCACTATTCCCTAAATGCTCACCCACACAAATGTTAGAGATGAGTTCAGTATTGTTAGTTATTACAAGGTCCAAAAGAGAGTTATTCCTAGTAGGTTCTTGAACGAGCTGGAATAAAAAGTTGTCATTCAGCATATTTACAAACCTACTAGCTTTTTCTGTCTTAGCAACCCCATTACCCCAGTCAATGTCTGGATAATTGAAGTCACCCATAGCAACAACTTGACCCAGCTGTGAAGCCGCTTGTATCTGCAAGAGTAGCTGGGCTTCATACTCGACACTTATACGAGGTGGTTTATAGCATACACCAATGATAATTCTTTTTGATACCTTTTGCCCAGTCGAAATCTCTACCCAGAGTGATTCTACACCCTCACCAGTGCCAGCTATTTTTATTTCTTTAGCGCATGGCTTTAATTCAGGCTTTACATACAAACCCACTCCTCCACCCTTTTTAATCCCTCTGTCCCTCCTAAAAAGGGTGTAACCATTTAAATTCACAATCCAGTCACATGTTTCATCCCACCAGGTCTCAGTGATACCAATTATATCATAATTTTTAGAGCATGCAATTAATTCTAGGTCTCCCATTTTACCTGACAAACTCCGTGCATTTGCCAGCATACAGCGGAGGTTACTACTTTTACTTTTGAAATGTGCATTACTTGCAAATAGTACAAAATGTTGAATGGATGGGGAGCTATAGTTGGTTAACATTGGATGTAACTTCACTATATACTAGCATTGAACATACTATAGGATTGCGAGCAATTGAGTTCTGGTTGCGATATTCTGATCTATATGATGATATAACACAGGAATTTATTCTTTTGAGTATTGAATATTTGCTCACTCATAATTTTTTCATGTTTGATGGGGTGTTCTACCTCCAGAGACGTGGCACCGCTATGGGGGCAAAATTTGCCCCAACCTATGCCAACCTCGTCATGGGTTGGTGGGAGCGGTGCCGCGTCTATGGATGTGGGAACCCCTACAGACATAGAATTATTACCTATCACCGTTTTATAGATGATTTAATATTTATTTGGAATGGCACCCAAGAAGATAGTGCCAAATTTTTGGAATATTGCAATCAGAATGAATTTAATCTACGCTTAACCCATTCTATCCACAATAAAGTGATTGATTTTTTAGACATCAAGTTGGAAGGAATGAAAACTGGCGAAATACGCTGTGACCTCTATGTAAAACCAATAGCTAGGAACACTCTATTAAGAGCTGATAGTTGCCATCCTCGTCCTGTTTTGGGGGAATCCCGGTGGGACAATTCTTGCGACTTAGACGCATATGTACCACATGGGATACCTTTAACAAACAGGCGATGATACTTTGGGATAAATTGATCGAGAGAAAATATGATGTTACTGTAATAAAGAAAGCTTATGAAAGAGCAGTCAGTACTTCCAGGGAAGAACTCTTGTATCCAGTTAAATACCAGAACAACAAGAGTAGAACATTTAAAAACAAGAAAGGGAACAAAAAACAAAGTGGATCTAATTTATACTTTATTACCAAGTACAGCAACCAGGCCGACCAAATAAGGAGAATCATAAACAAGAGATTGGATGTCTTGAAGGTAGATCCCTTGTTAGATAGAGAAGTGCTGGGAGGTTTAAAGTATGTATTCAAAAAGAGTAGGACCATTTCAAATGACTTGTCAGCTAGTCTGTATCAACCTAAAAATAAACAGTTGCAAACGAACAAAAACTGGTTAGTGAAGCAAGGATCGTTCAAATGTGGTAAAAACAGATGCAAAGTGTGTAAACATATATTGGTTCAAAATTTCTTTAAGAGTA
Organism: Xenopus laevis; assembly: GCF_017654675.1. Classification (NCBI taxonomy): domain Eukaryota; kingdom Metazoa; phylum Chordata; class Amphibia; order Anura; family Pipidae; genus Xenopus; species Xenopus laevis. The sequence goes on from NC_054385.1 coordinate 28,438,258, forward strand.
CCACATCTGGGGAGATCTATCCCATAAGAAGTTATATAAACTGTGATTCAAGGGGCCTTATTTACCTGGCGACCTGTAGTTGTGGTGCTCAATATGTGGGCAGAACGTACAGGTCACTGAAGGAGAGGGCAAGGGAACATCTTACACCCATTGATTTGGACAGAATGGAAGAAACAAATTTTTCAAATAAGCGCACATCTGCTGTTAGTAAACATATAATGTGTAGACATGGGGGTGATTATTCACACATTAAATTTCAGGGCATAGAACATGTCAAATTGGGACCACGTGGAGGTGATATCAAGAAAATAATTGACCAAAGGGAAATCTTTTGGATTTTCACTTTAAAGACTAGACATCCACATGGTCTCAATAATGACTGGGAAGTAACATGCTTTTTTCAGCCATAATGTTCCTTTTAGCCATAATGTGTCAGTAGTAACCTGATAATATGATGTCATAATGATTTAAGAGTGAATAACATCGCTGTTAGATAAGTGTAAAATCATTGTATGGCTTATATGATATTATGATAATATTGGCTGTGACCTATATGACTTGTAACAAACGAAAAATCTTTCTATATTTTTTGTTTGTTTTGTTTTATATGTGAGATTCTTTTAATGAACACAGGTATATAAGGCACAGGATATCCTGTGACCTCACCTCTGATGAAGTGCCAGAAGGGGGCATGAAACGCGTCAGGTGATTCTACATGTCATAGGGTAGGAGTACAACTGCTAAAGATGCCTGTCTGTTGTTTTAATTTCTTCAATAAAGCTGGACAGTGATTTTTATCCAAAGTGTGTGGATTGGCTTTCTCACCCACCTAACCCCCTACATATGATGTCCACTGGATTGGAGACCAGTAAGAGGGAGCCAGCACACTATTAGGACTGGACACAACGAATGAGTGGCCGCGATGTGGACCTGTGAGTTTCCTCTCTCTGCTTTTCCATTTCCCCACAATTGCACATCTGGCCACTGTAAGTAAAGCGTTCACCAGTTTTTGCATTGGGGTTTTAAGCTTGGAGAATCTTTTCCCTAGTATAAAAACCATAGGATCAAGCTGCACTTCAAGAAGCAACACCCTTTGTAACCAATGTCTCCCCATTGATGATTGAATGCCTAGACAGGTCCAAAACACATGTTTTAATGTTCCCTCCAAATTACAGCCCCTCCAACAGTTTGGGGAGGTTGTTTGCGAAAACATCTTGTAACAACATCTTGTAACAAGGAGGGGGTATGCTAACAGCCCATCAAAATCTTATATATGTTCTCTTTTAAAGAAATACAAATTGGAGTTTTGGTCGCATTTTCCAAGATATTGTGCCATGTTTCTTAATCCATAGGGTGAATATTTTAATGACAATATTTAGCTTCCAAATCCATCCATACTGCAGGTTGATGAAACTTTTATTATATATATATATATATATATATATAAAAGTTTCATCAACCCGCATTATGGATATACAATATATATATATATATATATATATATAGAACTGCAAAAAGGTTTCGGCTCCAAACTCAAGCCGACTTCCTGAAGACAGCTTGAGTTTGGAGCCGAAACGTTGAAATAAAGATATTCCATTTTCTACACTTTGAACAAGTCCTGTGAGTGCGGTTCTTTTTGCAGCTCCATATGATACTTCTAACCAGCACCTGGGCAGTAACTACCTGAGGATTTTTGAGTGCACCGGTATGTTGTTTTATATATATATATATATATATATATATATATATATATATATATATATATATATATATATATATATATATATATATATATATATATATATATATATATATATTATTTGTTTAATTACTTACGCTTTACTTTTACTGCTGGCAGCAAAGGCACACACTGTACCATTAGCCCGCAAATACGTTTCGGACTGGGCCGGTGGACACCAGGAAAAAAACCTGGTGGGCCACGACCCTCATGGGCTCTCCCCATATTGGGATATAACAAAAAAAAATTTTTTGTTAAAAATAAAACAGTTCCTTGTACTTGATCTAAGCTCGGATATAATTAATCCTCAGTGGAAACAAAACCAACCTACTGGGGTTAATTTACTGCTTAAATTATTATTAATTATAGAATTAAGCTATGAAGTTCCAAATTACAGAAACATCCATTGTCCGGAAAGTCCCACGTCACAAGGATTCTGGATAACAGGTTCCATACCTGTATATCTTTTACACTAGGTTTCATGTGCAGGAGACAGTTGATATGGAACATACCATTTAACAGAAAAACGTGGCCTCTCAGGCCAGACACAAGCAGAGCTGTTACACTTTCTATTAAACAGACAAGTTATCCCCGTCCATGCTATTATTCACACAGCTGCTCCGTGACGGATTTCTCCAACGGCGGGTGTATGGTTTCATATGAAACCTACAGGCATTTGGCCTGCACCACTGCTACTATTTCTGCTGTGGAAGTGTGCACCTTAATGCCGCAGGCAAACGCTCGGAGAGAAGCATCACGGATTCCCTTGACTGCTTATATCAGACCATTCAACCTCAAATGTAGCTATACAGTTAATTAGCTATATTGGGTAATTCCACTTCGTTCCACCAACCCCTTCACCCACACGGATTTCCCTTCCATTTAGTAGAAGAGTCAATTGGTTTTTTAGAAAAAAACTTCGAATCACATTCGTTCGAATACAATGTTACTTCGATTTGTATGATTCGAATTCGAACTAAAACGGCCTATTTATCCGGGGGGAAAACAAGATTTTTTTTTTTTAAATAAATTTCGGTTGGTCTTTTTTTATTCGAATTCCACCCCTTGATAAATCTGCCCCTTAGTTGATACATTTCTCAGCAGCATCTCTGGAGTATTCGCAACTATTGTATCGATTCTCACAGCTGCCTGTAATGAAACTCAAGAGATATGAAATGTATCCATTAAATGTATCAATTTAGAACAGTTTTGGGGATCAGCGACCCCCCTCCCAGAGCTGCTTTAGAATGTGAAAAATTACACTTTACACTTCAATATTAGAAAACGGCCACAAACAGAAAATAGAAAGTAATTGGAAAAAGTTGTTATTTCTGGTGATCTATCTGAAAACAACTAGTTGTTTGAAGGTGAACAACCCCTTTAATGGAACCAGGGATTCTGCTCATCAAGGACAAAGATAAGAAATGTATCAACTAAATTTCATCAATTTAGAACAGTTGACAGGGTCGGCGACTCCCCTCCCAGAGCTGCTTTAGAAGGTAAAAAAATGTCACTTTACATTTCCAATATAAACAATATTAGCAAAACAGTCACACAAAGGAAATAGAAAGTAATTGGAAAAAAGTCTCTTCTGTTAACTGTCTGAAACCAACTGAACTAAAAAAAAAAAATTGGAAGGTGAACAACCCCATTTAAAAAGATAACTAAAAAAAAATCCTACCCTCCCCAAACTCAACAATAACATGCACAGTAGGCTTCCAGACTTATTCTTATACTAAGCTACTAAAGGTGCAAGTCCCTTGATCATATTGATACAGTACTACCACTTACTGCCCTGCTCCAGCCTATAAGAGTGAATAAAGTGAAGCACCGGTAACTGCACAATACAGATGCATGAAATCTTTTTAGACTGGTTGAATAAATACCCTGCTTATGAAGCTTTATCTTAACTTTAGAAATGTAGGTCTTTCAGTACAGAGATACAATTGCACGAACAATGCCTCAGATAGCAGTAGACCCAAAATACTGGGACATTTATGCTATGGCCATAAAAGCAGCAATTCATCTTAAGGTGGCCATACACAGAGAGATCCGCTCATTTGGCCAAACAAGCGGATCTCTGCCCGATATGCCCACCTTGAGGTTGTTATATAAACTTAACACTAGGTGGTATTACATACCATCAAATGAAAGAAGCGGTTTCCTTCCTATTCATAGTTATGCGAAAGATTCAGCTTTAAAAACACATCTGGCTCCTATGCCCTGCAATTAAACAATATTGGGTTGACATATGAAATTTTATAAGAAAATAACATACATTGAAGAGTCCACTAGAAACTTATGCTCTCATCTTTTTTCACTTCGACTAAAAAAATACCACTCTGACGAACAAACTAGCTCTTCATGGGGCTAATTCACAAACCTCCGGAAATTCGCCAGCGACGGCTTCGCTCACATGGCCAGGTGAAAGTTCATCAGGACAACGCTAATTCACTAAAATGCGAAGTTGCGTCCAGGGCGACGAACGTTGGCGAAGTTTCGCTAGTGTTAATTCGGCAAGCAAAGCGAAGTTGCGCTAGCGTTAGCTAATTTGCATATGGCGGGAAGTTAAAGTTGAATGGACGTATATGTTGCAGCAAATACATTACACTACACAAGCAAAATAAAATAGAGTTGTTATATTGCCCTACACATGTGCCCAGTGCATAGTTTATGTGCCATATGTTAGGAAATGTATGGGGGAAGCCGGGTACCCTAAAAAAAAAATTACCATATTTTGCAGCCTATCACCCTGAAAAACGGAAAAGTCGCCAGCGTTTTTTGGGACTCCTATCTACTCTATTGCACTTCACCTGGACTGAGGTGGCGAAGGCAAGTCTGGCGTAAGAGGTGACGTCCATTGGCCAGAGCGAAAATTCGTCTGGCGTTAGAATGCGAAGTAGTGCTACGGTCTATCTCCTTCGATAGTGAACTTACGCCAGTGCCCGTTAGTAAATCGGCGAAGTACCGAAATGATGTTGCGCTGGCGAATTTGCGCCAGGGTTCGCTACTTCGCCCTTTAGTAAATTTGCCCCTATATCTCCACATGCGGCCAAAGCTTTAGTCCCTAGAAAATGGAAGTCAGTGAAACCACTCCCCTTTACGAAATGGGAACAATTAACAAGGATGAAATCCAATTTACATGAGCTTCCATGGCGATGTGGCAGTACTGTAGTATAACCTGTTGTTTTACCTGTATTAAGTGATTGTAAACATTTATTTTGAACATAATAAGCTGTACAATGTTAACCGACACTTCTTTCTTTCTTTACCACTCCCTAAAACTTGAAAATCAATAAAAAAAAAATATTTAAATAAACAAAAAAAAAAATTCCCTCCAACCACAACACACAGGGACAGTGAAAAAAGTATTGGTAGGCCAGCATTTATTGCTATGACTAACCTAATTAAACAGGATCCGGAATCCCATTATCTAGAAAGCTCCAAATTACAGGAAGACTGTCTCCCAAAAATTTAAATTTTTAAACATTGTTCCCTTTTTCTCTATAATAATAAAACAGTACCTTGTACTTGATCCAAACTAAGATATATTTAATCCTCATTGGAAGCAAAACCAGCCTATTGGTTTTTTTTAATGTTTAAATGATTTTTAGTAGACAAGGTATGGGGATCCAAATTACGGAAAGGTCCATTACTCGGAAAACCCTAGGTCCTGAGCATTATGGATAACAGGTCCCGTTCCTGCAATATGTTATAGGATTAGAACGCTAATCTAAAGTTATCATATCCGTTATCCAGAAACCCGTTATCCAGAAAGCACAGAAACAGGGGAAAGCTGTATCCCATAGACTCCATTTTATCCAAATATTTAAAAACGATTTCCTTTTTCTCTGCAATAATAAAACAATACCTTGTACTCAAGACTAGGATGTAATTAATCCTTATTGGAAGCAAAACCAGCCTATTGGGCATATTTAATGTTTCCATGACTTTCTAGTAGACACAAGGTAAGAAGATCCAAATTACGGAAAGGTCCAGTATCCAGAAAACCCTAGGTCCTGAGCATTCTGGATAACAGGTCCCATTCCTGCAATATGTTATAGGATTGGAACTCTAATCTTAAGTTATTATATCATCATAAGAGAAATATCAGGGGAATCTTCTAAAAAACCAAGCTAGATGGGTGCGTTTATTGTACTTGAACAGAATCAATTCAATGCAGTATATCCACTTACATTACACTTAGAGAAAATACCTTACCTTATTACTCTGATGATATGATACAATCAAGGTCAGTCCTGTCAATCGTCATGCAAGGGATGTTTTCAGATTCAACCTCTTGCTCTGGTGCTGGGAAGGAATAAAATCTTGAAGGTTTTAAGACCATGCCTGTAAGCAGTCTAATTGCTGTAGCAAAGACAACAAAAATGGTAAAACTCACTCTCTTTGGATCCTAATTATACATCCACCCCTCCCCATACAGTGGCATTTATACTGTATACAGCATCAGGATTTTAAATGATGCCGACTTTAGGCCAGATATGGGGAAAGCCCGTTCGAGGGCCGCATATACTGGGCAATAAGGTGCCAACTTAAAGGGGTGGTTCACCTTTAAGTTAACTTCTAGTATGATATAGAATGGCCAATTCTAAATAACTTTTCAGTTGGTCTTCATAATTTATTTGTTATCATTTTTAAATGATTTGCCTTCTCCTTCTGACTCTTTGATCCAAACTCCTGTTTTCGCCTGGTTGTGATCCAATCGTTGGGCCCTAGGGCCCATGATCGCCCACCTCAATATCAGGAATATCGGGGAGAGATCCGACCTCAGCAAACGAGCAGATCTCCATATGTATGGACAGCTTTACATACAAAGCCAAATAACCCAAAATGTAAATGCCAGAGATCTGATGAAAGGTTTGATGCCTAATATACATTGAAGTATATACCCCAAATAAAGATATTCTCGGCTGTCAACTTAACTTCTGCATTTAAATACCTCTAACTGTGTAAAATGTGTAAGACCAGAAAACGATTTCGTTTTAGAAATTACACAGACCCAATACAGTTGAAGATGCCTTTCTAAACCAAAGTACTAAACGGCAAAGCTATAATAGAAAACATATAAGGAACCATAATGCAGGGATAGAAATGCATTAAAGCGTAAAATATGCAAAGCACATGAAATAACGAAATAACCGATCCAGCTGTGTAATTTATGGTCACGCATTCAAATAAACAGTTATTAGGGAAAATACAAAAGGGTAAAATGAATAGGAAAAGTGAAAACTTTTTGTGTATATGTGTGTATAAACAAAAAAGTTGAGTGATAGTGTGTAAATAAAAAAAAAAAGGATATCAAAATGTAGATAGAGTCTTAGCTACGTGCTTGGCAGGCCAAAGGTTAATATTATTGAGGGCACAAAGGAAATCTACATTAGCAAATATGTTTGTCCACATATTCTCATTGCCTTTACTTGCTGTATATTCCCATTAAAGGGGTTGTTCACCTTTGAGATAACTTTGTAGTGTGATGTAGAGAGTGATATTCTGAGACACTTTGCAATTGGTTTTAATTTTTTATCATTTGTGGTTTTTGACTTATTTAGCTTTTGATTCAACAGCTCTCCAGATTGAGATTTAAGCAATCGCGTTGCTAGGGTCCAAATTCCCCTAGCAACCACGCACTGATTTGAATAAGAGACTGGAATATGAATAGAAGAGACCTGAATAGAAAGATGACTAATAAAAAGTTGCAATAACAATGCATTTGTAGCTTTACAGAGCATTTGCTTTTTAGATGGGGTCAGTGACCCCGATGTTGGAAAGAGTCAGAAGAAGGCAGCAAATACTTCTAAAAATAAATATGACAACCAAATGAAAAGTTGCTTACAATTGTCCACTTTATCATATACTAACAGTTAACTTAAATGAAAAGATCCTGGAATATGTTTAAAAAAGATATTGGAATTTGAATAGGAGAGGACCTGAATATAAAGATAAGTAATACAAAGTAGCAATAACAATACATTTGTAGCTTTACAGAGAAGGGGTCAGTGACTCCCATCTGAATGTTAGATAGAGTCAGAAGAAGGCAGCAAATAGTTAAAAAAACTATAAAAAATAAAATAATGAAGACCAATTGAAAAGTTTTTAAACAGTACCAATTTTGTTCAAGCAAGGTATATCCAAAGTTGTTAAGTCCGTAGGCCATGTGGATTGAAGTGTCCACAACCAAACCTATTGTAAATATATGTACAGAGAATGGGACTTAACCTCCAACCACAAACCTACAGATGCTCTGATATTACAAATAATCAAAATATGAAAGTATAAAGATAAAGTTAACTCAAAGGTGAACCACCCCTTTAACCTCATTATTTTTTCTTTAGATTTTGCCCCGTATTTGACATTCATTTCTGACGAAGTGATGAATACGATGTATGTAAATAATACTGAGCCCCATAGGCTGAAACTGCACCGTGTTGGTGCTCATAAGTGTTGCCCAGAAAACTGCTCAGTTAATATTACTATACTGTTTGTTGCCAACACTTCTGCTTATGAATGTAAATGGCTGGTAACTGGATATTTGGTTACAATTTAATAATCCGCCACTGGGTGGTGGTGGAGGACCTTGTTTGAATAAATAAAGTAACTAACACTAAGGGGCACATTTACTAAGCTCGAGTGAAGGATTCGAAGTAAAAAAAACTTTGAATTTCGAAGTATTTTTTTTGGGTACTTCGACCATCGAATACGCTACTACGACCTTCGACTACGACTTCGACTCAAACTAAAAATCCTTCAACTATTTGACCATTCGATAGTCGAAGTACTGTCTCTTTAAAAAATACTTTGACTACATACTTCGGCAGTTTAAACTAAGGTTTTTTTGATCGAAGGAAAATCCTTTGATCGATTAAAATCCTTCGGATCGATCGATTCAAAGGATTTCATCGTTCGATGAAACGATTTTTCTTCGATCGTAGGATTTGCGGTAAATCCTTCAAATTTGATATTCGAATTCGAAGGATTTTACTTCGAGGGTCGAATTCGAGGGTTTATTAACCCTCGATATTCGACCCTTAGTAAATGTGCCCCTAACAGTTAAAGGAGCAATGGCGTTTGTGTTGTTAATTGTAGTTCTAAAGTAGTCCTCATGGCTATAAAATTTTGGGACAGCCAAAAAACTTTTTGTAAACACTAGTGTTGCCCCATAAACAGACAACACATGATCTGTTATATGGAAAACCCCAGGTCATGAGCATTCTGGATAACAGATTTTTTCCCCGTAATGTGGATTCCTTAAGTCTACTAGAAAATCATGTAAACATCATATAAACCCAATAGGCTGGTTTTGCTTCCAATAAGGATTATTAAATCTTAGTTGGGATCAAGTACAAGCTACTGTTTTATTATTACAGAGAAAATGGAAATCATTTTTAAAAATTCGACTTACTTGATAAAAATGGAGTCTATGGGAGACTGCGTTACCGTAATTCAGAGCTTTCAGTAAAACAGCTTTCGGTACTGTTTTATTATTACAGAGAAAATTTGGATTATTTGGATAAAATGGAGACTATTGGAGATGGCCTTTCCATACTTTGGAACTTTCTGGATAATGGGTTTCCGGATAATGGATCCCATACCTGTAAAAAAATAAAAAATAAAAAAAAAGGGGGGGATCAGCACTCACAGGTGTTAGAAAAATAAAAATAATTTATTAAAGAGCTATGGACTAACGTTTCGACTCTTCCACCCAATATCTAAACTCAAACCGGTTGCACACTCAAATGTAAAATTTAAAAGTGGACCAGCCCTCCTTAGGGTCAGGCCACACGCAAAGATTCAGGGAGATAGTCGGCCAGCAGCAAATCTCCTCTCCTTCGGGCGACTAATCTCACCGAACTTTCTCCCGCCGGCAAGAATGTAAATTGACAGCGGGATGGCACTCAGAGCGCTTCATTTCCCAAAGTTTCCAGAAGTTTCGGAAAACGAAGCGCTCCGAGTGCCATCCCACCGGCAATTTACATTGCTAGTGGGTCATCCCAATGTCCATGCCACAATAGTGCGCTCCTCGGCCCCGGCTCTGTAGCCAGTGGGTAGGCAGTTCGAGGAGATTTGTCACCGGCCAACTAATTTCCCAGAATCTGAGCATGTCTCTGCCCTAAATCTTTCAGTTGTACTGATTTATTTGTGCATTTACTATGCATATGACCTACACAAATAAACGACTGCATCTAAAAGCATGTTGAGGGCTGGCAATAATGAAAGGATACGTAACAAATATACTCCAGTTTTATACTAAGGGGCTGATTCACTAAGGGTCGAATATCGAGGGTTAATTAACCCTCGATATTCGACTAGGAATTGAAATCCTTCGACTTCGAATATCGAAGTCAAAGGATTTAGCGCAGATAGTACGATCGAAGGATTATTCCTTCGATCGAATGATTAAATCCTTCAAATCGAACGATTAAATCCTTCGAATCGAACGATTAAATCCTTCGAATCGAACGATTCGAAGGATTTAAATCCACCGATCGAAGGAATATCCTTCGATCAAAAAAAGTTAGCCAAGCCTATGGGGACCTTCCCCATAGGCTAACATTGACTTCGGTAGCTTTTAGATGCCGAACTAGGGGGTCGAAGTTTTTTTTAAAGAGACATTACTTCGAATATCAAATGGTCGAATAGTCGTACGATTTTTTACTTCGAATCCTTCACTCGAATTTAGTGAATCGGCCCCTAAATATTACCCGTATGGGACCTGTTATCCAGAATGCGCGGGACCTGGGGTATTCCGGATAACAGATCTTTCTGTAATTTGGACCTTCTTACCTTGTGTCTACTAGAGAGTCATGGAAACATTAAATAAGCCCAATAGGCTGGTTTTGTTTCCAATAAGGATTAATTATATCCTAGTCTTGAGTACAAGGTACTGTTTTATTATTGCAGAGAAAAAGGAAATCGTTTTTAAAAATTTGGATAAAATGGAGTCTATGGAAAGGCTGTCTTCCATTTTATCCAAAAAATGTTAAAAATTATTTCCTTTTTCAGATGTCAGGTAAAGCAAATAAGCCATTTTCTTCAACCAATGCCATAAGCCTGTGATCTTTTAAAACAGAAGTACTACGAGGGGGGGGGGGTAAGTATGCCTTGGCACAGATATTACTACTTTCATGCAATAAAGCAAGGGAAAGAGTTGCTCTTAAAGAAATTTCCCCTTTTCAAAATTATTTTAATAATTCTAGTTACCTTCTGAGCTTCAGATGCCCTTTAAATTGTGATCCCCTTTATATCCTTATATATTTCTAACATTATATTCTTTTAAGCAAGCTAAGCAAACAAGCACAGGAGAAAATCTCGTGGCTATCAACAAGGACCTTACCCCCCCCCCAAGGCGGCCAATATGGCAGCACACATCCAAAAGTACATAACAGGAATATATTGTGCACACAATGGGGCAAATTCACTAACCTCCGAAAATTCGCCAGCGACGGCTTCGCTGACATTGCAACACTTTGCCAGGCGTAGATTCGCCAGGGCAACGCTAATTCACTAAAATCCGAAGTTGTGTCCAGGGCGCCAAAGACACTGGCGAAGTAGCGCTAGCGTTACTGCGGCAAGTGAAGCGAAGTTGCGCTAGCATTGCCTAATTGCATACGACAGAAAGTTACAGTTGAATGGACGTATGTGTTGCAGCAAATACATTACATTACACAAGCCTGGGAACCTTAATAAAAGAAAATAGAGTTGTTATATTGCCCTACACATGAGCCCACTGTATAGTTTATGTGCCATATGTTAGGAAATGTAGGGGGGAAGCCGGGTACCTCAGAAAAAATTTACGATCTTTTGCAGCCTATCACCCTGAAAAATGAAAAGTCGCCAGCGTTTTTTGGGAAAATTTTCAACTATTTTTTGAGGAACTTCACCTCCCTGGTCTGAGGTGGCGAAGGCAAGTCTGGCGCAAGAGGTAACGTTCAGTAAAATCTGCATCTTAGTGAATTTGCGTAGTTACGTCCATTCACCAGAGCGCAACTTCACCAGGCGTAAGGGAGCAAAGTACCGCTAGAGTCTATGGGGCAAATTCACTAAGATTCGAAGTTGCGCCAGGCGCAACTTCACCGCACTTCGCCAGGCGTAGTTTCGCCAGCGCTCGGCAAATTCACTAAAATCCGAAGTTGCGCTCAGGGGTAGCGTAAGGTTGCGAAGTTGCGCTAGCGTTGATTCGCTATGTAAAGCGAAGTTACGCTAGCGAAGGCTAATTTGCATACGGCGCCAAATTCAAATTTCAATGGAGGAATACGTATCAACACTACAAATGCCAAGAAAACCTTCAAATCATCAAATAAAATTTTTATTTTGCCCTACACATGTGCCCACTGTCTAGGTAAGTTGCCATGAGTCAGGAAATGTAGGGGGGAAGGAGGGGAGCCCCAAAAATTTTTTCGATCTTTTCCAGCCTATCACCCATAATGTAGAAAACATGCCAGCGTTTTTGGGACTTAGAAAAATTTTGACTTTTTTTGAAACAATCCCTATCTACTCTATTGCGCTTCGCCAGGTCTGAGGTGGCGAAGGAAGTCTAGCGTAAAAGGTAGCGTTCAGTACACTGCGCAAGTTAGTGAATTTGTGTAGTTACGTCGCTAGCGAAAATTCGCCTGGCGTAAGGGTGCGAAGTAACACTAGCGAAACTACGCCAGCGTTCGTTAGTGAATTTGCACAGTATGAAAATGCCAAACGCTAGCGAATTAACGATAGCGTTCTGCGATTCGGCGCTTAGTGAATTTGCCCCTATCTCTTTCACTAGCGAAGTTACGCCAGCGACCATTAGTAAATCGCCGAAGTAACAAAATGACGTCACATGTCGAATTTTCACTAACGTTAAGTCACTTTACCCTTTAATAAATCTGCCCCAATGAGTTCTTATTTTACCATGTAACATTTTTTATACATATGTATGACTGAAATCTGTGCCTATGTTACTATGCCTAAAAATCCTCTGCAAGCCATAAGCATGATAGAGCTTAAAGGAAAACTATACCCCCAAAATGAATACTTAAGCAACAGATTTATATCAAATGAAATGGCATATTAAAGAATCTTACCAAACTGGTCTATATATTTAAGAAAATCTTGCCCTTTTACATCTCTTGCCTTGAACCACCATTTCGAGATGGTCCTCAGAGATCACCTGACCAGAAATACTACAACTCTAACTGTAACAGGAAGAAGTGTTGAAGCAAAAGACAGAACTCTTGTCTGTTAATTGGCTCATGTGACCTAACATGTATGGTTAGTTTGGTATGTTTGTGTGCACAGGGAATCGTACGATCCCAGGGGGTGGCCCTTATTTTTTAAAATGGCAATTTTCTATTTATGATTACCCAATGGCACATACTACTAGAAAAGTATATTATTATGAAAACGGTTTATTTACATGAAGCAGGGTTTTACATATGAGCTGTTTAATGCAATATATTTTTATAGAGACCTACATTGTTTGGGGGTATAGTTTTCCTTTAAGACCTTTTATCATCACAAAAGTAAAGAGTTAACATTTGAAAACCTGCCTTGCTGACCCTTTAATCCAGTGCACAGGTGGGTCTGACCTTGTGCAGAACAATCCCTTTCTGTTTTTTGGTCTCGCTCCTAGCCCCAAAACACCGAGCGTTTACATGTAGCGATTTATCCAGACCTGGGGCAGCCTTTGTGGGCTCTAATAACAAGTCAGACAACTTGCCTCTCAAATGGCCCGCTGTCCACAAACTAATCCCCTCTCACACGTGTCTTTGTCACATTTAGTGCTGCTGACTAGCCGAAGAATTCCTCACTTCTTAACCCCTCACCTAGTACTGCTCCCGTACTTATCTATGTTTACAGGGTGTTTGTCTTTAAATAGAATATAGGTAGAATTAATGACATTATGCACATTACCTTGGGTACAACTAAAAGCTGTATTAGATCTGGATGCAGCAAGACGTCTAATGACGCCCATGCATAAGCTAACAACCTGCACTCCAGTCATGTTGGAAACATATCAGTCCGTGTAAGGGAGCCTGGTCAACGAATATCCAGCCAGGAATCAGGCAGATATCTATGGGGTAGTTTAGGAAATCCTAATAATGTGGTCCTTTCCTGATGGGTTAGTTTACCCCACCCCCCGTTCCGATTCAATGAGGGCACCTGGGGCTAAACAATTAGATCAGACTGATTTGGCACACTGCATGGGTGAGCATAGTGGGCACTGAAATCAAATGCAATCATGGATGCCCTTCTAGCGGGATTATCAAAACACGCCCCTGATTTCATCCATGGTCTGATAACTACTGTGTGGATTTCACAGTGCAAGGCTTTATAGGTCCATTTTTGCACAAATTAACCGTAACCACTCAATTAGCCACACTGGATTGTTTATCTTAGTTTTATTTGGTTACACTCCAGATCCAAGTCATTTCATTTATCACTGCCCTAGTGATAAATTAGATCAGCAAATCACTTTGCCGGAACGGATGAAACTGTCTGTTTGCCCTTTGGGTTATAGGGCTTGTGCATATAGAGTACCCATGATGTCAAGGGTTAAACTATTCCCATCAGGAGCTCCTTTCGCTCTCAGGCTAGGTTGGAAAGGTTCTTTTTAAATGAAATGTAGAAGAATGGGATAAAAGACAGTATGTTATCTGTGAGATGATAGGCATGTAAGGTTTTGCTCAATGCATCTTTGTTCCTATACATTAAAATCTCTGTTCCCTACTGTCCTACAGTTTTAAAGGAGAAGGAAACTCCCTGGGCGCAAAAACCCTCCCCCCTCTCCTGTGTTGCCCCCCCTCCCTCCTCCCCCCTGGCCTACCTGTCCCGCCGGGCAAATGCCCCTAACTTGTTACTCACCCCTCTGCGCAGGTCCTGTCCACGGAGCTCACAGGCGCCATCTTCTCCCAAGTGCTCTTCTTCTTGCTTTGATCTGCATTTTTGGCGCATGCGCAGTAGGAGCATTTATCGGTACGGATCTACTGCACATGCGCCAAAACTCACAAAGTTTTCCGACAAAGTTTTGTGACATTCGGCGCATTTGCAGCCTTACAGAGCATTTGATTTTTAGATGGGATCAGTGACCCCCATTTGAAAGCTGGAAAGAGTCAGAAGAAGAAAGCAAATAATTAAACTGTAAAAAGCAAATAATGAAGACCAGTTGAAAAGTTGCTAAGAATTGGCCATTCTATAACATACAAACATACATATAACATTTCAAATATCATAATTTGTATTAATTCTGTGTGTTACTAACTCATGCTGTATTTTAGCTTTGGTTTCCCTTTGCTGACAAAAGGAAAGAAAATTGCACAAGGCTTAATTATGAGGCCAGTTGACTACAATGAAAAAAAACCAAGTTTTCTCGAAGTTTCCTTGTAGCAGGCGGATGCAGTTTGGGAGATTAATCGCCCAAAGAAGAGGCGATTAGTCGCCAGGGACTAAATCTCCCCTAATCTCACAGTGTGACCTTCCCATAATTCTGAGCTATCTAGATAAATTTCCGGATAACGGATCCCTTACCTGTAGTAAGTTGGGACTTATGTCCCAATAATGTCACTTGCTAGTCCATCTCAAGCAGCCTAAATACTGTTACCCCAATCAATTAATTGCCTGCGAGGCCCATGACAATAATATTCACAAAAGAAACATGTTGCATCCAGTCCCTTCGTTTAGCAACACTGAGTTAGTGTATATCATTTTTGAAATGCCAGAAAGGCTTGACAAACTAATTGCTTGCAGATTATTCACATCTTGGCTTGATACTCAATATCTTTCTCCAAGGCACAAACAGCAGAAAGTAAACTGAACACCCGCAAGAGTCGGGAGTTGAAAGGATTTCAAGGTGTAAATGCCAAGCAAGTGATTACTGTGCTCTCTCTCCGGAGAGTTTTCTTATTATACAAACCATCCACTGCTACAAGCTCTCCCCAGTGCAATTGCTTCTGTGACATCTTTTCTACCAGTGACAAGAAGATTAGACCAAATTTATCACTTTATCTTCTTTCTCAGATGCTTCTGGCCTTCAGGGCTAAACCAATTTCCACCTCTTTGAAGGTCATACCTTCTCTAAATTAATCTATTCGCATAATGTACAGTAGATTTCCTTTAGGGTAAGGCCACACTGAGAGTTTTGGGGAGTTTTGGTCGTCTGGTGACTAATCGCCTCGTCTTTGCGGCGACCAATCTCCCCAAACGCCTTCCCTTACTCTGCGCTGGCTAAAATGAAAAAACGCCACGGGGCCCATGACCACCAATGTTTCAGTAAAACTTTTATGGTGGCTCTCTGTCATCACTGTTTTTTTTTTTTTAATTTATTGGGGGGCCCTGGCCACTAATGATTTTTTTTAACTTATAGGGGGGTCCCTGACTACCAATGATTTTTTTTAACTTATAGGGAGGGGCCCTGACCACCAATTATTTCTTTTAACTTATAGGGGGGGGGCCTGACCGCAAATGAATTTTTTTTAACTTGTAGGTGGGCCCTGACCACAAAGGTTTTTTTGGGGGGTGGGGCTTGGGGGCAGGATCTGGGGTGGGCGGAGACCATAGGGCCCAGAAAATTTTGCCTTAGGGGGCCGTGATTCCTGATGGCGGCCCTGGTAGTGGCCTAATCCAAGAGGCTATTGCTTTAAGAATTTGATAAGTGTGCTGTGCTCCAATGGAAGGGGTCTTTGGCAGTATTGTCCATACATCAGCCGAACAGGCAAACAAGCCAATTTTAATCAACGAATCAATGCCTAGAACTTCCTTAACTTCTATTTTTGTCCTTCTGGGTTATTTTAACCACACTATTTAAATCACGTAATAGCTATGCTAAATTCAACTTATCCTGACTTGCCCTCACCCCAATAAAACAAAGCTATGTATACATTTAAATTGTCATTCCAGATGTTTTCTTTGAAGTAGGGGTCAAAGCCGGCCATACAGACAGCTTTGCCAACAGATACCCAGCCAAAGATCAGCCAGGTATCTCTGGGACAGGATTAAAAATCCCATTGGGCAAGGAACAATTTGGCTTGTTAACACAGTCGTCTCCCGACTAGCCCGCATAGGCTTCTACTATGACCATGTTAGGCCAGGAGCCCAAGCAATTGAATTACCCCAGTTTGGCCCAGCACAAAGGTGTCCCAAATTGCCCCCTAAATGGCAACCTGATCAAATTTGCAGGTCTATGGGCCGCTTAAAGGAGTTGTTCACCTTCCAAAACCTCTTTCAGTTCAATCGTTTTCAGATTGTTCCCCAGAAATAAAGACTTTTTTCAATTACTTTCCATTATTTATTTTTTACTGTTTTTCCAAAATCTAAGTTTAAATTTGAATATTCTCGTCTGTGGTGTTTGAGTCTGGCAGCTCAGTAATTCAGGTGCAGATTCTAAACTCTTACAATTTTGCAACATTTAGTTGATACATTTCTCAGCAGCATCTCTGGGGTATTAGCAACTATTGTATCAATTCTAACAGCTGCCTGTAATGAAACTCAGAGATTCTACTCAGCAGGGACAAACATAAGAAACGTATCAACTAAATGTATCCATTTAGAACAGGTTACATGGTCGACAACCCCCCCCCCTCCCAGAGCTGCTTTAGAAAGTGAAAAATTACACTTTACACTTCAGTATTATAAACACAGCGACATATAGAAATAGAGGTGATCTATTGGAAAACAACTAGTCGTTTGAAGGTAAACTACTCATTTAAGTAGTAGTCGTGATAGATTTCTGTTCATTGGAACAAATGGGCTTCTCTTTGGCATAAAATATTTCAAAATGTTAAAAAAAAATTCAGTACTCCCATTTATCCCATTATTTATCAAAAGTTCAGTACTCCCAATTATTAAAGGGCACACACTAGTGTTACAGTGTAATTTACTCTTTAAGGTTGTGCTCCTGCCCTGGAATCTGTACTCTGGATTGTCAGGCTGGATATAATAGCGTTAAATATGGCAGCCACCAACCCTAATACTACAGTTCTACATATGCCCAGAAAGTACATTCCTCTTTGGAAAAGGATAGGATAGAGGCAGGGGAGCTACTAGTTAATAACAGAAAACATGGGGATTTATACCCCTCACATAAATATGGATTATTTATTCCCCTTTATTAGGCAGTACGCTATCAGCAATCTATTACTAGGCAAGTGCAATGGATAGATTATAATCATGGGAATAAAATATATCAAAAGCATTCATTCTGAATATGTCTTCCTAAAATGTAGAAGAAAGAGTAGTAATTATCTTCCCTTAATTTTATCTTAACCGGAAAGAAAAGTTTGAGGGCAAATTACTGTGTGTACTCAGCAATCCATCTCTGCATATTCATGGAAACTGCCATGTTAGTTGCCATATTTTTTAACATTCTCATAGCCTGCTACACTTTGTTCATTTTATGAACATGAGACTACTAGCAGACATAAGGGATTATTTATAAATGACTCATTGGGGAAGAAAACCCCATACTCTTGGTGCTCATTTATCAAACACGTGACAGGGGCATTGCTGCATTTTGCTCCTTGCACCAGAACCCAGTCAAAACCCCTCAGGCAATTACTGCTTCTCATATTAATGTATGCTGGAGTAGAGCAGAGGCTGGGCTGATACCATGACAGCTTTTTGGCTCTCGGTTCTGTCCAATGGCAGTGTGAATCAAAAAATATATCTGCCATTAGTCTAGAGGCTGCTATATATTTAAAAATATATCTAATTGGAACTCCTTCAACGGAGGCTAGCAATAGGGCAGTCTAAAGACATTTTAGGCACACTTGGCTTTTTGACAAACCATTAAACTTATGCATGGGGTCAAAATAACATCCTCCCCTTTGTATAAATGCATTCACATTATAGTAAGGCTGCCTGGCATAAAGGGTTTGCTCACATTTGAGTTAACTTTTAGTATGACGCAAAGACAGATATTTGCAATTGGTTTTCATTCTTTATTATTTGTGGTTTTTGAGTTATTTAGATTTTTATTCAGCAGCTGTTGCAATTTAAGCAATCTGATTGCTAGAGTCCAAATTACCCTAGCAAGCATGCATTAATTTGAATAAGAGACTGGAATATGAATAGGAGACGGCCTGAATAGAAAGATGAGTAATACAAAATAACAATATATTTGTAGCCTTACAGAGCATCTGTTTTTTTGGATGGGGTTAGCGACCCCAATTTAAAAGCTAGAAAGAGTAAGAAAAAGAAGGCAAACAATTCAAAAACTATCCTGGAGACCATCTTGCCTTTCTAAACACTATCCAGTTACAGCAACAGTGCCAGAGACCATATTGGTTTACTAAACACCATATCACAGTTACAGCAACAATCCCAAAGATCATCTTGCCTTACTAAATACTATGCAGTTACAGCAACAGTGCCAGAGACCATATTGGTTTAATAAACACTATCCCACAGTTACAGCAACAATCCCGGGCACCTTATCTTGTCTTACAAAAACACCTAAAAGCCTAATCCCTCGTACCTCTTACCAGCAGTTGTCCATCAGAATGTACACTCTTTCAGGAGACATCTTGGGTTTGAAGAGCCTCAGTCCAGCTGAGATTTTATCCACAGCCACGGAGTTGAAAAAATGTTCAAATGGAATCTTGCCCTTGCTGAACACCTCCCACACAAACACTCCTAAAGAAGAGAGAAAAGAAACGTATGATTAGAGCAGGGCTTAACACTGACCCACACTTCACTTTATATTCTTGAAACCATGTTATGATGAAACAACGATACACCAATATTTTTTCTATTCCTGTAACCATTTCATGAGCTAACCTGGCCAGAGGATGAACCTTCAAGTTAGGCTTATATACAGTAATTTATGGTGGAGTTTGAAATCAACTCTTTATGATGGTTTCTGAACCTGAAATTATTTGCACTTACCCGGCCACCCCAAAATTTGAAACCATGATGACCAATGATTCCCCAACAGGCAGTTCCAAGCAGCCTATTGGAGAAATGGAGAAAACTACTATTGGCTCACAGGAGGGAAATAAAACAGTTTTATAGGTTCTGGAGGTATTAGAAAGGCAGGATATGGAAATGTGATGGTCACAAACACATCACTAGTTGCTATGGGTTACAGAGCAAATTTTCAGATTTTATAAATGATCGGTCCTACTTATATAAGCATCTTGGCCTCCTCCACAAAGTCCACCTCAGACATCATCCCTTCCCAAATCATCTTTACTGCCATTCTGTGAACCTTCCATAAATTCTTATGGATCACAGTGATAGAAACAGTTTTTGGGGGCAAGATGGCACATGAAGGAAGGTTCACAAACTAATCTCTCCCATGCCCTCTGTACTTTCCTGTGTCCCCATGGTTCTGTTGTCTGACCAATGAGTCTCTGCATGGCACAATTAAAAGGGAAATAAAGTTTTATGAATCAAAAACAACTGGAGCAGCAGCAGTGATTGAATCCATGGCTGAAAAATTCATGAATCAAAAAGATATGGCAGCACAGTAACTGCACTGACCCAATAGACCACACAATTAAGAAGATATAGACAGTGTCTCCATTTTGCACACGGTGACTTATACTAACATATGGTCATTATGAGGAACTCCGGTACTTTTAACCATCCATTTAAAATGCCTATGACTCAATATAGTTGTTTAAAAAGTATAAATTTTAATTCATCACTATTAAAAAATTTTTCAAATCATGTGTACAAAGTTGATGTTAATTCATTTAACCTTTTTTTTTTTATTTTTAAAAATACAATATATAGAATATTACAGTTCATGAAACAATTACGTATAAATTGGTATATAAAGATTAATTAATGAGAAAAAGTTATTGCTTCAAGCTTGCATCAGACAGTCCATGGATTCCTATTTAAGGAAAAAGAAATTGATGTGGGAAAGAAATGTCGGAGGAATAAATCACTGAAGGCACCCGCTCTAAATTGTTTGAAAAATGTCTCTGAAAGAATTCCGCGTGCTGGAAATAATTAGAGTCATTTGTTACTTTTAGAAAACACAGTATCCTGTGTAGAAAAGAATGCTGAAAGCATGTAACAATGTAGGCCGCCTTCACTTCTTCTGCAGCCGTGTCGGTTTACCCACAGCTTGTGAAGCAGTAAATCGATGGCTGATTGACTCACTGTGCGCCGGCTGTAATAAGAATGCCTGCAAGTAAGCCGCCCCAAGTATACGTTACCCTCAGTTCAAGGTCTGCCTTAATGTCTTTTTGTCCAGACTCGGATATCTCAGACGAGGGAATGTACATGTGTCTCCAGATTTTTTACGGCTTGTTCAAGTAACATCCAGACTTATCGCAACCTTTGCTTAAGAGCGGTTAAGAGCGGGTGATTCCTCCATCATGACACGCCAACGCGCGTTTCACCAAACAGGCTTCGTCAGGGCGTAATGATGTCATTACCTGGCAACTTATTTAAATGCCTGAGAGTGAAATACGTCAGAATATTAAGCCAATGAACTTGCTATTTGTACATACAACTTTTTTAACGTTTTTTTACACACAGATTACTTATTTAATATAACCCATTAATTATGTTATGAAGTGTCATAGGTCATCTCCACATTTGAATTAATCAATTATAACTTAAATTTTTAATTTATGTTCATCACCATATTTAACTATGGCATGTTATGGGAACAGAGCAACTTTGCTTGCATAGGCTGTGAGAAAAACGAAAACAGGACCAAAAAACGAATCATTAACAATCAAATGGTAATACATAAACTTTTTCACAAGAATACTCCAAATTTAATGTCTTCATTCAGGCCATTAGGCCATTTTGTATTAAGCTCATAAATCCATTGTAACTCTTTTCTGAGCAAAATTTTATCTATATCACCACCACGAATGCCCAGTGTGACCTGCTCAAGGCCCACTACTTTTAGATTTTTTACATTACCACTATGTACAGAATTGAAGTGGCGGGCGACTGTGCTTTTTGTTGATTTCCTTCTTATGTCGCCCACATGCTCCAATATCCTTGTTCCTAATGTCCTCTTGGTTTTCCCAACGTATCTTATGGGACATTTGCATTCAATTAAGTATATTACTCCTTTGGTTTGACAATTAATAAAATCATGTATCTTGTACTTCTTTCCATTATTTATATGATTAATTTGAGTACATTTTTTTATAAACGTGCAGCATTTGCAATGGCCACATTTATACATGCCACGTTGTCGTTCGGGTAGCCAAGTAGTGACCTGCTCAGCTCTGGAGCCAATATAATGACTTCTAGTAAGTTTGTCTTTTAAGGAAGGGGCTCTCCTTGCTGTCATCCTCGGATAGTTTCCTATCCAAGTTTGAACATCTGGATCTGCCGAAAGGAGGTCCCAGTTATTTTTCAAGATATTTTGTATATCTCCCCATTGATTATTATATTCAGTGATGAATCTTATTACAGTGTTATCATCTTTTTTCTTTGATTTGTACAGCAACTCTGAGCGTGCTGTTCCTTTTGCTCTCATGAGCCCTGTATTTATGGATTTTTTGTCATAACCTCGATTGTCAAGTCTTTCTGTTAGTTCCAGAGCTTGAAAATTAAAATCGTCATCATAGGTACAATTTCTGCGAATACGCAGAAATTGTCCAATCGGTATGCCTCTGATTAGGGACTCTGGATGGTGGCTTTCAGCCCTTAGGAGGGTATTAGTAGCTGTAGTTTTTCTATATGTTTTTGTGCACAAAATGCCATCTTTCTTGAAAATTGATAAATCCAAAAAAGCTATTTCTTGTTCATGAAAACTTAAAGTGAGTTTGATATTTTTGTCATTGATATTTAACTCATCTACAAATCTATGGAGTTGGGGTAACCCACCCTCCCATAGTAGTAGTATATCATCCACATATCTCACCCAGAGAGCCACGTGTTCGCCGGCCCATGTCTCCATTACTGTATGGACCTCTAGGTCCTCCCAGCGGCCTAAGTGCAGGCAGGCATATGTCGGGGCGCACGTGGCTCCCATTGCTGTTCCCCTAATCTGTCGGTAGAACCTATCATCAAACACAAAGACGTTGTTATTGAGTATGAAATCCAAACATCTTAAAATAAAATCAGAATGTTTTTGATATTTATGTCCTCTGCTGTACAAATAATCACAGCATGCTTTTAAACCTATATTGTGCGGGATTGATGAATAAAGGCTTTCAACGTCTAAAGTTACAAGCAAAGTAGTTTCAGAGATGGGAAGTTGATCAATTTTTCTAATTACATCTGTTGTGTCCAATACAAATGAGGATAGAGTTGGAAGAAAAATCCTCAAACTTTCATCGACATATTTACTTAATGGCTCAGTGATACTTCCCATCCCTGAAACTATTGGACGTCCTGGTGGATTGTCTAAACTTTTATGTATCTTAGGGATCACATAAAAAGTAGGGGTGGTGGGATCACTTACATACAGAAAATCAAACTCCTTCTTCGAGATAATCCCTTCTTGTCTAGCTGTTAAAAGTAGCTGTTCAAGCCTATTTTGAATAGTGATTTTTGGATCAGCTGGTAGGATCTGATATTGTTGTCTGTCACTTAATTGTCTCTTTACTTCTTGTTTATATTTACTTTCCTCCATTAAAACAACATTACCTCCCTTATCTGCCACCTTTATTATTAAATCTTTTTTCCTACCCAATTCGGCTAATGCTATTCGCTCACCTCTTGTTAGATTGTCTGAAGTAAGGAGATTTTGTGAGTACTCACCGTTAAATCTCTTTCTCTTCGGTCGCTTGGGGGACACAGGAGACAGTGGGTATAGCTAATGCCACTAGGAGGCAGGACACAACAGAATAAGAAATGTGACTCCTCCTCCGCTGGCTATACCCTCAGCAGTAGGCGGAGCCGGAATCAGTTTGTACCAAAGTAGTACTAAGTAGAGAAACAATAACCAACAACTAGTAACAGGAACATATTGACAACAGGGAGTAATATGTCTGACGGACAGAGAAGGCCTCCATCCGGGGAGGGAAGTCCTGTGTCCCCCAAGCGACCGAAGAGAAAGAGATTTAACGGTGAGTACTCACAAAATCTCCTTTTCTCCTTGTCGGCTTGGGGGACACAGGAGACAGTGGGGACGTACCAAAGCTGTCCCCTATCCTCAGGGCGGGAAGGATAGGCCCTAAGAGGAAGTAACCACTGCGGCTTGGAGAACTCTCCTGCCGAAACGTGCATCAGATGCCGCAAAAGTGTCAAAGTGGTAAAATTTTGTGAAGGAGTGGATGGAAGACCACGTGGCCGCTTTGCATAGCTGATCAGCTGATGCCTGGTTTCTGAAAGCCCAAGACGTGCTCATCCCCCTGGTGGAGTGAGCCTTGACCTTGACGGGAGGAACTCGACCCCGTGCCGTGTAAGCACGCTGAATGGCTTGCTTGATCCATCTGGAGACAGAAGATTTGGCCGCAGGTAGACCTTTACGAGGACCTGAGGGAAGGACAAACAGTGCATCTGATTGGCGGAAGTCCTGAACTCTGTGTAGGTAGAATTTGAGGGCTCTGACAGGGTCCAGGGTGTGTAGAGCCGCCTCCTTGGGATTGGAGGGCGACGGGCAAAAGGTTGGAATGGTGATCTCTTGATTTAAGTGAAAATCTGACACCACCTTCGGGAGGAAGGAGGGAACCGTGCGGAGTACCGCTCTGTCATGGTGAAAAATGAGGAAAGGTGACTTGCAGGACAAGGCGGTGAGTTCTGAAACACGCCTGGCGGAGGCTATCGCCAGGAGAAAAACGGTCTTCCAGGTTAGCCACTGAAGAGGAATAGAGGCCATCGGCTCGAATGGTGGCGTTTGTAATGCCTGCAGCACCAGCGTCAGGTCCCATGGGGGAGCCGGAGGTCGAACTGGGGGAGCAATGTGCGCCACCCCCTGTAGAAAAGTCTTGACGTCAGGAAGGAATGCGAGTCTTCTTTGAAAAAGGACAGAGAGGGCCGAAATCTGGGACTTCAGGGAGCCGAGGGAGAGGCCCAAGGCAAGGCCCTCTTGAAGGAACTCCAGCAGATCCGGGACGGAGAAAACCTCGAAGGACTTCTTGTGACTATGGCACCAGGCTCGGTAGGTGGACCAAACTCTGTGGTAGGTTCTAGCAGATACTGGTTTTCGTGCAGCCCGCATGGTGCGGATGACTGCATCGGAGAAGCCTTTCTTTTTCAGGATTTTGGTCTCAAAAGCCACGCAGTCAAACTGAGATAAGCTGGATTTGGATGCCGGATTGGCCCTTGCAGGAGTAGGTCCGGCCGAAGGGGAAGGGTGCGGGGTTCCGCAATGGAGAGATTGAGGAGGTCCGAGTACCAGGTGCGTCGAGGCCACCTTGGGGCGATTAGGATCAGGGTCGTGTGCTCCCTCTGCAGCTTCCTGATCGTTCTGGGGATTAGAGGAAGTGGAGGGAAGGCGTAGGTTAGACCGAAGTTCCAAGGCGCTGTGAGGGCGTCCGCCTCCAGAGCCAGTGGGTCCCGGTAGCGGGCTAGGAAGGTTGGAACCTTTCGATTCTGCCGTGTTGCCATGAGATCGACCTCTGGAGTGCCCCAGTGATCGGTTATCTCGAGGAAGACGTCCTCGTTTAACGACCATTCCCCTGGATCCAGGGTTTGACGACTGAGGAAGTCCGCCTCCCAGTTTAGGAGGCCCGGAATGTAAATTGCTGACAGTTGGGCATGGTGATCCTCTGCCCATTGGAGAATGAGGCTGGCTTCGGTTTGGGCTCTTCAGCTTCTTGTGCCGCCCTGATGATTGATGTAGGCGACTGCCGTGGCGTTGTCTGACTGGACCTTTATCGCTTGGCCTGACAGGTCGTGTTGCCAATGGATGAGACCCAATCGAATGGCTCGGATCTCCAACAGGTTGATAGGTAGGACCTGTTCCTCCCGGGACCACCTGCCCTGTGCTGAGCGTCCGTCCAGCACTGCTCCCCATCCGAACAGACTTGCGTCCGTTGTCAGTAGGCGCCATAGGGGTTCTCCCAGATGTCTTCCTATGGACAAATGTTGGGGGCTTAACCACCAACGAAGAGACGCTTGGGTCTTGTGGGAGAGACGGATCTGTTGTAGGAGAGATTTCCGTTTCCATGCAGCTAGTATGTTCCACTGCAGCTCCCTGAGATGATGTTGAGCAAAGGGGACGGCTTCTATGGTCGATACCATGACCCCCAGGACTTTCATGCAATGTCTGGCTGAGTGAGTGGGTTTGACCAGCAGTGTGTTCGCCAGAGCCTGGAGTCTCACAATCTTGTCTGGTGGGAGGGAGACTCGGTTGGTCCTGGTGTTGAACTGCATGCCCAGGAAAATCATGGATTGACTGGGAACCAGGGATGACTTTTCCCGGTTGATGCACCATCCGAGCTGTTGAAGCTTGGAAATGGAGATCTGTAGGCAGTTTTGTGCAGCCGGGAAGGAAGGAGCTTTGATCAATAGATCGTCGAGGTAGGGAGTAATGGATACGCCCTCGTTCCGGATCAGAGCTGTGGCGGCCGCCATGATCTTCGTGAAGACTCGTGGGGCTGAGGTGAGGCCGAAGGGGAGAGCCGTGAATTGGTAGTGTAGGTTTTGGAAGGCAAATCGTAAGTATTTCCGATGGGGAGGGAAAATTGGAATGTGCAGGTAGGCATCCTTGATGTCGAGGGATGTCAGGAATTGGCCTTCGGTCATGGCAGCTATGATGGACCTGAGGGATTCCATCTTGAATCTTCGAGGTCGGATGAACCGGTTGAGGCCCTTGAGGTCTAGAATGGGTCGTACGGACCCGTCTTTCTTGGGGACGACGAACAGGTTTGAGTAATAACCTTTGAATCTTTCCCCTATGGGAACTGGTGAGATGACTTCTGTTTGAATGAGGTTCGAAATCACCAGACGAAAAGCTCTTTGCTTGTCTTGTTCCCGAGGGAGTCTTGACATAAAGAACCTCTGAGGGGGCCGTGAGGAAAATTCGAGATGGTAGCCTTGAGACACTACCTCGTGTATCCAAGAATCCTGAGTAGTGGAGATCCAGGTATCCGCAAAATGTTGAAGCCTTCCGCCTAGAGGTACCTGGTGAGACGGGGGAGAGACCCCGTCATGCAGAGGATGATTTGTCTGCAGGTCTGGAAGAGGGCTTGCGGCTCTGCCAGGAGGACCTGGGTTTACCCCCGAACCTCCCTCTATTGGAGGGAGTGTGACGTGGCGGAGATGACCTAATGCCTTTGCTTTGGGAGGGACGAAAGGACCTACTTCTGCGAAAAGAAGAGCGAGGCTTTGGTTGTGGAAGTAAGGTGCTCTTGCCTCCAGTCGCTTGACTGATGATCTTGTCAAGGTCGGGGCCGAAGAGAAGTTTTCCTTTGAATGGAAGCGAGGTAAGAGACTTCTTCGAAGAAAGGTCCGCTGTCCACAATTTTAACCAGAGGCATCTGCGTGCCGCAACAGACAAGGCGGAGGTTCTGCCAATGATTTGTGCTGCATCTAGAGAAGCTTCACAGATGTAGTCATTTGCCTTATTTGGGATGCCCATTGTGCTAGCTGGTGGCGTGGGGCTCCCGAAGAGATCCCTTGAAGTAGAGTGTCAGACCAGGACTGGATAGCTCTGCTAACCCAGGCAGTGGCTAGCACTGGCCGAAGGGAAGTACCTGATGCTGAAAATTGGGAACGCAGTAGACCTTCTAATTTCTTGTCCATATGATCTTTAAAAGAAGATGCGTCAGGAACTGGTAGGGCAGTATTTTTGGAGAGACGTGATACAGGAGCGTCCACTGATGGTGGAGAGGACCACTTGTCAGTCGAGTCTGATGGAAAGGGGTACAGCTTGAGGAATCTGCGGTTTGGCTGGAAACGCCTCTCAGGCTTGTCCCATTCCTGTTGGATAAGCTGTACAAGTTGGGAATGAGCTGGGAAGGTGGGCGATGATCTACTGTTTCTCTTGAAAAGGGCTTTGGCAGCCTTGGGGTTCTCCTCTGTCTCTTGAAGGTGGAGTGTTTCAATGACAGAGGCTATTAGGGAGTCAACTGCTTCAGAAGAGAATTTTGGAAAATCGTCCTCTGGTTGATCTGAGGTGTGAGAAAGCTCACCATCAGAAAGAGAGAAGTCCCCGTCAGGTTCTGGAGGAGGTGAGGAGAAACCTGGGGAGTTAGTGCCGCTTTCCTCGTCTGAGGGGGAAGGGGCTCTACGCTTTGGGACCCTTTGTGTAGGATTTTCCAAGCGGGAAAGGAGCTTGTCCAGGGAAAGGGCCAATTTAGGGATCCCCGTGGCAAGATGGGAGGCCCAATCTGGGATGGCCGGTGGCCCTGAGGCTGCGGCCTCTGACTGGTGTGGAGGTGAGGCCCTTTGAGAAGCCTGGTCCACTTGGGGGGGAGCAGGGCTTGGGGGATCAGAAAACTGTGCGGCAGGTTTACATTTTGAACAGAAAGGTTCCTTATGACCCCCTGGCAGCTTTTTGCGACATTTGGTGCAGGCCAGATATCTGACAGAGGCAGTGGATCCCCTGGTGAAAATGCCCTCACTGGCACCCTCAGACATATTGCCCCCTAAGTCAAGATAAATAATACTTGCTGTGTATGCCCCTGCTGTTGTATAGCCAGGGAGAGAGGGTGGCGCTGATGACAGGAACGCAGTGAGATATAGAGCCCACTGAAGCCTGTGTCCCCCGTGCAGCAGGGAGGTCTGAGAGAGAATGCGCACCGAGCGCTTGTCTCGCAGTGCGGGAGGCGAAGGCCGGAAGTGACGTCACGGCGCGCAAAGGCGCGAGAAAAAGTGCGCGAACTGAAGCAAGCACTGCCTCAATGCGCACCGTGCCTGCCCGCAGTAATGGCCCCTGTGAAAAGTGTCAGACACGCTCTGCCAAATGGAGGGGAGTGTGGCTGAGGGAGGAAGAGGGCTGATCAGGGGCTGTGTTTAGGAGCGCCCTGTGTAGCCAGTGCCCAATGTACTCTTAGTCACCATAGCCAGGTACAGCATAAGCCTGTGTGGGGGCTGGTGATGGCAGGTGGGACATGGGAAGGGTGGAGAGGGGAGGGGAAAAGTGTACTCACCTACCCCAGGGCACAGAACTCTTCCTTGTCACCTGGCCAGCCGACAATCCTTCTGCAGTAAGAAGAAGTCGAATAGGCTGGATGGTCAGAGCTGCAGTTAGCCTTAATGACACCAGGGACAGAATCCACGTTGGGAGAAGTCAGAATGACACACAGCTCAGTGCAGGTGACTCAGACTCTCCAGTGTAGAAGGTGTTGTAGAGAGATAGTCCTAACCTCCTTAGGACACAACAAAAACTGATTCCGGCTCCGCCTACTGCTGAGGGTATAGCCAGCGGAGGAGGAGTCACATTTCTTATTCTGTTGTGTCCTGCCTCCTAGTGGCATTAGCTATACCCACTGTCTCCTGTGTCCCCCAAGCCGACAAGGAGAAAATAGGGGTTACTGGAAGGGCCAGAATTTCTTTTTCAACTCTTTGTACAAATGCTCTAATGTTGGGTACTTGAGACAAATTTGGCATGTATGTGGACTTTTTCTTTAAAGAGGAAAAGCCCACTTCTTCATTACTATCTGCGTCTTCCCTTGGGTCAGATTCACTCAAAAGTGACTGCAATAAATCAACCCCTAAATTATCATTAGTGGTTAGGGTCGTTCGTTCCGGCATATTGTTATATAATTTCTTTAAGGTTAACCGGCGTGCAAATAGATGAAGATCTTTTACAACTTTGAACCTGTCAAGCTTATTAGTTGGACAGAAACTCAATCCTTTTTTCAATAATGAAATATGAGAATCGGATAATTCTAGGCTTGACAGGTTCACTATTTGCAGTTCATTTATTGAATCTTCTTCCTGTATCTGCTCTTGGACAGGTTACCCCATTTCGTCCTGTCTCTTAATTGTATTTGGCCATCTTTTTCTCTTTGCTCGCCTTGTCGGTCTTTTTCCCCGTTTTTTGAATACTTTTTTCTATACCTAGCCTCACTGACCTCTTGTTCACTATCACTCATGCTATTTTGAGACTCTTGTAAAGCATAAACTTGACCTTTTTTATAATCATCCGTATCTCTTATAAATTTTCTCTTTTTCTGAATTTTTATCTCTTGCTGAATTTTAATTAAATCTTTTTTAACATTCTCATTTAGTTCTGCAAATTGCTTGTCTTCCTTTTTTTCTTCTAAAGTTCGTTTTTCTAGTGCTACTTGTTTATTAATCTGTAAGATTTTTCTTGTGCTTTCATCAATCATTAGTTGCATTAGTTTCAAGGAACATTCTGACAGAATGTTGTTCCATTTGTCTATAAATTCCTGACCCCCACTTTTTTTCAAATTTTGACCTGGGGTTTTTTTTAAACGTAGCCCTCTTGGGACCATTTTAGATTTTACATAATTTTCCAAACTGGAAATCTCCCATCTTAGGCGTATCTGTTGAACAATAGACCACACATAAAGAGCAATGCTCTGTGTATGTAATAAGCTATGCATGTACTGTACATCTAAGCGGAAATAAATGCAATATGAACATTACTCTTATGAACCCTACTTACAGGGTACACTTCCCCTTTAAGAGCAGGGAACAGGTTGACATCACCCAGGGGCTGTGGCAGTTGGATCAGTCCGTTGGTTGCCATCGTGGCGAGTGGTAAGTGTATATTCTGTCTGGGAGATATTCTTTGATAATACTGCTTATTTTAATGAAAAAAAAGAGGGGAAATAGTTGGGTGACATCCCCAGACTAGCAGATGTTGATCCTCTCACTAACTTTAGTGAATTTAGAAAATTTTCCCTTAAATTGGGCTTTGGAGACGCCTTTAATCTAAGTGCTGTTTGGGAGACACAGATTTAGGATTTGGCAGCTATACAGGGCTGACAGCAAATTTACATGTTTTCTACAGTAACTCCATAAGAAGGTAGCATTTGGGGACCCCTGTGATAAAAATACTTGATTATGAAATACTTATTTTTATGCCCAGTATTGACAAGCTCCGTAAGAGTTTTGCACCTCAGCCCCTTGGGTATCTGCCCTGCTCTTATGTACTAGCCTTAACATGTTACCAAATTTAATGGAATAAATAGCAATGCTTCTTCTTTTTACACAATAATATTTCTTTATAAGTCTCATGGTTTAATAGCAGAGATGAGAGGTGACTTTACCCCAAGTGATTTGACAGTTGGTTTGGTCCGTTGGCTGGTTGGAGCTGTAAATGTGAGAGATTTTTTGACAAATAACCCTTATTTTAATAAAAAGGGGGGAAATAGTTGGGTGATGCACACCCAGACTAGCGGATGTTGTTCCTCTTACTGATTTTAGAGAATTTTCACCTAAAATGGGATTTGGATATGCCTTTAATCTTAGTGCAGAGATGAGAGGTGACATTACCCCTAGTGATTTTACAGTTGGTTTGGTCCGTTGGTTGGTTGGAGTGGTAAATGTGAGAGATTTTTTGACAAACAACCCTTATTTTAATAAAAGGGGGGGGATAGTTGGGTGATGCCCACCCAGTCTAGCAGATGTTGTTCCTCTTACTGATTTTAGAGAATTTTCCCCTAAATTGGGCTTTGGAGATGAATTTAATCTTAGTGCTGATTGAGGGACACAGACCCAGGATTTGGCAGTTATACAGGGGCTGACAGGAAATATAAACTTTTTCCCACTTGGAGCCCAGATAACATATGTGGACCCCAGTGCCGTATTAACAGTCTCCTTAGAGTTTTGCCCCTCTGCCCAGGTATCTAACCTGTTCTGATATACCAACCTTAACATGAATTTAATGGAATACATAGCAATGTTATTTCCTTTCATGTCTCATGTCCTTTCCCCTCAAATGTCCCGGCTGTGGGGGGGGCAACAGGGTACATGGTAGGGGCAGTATTAATTACAATAATATTTCATTGCTATTCCTTAAATGCTTCCTAGAGCAGGGGGTAGGCAAAGATAAACACTGGACAATCTGCACATGGCCAGTGATCTTATGTACTATGTATTCATTCTCTCTATACCAATGCTCATTTCTGTTTGGCTGCTGTGAGGTACTGTATTGTATAAACTGAGTGCCAGTACCCACTGGGAGTTACACAAAGCTCACATTTAGATCTCTGCTTTCCTTTATAGGAAATATTAAGTGTTAAATGCAACATCCTTGAAGCTAATTTGTCGATTTATTCTCTTCCCTATACAGATTGCTACAGTGGACGGATTGCTACTATTTTTAGCAAATTACCAGCGATATTGCATTGTTTTTTTCCTGGCATCTCCTTAGTTCAGATTTTAACATTCTTTTCTGAACATATATAAGGAGAGCCAGTATTTAAAGAGGGAGACCCTCTGGGGTACCCCGGCCTTGTGCCGGCCCCTCTATTTTAGCCAAAAGCCAGAACACCTCAGGCGTTTGGGTTTTTTTTTATTTTTTTTTTATTTATAACATCATCGGACAACTGAAGAGCTTCTTTTAAGAGGTATTCTTGCAAATCCAACTGATATGATTTCTTTTACAGGGGGAGGGCAATTATTTGTAAGGTCCCACATCTCTTTCACAGGCCTGTGCTTGTCTTCTTCAAAAAGTGAAACACACCTACCCAGGGTAGTTTTCTGCAGGTCAGACTGACAATCTAACTGGCAGAATTAAAACAGAAAGGGACATGGGAATTCAAAATAGTTTAAAAATTGACTAATTTCTTGATATTTTGTATGGTCACTCCCACACTTGTAGTGATAGCTGTTGTTTAGTTGCTAGGGCTTAATTACCCTAACAACCACACAGCAGTTTGGAGATTACATTGGGAGATGAATAGTATATAGTCTGAAAAGAAATAATGACCCCAGTAACAAGAACGCAACATGAAAATGATAGCACTGCTTTGTACCAAAATCTTGCCTTAAGTAACTGTCCATTTGGGTGGACAAATACTATTGTTAGAAACAAACTAGTGCCTAAATCCCCATTTTTGTGGGTTGTATGGCTCCATTAAAAAGAGAATATTTAAAAAGATTATTTTTTACTTACTGAAATGTGTCATTGTTTCCTGGTGTTGTTTTACTTATTTATTGTGGTAAAGTTTCTGAAATATTTATTGCACAGAAGCATTTTATCTCATTTGCACTTGATGAACATTATTTAACTTAATTGAAAGAGAAGATCCTCTTAATACTAATTTATCGCTTCAGTCGATAGAGAGGTCTGATTCAATCAGTGCAATTTATAAATAACAAAAAAAGAAAAAAACCCTCTTCTGACTAGTAATTCATTGGTTCACTTCTAAAAATCAAAATTCAAAATTCATCCACTTACTGGATACTTTAAATTAATTCTATAGATGCAGGATCTTAAAAATATAAATAGTGAGTATTTCAATTAATTAAAATTAATACTAGTTAAATTAAAGTGCTACTTCCGTGCTAATTAATTCGCTTGTTACGAAAGGCAGACTAAATCAATTCAATTCTGCCATTAATTCATTCCTTTACAGTTAATCCACTGCCTAAAGTGCACAAGTGTTATAGAAAATAAATTAATTTAAATACTTAAAGTGCAAGTGCATTAGTCCGACCAGGGACTTAATAAACTGTGAAAAATAATTAAATTATTGAACCAAATTAATTAGCGATAAATCGATTACCCAGCAACTCAACCCGATATAAAAGTAGGAAAATGATATAAAGGAAGGTGGAGTTGTCCCAAAACGTTCTACCTATTGAAATTACTATCCCTGGGACACCACAAAGCAAAGAAAGGCTGGAAAACCAGGACTGTGGTCTCAATATTTAACTCTTATTAAAGAGCTATTCAAACCTCACAAAACCACAAATCCTGGTCCCCTTGAGAATCCCAGTGCGGGATACAATAGACAGGGAAGAGAAAAGAGTAGGCTTTGAGTGCTGATTTCTACCAACCAACCGCCCTCTTTGATAATTCTAATAATAAGTTAAAAGGCTTGAAGCTAAAATTTCTATTAAAAAAGTCTTGTTTAAAGTCCTTATTAAAGGGCTATTAAAAGGCGAACTCTGCTTTTTAATAGCCCTTTAATAAGGACTTTGGTATATTTTTAATAAGGAATTGGTCAAGGGAGGCGGTTGGTTGGTGGAAATCAGCACTCAAACCCTACTTATTTCTCTTCCCTGTCTATTGTATCCCGCACTGGGATTCTCAAGGGGACCAGGATTTGTGGTTTTGTGAGGTTTGAATAGCTCTTTAATAAGACAGGGCCAGAGTTAAATATCGAGACCACAGTCCTGGTTTTCCAGCCTCTCTTTGCTTTGTGGTGTCCCAGGGATAGTAATTTCAATAGGTAGAACATTATTTAACATAATCCTTGGTCCTTAAGGCAACCTTTATTATTATTAGACATTTTATGTCTCTGCATTTGACTCACTGCCACTAGCAATAAGTGTGCAATAACTGATTCTAATATTTCTCAAAAATGTCTTTCCCTTTACAAACCTGTAAAGTTCTGTACATAAAACACATAAGGGGATCCGCCATTATCTCTGGAAACTGCCTTCTGCTTCTGTAATTCTAGCGTTTAGGCCGGATTGCCCACAAATCCACGGTTTAGTTAGTGGACAATTGCCCTCGTGTTCCACAGCCCTAAAGTGATGTAAAAACAATAGTTTTTTAATTAGAGGATTCCTATTATCGCTCATTCTTTCTTTGATATGTAAACATACCTTTGACAGGTTTAACAGCCACTTTTCCAATATTAAACCCACTAATCCAATATTATGCAAGTAGAAAAATGACTTTCTATCTGTTTTATAACTTCATTTGCTATGTATTATGGCACAGGGACACTAATCAGAACAGAGCTGGTTATGGGAAGCAGGCACATTGGGTACATGCAGGGAGAAGTGGATTCTATGGGAACATTAAGATGATCCCGTCATAATATGACTGAGGTGCATGACGGTATCTATTGCCCTGTCACAAGCCAGCCCTTATCATGACATTATAAGCACTACAATTCTAACTACCTCTTATTGACATAATTTGCCCCCTCTATAATGTGTGTACGGTATCACTCCTGGAGGAAGGAGTTCCATATCGCTCATTATACTTTTAAAATAGCAACTCTTATCATTCTAACCCCAAAGTAATTTGACGAGGGGCTCATACACTGGCATACATTGCCAATTTCAGTAGTCCGGTTTAAACCAATGGGGATAAGAAGTGTGATATGATCATAATATTAGCACTTTGCCTATATCAGCTACCCTTTCCCTACCTGCTCAGGTGTGTAGCTGTGCGGTTACAGAGAGGTGCTTGTCTTCTGCTTGTCATTTACCAGCACTTGTATTCTTTATCTCCACTAAAGCAGTGACTTATACCAACATTTCTTTTCTTGTACAGGAGTTTCAAGATGGGCGCCAAAGTGTGTGGCATCTCATGTCGGCACCGGCATACTGAGGTAAGGTAGATGGAAATATAAAGCTGTTATTTTTTTATCAGGTTTCATTGTACAATAGTCATTGTAGTTTGGGAGAATATCAAGTGCTTAATATTTTTTTCTAAATTTTTTCCATTCTCTATAGACTGTTGACATCAGTCAGTCTTTTGAATTTTTGGGGCCCTCGGTAAGTATGGGTAAGTATCTTTTGGATGCAAAGCAGGAGCTGCTAATAACCATCCAGAAAGAAATGCGGATAGCAGCAGGGGCAGAAAAGCTGTTCCGTGTCACCAAGGACAGGAAGACTAGAGCCCGGGTGAAGGAGCTGAGGAACAGCAGCAAGAAAAAGGTGAAAGACCTTTACACCTCTCTCCACAAGCTGAATGAGGAGATAGTGCAGTGGAGGGAAGAAGAGAATGCTCCAGGTGAGATATAACAGTCTCTGGCCTCTTTCCAATTGCCATAATGTGGAACCTGTGTGCCATAATAACATCACATCCTTATACCTCTCAAATTTGCTATATTTTCAGAAGCAGTACAGGAGACAACTGAGAATGCTGGAGACATCTGTGTAGCATTCCCAACTGAGGTCACTGAGCCTGAGGTTCAGGTTATTTTACAACCCGCCAGTGACTCCTCCCAAGTGAGTACATTATACTGATGCCATTCATTTCTTGGGCTGAACACAAGCATTGCCCTTTTCATCACTACATTCATTATGAGAAGAGGATACACTGGGTACATGCAAGGAGAAGTGGATTCTATGGGAATATTGATCCGAGATGACTGTAATTCTGTATTAGGATTCCTTGTGGTATGGGTGCAGGGGCACTGAGCAGAACAGTGCTAGAATTGTGATTAATGTGCCAGTAAGTGTTATAGGGTTACCACAGTAATACCACTAGTTAAGATGAAAAAATGTGCATTGAGTTTAAAGTTATTTCATTTGGCTTTTACAGGCTGCGTTCAGAAAAGGCACCGACAGACAGAACAATCAATTGTGTATTCAAGTAAGAATACTCCAATTACAACAGTGCCTTCTCCTCTATCCCTTATAATTCTACCACTATTACCTTCTGTTTATGCAACTACAGTTTCAGCAACAATGGCTCTCTTTCTATCCACCATAATATCCACATCAGCAGTGCCCCCCTTTATACTAACCAAAGGTACCTCCCCGCTTTCTACCAAAATATGGCATCATAACCAGGAAAACCCTTAAGCCACTCGGTAGATCCCGCATTCCTTTTCACTCCATCCCTCAGACTGTAGAAGCCGGGTCTGCAGGCTGCCTGGGGACCAATAGAATGAAGAGGAATGCAGTATTCACCTAGTAGCTTAACGGGGCTCCTGTGTATGCAGCCATATTGTTTTCTATTTCCCTTGACTGCATTTCCTCCAGCGGTGCCTTCTCTTTCTCCATAAATGTTTTTATACACAGGTGCACCTTTAAGCCACTCGGTAGATCCTGCATTCTTTTTGACTCCATCCCTCACACTGCAGAAGCCGGGTCTGTAGGCTGCCTGAGGGCCAATGGAATTAAGCAGAATGCAGTATTCACCTAGTAGCTTAACGGGGTACCTATGTATGCAGGCATATTGCTTTCCATTTCCCTAGTTTTTACTGCTTTTCCCCCCAACGGTGCTTTCTCTTCCCAAAATGTAGTTTTTTTTTTACACAGGCGCACCTTTAAGCCGCTCTGTGGATCCTGCATTCCTTTTCACTCCATCCCTCAGACTGTAGAAGCCGGGCCTGCAGGTTGCCTGGGATCAAATGGAATGGAGAGGAATGCAGCATTCACTTTGCAGCTTAAAGGTGCTTGTGTGTATGTAACCATATTCCCTTCTATTTACCTCACCCTGGTTCCCTTGAATTAATTTTGGTGCATTGATCCTGGGAGCAAATCCGATCGCCGTTAAGGGGTCAGGAAGGAATTTTTGCCTCTAGTAATGCCCAAAGCTTCACAAGAGGTTTTTTGCCTTCCTCAGGATCAAAAAGCACAGTTTATTCAATTTATCATTAATAAAACTGTGTCTTGCACAGATTTAACATCAAGTCACTGTGTGTGTGTGTGTGTCTTTTTTTCTGGATACTGGTCTCATTTGAGCGACGTGTGGGTTCCCTGTATGGGAAAAGGGGCAGGTGGTTGGTTTCCCTGTGTGGGTAAAGGGGCGGGCAGGTTCCCTGTGTGGGTACAGGGGCGGGCAAGTTCCCTATGTGGGTACAGGGGTGGGCTCCATGTGTGGGTAAAGGGTTGGGCGCGCTACCTGTTTGGGTAAAGGGTTGGGCGTGCTCCCTGTGTGGGTAAAGGGGCGGATGGGTTTCATGTGTGGGTAAAGGGGCGGGCAGACCCTGGGTGGGTAAATGGGTGGGCGTGCTCCCTGTGTGGGTAAAGGGGTGGACGGGTTTCATGTGTGGGTAAAGGGGGTGAGTCAAGGGATGGATGTTGGCTACCTGGGTGGGTAAAGGGGTGGGCAGGCAGGATCGCTGTAAGGGTAAATGGACGGGCAGGCTCCCTATGTGGGTAAAGGGGCTGGCAGCCTCCCTGTGTGGGTAAAAGTGTGGGCAGGCTCCCTGCGTGGGTAAAGGGGAAGGCGGGCTCCATGTGTGGGTAAAGGGGCGGGCTCCATGTGTGGGTAAAGGGGCGGGCTCCATGTGTGGGTAAAGGGGCGGGCTCCCTGTGTGATTAAAAGGGCGGTGTGGGCTCCCTGTGTGGGTAAAGGGGCGGGGGCTCCCTGTGTGAGTAAAGGGGCAGGCGGGCTACCAGTGTGGGTAAAGGGGTGGGGAATCCCTGTATGGGTAAAGGGGTGGGTGGGCTGCATGTGTGGGTAAAGGGGCAGGCTCCCTGTATGGGTAAAGGGGAGGACGGGACTGATTGCTACAAGTCTGTAGGATATAACAAGCCACAGGGCAAACTTTGGCAAGTGAATAAAATAAGCAAGAGTTGTATCTGATAAACTGAGTCTATTAATTAGAGGGAAATCAATGTTAGCAGAGCCACTGCAAAGGGACTGCATTACGCTGTATGGCCTCCCTCTGTCTCCTGCAGAAACTATTGGAAAACCTAATGAGCCCTCCAGCCATCAACGGATCTCCACTGTCCTGAACAAGTGATTTATCTCTATATATCAGCAATACATTGCACCTCATATCGAAGCTTTGGTAAAGAGAGGATTCAAATGGAGTTCTTTGCCTTCCTCTGGATCAACTAGCAGTTGGCATGTTATATATAGACTTAAAAGGTTGAACTTGATGTAGTGTGTCTTTTTTTGAATCTATGTTACATAAAACACATTTGCTATAGTAAGTACATATCTAGCATGTGACTTATGGTACCTATACTGCAATAACTAATGCAGCCATTGAGGGAAGCTTAAACTGCCTTTTCCATTCAGTACCATGGACAGCACTCTGTGGCTGCAGCTCCTATTGATTGACACACTGGTTGGTGGCACCAAGCTGTCACTGCAACGATCCAGTTCTATACACCTACAGATAAAATTTTTATGAAATTATTCCCATTAGATATCTTTCCATTTTGGGGAGATACAAACAACACCATCCACACTGTCCCCACAGCTACTCTGAACTACAGCCCCCAAAAGGCACACTTACCTTGTCACCATCTTTCTAATCAAAGAGACGTGAAATGCAAAGAAGTCACCCCCTTTGTCATTCTCCCGTTAGAGTGTTCTGTGCAGGGGGCTCATTGAAATCTTCTCCTCGGAACTTCGCAATCAAAGTCTAGCAGGGGGAGTTCCTACAACAAAAACAAAAGTGATGAGTGAGGTTATAGGTTTGGCGCAAATAAAATTTGGCCGAGTGAGATTAAAGGTTGAGGCGTAAGAACGAGAGCTGCATGACTACCTGCCTATAAACTCTTTTTGGTGTGCTACCATGATTAATGTGGATATGGTCTAGTGATAGCATGTCTTTGGTTTAAGGTAGGTGTGGTTTAAAGTGGATGCGGTTTAAAACAGGGAGTGGTCAACACTGGTTTCTATTCTCGGCCATCCACCATGAAGGCCAGAATAATTCCAGCTCTCGGTACCACAGCAGTTGGACAACGCTGATCTAAAATGCATTTATCACACAAATTGGATGGTAATATGCTGAAAATCTTGCAATGTTATGATTTCAGGGGGAAGTATGCTGCTGCGGATTCCACTGCTTATCAGCTTATCCCTTGCACAGATTTGCCAAGTAGTGTTTCTCCCAAACTGAATCCATTAACTCTTTCCTACTACTATTATAAGGGATAATGTACCCCTACTATAAATGATAAGGATATTAAAAGTCACTGAGGGGTCCTGTGACCATATAAAGACACAAGGCTGCAGGCTTAGTTATACAGGGAACTCTCAATATCACTCATGTATTATAAGGGATCATGAACCCACTACTGTAAATTATAAGGATATTAGAAGTCACTGAGGGGTTGTTCTGTGACCAAATATAGGCACAAGGCTGCAGGCTGAGTTATACAGGGAACTCTGAGTATCACTCAAATGAATGAGTTCAAAATCATTGTGTGTTTTCATGTGGGCTGCTTTTTACTCCCAGTCCGGCCCTGCCGGTGAGGTGGATAGCTGTTTAATGGCCAGTCTATAAGGTTACTAAAAAACATGGGGAGTGTTTAGCTTATAATGATCTTTTAGCATAATGCAGGCAACAGTGATACACAGGCTGGCCCAATACTGACTGGACCTGGACTGAAGGTTGCATGAGTGGTAGTGATGAGAGGGTCAGGAAATGTTAAACCCAAACCCAATTGTAACCCTCTACTTCCCAACCCACACCCAAACCAGCCTGCAGGTCTCTTTTACTTACAAATTCCTCTCTGAAAATTAAAATTTGGATGGAATCAGCCACCAAAGGGGAGGGGAACTGATTAAAAATTGTCCTAATTGGTAACTGTGGCACTGGTTAGCGTTCAGGCTCTGTTACTTGTGTGATGTTTTCCCTGGATGCTCCGTCTCCGGCACCCTGCATAAATCCAATTTTATCCACAGAATGGGAATCACTCACAGAGGCAGATTTTCCTGCAAGTTAGCTTTTTATTGTGCATCCACACGACATGTTTCGGACCCACTGGTCCTTTTTCAAGTGTGTGAAAAAGGACCAGTGGGTCCGAAACATGTCGTGTGGATGCACAATAAAAAGCTAACTTGCAGGAAAATCTGCCTCTGTGAGTGATTCCCATTCTGTGGATAAAATTTGATTAAAAATTGTCCTGCCTGAACCTCAGACTCGCCTTGTTGATCCAAACCTGCAGGTCCCACACGTTTTAGCTGAACCTGATCATGATGACTATTTTGTGGGTTACTGTGGACAAACTACATGCCACAGGAATTTTGTGTTTATCCACAGGCTGAGAATGAGCCCAGTGTGCCATTGGCATAAGAGTGTGATACAATTAGTCTCCCTATCCTTTTAAGGTAAACTCCTTGTTTGTAAAACACCATGTACAACACGTGAAAACTGTAAAAAAAAATGTCCTGCAACAAAGAGTCTGGACAAGTTGCTTTCCCTGTCTGCTTTATTTCACCGTATGTTAAAGGAATACTGTCATGGGAAAAATTTTTTCAAAATGAATCAGTTAATAATGCTGCTCCAGCAGAATTCTGCACTAAAATCCATTTCTCAAAAGAGCAAAACAGATTTTTTATATTCAATTTTGAAATCTGGCATGGGGCTAGACATATTGTCAATTTCCCAGCTGCCCCAAGTCATGTGACTGGTGCTCTGATAAACTTCAATCACTCTTTACTGCAAGTTGGAGTGATATCATCCCCTCCCTTTTCCCCCCAGCAGCCAAACAAAAGAACAATGGGAAGGTAACCAGATAGCAGTTCCCTAACACAAGATAACAGCTGCCTGGTAGATCTAAGAACAGCACTCAATAGTAAAAACCCATGTCCCACTGAGATACATTCAGTTACATTGAGAAGAAAAAACAGCAGCCTACCAGAAAGCCTTTCTCTCCTAAAGTGCAGGCTCAAGTCACATGACCAGGGGCAGCTGTGAAATTGACAAAATGTCTAGCCGCATGTCAGATTTCAAAATTGAATATAAAAAAAATTTGTTTGCTCTTTTGAGAAATGGATTTCAGTGCAGAATTCTGCTGGAGTAGCACTATTAACTGATGCGTTTTGAAAAAAACATGTTTATCAAACATATATCATTACCTTTATCTATATATAACTAACAATATGTTAAAATATTTTTCTCTTGCCTAATTGGGGGACACAGGCACCATGGGGATGAAGATCCTGCAGCAGGAGATTGGACACTAAATTGTTAAAAGTTGACTCCTCCTCCTCCTGCTCTGGGTTTCATCCCCTGTCTCCTCCTAACAACCTCAGTTTCGTTTAGTGTCCTCAGAAGGAGAAGACATGTTTATCCTGTGGCTGGAGCAATTGATCAGACTACGTGTTACGATCATGCCACATTAGGGGCCACTGATCCTTTCAAGAGCCTCTCCAGCTATACCACCTTGCCCTACAGCCTTCCCGCTCTACGGAGGTCTGCAGGCTTGCTCCTATCTCCCTGCGCTGCTTCCCGCTCTTCGGAGGTCTGCAGCAGCGCTTAACACACTATTCTGTGTTTGGTAGGTATACTGCAAATACAGATATATGTGTTTGTTCATATATATTTTTATTTGTAAATTCTATAGGGAGATTCTACAAAAGGGCGTGGACCAGCTGGTATTCTTGTGAGTATGAACTAATTGTTTCACTCCACCTTAACCCCTCAGCGTTGCCACTCTCTCCCTGGTTCTCTTACCCCTGTTTTGGTGCACTGTTTCGGTCCGGGTCCTCCCCTCCCTCACCCAACGGTTCCTCCCGCCATCTCTTACGCGCGCGGCTTCTTGCGTTCCACGCTGGAACGCACTTCCGCTTCCGCCCAGCGTTACTGTAGGACGCGCCATTTTCTTTGCGCCTCTCACTTCACGCGGCACACGGAGCGATTCACCTGCTCTCTACAGGTCCCTGCAGGGAACCTCTTCAGCGCTTACCAGGGACAGGCACGGAGCTTCCAGGTGTATATGCTGGAGCGCAGGCAGTAGAGTACCTCCTACAGTACTGTGAATGCACAGGTTTCCACTGATTTGAGCAGCCAAAGACCTTGGTAAAGTCCTTGTCTCTCTGCATTCGCCTTGTCAGGCAAGTACCTGTTTTTTACTGCTTATGGCCTTAGGTTCAGGGTCTCTTATCCCATATACCTATTCTGTCTCCACAGGCCCTTTCAAGCCAGAAAGACCGCTCTGCCATTCCCCCCTCTCTTGACTGGGGACCCCTGTCTCAAAAAAAAAAAAAAAAAAAAAAAAAAAAAAATCGTTTATTTTCAATACAAGGAGCATTATGGCAGACAAAACAGAAGAGCCCAGGGCCTCCAAGTCCTCAGCTCTTACTCGCTCCCATACCCAAATTTCTTTTTTGGCCTGCACACAATGCAAAGAAAAATTTTCCACCGCTTCGGCTGATTCAGTGTGTTTAGCATGCAGACCACCAGCCTCAGTGCCACCTCCAATGGCCAGCACATCTGATTCTGAGTTAGTCAGGGCCTTAACCCTCTCACTTGCAGGCATCCAAAACCTGGCCCGCATTCCAGAGACCCTAGACAAGGTCCTTGAGCACCTTTCTCACCCTCCCAGGTCAATGAACGTTCTACAACTGCTAAGAGGCATGCTCTTTCCCCTCCAGACTCCCCAGGTGAAAATTTCACTCCCTCCGACGAGGAAGGTCAAGTTTTATCAGAGGATGACTCTGACCAGGAGCATCTGGATCCAGATTTAGACACTCCGAGAACACAAAAGGAGGTCGAAGGCCTCATACAAGCAGTACTTAATACACTCAATATTGAAGACTCAGTCACGACTATTGAACCTGTCAAGAACATCTTCAAGAGACATAAGAAAAGTTCACATATCTTCCCAGCTTATGAACAGCTCGACGACTTAATAAAGTCCCAGTGGAAGCACCCTGACCACAGGGTTCAGATTTCTAGGAGATTCTCTCAAACATACCCCTTTCCTCCGGAGTGCACCGATCTCTGGGCAACACCCCCAGCAGTAGACCCTCCAGTTTCCAGACTGTCAAGGAACACCACCATACCTGTAGCAGACGCAGCCTCATTCAAGGACCCTATCGACAAACGCCTCGAAGGGTTCTGCAAGTCGGCATTCACAGCGTCAGGCTCCGCCTTTCGTCCAATTTTCGCTATTGCCTGGGTCGCAAAGGCCATGGAGGTCTGGGTGGAGCAAACAGCACAACTTATTGGTTCAGAGGATCCTACTACTGACAACCTGTTGTCTCAAATTGCGGACGCTACCTCTTATATCGGCGATGCTGCAATTGACGCAGCGAAGATGGTGGCACAGGCCTCAGCCCAATCTGTGGCGGCTCGGAGATTTTTGTGGCTAAAATCGTGGTCTGCCGATTTAACATCCAAACGCTCACTAGTCAGCCTCCCCTTCCAAGGAAAATTACTCTTTGGAGCCGAGCTTGACAAGATCATATCCCAAGCAACGGGTGGCAAGAGCACCCTGCTCCCACAGACTAGAACCAAGAGACCTCCGTTCAAACGGAGACCCTTTTTTCGTCCCTTCAGGCAAGGCCAGCGTTCAAAGACACAGACGGATAAATCCAGCTCGAATTTCCGTTCCCGCTATCAGGGCAAGCCAAGACCCAGCTGGTCTTCCAACAAGTCTACAACTAAGCCCTCCCAGGACAAGTCCAGCTCAGCATGAAGGGGTGCCCACCCCCGAAAGGATCCCACTAGGAGGCCGACTCAAATTCTTTCGGGAGGTGTGGCAAAGACAAGTACGGGACCTCTGGGTCCTTCAGGTGGTTTCACAGGGACTATTGATAGACTTTACGCAAAGACCACCCCACAGATTCTTCATTTCAAGGTTGCCCAGTCTAAGACTCAACAAAGCCAAGTTTCTCTCGGTCGTACACGACCTTGCCAAGGCCGGGACTATACAGCCAGTACCAGCTACAGACAAGGGCAGAGGGTACTACTCCAACCTTTTCATGGTCCCCAAAAAAGATGGGTCTCTGAGACCAGTGTTGGACCTCAAAGACCTCAACCCCTTTGTTCGCAAATGTCGCTTCAAGATGGAGTCAATCCAATCAGTTTTGGCGGCTATGGAAGACGGCGAATTCATGTCAGTAATAGACATCAAAGAAGCCTACCTCCACATACCCATCCACCCAGCTCACCACCGGTTCCTCAGATTCTTCGTCGACGGTCAGCACTGGCAATTTGTAGCCCTTCCCTTCGGTCTCTCATCGGCTCCTTGCACCTTCACCAAGGTAATGGCGGCAGCACTAGAGGAGTTGAGACTCAAAGGAATACCGGTCATTCCATATTTGGACGATCTTCTCGTAAAGGGCCCATCAGCAGCCGCAGCTCATCGCCACACTGCCCAGGTCCTACACACCCTGACCAACTTAGGGTGGATGATCAACTTCAACAAGTCCTTACTAATTCCGACACAGACAATAGAATACTTGGGTCTGATCTTGGACTCAAAGCAGGGGAGGGCCCTCCTCCCACGGGACAAAGCATGCACCCTGCAGGACAGAATCCAGACCATCCGGACGGCTCCCACGGTCTCACTGCGTGTGGCCATGAGAGCTCTCGGAACGATGGTAGCAGCTTTCCCATCGATTCCATACGCTCAATTCCATACCAGACCCCTTCAACATGCCATCCTCC
Source organism: Xenopus laevis (assembly GCF_017654675.1). Taxonomy (NCBI): domain Eukaryota; kingdom Metazoa; phylum Chordata; class Amphibia; order Anura; family Pipidae; genus Xenopus; species Xenopus laevis. The sequence goes on from NC_054385.1 coordinate 28,482,991, forward strand.
TTCAGCAGAGGAGGGATCGGACGGATCTCGATCGCCGAATAGTCCTTCCGCACAGTGTAAAACTCTCCCTCGACTGGTGGCTTCAACCACATCGCACAGTAGACGGAAAGCCATTTCCTCCACACCACTGGACTATTCTCACGACGGACGCCAGCCTACGGGGTTGGGGAGGCGTACTAGAGCAAACGACGGTCCAGGGCCTTTGGGACCAAGAAGAGCAGAAACTTCCCATCAATCTTCTGGAATTGAGGGCGATCCGATACTCCCTAGAGAACCTGACTCGCAGGCTCCGAGGTCGAGCAGTACGGATACAATCCGACAATGTAACCGCAGTTGCGTATATAAACCATCAGGGCGGCACAAGAAGCCAAGCGGCCCTTCAGGAAGCAAGCAGCATCCTAGACTGGGCGGAACACAACGTTCCTGCTCTATCGGCGGTCCACATTCCGGGGGTCGACAATTGGATAGCGGACTATCTGAGCAGAGAAACGATAGATCACGGGGAGTGGAGCCTTCATCCGGACGTGTTCCAACTCTTAGTGGAGAGATGGGGACTTCCAGACATCGACCTGATGGCGTCCCGAAGCAATCGGAAGGTCCAACACTTCGTGGCAAGAAGCCTAGATCCTCTGGCTTACGCAGTAGACGCTCTAGTGATCCCTTGGCAATTCTCCATGGCGTACATATTCCCACCTCTGGCACTGCTGCCAAAGGTCATCAAGAAGATAAAAAGAGAAGGAACTCAAACAATTCTGGTGGCGCCGTTCTGGCCAAGGAGAGCGTGGTTCGCGGACCTGGTACAGCTGGCGTCGGGCGAACCATTTCATCTGCCTCAGCGGGAAGATCTCCTCACTCAGGGTCCCATCGCTCACCCGAGTTCTCATCAGTGGGCTTTAACGGCGTGGCTCTTGAGGCCCTAGTTCTCAGACGAGCTGGAGCTCCTGCCGCGGCCCTACCCACTATGCTTCGAGCACGGAAGCCTGTTTCGGCAAAAGCCTACCACAGAGTGTGGAAGACATTCATCCTGTGGTCTGAAGACAGAGGATCGGATCCTCAGACGGCTAAAGAATCTGACGTCCTCTCTTTCCTACAGGAAGGGTTATCCAAGGGTCTGGCGGTTAGTTCGCTGAAGGTTCAAGTTTCAGCTCTGTCTGTCCTACTCCAAAGGCGACTTGCACTCAGGAGTCATATCAAAACTTTCCTTCAAGGCGCTATGAGGATGGTGCCTCCGTATCGTTGTCCTGTACCTCCCTGGGATCTTAACCTAGTTCTCTCTGTTCTTCAGGAGGATCCCTATGAACCCATTGATTCTTTACCTCTCTCTACACTGACTGAAAAGGTGGTTTTCCTCTTGGCCGTCACTTCGGCTAGGAGGGTGTCTGAACTGGCGGCGCTTTCCTGTCAGCAACCATTCACCATCATACATAAGGACAAGGTGGTGCTCAGACCTACTCCGGACTTTCTACCTAAAGTCGTTTCTGAATTCCACCTGAACCAAGATATCGTTGTTCCTTCCCTATGTCCGGATCCCAAGAATCCTGTTGAGCGTAAACTGCACACTCTGGACGTGGTTCGCGCTATCTCTTCATACTTACAGGCCACCAAGACTGTTAGGAAGACGGATGCTCTCTTTATCATTCCGGCAGGACCTAAATGCGGTTCCAAGGCAGCCAAGACGACGATCGCTAAGTGGATCCGTAATACGATCACTCGGGCCTATGCCCTGAAGGGGAAGCCACCTCCGCTTAAGGTGAGAGCTCACTCCACTCGCTCTCTCAGCACGTCTTGGGCGGTCCGTCACCAAGCTTCGGTGGAACAAGTTTGCAGAGCGGCCACCTGGACGTCCCTTCATACATTCACGCGCTTCTACAGGCTACACACACTAGCTTCAGCCGAAGCCAGCTTCGGGAGGAAGGTGTTGCAGACTGTCATTAGTTAAACGCCTTTTGGGGTAAGCAGTGTCCCGCCCTCTGGGTTGCTTTGGGACATCCCCATGGTGCCTGTGTCCCCCAATTAGGCAAGAGAAAGAGAGATTTTTGTACTTACCGTTAAATCTTTTTCTCTTGTCCTATATTGGGGGACACAGGCCTTCCCTCCCTGTTCTGACACTGTTCACTGACTAATGTTATATACAGGTTATTATAGTTTGAAAATCGGGCTGTTTTTTGATATTTTGATATAGTTTTTCAGTTTAAGGGGTTTTCAACTTCCTCTTCTGTTTTGGGTCATGATGCTCCTTCTTCGGTTCGAAACTGAGGTTGTTAGGAGGAGACAGGGGATGAAACCCAGAGCAGGAGGAGGAGGAGTCAACTTTTAACAATTTAGTGTCCAATCTCCTGCTGCAGGATCTTCATCCCCATGGTGCCTGTGTCCCCCAATATAGGACAAGAGAAAAAGATTTAACGGTAAGTACAAAAATCTCTCTATATGTAATCTACCTATAATACATACCTCTATAGTCCTATCTCACTTTGTACTCAACTTTATACTTTGAAATGAAGATTATGGTGTCCTCTGTAGTAGGAAAAGTTTAAAGGGGAACTGTAATAGCTATAAACATGCACCATATCAGTTTATATAGGATGTACCTGCATGCAGACTCCTTTGCCTGCTAACTTTGCCAAATAAGTGAATCTTTAGGTATGGCAAGCTTAAACGAAAAGCAAAGTCGTTTAACACTTGGGTGTGCCAAATGTTAGGCACTCCCAAGTGAATGTATTTACTTACCTGAAACCCCGGGCCAGTGCTCCTATCAGCAGAAAACTGCACCGACCTGGGGTTATTCCAGAGAGCACCACGCTTTTCGTCTGGCTTCTTCTTTCTTCGATTTCCCTGAGAAGACACATGCGCAGTAGAATGAAAAAGCTGACTTTTTAATTAAAGTTTGGCTTTTTTACTAAACACGATCCCATAGTTAATGCAACAATGCCAGGGTTCATTTTGCCTTAATAAACACAATCCCACAGTTAAAGCAACTATCCCCAAGACCATTTTGCCTTACTAAACAATATCCCACAGAAATAAACAGCAATCATGGAGACGATCTTACCATATTAAACACTATTCCATGGTTACTATACACACTATTCCACAGTAACAGCAGCAATCCCCGGGACCATGTTACTATACACACTATCCACAGTAACAGCAGCAATCCCCAAGACCATCTTACTATACACACTATCCACAGTTACAGCAACAATTCCGGAGCCCATCTTGCCCTACTATACACTATACTCAGTCTCACTCACACACAGGCACTCATACTCAGTCACACAAACACAGAATTTGCATCTTACCCACATGAAAGCAGCACCATTTTTTAAGACAATCTGTCTCTCACACACAGCATCATGTGGTCTGGGTGGGGCTCTGAAAAGATACAAAGTAAAATGTATAAAGCTGGAGTTAGCCAAAATAGCTGCAGTGATATCTGAAGAGAGAGAGAGGTAGGTAGAGAATCATCACTTACTAGCATCTTAAACTCCATTATAGGACACTTGCTCGTGCCCTGTTTGTGTAGAAACAACAGGGGGGCCACGTGCCCCCCTTCATGGATGCCTATGTCAGAAGGTCTAGAACTTTGTGACAGGAAGGCTCCCGGCATGTGAAGGAGGGCCCGGTGTTTTAAGTCACTACATACATCAGAAACAACTAGTGCCAAAGAAGAGGAACTATCAGAGAGAGTTACGACCGTCGCACAATCTATAATATACTAATTGTAATTGACTGTGTTGTGCTGGAATACTTGTGAACTTCAAATTCTCTCAATATTTATTATGTTCATTGTGGTTACAAACAGCAAATAAACAATCCATTTTTGTGAAAACCCAAATTGATTGTGATTTTCATGGATACAAGTGAGAAAAGAACAAGGAAAAGCCTTGATTGATTATATTATGTTTAAAGTGCTAATAGTCCTTAAACGGATTATCTGATACATGATTCACATTTCATTAGACAATAAATAGACCAATTAAAACTTAACATTTAATAGCTCCATTGATAAAAACCACCCACGTCGACCAAATGCCCTCAACTTGATTATATAACTTGGGGAACACAGGGGAATGTATATAGTGCAGAGATTGGAATAGTTGCTAAGTAAGTAGGAACGGTGAACAGACCATCAACTAAGTATCACTTCCTAAAAAAGCATCAATTCAGACATTTAGATCCAATGCGGTGTGCGAGTAGTGATTAGCTATCACTTTGTCCTCTCAGAGGCACCTAATAGTTGAAAGGCCTATTCCCTGGCACTGTGTATAAAGCAACACCTTGTATTGGATTATATATTGAAAATAGTGAGCAAATCGTCAATTGAATGACACTTCTCTAAATAAACATCACTCCAGATAAAGGTGTGCCGTTATTGTTAACTATCACTTTGTTCTTTCAGAGGCACTTAAAGGAACAGTAACGTAAAGAGATTTTTTACAAAAATTCGTTAGAATTCAACGGAAAAAAAACACCAAGAGAAATTAAAATGTAAAATTGCAAAGCCTTTATTAAGAAATAACTTACCGAATCTCCACTTCTGCTCCTCTTCAAAAACGGCAATATGGCGACCATCCATAGTGCGGCGCTGGATTTCTTCTTCCTGGCTAGTACCCATAGTCTACTGACAACAGGAAAAGCGACCCGACTGGATGAAGAGCTGAAGTCCCCGATGTGCGGCTCCTTCTACAGGGAGCCCATTATCCTCCCCTGCTCCCACAGCCTAACCCTATTCTGTGTGCCTGGAAATTCCTTGTCCCGACCCCAGACTCCCCGCAGAGCTGGCGTGCCTCGGGGGAGATCTTGCGGGGACTCAGCCTCCTACTTCGAGAGTGGCAGCGCAGGCGGGGGACTTCAATCACAGCTGACACCTCAGGGCGGCCGCCAAGTAAATAGCTGCTATGGCCACAAATATCCAGGTTGGGGACCCTTGCTCTAAGCCAAATAAAGACGCTGCTTCATTCACTTATCCACACATTCTCGCTGCGTCTTGCTCTCACTACCTCGTTCTTCTAGCCACTAGCCAGTATCCCCTAAACCTTCTCCTGGATTCCCCCCTTAGTGTCTGTCCCAGCCATCCTTTAGTATTTCCCTTAGTACCCCTCTCCCCCAGCTGATTGCTTAGTTCACTGTCCTGCTCTGAGCACATCTGTCACCAGCCCCTCTGCTAGGCTTCTGAGCTGACAACTTCACTGTGCCTGCTTCTATTTCCTCCTCTACTTTTCCAAGTAGAGGAAGTTCCAAGGTGCCAGAAACCTGCCTGACGATATGCACCTGACGCTTCAAAAGGCGATTCAGTGTAAGTGTGGCACCTTTACTGATTAGACACCTGCCTGAAGTCACCCCAGGTAGCCCCCCTAGAAGCCCGTGTAATGTTGGGTCTCTCTCTCTCATCTCCAGGCAGTGGCAGGATGCCAAGTGTAAGTGTGGGTTGCTTTGGTAACCGGGGGGCTGAAGCTCTGGCACATGGCAATGCGTTTCCTTTCAGCACTAAAGGAAGAGACTGTCTCCTGCACTGGGGGCTGTTGCTAGGTTCCCTCTCCCCGAAACATGCCCATCTCCTCCTACCTTTACTTAAGTGACTAGCGAACCTCATGTCTCTTCTGTTTCAGCCGACCCCTTCCTTTTATATTGCAATCGCCCTACAACTTGCCAACCCCTGCTGCACAGCACCGAGCTCACCCCCAGCCTTCCCCAGAGCTGCGCCAAACTGGCAGCCTGAGCCTGGTCCTAACAGGGGCCCAATTAGCAGCTTTATTGGGTGTTGGGCACAATTATAGGAAGGGGTCGGCTGACACAGAAGAGACATGAGGTTCGCTATTCACTTTAGTAAAGGTAGGAGGAGATGGGCATGTTTCGGGGAGAGGGAACCTATCAACAGCCCCCAGTGCAGGAGACAGTCTCTTCCTTTAGTGCTGAAAGGAAACGCATTGCCATGTGCCAGAGCTTCAGCCCCCCGGTTCGCTAGTCACCTTAGTAAAGGTAGAAGGAGATGGGCATGTTTCGGGGAGAGGGGTCCAAGCAACAGCCCCCAGTGCAGGAGACAGTCTCTTCCTTTAGTGCTGAAAGGAAACGCATTGCCATGTGCCAGAGCTTCAGCCCCCAGGTTACCATAGCTACCCGCACTTACACTTGGCATCCTGCCACCGCCTGGAGATGAGAGGGAGACCCAACGTTACACGGGCTGCTACGGGGGCTACCTGGGGTGACTTCAGGCAGGTGTCTGGCACCTTGGACCTTCCTCTACTTGGAGAAGTAGAGGAAGAAATAGAAGCAGGCACAGTGAAGTTGTCAGCTCAGAAGCCTAGCAGAGAGGCTGGTGACAGATGTGCTCAGAGCAAGACAGTGAACTAAGCAATTGGCTGGGGGAGAGGGGTACTAAGGGAAATACTAAAGGATGGCTGGGAGAAGGAGAAGGTTTAGGGGATACTGGCTAGTGGCTAGAAGAACGAGGTAGCGAGAGCAAGACACAGCGAGAATGTGTGGATAAGTGAATGAAGCAGCGTCTTTACTAGGCTTAGAGCAGGGGTCCCCAACCTGGATATTTGTGGCCTGTAGCAGCTATTTACTAGGCGGCCGCCCTGAGGTGTCAGCTGTGATTGAAGTCCCCCGCCTGCGCTGCCTCTCTCGAAGTAGGAGGCTGAGTCCCCGCAAGATCTCCCCCGAGGCGCGCCAGCTCTGCGGGGAGTCCGGGGTCGGGACAAGGAATTTCCAGGCACACAGGATAGGGTTAGGCTGTGGGAGCAGGGGAGGATAATGGGCTCCCTGTAGAAGGAGCCGCACATCGGGGACTTCAGCTCTTCATCCAGCCGGGTCGCTTTTCCTGCTGTCAGTAGACTATGGGAACTAGCCAGGCAGGAGAAATCCAGCGCCGCAATATGGATGGTCGCCATATCTGAAGAGGAGCGGAAGTGGAGATTCAGTAAGTTATTTCTTAATAAAGGCTTTGCAATTTTACATTTAAATTTTTCTCTGTGGTTTTTTTTTTGTTGTATTCTAACGAATTTTTGTAAAAAAAATTTTTACGTTACTGGTCCTTGAATCGTGAATGGCCTATTCCCTAGCACTTGTGTAAAGCAACACCTTGTACTGGAGAGTGAGAAGTCTGCATGAGCGTATTGCGAAAATGGTAGCCGGTCCGTCGTGTGCCAGCATTTAGAAAAAAAAAAAGTTTCATTCTGCCAATCCACCCCTGAGTTAATTTCCCCCACCATTACATGAATGATTGCTGTAAGTTAGCAGAAAAGCTAAAACGCCTGACGCGCATTTCGCCTACTGAAGGCTTTCTCAAAGGCCACAGAAATCATTCATGTAACGGTGGGGGAAAGGAACTCAGGGGGAGGTGGATTCGCAGAATGAATGAAAACTTTTTTTTTTTTGCTAAATGCTGGCACACAACAGACCGACTACCATTTTCGCAATACGCTCATGCAGACTTCTCATCTCCAGTACAAGGTGTTGCTTTACACAAGTGCTAGGGAATAGGCCATTCACTATTAGGTGCCTCTGAGAGGACAAAGTGATAGTTAACAATAACGGCACACCTTTTGTCTGGAGTGATGTTTATTTAGAGAAGTGTCATTCAATTGACGATCTGCTCACTATTTTCAATTTATAATCCAATACAAGGTGTTGCTTTATACACAATGCCAGGGAATAGGCCTTTCAACTATTAGGTGCCTCTGAGAGGACAAAGTGATAGCTAATCACTACTCGCACACCGTATTGGATATAAATGTCTGAATTTATGCTTTTTTAGGAAGTGATACTTAGTTGTTGGTCTGTTCGCCATTCCTACTTACTTAGCAATTATTCCAATCTCTGCACTATATACATTCCCCTGTGTTCCCCACTTTATATAATCAATTGGAGAGCATTTGGTCGATGTGGGATCTAGGTGGGACCAGCACATGAAATTATCACATGCTGACTTTTTAGTTAAAGTTTGGCTTTTTTACTAAACATGATCCCATAGTTAATGCAACAATACCAGAGTCCATTTTGCCTTAATAAACACAATGCGACAGTTAAGGCAACTATCCCGAAAACCATTTTGCCTTAGTAAACACTATCCCACAGAAAAAACAACAATCATGGAGACGATCTTACCTTATTAAACACTATTCCATGGTTACAGCAACAATCCCGAGACCATCTTGCCTTACTACACACACTATCCCACAGTAAAAGCAGCAATCCCCAAGACCATCTTACTATACACACTATCCACAGTTACAGCAACAATTCCGGAGCCCATCTTGCCTTACTATACACACTATCCACAGTAACAGCAGCAATCCCCGAGACCATCTTACTATACACACTATCCACAGTTACAGCAACAATTCCGGAGCCCATCTTGCCTTACTATACACACTATCCACAGTAACAGCAGCAATCCCCGAGACCATCTTACTATAACACTATCCACAGTTACAGCAACAATTCCGGGGCCCATCTTGCCTTACTATACACACTATCCACAGTTACAGCAATAATTCCGGAGCCCATCTTGCCGTACTATACACTATACTCAGTCTCACTCACACACAGGCACTCATACTCAGTCACACAAACACAGAATTTGCATCTTACCCACATGAAAGCAGCACCATTTTGTAAGACAATCTGTCTCTCACACACAGCATCATGTGGTCTGGGTGTGTCTCTGAAAAGATACAAAGTAAAATGTTTAAAGCTGGAGCCAGGCCAAAATAGCTGCAGTGATATCTGGATAGAGAGAGAGAGAGGTAGAGAATCATCACTTACTAGCATCTTAAACTCCTTTATAGGACACTTGCTCTTGCCCTGTTTGTGTAGAAACAACAGGGGGGTCACGTGCCCCCCTTCATGGATGCCTATGTCAGAAGGTCTAGAACTTCCGGCATGTGAAGGAGGGCCCGGTGTTTTAAGTCACTACTTACATCAGAAACAACTAGTGCCAAAGAAGAGGAACTATCAAAGAGAGTTACGGCCGTCGCACAATCTATAATATACAAATTGTAATTGACTGCGTTGTGTGATAAAAGACATCAGATATACAGCTAAAAACCCCTCTAAAAGGGGGGCCTTTAGAGCGCTTGGGGGCCCAGGTATATTATGCTTTATGAGTTAAAGGAGAACTAAACCTGAAAAATGAATAGGAATAAAAATGCCATATTTTAATTCCTGAATTTATTGCACCAGCCTAAAGTTTCAGCTTCTCAATAGCAGCAATTATCCAGGACTTCAACCCTGTCACAGGGGGTCACTAGCTTGGAAATCGTCTGCGATACTCATATGCGCAGTGGGCTCTGAGCACCTGTTGAGAAGTTAAGCTTAGTGGTTGTCACAAATTATCAAGCAGAAAATGAGGTTGGCCTGTGATATTTGCTGATGCTACAAGGCTGATTATTAAATTCTCATGTTAGCTGCACTGGTTTCTGTGTTGCCTTGTAGTAATTATCTGTATTAATCACACTATTCTATGTGTACTGTATATTAGGGATGCACCGAATCCACTATTTTGGATTCAGCCGAACCCCCAAATCTTTTGCAAAAGATTCAGCCAAATACCGAACCAAATCTGACTCCTAATTTTTATATGCAAATTAGGGGTGGGAAGGGGAAAACATTTTTTACTTCCTTGTTTTGTGACAAAAGTCACAAGATTTCCATCCCTGCCCGTAATTTGCATATGCACATTAGGATTCAGTTTCGGCCGGGCAGAAGGATTCGGACGAATCCGAATCCTGCTGAAAAACGAAGAATCCTGGCCGAATCCCGAACCAAATCCTGGATTCCGTGCATCCCTACTGTATATTAAGTGACAGCAGCACAGAGCATGTGTAGTAAATCATCAAAAAAGACAGTGGGGAGCTACTGGGGCTTTTTTGAAGACACATTTATTCCCTGCTAAAATGCTGTGGTTGCCTTGGGCTGGTACAGAATCCCAAAACATAATGTACAACATGTCTAGCCTACTTCTTAAGTTGACCAAATGTTTTATTATCTTCCTGACGGCAACAGGCAGCATGAAAACAACAGGACATCAAATATGAGATTTGGCTTTCACCCTAGGCTATTGAAGTGTAGCGTCCCAGTATAATTAGACTGTGCTCATTAAATGAAAATACAAACCCACTATACAGTATTTGTCCAAATGCCAAGAATGTTTTTACTTGCGTGTAGTTGTACTGTGCATGAAGTCACAATAGCTGTGTGACAGAGACAGACAGAAGGAGGCACGCCAGATGATATATATGGACAGACACACAGATCTCATTGTATTGAGAGTATAAGGGGCATATTTATCAAGAAAGGTGCGCTATTATCCTTATAACTTCTTTAAACACAAACACCTAAAAAGAAAAGAAACTACACATGGAGTAGTACGTTCAACTCTTCTTTGAATTATCTCTGATGTTAGAACTACTCACAATCAGGATCGTCAAACAAGAGCGTGCAGAATATTCTTTTCTAGCAGGGTATATGCAGTGTTGGAACGTGCGATATTTCTAAAAGAAAAAGAGGCTGCAGAAGGTGAAGGATCGTCGGAAATCCGGCTTAGACCCTGCGGGTCCTAAAAACTTACCAAACTGTAGCAAGACAAAGGCATTGGAAGGCTCGCAGAGAGACCGCTCGATGCCGGCGTGTTTCCCAGGCGGCAAAAGGCCCAACGCGTTTCATATCCTACGATACTTCCTCAGTATCGTAGGATATGAAACGCGTTGGGCCTTTTGTGTTAATGAAATAAAAGTTTGTTATAGATTTAACCCCCTCCAAATCACTTATTTAACCTTTGCACGGCACCGGAGGCGAGCTGACTAACTGTGAGGGAAGATACGGGCATTGTTTAAGGACGCGCATTGTGTAAGCGAGGCTGTTTGAAGTCAAGGGACCGGTGTCTAACAGCGCCTGGGAAACACGCCGGCATCGAGCGGTCTCTCTGCGAGCCTTCCAATGCCTTTGTCTTGCTACAGTTTGGTAAGTTTTTAGGACCCACAGGGTCTAAGCCGGATTTCCGACGATCCTTCACCATCTGCAACCTCTTTTTCTTTTAGAAATATCGCACGTTCCAACACTGCATATACCCTGCTAGAAAAGAATATTCTGCACGCTCTTGTTTGACGATCCTGATTGTGAGTAGTTCTAACATCAGAGATAATTCAAAGAAGAGTTGAACGTACTACTCCATGTGTAGTTTCTTTTCTTTTTAGGTGTTTGTGTTTAAAGAAGTTATAAGGATAATAGCGCGCCTTTCTTGCTGACTAACATTACCGACAGTGGAAGTGTGGATCCACTAATTTTTGGTGCCGCTTTCCCTGAAAAAATTACTTGTGCAACAGCGCAGCCTTCAACCCAATTCTTCTATGCATATTTATCAAGGGTCGAAGTTCGAAGTTAAAAAAACTTAGAATTCAAAAAGACCAACCAAATAGAGGTCGAAGGTTTTTGGGGGTCGAAGTAGTCCGTATTCGAATCGTACGATCAAAGGAATAGCGCCTTAGATCTACTTCGATTCGAAGTTTTTGAAAATTCACTTCGACCTTTGATAAATCTGCATATTTATCAAGGGTTGAAGTTCGAAGTTAAAAAAACCTTTGAACTTTGAATTCAAAAAGACCAACCGAATAGAGGTCGAAGGTTTTTGGGGGTCGAAGTGGTCCGTATTCGAATCGCATGATCGAAGGAATAGCACCTTCGATCTACTTCAATTCAAAGTTTTTTAAACTTCGATCTCCCAAACTCCAATTGCCTCCATACAGGTTCTAGGATGTCCCCCATAGACTAAAACAGCACTTCGGCAGCTTTTTGGTGGCGAGTGGTCGAAGTCAAAGTTTTAAATCGATATTCGAATTTCAACGTTTTTTTCAACTGGAATCGAAGTTAGACTATTTGATGGTCGAAGTAGCCAAAAATTACTTCGAAAATTGAAGTTTTTTAGACCACAATCTGCTTTTTTCTGAAAGTTTTTTTAATAATTTCCCTGATTTTGTAGTTTTCCTATGTAAGCAAATTTTCCCAGTTAATAGGTAAGCTGCATCATGGTGGTTCTCCTCAGATGCTGCTGGAATCACTGACCTTACAGTTCAGCAGCCACTTCCCATTCTGCTGAAGGGAAAGTGCACATGATCATTACTTGAGAATGTCAGCTTCCATATTGTTGACTAAGAGTGGTTTAATGTTACTTCAGTGTACCCACAAGGCTCTGTATCCTAGTTCCAAATTCATAGGGAGTAGTTTATAGATTCACATGGCACAAGTGCTAATCGGTAAAAGGGCATGTCCCTCAGTACTCATTTAACAAGCACTTGTGAGCCAGGAAAGGATGTACAATGCTTCTTGCACATAAGTCAGACTTAGAGAATGGGTAGTGTTTGCAAGGGATGCCTACATGAACGCCACCGCCCTCTTGGACGGCGCATTACCTAACTCCAGTCTCTGCACTCTAAAAAGAAAAGGCCTGCAGCCATTCTGCAACAGTAACATGCAGTGAGCAAAGTCCCCAAAAAATGGTCAATTGCAGACTTTTTTTGCATTTTGCAGTGTTCTGCACTTCAAATGACCCCTCATGAGTAGGCATAATGTATATGGCACTCCAAGGAGAAGACTAATAACCTTCTAGTTTTTTTCTAGTGTGGCAAATGATTTGTAACAGAACACACATTTTGAAGGCCTCAGTTAACACAAATGACCACTGTGTTTCATATCCTGTAAATGAAATCCTTATTAAACAGTGCCTAGCAACGTCATCAGGTCTAGTTGGTACCGGGTGACTTTGTGGCAAACTACTTTACTGAAATTTGTATATTTTATAAATTAATGTATCCCCTAGATAGAAGTCACCTCAGTGATCCATGACTTCTAGTGATTTGAAAGTTCACCATCTGTTTGGGTTGAAATATGGCCAACCATCGCAGGTATATACCTGTATACAGGGCCGGACTGGGAGTAAAAAGCAGCCCGGGCAAAAACAAATCAAAGCAGCCCACATGGAAACGCGATGATAGCCGCGCCTATATATTGGGTTAACCCTTTAAGTATCACAGATCGTAGCATCTACGATCTGTGGATAAAGGGACTCAAGTGCCACAGATTGTAGATTTTACGATCTGCTGCACTTCTGGATTGGGCAGCGGAGGCATGATCACAATGGGCTGTAAGGCAACAGGCACATAAAAACTACTTGTCCTGCTGTTGCTCTCACTTCCTGCATCCCCCTACACCCCTCCCTCTCCACCTGATCAAGCAAGAAGACAGATGCCTTCCCTTCATGGGACCCCAACAGCCCCCAAAAAAAAATAACAACAATGATAATAATAAGAACTCCAGCAATATCATGTGATAGCTCCACAAAAAAAAGTCTAAAACACACAGCCCAGCCCAGGGACTGTGCCAGTCAGCATTCCCACCAGTTATCTCAGGCACAAGAAGTTTGTATGGGGACACACACACGCAGAGACACACAGACATACATACCAGGACAGACACACAGAGACACCCACAGACAGACAGACACACAAAGAGACAGACACAGACAGAGACATTCACAGACAGACACACACACAGACCTCTCTTAGAGAAAAACTTATTCCATGCACTTGCACCTGCAGTGTAATGTATCAGGGACGCCCCTCCCCTAATGTAGCAGCAGCTCCATATGTCTGTCAGGCTGCGTGATTAAGCCAGTGCCTGGCCGAGAAGGAGAATAATTATACAATGGAGGGGGTGGAGCAAGCGAAGAGAAAAAAATCCCCACTGCGAGGCTCTCTGTGCTTCCAGCACTTCCCACTAAATTAAATGAAAAACTTCCTGCCCCATGCTTGCTCTCCCCAACGTAGCCTGGAGACGGAAGACACAAGCAGGAGCTGAAGTCTGAAGCTACGATCGGGGGGGAGGCGGAGCCAATATTGTGAGCAAGGCGGCCCATTTTAACTATGAGATGAGCGGCCCATCGGGCAATTGCCCGAACAAGCACATTGCCAGTCCGGGCCTGCCTGTATATGTATGTATATATTCTCAGTAGCCTGTAACTACTTCAGAAACAAACAGAGACCATAAAAGAGTCTATTAAAATAGTTTATTGATATCTGATCAATGTTGTATAGTCACACTGGTTTTATAATACTGGGCATGCACACTGTCAGCAATAAAATGGCTAAAAAACAAACTTGTGTTTCTTTTAGCAAAACAGTGAGAGATCTAACAATACAACTTATTGCTGTGTCCATTTTGTCAAAAAATGATAGCTTTTGTCCTGAAAACATTTAAAAACACAAACCCTGGGAAAGAAAAGTATAAATGAATAAAAGTTGAAAGCCATTGTTTCAGAATTCATTTCTCCATGTAATCTTGTTTATGAGCAGACAGGATTGTCTGTATTATAAGGATATGTCTTAGGTAGGGATGCCATGTTGCTTGGCTGAGAGGGTCTATCTGGAACATTAGAAATTCATGCTGTTCTTAAACAGATTAAAGTGTTACTATAAATGTCCCAGGGAGAGTATTTCCCTACAGGCTAAGAAATGTCTTCTTGTACTGATAGCGGTGGTTTTATTTCTGTTCTACTTAGCAATTTATGTAACTAAAAGGAATCTGTTTGAGGAAAGATGGTTTGAAAGCTGAAGAGAGGAGATGAAATACTTGTAGAAAAAACAAAGATTAAATTGAACATTTAGGGGGTTATTTACTAAAACGCAAATTTATCTCAACTTTTCATTAAACCATGCTCCACCAAACTCCCATCCACAATTTTATCTTATTTATCAATAAAATAACTCAAAATAACTCTGCTCTAAAAAGTCTAGTTTTTGCCTAAAAAACCTCGACCAGAAGAAAAGTCGAGGTTTATTAAATAAACCCCTTAATGACTTGGCCTCAAACTGTGTAACCCTGATGTATTCGTAGAAATTTCAGATTTATCTGGTCAGCATAAACCACAAAATCCATAATATGAATTTTTATATTAATATAAAATGTGACATAGTAAAGGAAAGTATTTCAATATTGCACCAATTTCACTGTGAAATAACAATCTGATGCACCCTGGCACCTGCACTTTATCTGTACTTTTAACATATCTGGCTCACCTTTTAATCTTTTTACCCTACCATTCATACAGATAATAGCAACAAAGCCTACAGGTTGTGCAAGCATATTGTTAACATATCTGGCTAAACTCCTTTATGGCCCAGTGTCATTCAAACTGTGTCTGGCTCTGTCGCTTCCTCTATTAACTTACTAACAGGGCTTAGGACAAAGATGGGCGAGAAGCCGTGTGATCCAGTGTTATCATCTACTGCCAGATCTGCTTCTTTCATCACATGTTGTTCATCCGAGTGCCCTGGGAACACATTATCATCTACTACATTCAAAAGATTGACTGGGTCGGAGGCTCCTTCTCCATAGCTGCTCTGTGGCAATTCATCGAATAAGGAGAGAAGCGGGTTCCCTGTATATTGCACCATCTGTTTCCCTGTGAAGTAAGTAGAAGGTTAGTGCTTATGGCAGCTTAAAGCACAATGCAGAGACGGATAAGCTTTTTAATGCAATGTTGACTATGATTTATGAACATAGACCCCCCCCATCTTCTTCACTGCCGCCAAAACGTCCATCTGTGCACTTCCATTGGAAAATGATACATCCACTGTTGCATCAAAACAAATTGTCTGTGACAAAGCTTGTGGCACTTTCCCAGACTTACTGCCCCAAAATGAAATGCAGCCATACGTGCCAATTACAATCATACTGCATGACCATCAGGGAACACATCTAATGTATACAAGGAAAACTGTCCCTCAGCTTGGAAGTTTGTTGGATCTATTGGATCAGTTGGCTATGGATTGAGATCAGCATTGCACTGCTGTATATGTCTTTTTATTAGTATGATATTTAACTGCACCCTTTTCTACAGATTAATTAGGCAAACTGATAAAAGCCTTTATGTAAAGCATGGCTCATAAGGCAAAACCAGGGGGGGAAAAAAGCATTTTTTTGTTTAGCTCACACTTGGACTACATGAGCGACGAGCCCAAATTTGCTGCTAAAGGTCACCCTAAGAAATAATTCCAAATACCTTTTCTATCATGGTAATTGAGTAAAATAAAGTTACTTGCACCATATACAATTACAACTGACAATCGATTACAATTGACAATCACAGCAGACACTGTTATTATGGAAAGTTTTGTATCACCTCAGCATTATGTGTGTGTGCCAGAATAGGGGCCACTGCCAACATCAAAGCACAGGCTACACAATTAAATAGCGAGAGGAAGGACGGGAATGTGGGAAGTGCAGTTATATCTAGGAAGTGCTGAATAGAATTGACTGTACCAACTCTATGCCTCAGGCAGAAGCGGGGCAGGCAATATATGTGTTACAGCTCAAAATTGTAAATACATTTATAACAGGTATGGATGTTAATTAAAAAAAAAAAAAAAAAAAAAAAAAGAATGTTGGTAAGGACTTTTATTATACAACTTTTTATGGCTGGGTGACAGGTCCCCTCTAATAGGTCTGCTGGCTGATTTCTGTCCCAGTAAATCTGATACACCAGTAATAGCGCTGTCACTGCTTTACACAGTCATATGTCTAAAAAAAGGTAATTAGAAGATAGGGTAATGACACATAACATGTATTTAAGTTGCCCATAAATGCTGCAACAGCCCAGCAGCATTGACTTGCACTGGAATTGCCTGAGTATTTGCACAGGCGCTTGCAAGGGATTCCAATGTAAGTCAATCCAGGACTGTTTTTTATGTGAGGGGGGGGGGGCAACATAAACATTGCATGTAAAGCACCCATGTGCCATTACTTACATTCAAAACTGGCTTGGCCAAAGCTAGCGAATTAGTCAAGTATAAATAAATATTACAGAAAAATAAAATAATACAACAATTTGAAACAATAAAACAATTAAAGAAACCAAAAGAACCTTTGTTCAGCAAGTCTTCACTGGAAGGCATGGGAATGTCCTTCTGCCCCTCTGTTACCCCCTGTTAGAAAGAAACACGACAGTGAACTGGAGTTTATGGCACGTGGGCAGTACAGTGGTGCAGTGTAAAACCCAATCAGAATGCAGAGAACAAAGGGGTAGTTCACTACCAAACACATTTTCCAGTCTGAGACGGTGAATGCCATTAACAAATGTATCAATAAATCAGTAAAATTATAATGTAGGAGAGCTTAAACTGCTCCCACTACTGAAAATGAAGCATTACATTTATATATTGGAACATGTTCAATAAGAATTGAGAAGGGTTATTATTTTGAAAGGTCATCTTCCATAGGCTCCATTTTATCAAAATGTTTAAATTTTATTTCCTTTTTCTCTGTAATAATTAAACAGTATCTTGTACAGGTAAGGGATCAGTTATCAGGAAACCAGTTATGCAGAAAGCTCCAAATTACGGAAAGGCTGTCTCTGATAGACTCGTTTTTATCTAAATAATCCAAATGTTTCAAACTGATTTCCTTATACTCTGTAATAATTAATGTTAATGTCTACATGATTTTCTAGTAGAAAAGAAAGATCCCTTATCCGGAAAACTCCAAGTCCCGAGCATTCTAGATAACAGGTCCCATACCTGTATTTGAAAACCACTGAAACAAATGTGCTGAAGGCGAGCTCCCTCTTAATGAATAATGTATAAACAAAAAAGTATAAACTCACGCTGTTGAGGCCGCTGTTTTCTGAAGTCACAGTAATATCTGAGGATAATAAGTCAGGTTTAAAAAGCTGCAAAAGGCAAGTTGAAGACATAAGTAGTGACATGGCAGTTTGAGTGGTCACTGCTTAGAGCAGATCAACATACACCACAGCACAGTTTCATTTACAATTGGCGAGGAACCATTTGTGCAGAAATATCTCAAGTATATATGCTCTGTAGTATATACAGGTATGGGACCTGTTATCCAGAATGCTCGGGACCTGGGGTTTTCCCAGATAACAGATTTTTCCGTAATTTGAATCTTCATACCGTAAGACATTAAATAAACCCAATAGGCTGGTTTTGCTTCCAATAAGGATGAATTATATCTTAGTTGGGATCAAGTACAAGGTACTGTTTTATGATTACAGAGAAAAAGGAAATATTTTTTTAAAATGTCAATTATTTGGATAAAATAGGGTCTATGGGAGCCAGCCTTCCCGTAATTCTGAGCTTTCTGGATAACAGGTTTCAAGATAATGGATCCGATACCTGTACTGTTTTATTACAGAGAAAAAGGAAATCATTTAAATTATTTGGATAAAATGGAGTCTATGGGAGACAGCCATTCCAAAATTCAGAGCTTCCTGGATAACGGGTTACCAGATAGTGGATCCCATACCTGAATAGGATTGAAGTAACCATGCTAGCGCATATGTGGTTCTTATCAATGGCACGTGCATTAGAAGAGATTATTAAGTATCCAGGACATGAATATGACGGTCCAGTTGTGCCACCAGAAAAACTGTACAGGACGCGTTTATGTTCTGCTAATGGGACGATTCATAGATCTATGAGCAGAGGATACATACATCCTACCCAAAACCTCACAGCTGTAACTACATGCTGGTGCCTCCATATTTTGTAGATGTACCCATATTAAGGGACCATGAATACATACTACAACCACTGTAAAAAGTTTTTATACTTTTGCCTGTTCTTGTTGGACCCATAGGATCGGGGGGACTGTTTTAGATTAAAAATGTTTTGTATATCAATTAAAATTGATGCTGAATTTAAAAGTAGTTTCATAACTTGATCCATTCTATATGCAGTAGCTCTTTACCTGCCATAGATAGAACCTACAATACAGGTATGGGACCTGTTATACAGGAATCCGTTATCCAGAAAACTCCAATTTACAGAAAGGCTGTCTCCCATAGATTCCATTTTATACAAATAATCCAGATTTTTAAAAACAATTTCCTTTATCTCTGCAATAATAAAACAACTACTATAATAAAACAATACCTTGCAGTACTTGATCTAAACGAAGATATGATTAAATAAACTCAATAGGCTGGTTTTGCTTCCAATAAGGATTAGTGTTTAATTGATTTTATAGTAGATTTAAGGTATGAAAAACTACGGAAAAATCCATTATCCAGAAAACCCCAGGACCTGAGTATTCTGGAAAACAGGTCCCATACCTGTGCTGGAACTCAAATTACCAAGTGCCAGAGGGTAGGCTTTACATTTCTACTGTTAGTGGGAATTCAACTGGAATGGGAAGAATTAATGGACGACCCTACAAAATGTTAGTACAAATGCGAACAGTGGTATTTGTATATATATTATATATATTTTGCAAAAAAATACTTTATTTATTATAATACACACGTTTCGGTGAGTCATGTGACAGAAATGACATCAGAACTCACCGTTTATAACTGATGACATCAGAACTCACCGTTTATAAGGATATAATTTACAAGATCTTCATGGCTTTTGTGTATTATAAAGCAATAAATCTGCTTGGACAATTTTCATCAACAAGATTTTCAAAGTAATGATGTAATACATACTTTGCACTGCTTTAAAAACTACACTTTTAGAACAGTACAGACTTGTAATGTAATATAGTAAATCTCTTCAAGAATATTTTTCAACCTCATTTTCAGCAGGTCAATGAATAGTGCTTATGCTGAACATACTTTCTGCCTATGGGTTTTAATCGGAAAAAAAAAAATTATGATTTTGTTATTTCTTGAGCTCAACAGGCCAAACAGGGAAACTTAACGTACTCCATGTTTGGCCCTTGCATAGCAGATAGTTATGGATTGCCAGTGAACAAATAATGCCCTGCATCATGGACTCCTGCTTTGCTTCAATTTCCCCATTTGACCTCTTTGCTTCAATAGCCCCATTTGTCCTGTTCACCTCAAGAAATTTAAAGTAAATAAAAAACAGATTTTTTTGGGATTATGGTCAGCGGGAGCCATAGTCATTGACTCGTGTTGAACAACAGGGTAGATTGCTAAATTTTGCAACAGCCTTTCTCTGCAACAAACATTGAGAAGCCCAGGATAAATCATATAAAAAAACTACTATAAAAAAAACTCCGCTCACGAGGAAACTTCGGGGCGACTTTGGAAAACAAAGCTCTGTGTGTGCATTGCCACAGGTGATTTTCATTTTAGCCGACGGAGGGCAGGGGGAAGGAAGGGTGGATTGTCGCCCCGAAGAAGAGGAGATTTGTCACTTGGGCGACTAATCTCCCCGAATCTGCTTGTGTGGCCTGACCCTAAGTCTGCTAAAAATTGTTTAAACATTCAATAAACCCAATAGGGAATTATGGGAAGGCCGTCTCCAATATACTCCATTTTAATAAAAATTTAATATTTTTTTTTCTTTGTAATAATAAAACAATACCTTGTACTGGATCCCAACTAATATATAATTAATCCTTATTGGATACACAGCCTACTGGGTATATGTAATGTTTAATATGATTTTCTAGCAGACTTAAAGTATGGAGAAAACCCCGGGCCTGAGCATTCTGGATAATAGGTCCCATATCAGAAATTGAGAAAATAAATGTCTAAGGTGCTTGCACTTAATGCATTTTACACCCGATTAAGGATTTTTGCCCCTCAAATAGTTATTAATGAGAAACTTCTCAATGCCTGCTTAGATTATATCCACATGCCCAAACATAACAGGCCATTTAGAGAGTTAGTCAATGCTGTCAAGCCATTCTTTTGCAGATAAATTATAACTGTGAGCTAAAGGCTATTCCTTTGCCTTTAATTAGCTGCAAATGAAAACATTCCCCATCAGTCATGTACTAATGCAGACAGGAAGCCTTAGGAATGAGATAAGAAAGATAAGGAGGATGTGATAAATCAAATGACTTTTAAAGGAAAAGGCATAATTGGAAAAGATTGTTAGAAACAGGTTTATAAAAGCAATGCTGAAACAGAATTATGTATTTTTAATAGAAAGCCATGCAAAACTGCAAAATAATTGTGCATTCTTCCACTAATATTTCGATTAGACAAATACAAATCATTTCAGGGGCTAGTGTGCTTTAAATGATAATTAATATACCCACCTCCTCAAGAAAATCACTGTCTACATCAAATTTCTTTTTGCACAGGATGGTCTGAAGATCCTCCAGGCTGGCATCAATGCAGTTCAAGAAGTCTTGGATCTCCTCTCTAAAAAAGAAAGTTAGTCACATCTAATGGGATATGGGGACATTCTTCTTCCTTTTTACATTTCTGTCACTATTCAATCCCTGCAATGACAGAATACTCACAAAAGAGAGAATGTACAACAGACCCTTGTCAATTGCCTTGGGTATACTGTACTGAAGCTGACCATACAATTTTCCATGGATAGCCTGGTTTAATTGGTAACATGATTTTATAATTAAAACATTATATGATCATATTTTATGAGCATGTTTACAGCACAGAAATACTTCCTCACCTGTCAAGTATGTTAATGTTGCTTGCAGAGGCATTTTCATTAAGAATCGAATCAATGACACTATCAGGGTCCTCAGGAGCGCTGTCTTGTACCAAATCAAGAGCCAACTCCTCATCAGCAGTAGAGCTATTAGGAATAAAGGATTTTTCTACTACAAATGAATTGCTGGGAATTACGGACTGATCTGTCACTGGAAAGAAAGCATTTGGGATCACAACCTGGTCCTGTGCCAGGATAGAGCTGCTTGGGTAATGAGACTCTTCCACCTCCAGCTGAAGATTCACATCAGTCTCATCCATTAGAATCACCTGCTGTGTATCACTGAAGATACAAAAACATATAGTAAGCAAAAGGGTCTTACATCTAGTTCTTGAAAAAGAAAACAGCAATAAAGTTTTAATTTTGCCAGAACTAAGATCCGAGTGTTCAATTGAATGAGAAATGATCTGTGGCCAGTCTGAACCTCTCCCATCAGAACTAGTTATTTGGAAGGTTGGGCCCCAGACTAATATAGTGGCTAATCACCATAATACACTGGTTGTTGCATTTAGTGGCTGGTGATTTTCTAATCTTCTATTTTAGCCCTATATGAAAATAACTGTACAGTAAGTTTAGTATAGAAAATACAATAAGCATATTCATTTGTAGGCTTTTGTTGTTCTGTAATGTTTAAATATTTGCAACCTATATAATTTAAACATTTGCAAATTAAATCAAGACTGCACCAGGAGGATTTGAAAACGTTAGGGTGGTTATGAACCCACAGACTGGCCCAATAGACTCTAATAGAATAATTTTAAAGGATAACTTTCTATATTGTCAAAATACTTAAGAAATATAAAATGCATCAAAAATAAAGTTATATGATGCACTTACTGGAGGCTTTCTAGGCTGGATTTAGGCAACTGCTTGGGAAGGTGTTCAAAGCTTTCCTCAGCACTTGGGATCTCATGGATTACAAGGTAATTGTCAGTGGAGCTTCCAGGACATTGTGAAGATGGATTTCCCTGAGGAACGAATTCAAAGAAATTATGTGTATATACTTCACACCGAAGACAGTTGAGTATTGGACAACAGCAGCTACGGAGACTAATATATTAGTGGGTGCAGATACTTATAGTAACCATTCAGATATCAGATTTTTATTTTGTAAACTTATATGTGGCTGGCAGTGGCAATTGCACAAACACATTTTAGCACCTCTGTTGTCCAACATATGATTTATATTAAAAGAATAAGCATAACCAAATCTATTTTTATTAAAACCATGAATATTTTCTCATCAACAACATGGTTTCTTCTCAGTGTCTTAAAGCCCAAAATAGGTGGGGAGTGTACAATAACTTGCAATCCAAAAGCGATGGATTCCTTAACATTTAACACAATTGAGTCAGGTCATCCAATGGACAACAATACTGCAGTTTAATACTTTTCCACACAAGAAAACAATAGTGCATACTAAAAACTCAAGACAGACACCTAGCTGGTAATGCCCTTGTTTTGCAAAAGCCATCTGCAGAAAAGCTTATAAATCTTTGATTCACCCATTTGCTGTTCGTTGATTGGTTCAGACTATTTAAAGCACAGCTATCTTGAATTAGAGACAAAACAGCAAGGCATAAATCTAAGCCTAATTGTAGGAAGATGATCTAGGTAGGAACACCCTAACAAAAACAAGTTATACAGAATACAGTTAGGCCCATAAATCTTTGGACAGAGACAACTTTTTTCTAATTTTGGTTCTGTACATTACCACAATGAATTTTAAATGAAACAACTCAGATGCAGTTGAACTGCAGACTTTCAGCTTTAAGAGTGGTATGGATGTTCTACTATCCGATATCTGTTGTGGGTTGGCCTGGAGAACTAGAGCAGCTCAGACAAGCAATGGGTCATAATCTCAACAACGTACTCACCTCACTAACTCCTCCTTCTGTAAGCTGCAGCATATTGCGACTGTATTTAGGGGAAGAGGACTGTGAAGCTTCAATTGTTAATGGCCTGTAAATGGGGGGGGGGGGGGAAGATAAGAAAAAAGGGTGTAAATAGTAACAAAACTTTAAAGGGGAACTCCACACAAATATAACGAGTTTTTTTGAAAAGTGAACATAATTTTAAGCAACTTTGCAATATTCATCAATTAATAAATATGCAGACTTTAAAGGATTTTTAATGGTTTGGAACCGTTCCCTAAGCCTAGCCCCTGTTCTGTTGGACTACTTTTAAGAGCTGGCTACCGTTACTTAGTCTCAGCAGCCATCTTTCCTCAGCCTGCATCCTCCAAACCCCACAATTCCCTGCACACGTGATTTCAATAAAGAACATCACAGTGCAATGCATTGTGGGGTATGTAGTTCCTGCATGTTTTCTGTAAGCTGTGGAGAAGTTGCTACAAATTATTTCAAATGATTCAGAAAGTGAAGAACTGTTAAACTGTTGCATTTATTCATACTATTTGAAGAAACCAATAACTGCGACGGGTATAGTAGGGGTTCTGTGTTATGTGGGCCTCTTAAGCAAATTTTGGTTTGGAAGCCAGAGTTCCCCTTTAACGAATTGTGTGAAAATTGTATGAAAACCAGTTTACTTCTGCCCTAAATTTTGTTTAAGGGTTTTTATTTATATGCCAACAGTTCTCCAACTTTCAAGCAATGAATAGACAATCTGAATTTGAATACCTTTTCCTGTTGGTTCCCTTTAAAATGTTGCCTTTCATTAGACTCAGGATGAACTGAAGGATCTAGACAAAAAGCAAAATATTTGGTGAAAACAGTTAGCAAATAAATTACTTCCTATTACTGGTAAGGCAAATTACCCTGATTTACTGATATCAGGCAAATCTGCACTGGGCAGTTACCCCAGCACCACACAGCAAATAGAATTGTTCATTCTACTGCAGGCAGAGTACCCAATGAATGCCTCTGATACGTTGCTATGAGTAAGTGAGCTGGGACTAATTTGCCTAGTTTTACTAAATGTGTTGACTCCTTCAACGAAGATTCACCTTTGCAAGAAGTTTCTGCTGTTGGCTGTGCTTCCTTCTCAGAGAAGAAACCTCCTTCCAAAGAATTTCATTTTCCCTGGAAAAAAAGAAAAGTCATTTGTCAGTCTTATTCATCTAATATTATTGTAAACTGTAAATTATTAAGTTAGTTCCATTAATGTTTGTGTACACTAGTGTCACAAATGGTTGTTGTAAACATTCCATCTAGATAACCCAGCGTCACACACAAACCTCTTCATTGTATCCAACTTGAAATCCATGTTGGATTGTCCATCTTGAAGCACTTTTAATTCATTAATAACCTTTTGCAAATTGTCCTGGGACAGATGAGCATCTTCTGTTTTTACCGAGTTCACCTAGCAGAAAAGAAAACGATAAGTGTTGAAACATCAGGTGTATTTTTCAACTGTAACATCATTTTATTATAACTATAAAAAAAAACAGAGGCACAGGACACAGAAATTTAAATGTCAGGGACTGCTGCCACTTGGGTGTCAGGTTTTGACAAATCGAAGTATAAGATACAGAAATAGCAGCATGGTTCTGTTACTTTCTACATAAACTGACCATGTGGCAAAAACATACAAGAAGTGGTACGACTTGAACAAAACACCTCCAAGAAATAGTATAACCTATACTTGCCTTTTAAGTATTTATATTTATAAGAAGCCAAACTTCACAGTAACAGTGGCAATATATGTTCTGGATAAGTAAGTCATAACAACCAATCTGCAGTCAGTTTTGACTGGTGTAGTGTTAGAATAACGAAACCAAATATCTGATTGCTATAAATTTTACTTTACAGTAAAACTGAAGGTGCACCTGGACCCCACATATATATTGGGGAGTCCACCCCTAATATCGTTTAGAATTTACAAAATATATGTTTTATATGATTGCTATGGTTACAATACCAGTTACAATAGAAACCTTCTTTGATCCTTATATTAAAAAGGTTTCACTTTACAATATGGTTTTAAAAGTGGAGCATTTGAGAATTAAATAACTGTCATTTAAAAAGGTACAGTACAACAGCTCCTCTACATCATGTCACTGGCAAGTGATAATAGAATAGCCAAGCTAGAAATATATATTCGTTCACTTTATCTTTATCCATACCAAATAGCCACCAGGGTTCAAGGGAAAGGTGTTTAATATCTGCCAAAAGGAGTAAGTAATATCTATTGGTGACATATAAAAAAAAGGAGGCCTATAATCTGCCAGTCTGGCTGTGGTTTTACTAGCAGCTACACAAACATTTTACTTAAGAAACACAAGTGTAGTCATAAATAGCAGTGTATAGGAACATACTAGCTATACGCCATAAATAAAACTGCAAGGCACAGCAGCATGCCAGTTTAGCAAATAGCATAGTGTCAAATTGCTTACAGTTTAATAGATTATAAAATCAATATTGGCAGTGTGCAACTCATTGTAAGCATCCCTGAAGAGCCTATAATTTACATTAATGTAGAAATGTTAAGTTCCATTGGCAACCCTTAAATATTAAGCAGCCCAAAACATTCGAAACATTTCCCACTTCCAGTCACATACCATTCTAATCAATAGGAAATGTGTTGCTCAATTACATACTACAATGAACTAATTGCTCAGGACTGCTGTCAGAAGAGGCATTTGCATTATGACACTGCCACCAATAGGAAATGCTGCTGCTGACAGTTTTGATCATTAATGCTCTTTCTTAGAGGACCAAAATGCTCTATGTGCAGTTGGCTGTAACCTATATTGTTAAGGGACTACTATATTATTTAACCATCACATGTTTATATATACATAAAAATACAGGATTTGAACTGTTTTCTCTATTCTTATTAACTGACCAAATTTCCTTGATAATGCAGAGTAACTTCGATGCCTTTACATATAAATCACTTTATTGAAGTTAATTCACTCTATTACATAGCGATGCAATCCCCATATAAGACACGACAGAGAGAAAAGTTGCCATCTAAAGGCCTGGTACACTGCAGTCATTTTTGTTAGCTGGTGAAGTTGTATTTGCAGAAGAGGAAGTGAGAGAAACCGCAGCTCCTCTCAAAGCTATTTAGAAAACACTCAGAGGGGACCTGTCACCCAGACATAAAAAATGTGTATAATAAACAACCTTTTCAAATTAAACATGAGTCCAAATTTATTTTTTTTAAATAAAGCAACCAAACCCATTATAAAAGTTATTTAAAAATCTTAGCAGTCAATCATATATTATCTGCCCCGCCTCTATGCCGTAGGCATATAAACAGGGCAGGCAATTATTTGCACTTTCTAAATGTTACTGCACTCTCACATGCCCCCTCCCTCCATAATTGTTTAGCCTGTGCATGGGCATCAGGTCCCCCAGTCTGACAAATAAACAAGATTTAGCGTAGAGGCAAAGCTTAATAAGAGTGTCAAGTGTCAAGACTGATAGAAAAAATAGTTAAATATTTTGTATAGCGTAACTAAAGTTTGTGTAAAGTACATTTGGTTTGATCAACATCGTAAAAAAAGATTTGGAATCATTTCTTAGAGTGACAGGTCCCCTTTAAGTCAACTCCTGTCTTAAATTGAATGCTGTTCAGTGTATAAGTATGATAACTACTGTTCACAAGAATAACAATTACAGATAGTACTCTGAAATGAATACCATAAGCTGACAATACCTTACGCTTGATGTGTTCCAATAACTCCGGTCTCCCTTTTTTAAAGAAAGGATGCTGGAACTCAATGGCGCTCTCAGATTTTACAAGACCGCTCTCCAAACTCATCACCTTGCGGAAGCCATCTGTATAGAATATAATACTCAAAGAGTCAGACTATAAATTCAGTCTGTTTCAGTCTCTCTACATTCTCAGAGGAACTAATTATGGAAGTGTAATGCAGAAATGTGGTCAAAGGAAAAAAAGGAGATAAAAACAAGAGGAGGAAGAAAGATTTAATAAGGATGGAATGAAATTAGGAACAGAGGAGAGAAAATAGTTGTCATATGTAATAGGGAATCTTGTGCACTTGATGCAAAATGTGTTTTATGTATTTCCAGTAAATGTCCATGGAAAATGCCTCCTTGAGACCATGCCATGGTAAAGACATTTTTATTTTCATTCCTGGGACCCTTTCTATTAGTAGAATCGCAATTACCAACCCTTAGCATCAGACACATGGGAGTTCTTAGGGTTTCAATGTAACCCTTTTTTCCAGTGCCTGTTACTACTACTTGTCAATGTAAAGGAGCTAACCTATTATGCCCATTTGCACTGTACAGTGTAATATAAGGTGCAGTACAAGGTGGCCAGAGCCTGGCATAGGCAATATAATGGTGGTCATAAACTAAGGAAAGATCACTCATTTTCAATACAGATATTTAGGTATAGATATACAGGTAGAAACAATAGAATTCTACCTGTATCTGACAATTCAGCAGTGAACACTGGCCATTGTTCAGGCGCATCAAAATTTTCTGACCTGGCTGATAGGCGGCTGACTGATATCCAAGTCTTTTGCCAATATTGGTTGGCTCGTCTCCTGACATACAGCCACTGAATATCATATAAAATGAGAATATCTTTAGGCCTTTAACTTCAACAGATTAATAAATCCCAAGCTGCACTGTATATAGAACGTATAGATGAACATACAGAATATATAGATGTAGTCTCGGTACTTTGCTAACTGGTAACACAGATTGCAAGCTTTTAAATATATAACCATGTTTGGGACCTGTGGTATTCCAGATAAGAAATGTTTCCCCTATTTGAATCGCCATACCTTAAGTTTGCTAATAATCATTTAAACATGAAATAAACTAAATAGGATTGTTTTGCCACCAATACAGACTCATGCAGCTTAGTTACCATCAAGTACACCCAACTCCTGAATGAAGACAGGACAAGGAGAAACAGATGCTGAGAGAGGAATGGTGAAGATAAATTTGATTATTTCAGAAACGGTACAGAATTTTTAATTGATTGTATATAGAAAGTTTCTTATTTCAGTATGGTGAAGCTTGTATTAAATTTTCATTTTCGCAATAGTTCTCCTTTAATTTTTAACTGATTTTTTTAGTAGACATGGTATGGAGTTTCAAATTACAGAAAGTCTTTGTCTTTGAAAATGCCAGGTCCCAGGCATTCTGGATAACAGGTTTCATACCTGTACAATCAAATCCCTGACACCCACTGAAAATATACCTATAGTATTAAGGGGCAAATTTAAGTCCATTAAGTACTTACACATATTAAGTTGCCGAATGAAGCTAGACAAATTGCTGTGCTTGAAGTATCTGGGAAGGATCTCTTTAGTAAACCGTTGCTCATCCAGTATGCAGAAGGTCTGTCCATTCTGTAAAAGAACATAACAGATATACACAATTTTGAAAACATGTCTTGGATAAATGAATCCAGAAGACATTGTTATTATGCTTCACACAGCAAAAGGGCTGACATCAATAATCATGTGGCTCCATAATACTAAGATAACATGGTCCTCACACCTGGGCCCTGTGTTGTGGAGGGCCCATCACCAATTAACATAGGCATGAAAATACATGTTCCTTGCATCCCTGTCAATCCCTAAATATACTCACAACCTGCAAAATGCCCCCCCTCTGCACTATTATCATTTTCCAGACCATGTTACTCCCTGCCCCCACTATGGCGGATCTGCATAGCAACAGGTTTTTTGGTTGCTATAACTCAATATCCCCAAACAACAAATTTTAGCTGGAAATAGACAGAAAATAAAATCTATAACATACATAATGGCAACATATAATGATTTGTAATCTTTCTTGTGCTGAAAAAATAGTGATTTGTGAGAACACCACTTGAGACATGGGAGTGATGTGACCAGATTAAACATGTAAATATTATTGGTCTTTTTGATTAGTGGGTCTGAGTCAATATGTACATGTGTATTGGTTAATGCCACAAATGTGTGATTACCAGTGGAAGAGCTGTTTCTCAGCCTGCGATAATACAGTTTTGGGATCTGTCATCCAGAAGCCCCAAATTACAGAAAGGGCATCTCCCATAAACTCAATTTCAATCAGAAAATTCAAATGGTAAAACCTATTTCCTTAGTAGTAATAATAAAACAGTACCTTGTACTTGTAATATACAACTAATTCCTATTGGATTCAACACAATTCTATTAGGTTGCTTTAAAAGTTTAAATAATTTTTAGTAGAGCATAGAGATCCAGACTTAAGGACAGAGGTGTGCACAGTACAGTAGGGGTCCCGAGAGGTCTGAAAGAAAACAGCATGTGAAGCAGGAAGCAGAGAGAAAATGATTAGCTGACAATAGAAAATAATTTTACATAACAGGAGCAATAGTTCCAGTAACTGAGAATTCAACTCAGGTCAATCACCTGGGTTGCTGTATAAGACAGTCTGTACAGCAGCCATCAGTTCAGTACATTAAACAAGATTACCATCTAGGTTTGTGAAGTGCAAAAGGGAAACCCCTTAACTCTATGTTACCACAACAAAGTTGCTAAGCAGGACAAGGTCACTAAATTACTCATTACCACTAAATGTGGTGAGCAGAGTAAGAGAGGCAGTGGTGTAGTTTATGTGAGGGGGAATGGGTAGTGCAGTGGTGGGAAATTAAAAGGATGGTTTACCTTTAAATCACCTTTTAGTATGTTATAGAATGGGAAATACTAAACTAACATGCAACACACCAGCTTAAAAGGATAACTTCTTTAAAAAGAAAGCTCAAACTGGTTTTGTTGAAAAAAGTATGCTAGAATTGTTAAGGTGTTTCCCTAAAGGTTTTTTTTTTAATTTCACTATTGATTGGCCCACAACCTAGCAACCAGAGAGGACCTGTATAGAAAGACAAGCAATTAAAAGTAATACTGTAGCCTCATAGAACATGAGGTTTGAGGTTTCAGTGGTCAGTGACCCAGATAAACAGACAGTGTTTTCAAATGTTTAAAGTGTCATATAAAAGACTAAAATGCTACACAGCCATAAAGACAGCATATAGAAGAAATACAGCCATAAAAGCGACAGCCCCAGAGAAATCTCACAAAATAGCAGGTAAGAAATACGATTTACCCAGCAGACTACATTGGGGTCTCCAGTCTGTGGCTCTCCAACCTGGACTACAGCTGCCAGGAGGGACCATCACTGATAATGAAAGCGACAGGAGGTGAGGGAGATATAGTTTAACAAGAGACAAGACACGCGTCACTGACTTGGGACTTAAAGGCAGGAGGCTTAACAAATGCACATTACCGTGTTCCAAGCGATCATGTCGCAATTAGCCGAGTCCTCCACTAGAACCCAGAGCTTGGTGAGAAAAACGGGGGCTGGGGTCGGCCCCGGAGAGACGGACGGCTCCTTCATGCTGGTACCGAAGATGGAGCACAGGAGCAGTAAAGAACAGTCTAAAAGCCCCAAGCGACAACAAGCAACGCAGCCCAACACAAACATGCAGACTTCCGGGGAACTCAGGCCACGCCCCCTCTAATAGAGAAAGTCGACGATCATTGGCTGCATGCTTCTGACAAAAACAAGTGACGCAATAGCTCAGTGCATAATAAGCTGGACACGAGCGTGTGGAATGTGAACTATGCGCGTTTCAACTGGAGCGGCGTCTCTTCCTAATATAGTTGCTCAGTAGACGTGGTGTTATCTGTGAAACTATTTTGTGTGACGCTCGCTGCGTCGCTTCATAGATACTCGGTTTAAAAACAAAACTATAAAGCAAATAACGTTGCATGTTGGCTGTACAATCATTCAGCTGTAAATTTTCCTTGGTTACAGGGGGGGCAGTGGCGTAACTAAGGACCTCGCAGTGCCGGCCCCTAGTCCTTAAGGGCCACCCCTGCATTTTAGTCACCCGGGGCCTTCAATGAAAGCGCGGGAAGAGAGTGACTGGGTGGATATGTCACAGCCAGACAAGGATTCCCAGCAACCTGCTGCTGCAATGTCAAACAGCGGTCTCTCCTCAGGCCACACCCGCACGCTCTCATTGGTTCCTGTAATAGAGAACGGGCCACGGTACTCTAGCAGCCCCGCACTCTACTACCCCCTGAGAGTAGCATTAATACGTGTGAGTGGCCGCTGTTCGTATCTAGATGTGCGCATGTGCAGGGCACCTCCCTCGACCGCTCACCTCAACTCTGCCAACCAATAGAACTGAGGTGGAAAGATCTAGGCCTTTTGAAGCGGAAGGGATTATTGCTCTCTAAATCCATTTACTAGTTGGATAGCTCTGCGTGCAGAAGCGCTGCGGCCACGCTTTCCACTGGCGACATCATTTTGCCTTTCACGCGCACAGTACTGTTCCCGCCTTTATGGACTTCCTGCTCTACCAAGGGAAAAAAAGTCTAAAAAAATAAATGAATATATGTGAAGATTTGCTAATTTTTTCCATGAAGCAAAATGGGTCAGTCACCAGGGGACGTAACTACAGAGGGGGGGGGGGAGGAGTTATAGGGGCCCCACAAGGCCCTAGTTCATATATGATTTCATTAAATATTGGTAAAACAGGTCACCCTCTAGACATTTCGGTGGCCAGCAGATTTTTGCCCCAAAATTGTCTGAAATTGATTCACTGTAAAATGTGAGAATGCTTCAGAGGGACAGGAGACTGGGGTACAGAGCCCAAAATCCGCTAACTCCCGACCTCTACATATGTCAGTCCCATTGCATGCCGGGTATTGTAGTCTTACATTAAACTTGGCAGTCGGGAAATTGTTAAACAAAAACTACATTACCCAACATGCATTGTGATTTAGGCTTGACACATGATTAGGGCAAGAAAAATCTTTGGCTGGTTTCCAAAGTAAAACCAACCAAAGGCCCAAAAAGTAGCCCAAATCCGTACCTTGGCTAGTTTGTACTTTCAAAACCAGCCTGGGCTTTAAATTAGTAGCCCAATTTGGCTGAGAAAACGCCAACCTGGCAACCCTGACAACTACAAAAGTTTTTTGGGAGTCTCCATAATTGAGATTTGGGGCATAACAGGGCGTGGTCAAATATCTACATCCTGTTATTGAAATTGCTTGTTTCCGTTGCTCGCAGCACCTGTGACCTGTCGATAGTAAATTTGCAGTATACAGTAAAGGGCATGGTGCCTCTGAGTATTATTATCACCAACCCTACAATTTATATAATCTCCCAGACAGAGCATAGTACAAAAAGTAAGCATTATCTGGAAGCACTTAAAGCCAGTGTGAGGAGAATCATATTCAGGCAGGCACTCATAATGGACCTCCATGTAAAAGAATTGCAATTAAAAAGAAAAACTGTATTATAAGGGACAAAATACAAATAGCTTTATACATTTCATGCATTTCATAGGCTTATGATTACATGCTCTCCTCAGGCCTGAAAAGTGTAAGGCTATTTGTATATTTTTCCTGTGAATAGATTCCTACCTTTTTATTCAAACTTGGTCGCAGTGGTCCATTGTGTGTGTCTGCCTGAATACTTCTAAAAAGCTTGCTAAGCAATAGCCTTAACTCTTTCCTTGTTGTCTGCCAATATCTGTGAAAATGTAATGTGTATTTACATTTATAAATGTGCTGAGGCTGTTGTACATAAAAATAACTGTTCAGTGGGTATCATTTCTGCGTCTGTGCCATACTGCTATGTATTCTGGGGGGTATTATAAATGTAATCGCCTCTGTGCCATCCTGCTATTAATTCTGGGGGGTACTATACATGGAACTTCCTCTGTGCCATCTTGCTATGAATTTTGGGGGTACTATACATGGAATTGCCTTTGTGCCATCATGCTACGAATTCTGGGGGGTACTATACATGGATGTGCCTATATGCCATCTTGCTATGAAATCCAAGGGGTATTATCCACGTAATTGCCACTGTGCCATCCTGCCTTTTGTTATCTATAATGCTTCTGTTTCCACTTGCTCTTTGCTTCATTATTTTCTGTTTTTTCCCTTCAGTTTATGCACCTTTGTCACATGCTCTTTTCTTTGGTTCTCTCAATTCACATTATCTCCTTTCTTTCTATTTCCTCCTCGCGGGGGGGGGGGGGCTGAAAGTTCCTCTGCAGGGGGAGCCCACAAACTCAATGATGCTGTTGGGATTCTCTGTGTGCAAATATCCTCCGGGAAAGCACTGTGGCTGTGGGATAGCAGGTATAGGAGAGATGGTGCCTATAGTAGCAGTGGGATAATAGTCTCTGGAAAGGGAATGTGGCTGTGGGATAGCAAGTATAGTAGGGAGAGATGGTGCCTATAGTAGCAGTGGGGATAATAGACTCTGGGAAGGGACTGTGGCTGTGGATAGCAGTATAGTAGGGAGAGGTGGTAACAGTGGGGATAATAGTCTCTGGGAAGAGACTGTGACTGTGGGATAGCAGGTATAGTAGGGAGATATGGTGTCTATAATAGCATTGGAGATAATAGTCTCTGGGAAGGGACTGTGACTGTGGAATAGCAGGTATTGTAGGGAGAAATGGGGTCTATAATAACAGTGGGGATAATAGTCTCTGGGAATGTACTGTGACTGTGGGATAGCAGGGAGAGATGGTGCCTATAGGAACAGTTAATAATAGTCTATGGGAAGGGACTTTGAGACGATGCCTATAGCAGCAGTGGGGATAATGCCATGTCAATAAAAGTGATTTAACATTGGAGCTTATCAGTATGTATCCTACCATGTATTTGTAAAGGAAAGTGGGTCCATGGCAAGCATGACTGCTTACATTTTGCAATCTTTACATTATTTATATTTTCATAGATTTGTAATATTGTCATGAGCTAAGTGAGGCACAAACAAATACTGAAAGCTTTAACCCAAATCAATTCAAGGACCGCATGAGGAATAGGAGTGGCACAGGACAGAAACTTTAAAAAAAAGATAAACAGAAGACCAATTGCAATTTGTTTCTGAATATCAAGTCTGTTGTACTGAAAGGTAATTCTAAGACCAACTTCACCTTTCATATGAAGCACTTGGATTGTAAGCAGTTTCAATTTGGCATGATAGAGCATATTATTGAATCATTGTATATATATATATATAAATAGAATCTACTGTTAGTCTAGTATTTATATCAGAGGGAAGAGTTACAGTTGATGTATGGTTAAAGTCGGTGTAGGAGAGGAAATCATGAAAAGCAAACCAATGACAGCTGGCATGTTGTCATAGTTTAGCATTGTGAGATTTCCATATGGAAAATGGATAATAATGGATTGCTACATTAAACAAATGTAGAGGTCGTAGACTCGCAGTTAATCTAAGGTTGACGGAAGGTGGTTGAGACAAAGAAGCTGAGGAGGAGGAAGAGGACCACTGAAGAAGGAGAAGACACCACAGGAAAGAAACACTTTTAGGGTAAGCTCCAGTGAACATTAATTTTTTTTTTAAACCCCTGGCAACCAGTTTCATTTTAGCAGTGGCCCTGGCCACTAATGTTGTTTTAGTAGGGGCCCTGGCCACCAAAGTTTTTCTTTTTTAATTGTTGGGGTCATGGATTGCTGCATGTAAAACACATTGTTAGCAGCAGACTGACTTAACATGGGAAAATGCTAATGTGTGTGTGTGTGTATATATATATATATATATATATATATTATATATATATATATATATATATCATAAAGAAGACCAGCAACACCGATATATTTTGTGCAAAAATTCAAATGTATTGAAAATGCTGTACATGCATTTTCAATACATTTGAATTTTTTGCACAAAATATATCGGTGTTGCTGGTCTTCTTTATGATATGTAACATTTTTTACCTTGCACCCGATTTTGAAATGTTTTAGCGGAGTGCGGCCCCACATGAACTCTATATATATATATATATATATATATATATATATATATATATATATATATATATATATATATATATATATATATATATATATATATAAATATTTATTTCTGCAGTTCAGCCAGATCTCCATTGAAATCCAGTGAGAGATGAGGAAGGGATTTTCAGGAGTTTGTGCCCATCGTTAGTTCAGATTTTCAGCAGGCAACAAATCTCCACCTCCCATTAACTTTATTAGGACTGGTTATTTTTTAACCAAATCGCTCTTATTTGTACATTAGAAGTGCTAAAATGTTAACTAGGTGCAATTTAGATTAGAGTAGGTAATTACTTAAAGAGTCTACCTTGACGTGGTGGCAGGCTTAATAATCCCTTGGCCAAATGTGTTTTATTTACTGTTTCAGCTCCCATGTCTGTGTGGCCTTTGTACTGTGGGAGTGGGGACACTATTATTTTTATTGTTTCATTAAACTCCTTTAAGGGATCAGATTTTCCAGGGCAAAGTGGCAGTGTAAAACATATCTGGTGAGAAATTTTTGAGTGGAACCTTTTCTCCGGCTGCATTAGCTGCAAGCCCAGAGCACCATCAGGCAGGGTGGTTTGCTGGCAGTATTTGTACTTACATAATAAATTAATGAAGTAGCAGCTGTAACTTGTGTTAGTATGTGTATTATATTTATATAGAGTTATGGGTTTTGTGATTCATGGCACTTTACAATCATTGTTGATTTTTTAATGGAGTCCCTGATCCCTTTGGAGGATCAGAGAATGCTGGGACCTGTGATCTATAAACAGTTTGAATCCTGTGGTTTGAACACCCTGCAATATTGTTGCAAAAATGTTTGTTGCAAAAATGTATTGTTGCAAAAATGTTTGTTTTATTTTCACTGCAAGCGTTTCTACCGTTCTGTCCAGTTTATTTTTACTTACCAACTCTATACCCACAGGAAGAAACATAAACACACATACACACACACACAATGTGCTGATATGTGAGTGCAACACTACACTACCTCAACATTTGATTCCCTCAAATCAAAACAATTTAGGACATACCCTAGTTTTAGTCATACCCAGTTAAGCCAGACACACCACTTGATCTATCGAAAATGCTGCCCCATTTCTGGCAGCACCTCTCTTGATAGACAGTGTTTCACAGGCTACTAAAATTGCAATGGACAAGCCCAAAATCCCTCATGCCATTGGCCTTAGAAAATTTTTATATTTATTTACAGAATGCCCACCTATCTTCTTTAAACAGGAACAGTCTTGTGACTCTCCATGAATGTTTAAAAGTTTACCTTATAGTTTATTACACATATTTATAAAGCACCAAAGTATTTCACAGTGCTGTACAATCAATGGGTGTATACATTAAGCATACAAGAATATATACAAAATATATACAAAATCAACTAAGAGCCAATATAAGAAGTAAAGCGGGCCCTGTCCAAAAGAGCTTACAATCTAAATGGAAATTTCAGTATGTTGTAGATGGACATAATGAAACTAAATGATCAGTTTTCTTATTATTTGCCTCCATCTACTCTGAAAATTAAACATTCCTCCGATTCCTGGTGTCAGTGATTGTAAGACTCGATTTGTGCTAATGGCTCATGCTACTGCCACTGGTTGCATGTCTCACTGCTGCTAGTCACATGATTCTCCTGGGTAGACTGTTGGTTGTCAACTGCCACTGATGCCCAACTGTCTTTTAGACGGTGGAGAGAGAGGGAGCAAGAGAAAGAGAGTGCCACAGCGATTGCTAAAAACGAAGACAAATTTTGGATAAAAGACACATAATTACAATAAAAGGAGAATAAGAAGGTAGGTGAAGATGAAGAGGAAGAGGAAAAAGAGGAGTCTGACTCCAGAAGAGAGAGAACCTTCACAGGATAAATGCTGCAAGAAGACAAAGAAGAAAGCCAAGAATCAGAATGTAGCACAGAAGACCAAGTACAATAAAGAAAGTAAGAAGAGTGACACTGAGAATAAAAAACTTATCAGTGTAGGGAAGAAACACCCTGAAGATGAGAAGAAGAAAAGAAAAAGGATTAAAGAAGATCAAGCAAAGAAGAAAAAGGAAATGCTCTCAGATGAGACCAGTAAACCTGAGAGCAAGAAGAGAAAGCAAGATGAAAAAACTGAAAGCAGTAAGAAAACCGGCTTAGAAGATCTTGAAATTCTTCAGAGCAGCAAAAGAAGGAAGGAGCAGGACAAGAGGAAAAGACCAAGGAGCCCAGAAGATCCGTTGGAAGGTAAGGGGAAAAACATATTACTTTAGTATTCATTTTCTGTTATACCTACTTCTAATTTTTTAATATAGAGTCATTATAGTTTCCACAAATCCATCCCTCTGCTTCGTTCAAGTCTATAGATTTTTAGAAGACTTATATTTACAGTTAGGTGTGTTTTAGGCCAAAGATTATTAGGGAAAATAGGAATCCCCAAAGGCCTAAAAAAATCCCTCTTACACTTAACTGTTTTATTAAAAATCCCAACAATGCAAACCATCTCCTCCTTCCAGGCCAGCTCCACTTCTACCCCTAGAAGGTCCTCTAGCCTTGTCACACCTACAGGCACCACTTTGTATTCAATGGACAAAGCCCAAAATCCCTCATGCCATTGCCCTTAGACATACATTTTTATATTTATTTACAGAATGCCCACCCACCTTCTTTATACAGGAAAGCTCTTGTGGCTCTCACTGAATGTTTAAAAGTTTGCTTTACAGTTTATTACACATATTCATAAAGCACCAACATATTTTGCAGTGCTGTACAATCACTGGGTGTATACTAAGCATACCAGAATATATACAAAATCAACCAAGAGCCAATACAAGAGGTAAAGCGGGCCCTGTCCAAAAAAGATTACAATCTAAATGAAAATCTAAGTATGTTGTAGATTACATAATGAGTTTTCTTATTTTTATTTGCCTTATCTACCCTGAAATTTAAACATTCCTCTGATTCCTGGTGTCAGTGATTGTAAGACTCAATTTTTGCTAATGGCACATGTTACTGCTGCTGGTTGTATGTCTCACTGCTGCTAGTCACATGATTCTCCTGGGTGAACTGTCGGTTGTCAACTGCCACTGATGCCCAACTGTCGTTTTGATCATCATCATTTATTTATATAGCGCTGTCAAGATACACAGTGCTTTTGGTAGAGTTATTATAGTTAATTAACTGCCCCCATTGGTGGGATGTTTGTCCTGTTGATGGGTTGGGGTTTCTACAAATCCATCCCTTTGCTTTGTTAAAATGTCTTATATTTACAGTTAGGTGTTTTTAGTTTTTGCCAAAGACGATTAGGGAAAATAGGAAACCCCAAAGGCCTAATAAAATCCCTCTTACACTTAGGGGGTTATGTATTAAAGGTTTTGAGGGTAGTTTTTACCAAAAACTTGAGTTTTTATGTTGAAAAAAAACAAAGATTTAGAGATTTAGTATACCCAAAGCAGGAAATAGGGTTTTTTTTTTGGTGGGTTTCGCTCAAAACCTCAATTAATTCGAATGATTCTAGTTTTTTTAATTTTTTTTTTACTGTAAACTCGATTAATTTGAGTATTCAGAGTTTTCACCCGAAATTGATTTATTCAAGTTCTTTACATATTGTAGTTTTTTCATAAATTAGAAAACACTTGAGTTGTGGGTTTATTCGTTATTGTTATATAAAACCCCTTTAATGTTAAGAAGGCTCACAAATAATAAAGATAAAGAGTTTTTTCTCTGAATGTGGGTGCTTTCTTAGCTACATTGTTATAGAGATACATAGATATATTTAGTAAAATATACAATTCATAATATATTTTGATATGGGATTTGACTGAATTTTTTGATCCCACAAGGTGGAAGTGGAAGTGCACCGAAGAAATCCCACGTGAGAGAAAAGGCCAGCCCCCCTGGACATACAGAGTTACAAATTCCACCGAGAGCTAGGAGAAGGCATGTTTGGACAGGTGAGTGTGGGGACTCCCATATATAGAAATCTCTTTTGTTATCTTTTTATAAATCTGTACAGAAAACATGAAGTAAAATCAAGCACTTGGCAATGTCTTTAACATTCTGATTGACTGTATTATCTGTCATTCATGATGTTAGCAGCATTCAAGACACTCTGTAATATTTCATCTCTTTGCTCTTAGGTGATGTTGGCATCATATACATCAAAGAAACAACTTGTGGCAATTAAGAAGGTGCCCAAACAACCCAGCAAGGGCAACTTTACTTGCATCATGAAAGGAGGCCCGACTCTTGAAGATCGCCAGAGGATGCCCCCTTTCTTTGCCATTCTCATGCCACATTCCAGTCCGAGGTACAGAACACTCTTTTGATACATAATCTGTTTCATTAATGGTTTTACTTCCTAAGGCCAACCTAATGCACAAAACTTATCCAGTGCTCATCTTATTTACAATCCTGTCACTCCCCAAGCTTTATAAACCTAGATTATTTTCTAGGTTACCTTGGGTTACTCTTTGCTCTCTGAAAGAGCCTCTGCAATATTTCCAGATCCATTAAATCTAGTATTATAACTGCAGCTACATGTGAAAAAGTTATAATTTTTCATCATATTTCGCAGTCGTTAGCCTTTCAAAACTGGGTTTCACAATATAGTGCAATATGCAGGGCAGCCATATCTTCTATTTCATTGTACTCATGTGGGGCTGTTATATATTGACAGATGGGGATATATGTATCAAAGAGGGAAGTTAGAGATCACCACAGTCTGCTAGCGTGAAATAGTGCCTCTCTCCATTCATTTCTATGGGATTTTTAAAGTATTTCACCCTTTCATAAATACACCTTTAAAAATCCAATAGAAATGAATGGAGAGATGCGGTATTTCACTCTAGCGGACTGTGATCTTTAACTTCACTCTTTGATAAATATATCCCTATGTGTTGTGAGTCAGTAGGAAAAGTTAATTTCTGGTTTGAAAGCAGATCCAGTATCACTAGGCACACAGCTGGTGCTCAAGTTTTGGTACTCATAGTTCACAAAATGCAGAAATATCTTTTCCTCATCCTTCTTGCAACTGCAATCAAAAAACACTTGACATTTTTTCTGTCTGTAGAAATACACAGAGAGAGAAGAGACCCACATACAATGTTATGAGGTTTCCTTGGATAGTTATTAGTGCAAAAGCAGCTTCTCTTAAAATTCTATTCTCAGAGCTACTTGCATCTGTTCATATTTCTTGTGTATAAGGCCTACTCAGGCAACTCACCAGCCCCAATGAATTCCCAGGTCCTAATACTATATCCATTTTGAATTAACAACATGAGAATAGATACATAATGGAGAGCAGAGCCTAATGAACGAAGGAAAACACCTCTGATAACTATTTAGTCCCCAATTCACATATTCCTTGCTGTTCAGTTCTGTGCCATGTATTCCTATGTCTCACCAATTCTTCATTTGTCTAACCAGCTGCATGCCTTCTTCGTGCTCGAATATGCCAGCGGGGGAACACTGTACAAAGTGATTGAAGATCAAGGAAGTCTACCAATGAAGAACATCCAGTAAGTGATAAGATTCTTACTATAGACTGAGGAATAAAAAAAAAGATGTGTGCACAGCAGCAGAACCAGGGCACCACTAGAGGGCAAGAATCGAATTTTAAAATTTTGTTTTTATATATACATTTTATTGCAGGTTCGGGAATCACAACATTACATCTGTAGATAATAAAATAGAAATGCAGAATTTGTTGGAAATGTCCTTCATGTAAATTCATGCACAGCTGTGTATTAGTTCTTGGGCCTTTGCCTGAATAAAGCACTGCGTATCTTGACAGCGCTATATAAATAAATGATGATGATGATGAATAAGGAAGGTGTGTGCACAGCAGCAAGAACCACCGCACCACTGAATTGCATTGAAGGACAAGAAAAAAGTTTAATTCACTAGGTGGTGTCTATTCGATAATTAGCCCTATGGAATTTAGCTTGTTTACTTATTATTTTTCTTTTTTTTGCAGGTTCTACACTGCAGAGATGGTGATAGCCCTACAGTACCTTCACTCCAATGGCATCATCCATCGGTCAGTAAAATTTCAGTTCTCTCTCTCTATGTCAATATATATGAGTAATGTTCTACTACATTCCAT
Organism: Xenopus laevis; assembly: GCF_017654675.1. Lineage (NCBI taxonomy): Eukaryota > Metazoa > Chordata > Amphibia > Anura > Pipidae > Xenopus > Xenopus laevis. The sequence goes on from NC_054385.1 coordinate 28,524,279, forward strand.
TTTTATTCACTGTGTAGCATGATATAGTTAACTATTTTTATAAGCATTTGCTTCAAGGGTTTCCTTGAGATACTTACTGTAACTTTGCAGCCACGAAATGTACAGCAAAGTGTCACGCCCCTTCCCTCTCACGGCACAAGAATGTTTTCCCTATTAGTTCACAAATAAACAGTAATGTTTCCACCACTGGTATCTGGTGCAGGACCGCCATCAGAATAATCACAGGCACCCCATACAACAATCATTTCCCTTTCGGGCTGCGCACCACATGCAAGCCCCAGCGGCTCCGCCTCCGCACCCACTCACCTACATTGTCCGCCTTCCTCACCCCACAGGTCCGCCCCCACCATACAGTAAAAAAACAAAAATATATTGGTGGCTAAGGTTCCGACATCTTAATAAAAAATAAAAAAGATATTGGTGGTCAGTCAGGCCCCCCATAAAAAAGCATTTCTGGCCAGGGCTTCCTCCCCCCATTAAAAAAGTGGTTAGGCCCCTCATCATTAAAAAAATTTGTGGCCAGGGCCTACCCCCACACAAAACATTAAATATGAAAATGGTGGCCAGGGCCCTAGCCCCCACACATGAAGAAATTGGTGGCCATGGCCTAGCCCCTTTAAATGTCCATGCTTCCCGAAGTCAGCAGCTCTCATAAAGATGGGGTGCCCGCTAGTCAAGTAAGTGTGCCATGGCCGGGGCCCCCTTACCCTCGGGGCCCCCTTACCCTCTGGGCCCCCTACAACTCTCCCCTTTGCCCCCCCCCGATGGCTGCCTGATCTGGTGCAATCAGTTAGTGAAAGTTCATTTTAGTGACTCTGTGACACTTTCTGTCCAGACTCACTACAAATTGCTTAACTCTTTGTACTTTACATTTTCATTTTAACAAGCAATGCATCTTTCTCTCTGTATAATCTGCCTTTACTGTAACACTTATTTTTTGTCTTTTATTATCCATTCCTTTTTTCTTACTTCTTAACTTAGTTGCTTTTAGGTTGTTCTATACCCAAAAATATCTGTTTTCAGTTATCTTTTAATGTGTATTTACTTACTTATCCCTGACTATCACTCACAGACTACTTATTCTAGAATGTTAATTGTTCCCAACACCTATGTTGCAGAGATCTGAAGCCAGAAAATATCTTGGTGGATAACAACGGGCACATCAAAATCTGTGACTTCGGCCTCGCTGTTGAGGGAGTGTTCGGTGGAAAGAAGATCAGCGGATTGACAGGAACACCTGGATACCGTTGCACCGGAGGTCAGAAATCTTTTCTAATGTCATTTATACACAGAGGCATTCAAATCTTGTGTCTTTTCTTCTTTGGACATCTTTGTAACTTTGATAATTTGTTTCTTTTTTTCTGAAGGTTTTGTCATTGGAGAAGTACAATGCTGGAGTGGACTGGTGGTCATTCGGTGTCATCATGTACGAAATGGCCACTGGCAGACAGCCATTTGCCCATCACTGGTTTCTGCACAGGAGCTGTTTGAGATAAGGGAGAAAAGCTTGAATACCCGCGTCACATGAGCCAGGAAATGCGGGACCTTCTGCCAAAGGTAAGTAGAAACAATTACAGCCCTTCTATTGTTGGATGGTGCCTGACTTAACATCTATTATAGTCTGATAAATAATCTTTTTTTTATAGCTTCTGGAGATGAACAAGACCAAACGTTTAGGAGCAAATGGGAACATCAGGGAGCACTCATTCTATGCCAGAGTCAACTTGGAGCGAGCTGGAAAATAGAAAATAAAGGACCTTTTCCAGCCCAAAATTGTAAGTACATGGCTACACCAAGCAACACGAGGCTTCTCCCTTTATTTCACCCTACAGTACCACTGATTCTTATTTCTGTTTTTATTCATCTATAGTTGGGGTGGCAGATTGAAGAAGAAAAAAGCTGGAGTTTTGTAAAAATTCCTCAGTAGTGGGGGGTTTGATGGCTTAATAACATAAATAAAAAAAGTAATAACACATAAATAAAAGCTACTGAGTTACGTATTTCCCTTACATTCGTACCTCCACAACACCTACATGTATACTTATTGCATCATTGACAGATGGGAAGGCTAGGTTTGTGGAGACTAACAGCTCTTTCCTTTATTAGAGCTGTAATAGGTAGTTAGTTGGCTTTTGCAGGAACCAAGTCTCCATATACCTTGTAATATCACATTTTCTTCTTTGCAGCTGAAAGAGTTAAAAAAAAATAGTTATAACCCCATTTCTCAAATTGTCCTGATACAGGTATGGGGTCTGTTATCCAGAATGTTTTGTGAGCTGGGGTTTTTATGCATAAGGGGTATTTTTTATCATTTGGATTTCCATATATTAAGTCTACCAAAAACGCATATAAACATTCATTATACCCAATAGGATTGTTTTGCCTTTGATAAGGATTCAATGTATTTTAGTTAGAATAAAGTACAAGGGACTGTTTTACTATTAAAGAGAAAAATATTAATTAATTATTTCTGGATAATGGTTTTCTGGAAAATGGATGCCATACCTGTACCATGTAGTAAAAAACTTCTTAATCATGAAGTACAGAATTTTAAATTAAATACACTTTTTTTAAGCTACATCTCATTCAAAATATATGTGACCATACTGTATCATTTATTTTATACCCATGCTAAAAATTATATATTATTATATCCAACAAAGTGTGTTGTTTTCTTGTTTTTAGCCACCAGCAGATAAGTTGCCAGTAATTCATCCAGGGATTCTCTGCGCTGAGACATCTAGAGAGCTAAAGTGGAAGGCTTCTCCGATGTGGATCCAACTGGAATTGGCAGAAGTAAAGTATTTTTCTGTGCTCATGTGGGATTAACCTCAAACTGCCTGTACAGCAAGTGATGACGGCAATGTGTACCATCCATGGCCAATTCCATCAATGAACATCAGATCTGCCATCTACTGTCTACTGCAAGTGTACAAGTGTCTGCCCGTAACAGCCAATCATACCAGCACCACATGGAATCCTCTGACAGAAAGTAGAGAGAATTCGAGTCAAAGTGGTAAGTGAAATTAACTTAAGTCCATTAAAATGGGAAAGACGAGAAAGGATTACTTATGGAAGGAGTAATACATGATAGTAAACATGTTGAGGTATTAATAGGGCTTTCAGAAGATTGGGGCAACTTGCTAGTGTGTTTTGTGCCCTTAGACTCCTAGAAATTAGTTTTTTAAATGGGAAAGGAGAGAAACAGTATTTATAAAGTAATATATCAGAGTTATGCTATGAATAATGTACTCTTTTCTTTTGTATTTTGTAGCACACAAAACATCATAGGAGGCCCCCACCAGAAGAAAGGAATAGCTGCACGCCGGACTTTCTGAATGGAGAAATCCAACAGACCCTTGGATAAGGGTAAAAATGTATACTGAACATACAGCGCACTTATGGAAACCCAGTGCACTGTTAAGTAACACCGTTCAGTATACTTCAGTTTTCTTTATATAGGGTAAGTTAAGTGGGTAAGTATGGCATTAAGTAAGTTTTCTTCCTTTCCAACTTCCCTCCCATTCTTTTACTGTTTTTTATAGATAGGATGTTATATAGGAATATAAATATTACTCTAACCTTGTTTTTCACCTTTAATATAAGTTAAGGCAAAAAAAGGGTGGGTGGGTGGGTAGTGTGTATTATTTGGAATAGGAATATTACAATAGTTTGTTTCTTTTCTTTTATGCTCTCCTGTCTTTCCCTGTCTGTAGTCTGTAGTACATAGGTTAAAGGTAAAGTTTGTGGGAAAAGGGTAAAGTTTATGGGACAAGGGATACAGGATATGGCAGTAGTGATACGGGATAAGGGATATATTGTTTATAATTATGGGATATGGGTACTATAAGGTTATAGTAAAGGGATATGAGAATAGCTATGTGCAGTAAGGGATATATGAATACGGGTGTTATACAGGTTTTAGTAAGGGGATATGGGAATTATGATGTGGGATAAGGGAGATGCTATATCCTGATAATACATTTGCAGCAGGTTTGAATGGTATGAGTGGTGTGTGAATGCAAATAGGGAACCCCATTGCACCAATTTAGAAGATGAACATAGTGCACCTTCTGATTGGCTGCAAATTTAGTTTAGTTCACCATTAAAATGTAAATACAATAAATCAATACAAGGCAGCCTGTGTGCTTGTGTGCCAATTGGAGGGAGTAATAATGCAGCAGATGGAGCTGCAGCTTGAGGGCCCATTTTTTAAAAATAAAAATAAGACCATTAGAGTTGTGAATGTGAAGGTGTAATGTTTAGGGAGGCTCAGGGTTTAGGATTAAAGGAATAAGAGTAGACTAAGAAGAGCTGTAGGTCCCCAAATGCTGCCTAGCCCACAACTCCCTCCTTCCCCTCCGCCATGATCTTATATTAGGCAAAATATATTAGGCCCATCATAATCTTCATCCCCATAACCAGGCCTTTAGATAATAAAAGGCTGCTGGTATTAATAGTCTTTAGAAAGTTGATCCAGGGACTGGTCCGATTTGCCGTTTTGGAGTCAGGAAGGAATTTTCCCCCATCTGAAGCAAATTGGAGATGGCTACAGATGGGTTTTTTGCCTTCCTCTGGATCATCTAGATTAAACCTGAAAGGACACGCTCACCCTCCATTACTAACAGTGTCCATAATCCACTGATAGGAGCCAGATCACATATCTAATCGTATTTCCATATTGGATAGGGAACTACTGGAGGGAATTATATAGTTAGCAAAGCAGAGGGGAGTCGAATCCCAGTCTCACTGACCATGGGATTTGCCACAGAGAAAAATAGTGAGTGAATGAGTGATGTGGGTGTGTGGAAGTGTGTGTGTATTGTAGATTATTCATTGGGGAACTTTTTTGTTCCTTACACCTCCCAGTCTGATCTGAGGAGAGGGGTCCCATGATGGCTTATATCAGCCGCTACCTGGCAGATAGGAAACTACTGCAGCAAGTCATCGGGTGAGCCATTTGCTGCAATAGGTGTGTGAATGGACAGTAACCTGGTTGAAGCCTTGACGTGGCGTTACTGCTCACATGTATATCATGTGCCAATCAACCAAACTGGCTGGGTGTCATTATAGTAGCAGTTGTACTAGAAAGAGAAATGTATTTAACCTGTAAAGGCTGGAGTGAAGGAAGTCTAACATAACAGCCAGAACATAAACTTTATCCATTGTATCTCTCTAACCTGTTAGTCAGTCAGCAACTTGAAAGGGGGGGGACACATGGGCATTAACTGATGAGTAAGTTAATCAGAATCAAAAGCAAACTATCGGTAGTTATTAAAATAAACATGCCATTTTTAAGAAGAAAGCCCTGCAGTATTGCTGGTTGTGCTGAGTGCTCATCATTTATTCACATATTTGGTCTCCACATATAAATAAAGTTCTGTTGTATTTATAAGGCATGTTGGTTATCCTGAATGGTCAACAACCATATCCAGTGATGTCCCCCGTGGAATTGCCCACTTTCCGTATTATCTCTGGGTTTTTGAGAGGAAAATCAATGTATTAGCTGTAATGCCGTGTGCTGTAAAACAGAGCTCCCCAGTTTCGTAGAACAAATGTTTGCGCCATGGTTACTGGCTTTAGTTTTATATATGGTAGCATTCAGACCCGGACTGGCCATCTGTTAATTTCGGGCCACTGCCTGTGCAAAGTAAATGGGCCGCACCATAGCAAAATCTCCTGCCTCACCAAACGATCCCGCTGTGCGCTGAAGTACAGTGATCGAGGAAGATCTTTCTTCTGTCTGAAGAGCCGCGTCCCAGGCTTGCCTTGTTTTCTTTTCTTTTTTTTTCTGTTCCGAACTGGCTCAGCTTTACAGGGGGGGGGTTTTCAGCAAT